>NC_134839.1:99082246-100292416 GCF_965363235.1 Mytilus galloprovincialis
ATTCTATGATAATTATAGATTACACAAAGACTTATGATTTATTAAATTTATAATCTCCCTGGCAAATGCTATCTGTCTCTGTAGAAGTGATCCTTACTCTGGACTACTTAGGGTATTTATAATTCATATGACACTAAATAAAACAAGTTTAAATAGGAAAATATATGTTTTAACATAGAAAGCTTTTTTCCAAAATAATAAATGGAAAGGGGGGGAAATTCGACATTTATTAGAAATTACATCTGTCAAGTTAAATGTTATGACTAAAATCAAATATGTTCTAAAGTTTGCACCTTTCAGTTTCTAAATTTTCAAATTCTGTACAAGCCTTATCTATTCCATTTGTTTCTTAAATATCTCCTTATATTATATAACCATGCAGTCTTTTGAGAGGTACATGGGATATGTAAAGATATGTCAATCTAATGTCATTTTACTGCTCAAAACAGATGAGGTTATGATTCGCTATCAAGTTTCTACCCTTACATATGAATACGAATACTTTATTTCTCATAAAACTACAATTACATAGTTATAGAGAACATACATAAATATAACTATATTAAGGTACAATTTTTACAAGCATGTGTGAACAATACAATGAAATTAACTTGGAGGACTGACTTTCACATTTATAACTTTGATAAATTTACATAGTTTTTCTAATATTACAATATTACATGAATTAAACAGTTGATCAAAGTTATAGATATTAGGGTTTGACCAGCAGTATGTAGGTAAAAATTTCTTTCTTTCAAACATAAAAGATCCACAATTCATAATGTAATGGTACTCGTCACCAATGTCGTTTGAGTCACAGAGACGGCAGATTCTGTCTTCTCTCGGTAAACCCTGCCACCTTCTAGAATCAATCGGCAAGTGGTGACTACCACATCTATATTTGCATAATGTATAAATGAATTTGTAAGGTAAAACAGAAAAATATTTTTCCAATTGAAGATTATTTTTAAAAATATGATAGCATAAAGTTTTAGGTGATTCTGCAACAAATGCAAAGCATTCTTGTTGAAACTGATCTTTGAGTTTTTGCTCAATACATTTTGACACCCATTTATCAGCAAACTGTGCATTCCAAATATTGGACATTCCACAATTATCAAAAATATTTTTAATATATGATATCCACTTAGTGTCTATTCCGTAATCATTATAATATAAAAATAAAAGTTTATATAATACAGCACAAATTTTACTTTCTTTTCCATTTACAAATAATAAATTTTAGAAAACACTGCTTAATTGCCCATGATAAGGTTCCACATTTATCTGAATGGTTTTAATTTTTGATTCAATTAATGATTGAATTCAAAACATTGACATTGCCAATGCTAAAACATTAAAACAAAATATTGAATGTAGTCAATTTTTTATCAGAGGTATATAATTTATTTACCAGTTGATACTAAGACTTTCTTAAAAACTGATCAAATGGCTCACTCACGGTTATCTATTTCTCTACACTACACACATACACACAAATGTCATTATTTTACATAGTTTAGGAGAAAAGAGTGACAAAAGTTTCATTAATATGTCAGTATCACAGAAAAAAATGATAAAAAGTGTGGAAGGAAACTAGTTTTTATACATCTACCAAACCACTAATTAAGGCTATGCAAAACATTGCTCACAACACATGACATATTTCCCCAGTATACAATGTGTTTTGTTTCTTCTCTTTTACATATATATATATATATATATCTGACAATGAAGAAAAATTATAAGGAATGCATTTATTGTACAAAGTAAGGAAGTGATAACAAACAAAAAAGAACCATGATATCATTAAAGATAAAAAAAAAAGATAAATTCAACTTCTGCATTTCCAAAAATTGCACAACAGTACTGCAATTCTGTTAAAAGTTAAACATGGTTTGACATAAATAAAATGTATCGAGATAAAACTCCATTCGGATTTGTATAAATTGCCCACTCAAAATAATTAAAACTATGTAAATTATAATTTGAAACTAATAAATTACTCAGTCCACCCATAGGACTTCTTTTTCACTGATGGTGATAAACTTAAAACAAATAGAGTTATCTCCCATTCCTTACTTTTTAACTTAAATCCATTACTATGCTGAACTTGAAATTACTGTAATGGTACATATTTTCTTGTTGTACTATTTAGTATCATAAAATTTTTACCCAGATGGATCTTTATTACTTTCTAGAAAACAAATATAACCTACTACTATAACCAGAACAATAACATTGGTGATGCTAACTATAACAGATCCCATTTCCTGGTATGTTTGAATGTATGTGAATGTATGTGAATGTATGTATTAACTATGAAGTTGCTTGAGGTGATTATACCACCGCACTGATGATTATAAATGTTTGTTTTAATGTACTCACTTTACCACACCTCTTACTCTTTTCAGGAATAAATTAGGGTAGCTATATTTCGCAAAAGCTTTTGTAATATCATGTCACGAATGCTCTTTACCTTTATGCTATATTTGTCCTTTTCACCTTTTTTTATTCAAGCACCAAGGATGAGTCTTTTCTTGATAAAACACACTTCTGGTGTACAACATTTTTATATAGATATCTATGATGAGTTTAATAACCTCATCAATATATCCTTAACAGGATAGGTACAAACTTACTTAGAGTTGACACTTGTGTCCCTGACATTCCCCTCTGGCAATAGTACTGTTAAATCTACATTTTCATCAGCTATTTCATTCATGTTTTCATCATCTGGCGGATCATTTGCATAATAAAGTGAAGTACCTCCATTGCCATTACTTATCACAGCAGCGTCTGAGTTCTTCTTTTTCATTCTTGGAGGAGGAGCCCCCTTCCGCAGGGAACTCATTGCCCTACTGAAAAAGAAAAAAAAAGAAACCCATCATTTTATATTCATAAAACTGAATAACCCCTCAATATATCTATATGCACCTCAATTAGTTTGATTTTTGCAAGTTCAGTTTTTTAATCAGAGTTATCTCTCTTATAATATATATTTTTTAAAGATCTGTATTAAAGTCAATGATGATAGATGTCTGTTTAACATCCAAGGGCATCTTTAGGACAAAATAAATGGTAATGTGATATATGAAAACAAACCCAATGTAGTACAAGAATGACCTACTGATCCTGATTTTTAACATGCAGCTTTATATAACAGTCTACAGGACAAGTCACCATACCGTCCCACATTATTTTCACTCCAAGAAAATATTTGTTATTACCAAAAATGTCATGTGCTAAGTAGAGAAGCAGCAATTACTAAGTCTTAGATCTATAGTTTGAGACAGCTTGGTATTAAAACCAAAACCGCAATAACAAAAACAATAACTCTAAAATAGACATATTCAATATTTTTCTACAATTTGTGCCTTTACTGTTTGCAGCAGTAGAGTTGTCTTTGAAGTATAATGTATAAGAGATATAACCCCTTTTTCTGCTTTAATATAACACTCTACATAAATGGGACCCAACTGACCCTACATAAATGGGACCCCACTGACCCTACATAAATGGGACCCCACTGACCCTCCTCATTTTAAATCAAAAGAGAACGTGTACCTAGTATTCCTGATAGACTTAAAAACTAGGCACATCTTCTTTATTTGAAAAGATAGATTAATGTTTTAAATTTAATTTCTTTTAGTTTTCTTTTACAATTGTTTTTCAAATCTTAGCGTACCATAACCTATCCTTAGAGTGAAGCATTTAAAAATAAATCAAATATTTAAAGACACAACAATCTGTTTGCTCATTATATATACACATATATGTTCTTGTTATGTATACACGATTAACCTGTCCTTGTCAGCAGGTCCTTACAATGTGTGTACTAAATCACCTACAATATTAATTTTCAATTATACAAAGTCATGAATAAGACTATTGTTCAAAACAGGTATCATTTTTCTCGGAAGAGAAGATATTTAAATCTAGTTTTAGTAGCTTTTGAATAAGGTTGACAATACATCCTAATTTAAATTGTCACCATTCAAAGTATTTAAGAAAAATGCAATTCCCAAAACATAAACTAGTAGGACCCTTTTATTCAAAAAGAGATTTTATTTTTAACTGTGAAGTCTTGTAACTCACATTTAATGTCCTACTTTTAATGTCTAACAGAATAAGGCAAAAATCCTCTAAAAGACATCTTAGCTAGCAAAGAAGATGATAAAAGGATGAAAATCTTTATTAAAAAAAAAGAAGTGACCTCAGGCCATATCAATGGCCTTGAAGGCAAAAAAAAAATCCAACAAAAAAAAACCCAATATATAAGCTACTGACTAAATATCCTGATAAAAAGTGTATTAAAAATACAGATGGACTGACAAACAGGAAGATAGACTAATACAAGGTGATTCCAACAATAAAAAACAACTCTTAGATATGATTTGTAAACTTAACTAAACTGTGGATGTTGTAAGGGACAACATCAAAAGATCAATGTAAGATAAAAAACTTAATTCAAATAGTTTGGGGGTGGGGGTTGAACTAATGCAAGATTTGGTTATCCGACCTTGATTTTTACATATATCAATATGGGTCAATCAATTTTTCCTAAATTAAGTTAAGAGGGGGGGTGGGTCAGTGAAAAAACTATGTGAATTAAGTTTTTTTTATCCTTCATTGAACTTTTGATGTCGTCCCTAACAATAACAAATATTTCGACTTTCAACTGTTCCTTAAATCTTATTCTAGTGTATTTAATATTTTTTCTTTAACAAGGACTTAATTCTTCCCATTGTAACCTTGCCAATTTAAGTCTTATTCTGTTTAGTTGTTGCCTCATCACAATCTCTTATTCCTTAGATTAGTAAAAACCTATTCAATTCAACACAAAATAAAATAATTGATGCTGGCAAGAAACATACATTTACACTTACCATACACACTGAATAGTCCTATATAACAGAAGTAAGGTTTTACTTTTTCATTCTTGGATTTAAGATATACTTTATCTATAGTCCTATCTTAAAAGGACAATTGCTTTATAGATACTTCCCTAACAGGTGTGCTTTTTGTAACAAACAATAAAATATAGATTTTTTTAAGATATTCTAATAAACAAAGAATTTCTGTACAAATGTTTCCTCATCTGATCAATATAAGCTGAAACAGTTCCTGTTAACCTTATGCATTGCTTTGTACATGTTTTTTAAAACTGAAAATTTGTCTGACACCACTGAATACCAAAACATAGAGGGCACACAACTTGTATTTTGTTGTCAAAAGAAACACATAATGTTTTCATTATCTTGGTAGAGCATTTTAAAGACATCCTGATTCTATCATTTCAACTATAACAAATTAATTTTTCTTAGTATTTCTTTTAAATCAATAGATGTTGGTTTCCAAAAATGATAAACCCTGGTCTATTATTGAAGATCCTATGCTGACCTCTTGATCTCTTTTCAAGATTTTGTGTGTGTTGGATTGCTGTCTTCTTAATATATACCTCATACATATATCTTTCATTCATATAAATAATACATGTGTTTGGTTATACATGTACATCTTATATCTCAAATGAAACTAGTGGCCTTATAAAAAGGACTAAACTTGACCAATTAATTCTAACCTTATCTGAACATTCTTTTGATATAACAAAAGTCAAGTCCTTTGCCAAATAAATTTAAAGTTGGGAGATTTATTAATCAATTATTCAGAATTCAAATACCACTGTCCACTCATGTTTCTCAATAGAAAGAAATTGTATCTATAACTTAATATTGTCCTTATTCAGACATAAAAACAAATTCAATTTAATTTAAAATAGACAAAACTAATAAAACATACAACTTTTATTGCTGTAAAATGTAGTTGCCCTCTAGACAAAATGAAAAGGTCGATTACAGAATAATATTGGTTTTGTGACCTGTTGTATTCATGTTTCAATTGAAATAATAATGTTTATACACACTGTCCATATGTAAACACTGTATGTTTTAAGTAATGGGTCACTGGTCATATAGAAAACAGAAAAATAATCAATTAGCATTGGTCAGTAGTCACTGAGACTATCCTGTGATATCTCTGTACATAGTATTAGCCTTGCTGTCTCAAACTGTCGTACAAGAGAGAGGTTTAGCTAGCTATATTTAATCCAACATTTTATTCATAAGGAAATGTCTGTAGTGAACAAAGTCAGGACTGGATTTTGCCATTTATTAAGGGACTTTAAGAAGGAGCTACATAAAATCATATTTCCAAAGTAAACACATATAATATATGGTTAATGGACTGTTGTCAAAGCTTTAACTGTTTGGGGTCTAAACTTTAGTTTTGATTACATGTTCCTTTATAGCATGTAGGGATTATGTTGGATGCTTTGGTTAATGACAATTGTTGATGAATTCTTAATATTAACTTGAGGATATTAAAAGAGGACTTTCTGTATTCACCGTAGGCAATGAAGCATTGCTTCTTCTTTGCTTCATGGTCAACTCTCCTAATTTCACAAATAAACTTTAAATACAAGTTATAAAGGACTGAGAATATCTGTTTAATCTTTGATCTTATTTTTAAGTAGTCTTTATATTATGTCTTTCAATGGTTTATGTTACGTAAGAAAACTTTCCACTGTTATTAGTCACAGTTAATCCTATACTCTGACCACATTTAAGAAGGTCATGATCTCAGATTAAAGGCTTATACAAGTCAATTCACCTGTTTCACCTATTGTACTCCATGTTTGACTTTAAAGCAATAACTTACAGTTAATTAACACCTTAGAATCTTAATCTTACATAAATTACAAGTAACTTGGTCTTAAAATACTGTTATAGTAAGTACTAAAATGAGTGTGAGAACTACCACTTATAGTAACCTTTAGTATTTACATTCACAAAATGACAACTGTCCTCATAGTTTTACTAGATAAGTATTTTTTTTCATTTTTTTAAAGACAATCAATAATCTTAAATACAATTAGTTAATTACATCCTTAGGCATTTGGAAAAAAGCTAGTACATAATTGTAGAAACGTGTCCTATAGCAAAGATAGTGCAGGTTTATAATATGAATATCCAGGCCAACTAAATGACTCCTCACAGAAAATGTTTTTTGGGGCATCTGATAAGCAGAGAATGCCCACATACTAAATGTTAAAAAAAAAAGTTAGATAAAATTCCTTATAAGCGACCTTTTGCAGTTCAAAATTTTACCTCCTTTACCATTTCACACTTGTTTCCTTGTCAAATTCAGTGCCCATAAACTTAGACCAAAAAATCAAAAGAAAAGTATAAGCTGATTTTATTTCATCTTATTTTGCTCTAGAAATGAGTATAAAATTGTTACTACCGTAGAACTTAAAAGTTTCACATTATAAAGCCATCAGCTCTTATGTAAAAAGAACTTTTGGCAACTATTTCAAAACCTGTCTGTTTATAAAATTTAAGCTTGTTGTTATTATCTGCATAAATATTTTATATGCTACAATGTCCTTAACGACAACAATGCACAAATATTTTCTGCATTTGTTGTTAACTTTTATACCTCAGGCATTATATCATATTCAATAGATCATTTCAATAGCCCTATGACACATAACATATCATACTTAATTTAAATTTCAAATTTCTATCAAAAACTATGCTATACCTTTAGATTATAGTAATCCTGTAAACTAATGAAATAAACGATATCAAAAACATGGAAATTTACACTTGAAATTTACACATCAATCAATCAAAAACAGATCACACACCCATTTGCTTTACTTAAATATTCTTATCATGTGTCACATGTAATTTTTACCTGCAATTAATTATTTACAGGTGGAAATTAAATTTTCTCATGTTTGTGGTTTATAGCAAGCCGAAAGGTGTTTTCAAAATATATATAAAACAGTACAATAGACAAAGTGCATTGGTATATGATATTTTCTGAAACGTACTACAGAATTGATGCCCCCTCTTTATCAAAGAAAGTTATTTTATTTTCTATTTGTTTGTTAAAACCATATTCATGAAGGTAATTTGCAACTCAACTTTCGTAACTCACAACTCGACTTTTGTTTAACTTGCAACTCAACTTTCTTAACTTGCAACGATAAAAAACCCTTATATGCATTGGTTGTTATATAAACACACGATCCTTTATAAGGCTTATTAAAGCTTAAGCACTATAGCTATCACGAGACTAACAAATTCACCAGGGTCTACTTAGATTCCTCCAACCCGGGTTGACTCAAGTTAAAATGTCAGTGCTAATGTGCATATGCGCAACCTTTCCAAATCAAAGTCAAAACTCTTCCAACGAATGGGTGGGTGGCAGTGATGGGAATTTGACAAATATAAAAAAGAAGATGTGGTAAAATTGCCAATGAGATAACTCTTCAAAAGAGACCAAATGACACAGAAATTTACAACTATAGGTCACTGAACATCCTTCAACAATGAGCAAAACCCATAATGCATAGTCAGCTATAAAAGGCCCAGAATTGATAACTTAACCTCAAATCTGAGGGTCATAAAATTTGTTCACATCAAGAAAGTATGGTTCATTTAAAGTAGTTCGTATCTGAAATTTAAATGTTTACCTTTTATGAAGTAAATTGTTTCTTAAAACCTGTCCTTCAATAACTAAGATAGTATATCCTTCTGATTAAATTCCATTTCACACGTCCCTCGAAACTGACCATTGTAGTTCTAAAAGTTTACTGATACAGAATGGTCATGTCAAACAAACCAATGACATCCATTTAATTTATCAAAACAAGCTAGTTAGTCTATCAGATTGATATAATACTTGCTTCATTAAATCTCAACATTTCAAATTCATTGAAGGGCGACACAAAATTTTGATTTTAATCAAAAAATTCACTAGGCGTAAAAGTGACAGGTATATTATACCATGATAAATGAATCATTCATACCTGGGTACAAAATTGTCCTAAAAATCAATTACCTATGGCTTATATATAGATATCAAATGTAATAAACATATCAGTGAACTTTTATTCATAAGACTGTCCATATATGGTCATACTATTTTACGGAAAGAAGGTAGAAAAACAACAACAAATTACTTTATATAATTCAATAGAATCTCAACTTGTTGTACATCTTAAGTATCATTAAAAATTTGATAAAGTGCATAAGAGTCTGAACATTAAATTAAATTATAAATTTACACTACCACAACTGTCACACTTGTGTTATCTTCTGACGTCATAATTGTTCTCCCGAAATCAAAGTTCAACTAACGTTCATGTGTATGTGGCCCTCTACACTGTGAACTGAAGCATTTTCACTGCATGTTCAATATAAATAAAATTAAAATTGATAATATTTCATAAGATCATCAAGAGGATTTGATCACCATTTCATAGTACAAACAAGTGGTCTGACCATACCAATAGATATAAGAAGACATGGTATCTCAGTGCCAATGAGAAAACTCTCCATCCAAGTCATAATTTGTAAATAGTAAACCATTAGAATTGAATGTATGGACTTCAAAACAGAATGGCTCACACCAACGCAAGCTATAGAGTGCCCCAAAATGACAGGTGTAAAAAAGTTCAAACACATTCATCTTTATTTTGGAACATTCAGCACTTCATTCTTAATATTTACATTCAACAAAATCAACCTGTTTGATGAACAGAAAGTCCCAAAATAAAAACATTTAGGTTTGGTAAATAAATTTCTTAAGAAATTCTTTCATAAAGAATAGAGAACCATAAACAACTGAATACGAAACCTTTGTTCAAAGTTCAGTGACACAACACCATTATAATATTTGTCTATGATAATATAATATTTAAATTAGGCTCTATATCATAAATTCATGTAAATTAGATTAATAATCCATAAAGTATAATTTTTATGGCCATTTCAAGGTTTTAAATGTATGAAGAGGGGTTGAGCTAAAGTTGTGAAGTATCAATTCAAAAACTTATCAACAACCTTAATAGCATCATCAATGTGTAATCAAAGTTGATGAAATATCATTTACAAAAAAAAAAAAAGCATTTCTGCTTTCATAAGACAAGTGATAAATAAAGATAGTATGATACCCAAAACAGAGCCAACTCAGACAACAAATAAGGGCAGATGCACTTCAGTAGATATGACCTGATAATGGGATAATTCTTACATCATATAGCAACTTGCAGATTTAAACAAACAAACAAAAAAACAAAAGGTTTCAAGGAAATATTATAATTAACGATACTTTGTACAAATGAAAAACCATGGTCTAATTCTGTTGCAAGCACATAAGGAAAGATGAAGTATGTTACAGGCTATCCAGATTAAATATGGCTCATTACTATGAAGAATCAAGGCATACTAAATATATTAGGGACCATCATGGTTTACTGTTGGACCAACTTCTATCATATGATAGACCTTGAGAGGTCAGATATGTCATAGAACCTATGATTAATGATGGACCAATTACGAAAATATGTATGGACATTTTTGTTTAGTCTTAGTTGTGAATATCAGACAACAATGAACTGAATATTTGGACAAACTATGTGTATTTCAACAAGAGTGCACACACTGAAATGTCTCGCCTTCTATACTAATCATTGATATTATGTTGATAGTCCAAAGTATAAAGCTAAGCTTTATTACAACTGTCACATAAACTTAACATTAACCAAGATAACTAAACAAAGACCAATGAACCTTGAAAATTAGGTCAAGGTCAGATAAACCATGCCAGGCAGACATGTACAGCTAACAATGCTTCTATAAAACATATATAGTTGACCCATTACTTAAAGTTTAAGAAAAATAGACCAAAACACAAAAACTTAACACTGTGCAATGAACCGTGAAAATGAGGTCACGGTCAAATAAAACCTGCGCGACTGACATAAAGATCATAAAATATTTCCATACACCAAATATAGTTGACCTATGGCATATAGTATTAGATAAAAAGACCAAAACTCAAAAACTTAACTTTGACCACTGAACCACGAATATGAGGTCAAGGTCACATGACATCTGCCCTCTAGACATGTACGCCTTACAATCATTCCAAACAACAAATATAGTAGACCTATTGCATATAGTATGAGAAAAACAGACCAAAACACAAAAATTTAACTAAAACCACTGAACCATGAAAATGAGGTCAAGGTCAGATGACACCTGCCAGTTGGACATGTACACCTTACAGTCCTTCCATACACTGAATATACTAGTCCTATTGCTTATAGTATCTGAGATATGGACTTGACCACCAAAACTTAACCTTGTTCACTGATCCATGAAATGAGGTCGAGGTCAAGTGAAAACTGTCTGACAGACATGAGGACCTTGCAAGGTACGCACATATCAAATATAGTTATCCTATTACTTATAATAAGAGAGAATTCAACATTACAAAAAATTTGAACTTTTTTTTCAAGTGGTCACTGAACCATGAAAATGAGGTCAAGGACATTGGACATGTGACTGACGGAAACTTCGTAACATGATGCATCTATATACAAAGTATGAAGCATCCAGGTCTTCCACCTTCTAAAATATAAAGCTTTTAAGAAGTGAGCTAACACCGCCGCCGCCGCCGGATCACTATCCCTATGTCGAGCTTTCTGCAACAAAAGTTGCAGGCTCGACAAAAACATAACTATTTCAAGATATGCTGTAATAAATACTTACTTTCTATAAGAAAATTCCATAATAAATACTGATTCTAAATAACTTCCTAATTTCCAATTCAACTGTTTTAAAGAATAGACATGTCAGATTTAGTTATATTAGTTAAATTTCCTTCTAATTGTTTATGTCCATTGTATTTTTCTGGTAATCCCCTCAAATATTTAATTTTAAATCACCCATTAGTAAAAACAAGATTCCAACAAAAGTAAAGCCAATTATGTGTGTAAAAGTTTATAAAGAATATTCAGTTCATTGTTTAAATATGCTGTTTTAACAAATCCAGCACTTAATTGTTCAATATTTGATTTTTATCCATAAAAGCAAATATTGTAGTCCCTGGTCAAACAAAGTCCAGAAAGTCTGGTAGATAACAAGAATTAAACATTTTTTCTGCCAATGGATTAGACCACAATGTTCTGGCAACTTTCCTTTGGTGAGAAAAGAAAAGATTAAACATTAAATAAATCTAACTCTCTGAGTATACAGCTTTAAGTATGTTATAAACACCAGAATTATAGGTCAAAGTTACATCAAAACTCCTATCTTATTTAGGTCAAAACTTTTAAATTAAAAGCTTCTGATAACTTGACCCCATAATTTCTCAATTACATATTTGTACTCTATCTCACTTTCAAAAGTGAGTGTATATTTAAAGCTGTTTCTTATTATTTGTTTAGTTTCTTTGCTGTTTTCAAGGACACATATACTGTGATACATAGTATTATTATCTTTCTAAAATTTTGTTAATTTGCACATTTAAATTGATTGTTGAACAGTCTCCATTAAAAATCAATAATTTTCTGTGGCAGACCAAGGAGTGGAGAGGGGGGGGGGGATTCGGGGGTTCAAACCCCCCTTTTTTGGACGAGCAATTCATTTATGAATGGGGACATATGGTTGGAAACACCCCCACCTTTTCCCCTTTTATCCTGGGTTGGGAACCCCTTCATTTAAAGAATGGCTGGATCTGCCCCTGAATTTTATAAAGTTACACCACTGTCCCCCAATGGGGATATTGTTGATTGCTGACAAACATGTTTTCATGCAATGCCAGGAACCTTACTATCCAGTGGTTGTGCTTGGTAAAAATGTTTCATTATTGTATTTGTCTAAACTAGGACATTGATATTATCTTATGAATGTTTTACATTATGTTATTCCCGGTCCTTTTAATATTAGTTTTGTTCATTGTTGAAGGATTATTCAACACAAGGTTATTTACCATTGAATACATAAAGAGGTAACCTGATCAAGGACAGATGGACAGACAGATAACTCAAACTGTGTCAACACGTATGTTCTGTTTCGTCAAGTAAAGAAAATATCTTAATCTCTTCATCTTTTTCAAAACATCTCTCCTATAAACATTGGCAAAATCACCTGTTAAATCTTCAGGTATTTCAATAAACGTGCAAAACCATAATGTCTGACAAAAAACTAATATCCCAAACAATGACCATCAACATTACAATTTTTTAATTCATGGCAAAATTTATTGAACAAAAGCACATCAGTTCAAATTCATAAATCTCCTGGGTCTGAACATATTAGACACATCATTTTAGAATGTCTCATTGTTACCTACTTCAGAGTCCTCACAGTGGACAATAACAACCAACAGACCATAAATACAGCCTTTAACAAGCCATGAAAATAACACTATCAAACACTCATTACTGGTCAGACCAGGAAAGCATACAAACAACAACATTATGGTGTACTCAGTTTCTTTGATAGATAAATTAAATTTCAAGTTTTGAACTTAATTGTCAGTAAAACATTTTGCACTTTTTATCAAAACATATTTCGACAATCTTGAAAATCTATTTCAGCATCAATAAGATATAGTAGTTTTTTATACTAATGTTAAAACTAGTTTGTATATTTGTTTAGGGGCCAGCTGAAGGACGCCTCTGGGTGCAGGAGTTTCTCGCTGCATTGAAGACCTATTGGTGACCTTCTGGTGTTGTCTGTTCTATGGTCGGGTTGTCTCTTTGACACATTCCCCATTTCCAATCTCAATTTTATTCTTACTTTTAATACCATAAATGGACAATACCAATTTTGATATCAATGAATCACTACTTAGATTAGGAACTAAACAAAAGAAACAATCGTTTAATCTTAAATACACTGTTACTCATATCACAAAGAAGGAAATATTAGTAGTGTTTAATTTTTTGGAGAATAATCTTTTTTTTTTTTTTTTTTTAGTGAAAAGCACTTTCAATTTTGAAGCAACCAAATAGATTCATTTGAGTAAATAAGTACAGGAGTACAGGATACAAGTTCATAAAAATAAACTTGGACTAAACCCAAAAAATATCTACCACACATGGAACAAAAAAGCAGTTGGAATGCTTATTTAAGTTTTCTTCTAAGTAAATCAGTTGACAATACAAATACATGTATTGGAAATAGATATGAATCAATGCATGGGTTTTCACAGGTGTCAGATCAACGCTTGTCTTTAATACAACATACATTATGGCATGAACTTTTTAGATATATCTTAAGTAACTACCTACTATAAAGACGAAACTTTAAGAATAACTTGTATAAAACCACATTTCATAAGTAATTATTTGTAAATAAAGATTCAAAAACAAAAAGGAGTTACAAAGTAATAAGACCTGAACATTTCTGTCCGTCAGAGAGTAAAATCATAAGGATACAAAACATTGAAATTTTTTAGGACCTGCATCTCGAAACTGCAATTAACAATGCTGAATGCTAAAATAAAAACAGTTGTTAACAGCAATTCCAATCTTGAAATTCATTGAAAGTTTTTATATAGAAAGTAACACTGCTATATCACTTTGACTCACCTTTATTTCAAATTATTTAAAACTCTCTTAAGAATTCATTCCAATATAGATTTGTTGGTATTAAACACTTATTGATAATCCTGCAGGTAGAGATAATTAATCCAATTTTTAGCACAGAAGTTTTCGAAATAATGTTTTTCCAATTAGTAACCTATGTCACAGTCCTGTTCACCTGAAATCCACAACGATTACCTACACCACACCTACGACAACTGATGAATATGACACCTATATACACCCAGGCCAAAACAGGAAATTAAAAATAAGTAAAAATCCAGTCAATTTCAAACTAGCCATTCTGAAATCTTCTCAACCATGAAGTGGTCCTTTGTTGTATTGTTTACAAAAGGCTTTACTCATGAATGGATAGATTTTAGTATTGTCGATAGTCCAACGTTTGTGATGTGTGTAGTAAGCCCTTTCATTCATAGGTTTGTCAAACTTAAAAAGTTTTTATAAAATCCAAGTTAATATCTATTCATAAGAAGTTTATCTAGAGATTTTTAAATCAGCTGATTATAAAGTAAATAAGACAATTCTGATCATATCTAGGTTAAGTGTGTCTTACCTTATCATATCCAGTCCTATTATATATTTTTCAATACCATAAAAGGAAAATATTAAAGATGACATGGGTTTTATGGTTATATCAGAAATAAACTGACAATTCAACTATTTCAATGGCTGAAGGTTTTCATAAAGCAAACATTGTTTTATTCAACAGATAAGTCTTCGACTTTTGTTTGATGTAACAATGTAACCAATCACTTGCTTTTCACAAGGAGCTGGTGTTCATAATATGTAACCTGCATTTTTTTCTCTCAAACTTTATAACTCTAAAAAGAAAAGGAAACTTGCCTCCCTGATCACCAAACCAGAATTAATAGTTTAAATATATAGGAAACATTGTTTAACAATTGTCAATATATGGTAGCTTGTGAATCTCTCTCAAAAAGAATCAATTTGTTTTTTTCCCTTTTGTTGTTTTTTTCTTCATTTTTTAAAATACTTGCATTTGGCCTAATATCTTTTAATATCTATAAATAACCTCCATTAACAGCTGTGTTACTCCCACACTAATAACATATAGTATCAGTAATCCATGTCAAACATACAAACCTCCCAGCTATTAATGTCTTATTACTAATTATTAATCAAGGAATGCTAACATATAGTAATTTTTGCCTTGTGGTCAACTTGTCACATATATTAGGTCAAACAAATTAAACATGCATTGGGGTAAATAACTCTCAATCCAAGGGAAATAACTGTAACTTTTCAAATGAACTAAACCTTACATCTTGAAAGAGAGTACAGAGGGATTTTTTTTTTTAATTGAAACAAAGATATTCCATAAAAGCCTTCAATCACAAAAGTTAATATTTCAATAATCTAACAGGAATTTTTTGTCATGAACCAGGACATTTACCTTCTAAGAACTATACTAATAAAAGTCATAATATTATATCACAGATGAGCAAAAATGTCTAGAGGCAAATTTCAACAATTTTATAACTACAAAAGAGAAAACAAAAACCAAAAAAATTGAAGCAGTTCCAAAGTTAATTGTCACCATCATACCTCACATTGCAGGATATATTTCACACCCATTACAAAAATATGAAACAAGAGCTGATGGATGATATGTAGCATAGTCAATATATGAATAAATATATCAAAGAAATAGCAATATCTCCTTATTAATGTTACTTGAATTTGTTAGTATGGAGAGGATTATAGCAATAATACTAAAACTTACAACTCAACATTGTCACCGACACTCACTTAAATCTGTATCAACTAAAATATTTAATGGCAGCTATAGTATAATTATCTCAAATCTTCTGTAAACATATTATATTTCATCTAATCTGACCTCTAATTAAAGGTGTGCTCTTTTTATCTACAGTATTTGTTTAGAGATTATTCAAATTATCAGATTCCATATTTTGCATGAAATATCATGTAAATTAAGAATGATGATTTTGATGATAGATTTTTTTTAATTTACAATTGAACTGTAAAGTAAAGTTGTTACTCTTCAAGTAGTTGACTTCAGACAAATTTTCTGTTTGTGATTTTTTTTCTGATTGATGCTGTAATACAAATGTTTTGATATGAAATTTCCTATTTGTTTTGTATTGATTGTACTCAGATAATCTAGAAAATTGTTGTGCACAGTGAAATCCATATCATGCACATATTTAAACTTATTATTTAAAATTGAAGTTTTTCTAACTAATTTACTTTTAAAATATTCAAAATACCTATGACATTAAAGTCAGTTAAACATTTTTCTTTATTTATAAGTATCTAATTTCGATGGTTCTCAGTTGCTTATATACTCAATATAGAGTGTGCATTGTACAGCTAGGAAATCCACATATTAAAACTTTTTCTATATTCTTGCCACAAATCAATCCCTTGACATCTCAATAACCCTCTGTGAAGATAAAAGCAAATTATTTTTAGTAAATCAATTAATCCAAGAAACTATACTAAAACCAATACATTATTAGAACAGAAACTAATTCCAAGTAGATTGTCTTATTACAAAAGTATTATTACTGATTATATACAACACTACTATATTATTTAAAGAGTGATATTAATGTTTGTGCTGGCCGCAGGTTATGCCATGACTGTCATAAAACTGACAGTCCTGTCGCTTAATGATTTACATGTCTGCCTGTAGCCTTAGTACTTACTTCACACTTCAATTCTCTTACAAAATTAGTTGTTATAATTATAATAAAAACTTCTGAATAATGTTTTTATATTAGTAGCAGGAGATCCATTACACAACAGAAGCTTAAAATAAATCAATGGTGAATAGACAGAGTATTGTTTGTGTTATGTCCTCCTAATTTTTCTCCATTTTTAAGATGACGAGAGTCCCCCATACATACATGATATGATGTCTCCTAACTTCTAAATCAAGCAAAAGTGATGAAAAATGTGTATGCATCAGTGAATGGACACCTGATGGCCGAATGGGAAAGATATAAAGAGAAGCACTGAATCAGCAATATATGGAAGTAACCATTATAAAAGTTCTTACATGTCCCATAATTAAAAATTAAAATTTATACATATAGATAAGTTCAATAAATAGCAACACAATGGTATTTTTTACTCAAGGGATTGACTACAGGTCAGATAAAAAGCCTGTTAATTGTTTGTGCATTTAAAAAAAAATGCGGATAATTGTCTTCGTGCATTAAAAAAAATGTATGCCCCTGTTTTTTTTAATGCACATAGAAGATTAACTGGCTCTATACCTGACCTGTAGTCTAGTCCCTATGGTTTTACTTATTTGCCTCTGTTTAAATGTAAACTAATATTTGTAAAAAGTTTCAACACAGATTTCCAACATATGAAATATCGCATAATCATTCAAAACTCAACATTGGTTTACCAGACTGATTCAATAAAAGGACTTTTATATCCACAGGGAATACAAATGGGTTATGATAGGTCAGCAGTTAACATTTAATTAACAAACAGGTATTGTCTGTGACTATGTGTCCTGCACTAGATCAATGTCACCGATGTTTGTCAATGTAGATTGACCATAAATAAACCATTTCTGTCACTATCTATATCAAAACATTACACCTAGGGAATTTCGAAAAAAATCAATCAATACTAAATAAAAGAACCAAAATATTTAGTGTAATGCAGTAAAAATCTGATAGAGAAATGAATGTCAAAATTATATTTTTTTTCTCAGTCTGATAACCACTATCAACCCTTTGAACCACCTCAGCCTCAAGTCAATCTAATTATAAAGATCTGATCATCATACAGACTTATCCCAACTTTAACTCAGTATGCAATTTCTTTGTAACTAAGGAAAGGCCCTCTTCTCAGGCACAGCTACTTTACCAAAGCAGGCCACTGTGGGACAGTTAGACATGTACAGTGTCAAACTGTCGAGCCTTAGTTTGGGATCCTTTGTTAGCCTTATTGGTCAACCAATAGACCTACTTAAACTACTCCAATGTATCTGTGTTCACTTTTCCACAAACTTTTATTTCTTTCTGTATACATTTTCCACAATTTCTCTTTTCTATGATTTTTACATAGTACTGGTAAAATTCAGAAATTATTGCATGCATTTATTATTGCGATTTTGACACTTTAGACTTAAATGCAATTATAATTATTAGGATTTTGAGAAAAATCCTGTTTTATTCATATAAATCATTTCAAAATGCGAGTTTAAATTATTGCATTTACAACTCTGTCGCACTTTTCGCAATAATAAAAATAATTTCTGAATTTACAGTATTTAATATAAGCAAATCAGCCCACATTGGGATAATATAAATTCCACTGTATTTTTGTCCATCTGATGAGTTAATACTTTTTCAACTGATTTTTATAGTTCGTTCTTATGTTGTACTGTTACACCACTGTCCCAGGTTAGGGGGAGGGTTGGGATCCCGCTAACATGTTTAACCCCGCCACATTATTTATGTATGTGCCTGTCCCAAGTCAGGAGCCTGTAATTCAGTGGTTGTCGTTTGTTTATGTGTTACATATTTGTTTTTCATTCATTTTTTTACATAAATAAGGCCGTTATTTTTCTCGTTTGAATTGTTTTACATTGTCTTATCGGGGCCTTTTATAGCTCACTATGCGATATGGGCTTTGCTCATTGTTGAAGGTCGTACGGTGACCTATATTGTTAATGTCAGTGTTATTTTGGTCTTTTGTGGATAGTTGTCAAATTGGCAATCATACCACATCTTCTTTTTTATATCTACATGTATATAAATATTACATTATAAAATATTTCATTAATATATTGATATTATATAGAATTACAGTTATATCTATCCATAGGTCTATATACCTTTCACAGGTACTATGTAGATAGCAGGAACATTCAACATATCTTACATTAACTTGATTTTTAAGCAAATACAGTTAGCTGCCTTATCTTGATACAAAATAAATTCTGTATAACTTGAGTGAAAGTTTTTGGACCAAGTACAGATGAGCTGCTGATATCTTATTCATTGAATGGTTCTTGAGTTCAAAAGAAACGTTATTATTGGACTAAAAAATAAATCAAAATTAAATAACTACTGTAGATTTCTTTGTACTTTTATTACTTTATACTGAAAGTCCAAAAGTTCACGTACAAGACTCATTGTCTAGTAAGCAAAATCTATAATAGACCAAGTCCTTTTCAAGTGCAAGATGTTTAAATCCTTATATAATATTCTAGATAGGAATTTTTCTATTTATCTGGTTCTCTTTTGTGCTCTTATATATGTCTTCTCCAAAATAGTATAATTTGAGCTTAATAAATGTTTTATTTAGGGTAAGAAAAAAACCTATATCTGTTGTTGCTTAATTTAACTTCTATAAATCACCCTTTTTATGTCATTCACCTAAGATGATACTAAGATGAATAGAAATTAGTCAAAGATATGAATTATTATTGTTAGTCATAGCTCTCATTATTAGCAGCTCATTTATCTTAACATATGAAACTACCAAACCTAGCAGAATAGTAAATGAAGCAAGAAGACACGGGCAGATATATATATCATCTTCTTTGAGATAAACAGTTTATGAATTATTAATTATCATAATAAATCTGTTAGTTTGTGTATCTGATTTGACCATAAAAGCTGCAGGGCCCTTTGTCAGCGATAATACAAAAGTATATGTGTCAAAAGTTAATGGATGAAGCCACTTCAACCACAGTAGAAAGAAATATTAAAGTACTCAAAAACTTTCATAAAAGAATCTTATTTCATTGGTGACACTTGTTCTTTCTTTTTTTTATTACATAACAATTTTAAACAATTTTGACAGAAAAATAACTGTTATCTAATTTAAGATAAAACAAATAATGATGTTGGAAAAATTGGAAGACTTCTGATCAATTTTGTTTGGTCATCAAGCAGAACCAAACTTATTTTACAGAAGATAAATTTAGCTTAAATCCTTGCTTAATGAACTTTTATTTTTATAACTTATTTGTAGTCATTGTTCCATTGGAAATGACAGGGATACAGTTGTTAAAGTTAAGATGTTCTGAAATTTTTCCTTATTAAGGTTTAAATTTTCAACTTATATTACTGGAAATTCAATGATGGATACTTTAAGCTATCTCAATTTTTCAGACAAAACAACTTGGTTATATCAGCTGAAATGTATTTGGACAATGAAAATGCATGTTGATATGAGAGACCAGCCAAAGTCAAACCCAAGCTGCATTGTGGACAGCAGTTTTACTTTCTCAATTCTGGTAAAGCTTAAATCAATGCACTGGTTTCAAAAGTCGTCACATGATTTTATTGTAAGTCACTTTTTAGAAAGTGGCCCACATCCCCACCCAGGGATAACACATTTATATTAGAACAAGTATGTGTAAATTGAAATCAAAACTTTAATTCTAGCTCTTCTTAATATGCTGCAAACTGAGCAAACAGAATTTGAGAAAGTCCATGTTACTTAAGTCTATCAAGAATGCATGAATTTGTTACTGTGTAAATAGAAACAGGGAACGAACTACACCCAAACCTTCAATTACCAAGTAAATAAAAAAATCTCATTTATACAAACTATAATTATATGCAAGTGCAAATTTAGTCATTGAATTATTTGATTAAAGCTACTTTACAATTCATTTATCTTTAGACATATGTCTAAGTGTAAATATGCATACGTTTTACTTTTATATCCAGAGAATATGTGTCAAGAAAGATTAGCTAATAAAGCCTAGCTACAGGTTACTCCCTTTAGATTGATTTCTACTTCACCAAGTTTGAGAATAGTTTCCCCATTAATGAAATAAAAGTGTTTCAATGTTACCTGCATTATTAAATAAAGTGTTTCAATGTCATCTGCATTATTAAATAAAGTGTTTCTATGTCGCCTGCATTATAAAATAAAGTGTTTCAATGTCATCTGCATTATAAAATAAAAGTGTTCCAATGTCGTACACATTGCACATACATATTTATCTTTCCAAGGGCAATTACTCAAAAAAAATAATTCTTTGAACTTTTTAGTAAATATCTTCGGAAGAAATGTAGACAAGAGACCTCTAACTATAATATTGTACAGACATACATAAGGACAAGGGTATCACTTAATGCCCCCTTGCAGCATACAAATAGTTCCCATCCTAAAAGATTTTAAAGATGCCCTTTGGCAGATTCAAAACTTCTCACTACTGGATACTGTATTTAAAAGAAATTTATTTACCTATATCTCTGTGACTTGATAGAGTAAAATCATTTTATGTTTGACTGAGACTGAAATAAATGGATGTTCTAAATGGCCCTTCGATGCTAGCCAACTGATATTTTCTTTGACAATTAATGGTTAACATTTAACATGCAAATTGAATTATTGAGATTTCAATAATGAAGATGAAATAAAAATCTGCCAGGATGCTTGCCTTTGATGCATGTCTGTATTGCTAATCAACAACTGATACAAAACTCTATGATGAATATTAAATACAGAATATGGGGCTTTTTGTACATAATTTGGCAATGGAAAGATAATTATTACAGTAACCAGTCTACAGTTCTGAGGATAAAATGCTGCAGTTCAACCATGCAAGTTCATTGATCTTTGTGATTTCATTGACTTTTGACTTGAAAGAAAGTTAAGAAGGAATGTTTAAACCTTTTAATATTATGTTATGTTAGGTTGATAAGTTTCTCTGGTACACACACCACAATGCACTTTGAAAATGATCTTTATTATTGAAGGTTAAAAATGTAGGTATTCATTTTAGTACTATTAGAAATAAATTAGTGATAAGTGTTTCTCTCACTCACAAGCTCGTGCATTTTAACATTCTGTTATACTCATCAAAAGTTGTTTATAGAAACCCTTAAAATGTGTGTTTTACTTGCCAGTTATTTTGTCAACATTTGTAATATTTCTAAGTTTACCCCACATTTGATCTCTTCTATTTGTTAAAAATCCCACAATTTAAGTTACCATACAGTATTCAGTTTTCCATTAAATGATAAAATCTACAACCCATATTAGAATACATTCACCACATTAAAGCTTACCTGAGGCTTAGTTTTCAAATTTCACAAGAAAATAATTCCACTGTGTTAATTACCAATATACACATCATCTGATTTGAATTAGGCTAGTTTTCTATATATTGTCATTATTGATAATAGTTTAAGCTGCTAGGCAATACAATCAACTGCTGCAGATGAAAATAAAAGCAATTCTCCATAACAGAACACAAGCATTGATTGATTTGCCCATTTCTGTCAGATTGTTCATGGCATTTTCTCTATAAGGCTACGGCTACCAAATATACTGATTATCTCAAAACCTTGGATATTAAATTGGTTTTCTTCTTCTGACAACTTATTTAAAAGTTATGTTTTCATGTTATTTTTGTGTGGATAGATTTTATTTAAATGAAAGTATACATTGTTGAATTATTTAGATCAATTCTTTTCCTTTACTGAATGCCAAATCTTGGTCACATAAAATTGAGAATCGAAATGGGGAATGTGTCAGAGACAACAACACGACCATGGAGCAGACAACAGCCGATCATATAGATCATATAGATCATTTATTTCACACATGCGTCTCTTAAAGTCTAAGCTAGTACTATCATAGGCAGAATTAGAGGCTTTTTCAGGGGGCCTGCCTCCCCCTCCTTTTTGAGGGAAAACTTTTGTTGATAATATAGAGAATCACTGAAACATGACTGAAGTGGTCACCCTCTTATAAAAAAATTCTGGATCCGCCCCTTGCTAAAACAAAATATATTTTTTTAGTCTCTTTTTTCCCCCCAACTTTGACATTTGAAGGGAGATTACTCAGGTAATAAATATAACTATATAAATATAAAAGAAATTGTGTTGTGAATTTACCCATTTTGTTGGTAAGTAAGAAAACAAGTAAATTGTTCTTATTTCTTTCCTGGGAACACATATTTAAGAGCTATCTTCAAATACTATATATTTCAAAATTCTATCATTCAGTTTACTATTCATCACACATAAATAGGGTTTTTCATTTCTAATGAATCTATACACAATCAGACATTTTTTCCACCTGTCGCTTGAAGAAAAAAAAAACTGTGACAGATACTTCTTATATTTGAAAAAGCATATTATGAACTAAATTTTGGCAAATTATAAAAAAAAGTCTATTATTTTTAATTAAGACCCCCCATGTATCCTTTATAACAGGCATTTTTTTCAATTTCTTTTAGGTATAGAAATTAACCAACAATATCTGTGCTGTTTAATTACACAATACAGACCACAATAAAAGCCCTAAAAATCCATGAATTTACCAAATATAGTCAAAGTTTTTATTAGAAACTGTCCTTTACAAAGATGAAGGTCATGACAATCAATTTGATTCAAACTAATAAATGAGAAAGTGTGAAATAATTACATTATAACTTCCTATAGTGTCTATCAAAATACCATAACTCCACAATACTCTCTGTCATTGACCTTATACAACACCAGTTATATACAAAACACAAACATTTATGTCAATTTTACAGTCTTCTTTATATGATATAAATGATTTCTACAGGAACTGAATGGGCAACAAAATGTGATGGCTCAGAATGTTAATGCTTTGGCTTTCAATTATTTCATTTTGATTGTTCCATTAGTGTAATTTTTATTCGAATACACAAATGCTTGATTGCAGCAAATGTTTACTTATTTACAAAACAACAATCCACTGTCATGTCGAAGGTTACCCAGCTTGAACACATGACCTTGTATGGGATGGATGAACAGAATGCACTAATACCTTTTTATAGACTGCAAACTGAGCATAAAAATGTTATGTGTTCTCAAGCCTACCTCCCAATCAGACAAAATGCTTAACATTCATATATCAGAATATTTTACATAAACCAGTACCATCATTTATCAATTGCAGGATTATATAGTTATGATTAAGCAAAAATATGGCATGGGTAATCAAATTTTCATTTGAAGGAATCTAATGTCAAAACAATTCATTCTGTGAAATTATTTCACCTTTTTGAAAGTCAAGTATTAAATGCTAATTCAGCAAAATTAGAAAACCAAGAAAAAGATCTTATTCAGCAGATATTTGCATAACATCTGATAAATAGATCATGTTTAATTGATTGGTTTGTAGTGGTATCACTTGAACAATTCATCAATATACAGATCAGTATAATAATGAGATAATAATATCACCACAAAAATCACCTGAAAATAACTTGTTACTAATTGGAAAAGGAAGTCTATCTTCTAATTTATAGTGTTGATATTAACACACATTTGTCAGTTTTCTACATTAGGGTTTTTTCTACTTATATCAACCAGAAAGATAATTTATTATGAAGACAAATTCAAAGCTATATATTACAGGAAAGATCATGAAATTAAGACCAGTATTTTTTTCAATTTCATGCATATTTATGAAAACTTTACTTGCATTTTTTTTTATCAAAGAAAAAGAACAAAGCCATTCCTGTCGTGAACTGTCTTGGTAGTATCATAGATCTGTATTACATCTATGGTAATATATAAACATATAGTACCATGTTTTTAATGTGCTGGACATGTTTCTGAAAATTACCCTCAACAGGTCAACCATCAAGAGTAAATACTTGGAAAGCAAAATATATTTAAACAAGATTTTTTAAGATCATGAAAACCAAGAAG
Organism: Mytilus galloprovincialis; assembly: GCF_965363235.1. Lineage (NCBI taxonomy): Eukaryota > Metazoa > Mollusca > Bivalvia > Mytilida > Mytilidae > Mytilus > Mytilus galloprovincialis. Next base: position 99,107,390 of record NC_134839.1, read on the forward strand.
GTGCTAGACAGAAAATAATCTAATGTCAACATTAACTGCTAAGGGAGCTGAAAATTCCTGGCTAAAATAATTTCTAATATTCTGTAGAAAAGTGCTTCCCATCAGGTTATAATATCAAAAGTACTTATTTAAAATGATCATTTAAACAAACTCGGTATGAGCATGTACTTGTCAGAGGGGAGAATGATAATAAACAGTAGATCTTCATAATACAGTAAATATTTATCACACAGAGAGAAAGAAAATAAACCTAGGATTGTTGGAGTGGAATAAATGCTGATTATGCACCTTATATATGTCTAATGTACTATGTGTAATCGATCCAGTAACATCTGTCATAAATATGTAACTGTGTATTACAATGGTATGCATTTATGTTGGGTTTTTTTTTTGTTTTTTTTTTTTTTATCTATTTCTATTATTTTTAGATTAAAAAAATAGTTTGGTGCACATAGGTTGTGATGCATCAAATTACATTAACATTACTTTCCCTCCTCTGTAACTGAATCAGCAAAGAAATATTTAAAAAAAAATCAAAATCGAATTCATTCATCTTTTTTTTTTTTATCAGTTATCAAACAATCCAACAAAACTAAGAGCTCCTTAACAGACAATTTTTCATTTTTAAAGCTTTCACAAATATCAAATTTATTTTCAATTGAATTAAAAAGTAAATATTTCAAAATTTCTATGATTTCTATCAGATGTTGAACAAAAAATTAATTAAGTTAAAAAAAAAACATTTATCAAAATAAATCAAACTTACCGTAATCTAATCATTTTTCAATAATTATGTACTTTCTTAATCCTCTAAATAAAAACTGTCACGAAATGAAAGTACTGGCATAACCATCACTGTATACTTCTGTTATACATTACAAAGTCTAAAATATGCATTCCCATATGGTCCCTTAGTAATAAGCTGTTACATAAAGACCATGAGATGACAATACAATCGTAAGGAAAGCCATCATCCTGTCACTTTTACATACATTTATATTATGTATTATATTGAAACATCAAGCAATAATCTTCTTGGCATCTCAGGCCATTCAAAACTTTATTTACATAAGGCCAAGCAAATATTATTATTATTTTTTCTTGAAAAGATGAAAGTTTTTTATAAAGAAAAGAAGACAAGATAATTATTGCAATAGTTAGAATAACTTCAGTAATATTTTTTACTACAATATGTGCAGGAATGCATGCAGTTTATATATATATGTTACAAATACACAGTCTTATATTCATACAATATTTGTTCAAATTTACAAAGGTTAAAGGGGAACTGTAACTATATATGGCCTTTACTGAGAGTTAATAAAAATAGGTGGACCATTTTCACTAAGACATGACAAATAATAATAAGTCAAGTGTGACTTTGTAGATATTCTGCATTGATATTATTTAATGATACATTTTTCAACATATTTGTCATTCCCTTTGTGTATTCAAAACACATACAAATGAACACGAAATGTTAATTTTTATTGGTAACGATCAGGTTCATATCAGAATGTAGAAGAATCATAATTATTCAAAAAGAAAAAGACTAATAAATACTTTTTTAAACATATTTCTGTCTATAAAATCTTTTAAACATATTTCTGTCTATAAAATCTTTTAAACATATTTCTGTCTATAAAATCTTTTGAAACACTTATGTAATTGCTAACATCTATGTCATCTGGTCTCTGATAATTCAATTCAATATTTCTTGGAACCAAATACAGACAATAATATTATTAAAACAACATATAAATGAAATATATATACATGTATAACAACAAGTCATAAGTAAATTCTATGGGTACTGTAAATAGCATTGACAATCATACAACATGTTATTTTGTACTGAAACAGGTCTATGTCTGAATAATAATTAATAACAGTGTCTGAAAGGAATTATAGATTTATGAAATAATATTCAAGTTTCTAAAACTGACTCAAAGCAGTCTGGTCTAAATACTGTCCCCAAATAAATATCAAGTTTAGAAGGTGGTTAGATGAGCAAAGCAATCCTTCAACTATATCAGAGACAAAGACATATGAAATGATTTATGAATGCTGCTTTGTAGTAGATGGACCTGAAAACTACTGACTTTTCCCCGTAGCAAGTTAAACTAACAAAAGTGCACCTGCTGAAATGTCTCTCCTGTTTCATGTTGTAAGTCTGTAATATGAAGATTTTACTACATTGTACTAGTCTCACATAGACTTAACTTTATTATCAATGATCTATGTAAATTAGGTCACAGTGAGACAAATCATGCGACAGACAGGCATGTTCACCTTACAATCATTCAAAACACCAAATTTACTTGACCCAACCTTATGCTTATAGCATCTAAGATACAGGTTTGACCATGAAACTTTAACTTTGATCACTGATCCATGAAATGAGGTCAGTCAAGTGAACCCCTGACCTGCTGGACATGTAGATGTTGCAAGGAACCCAGAAACCAAATGTAGTCATCCTATTACTGATAACATATAGATGTATAACGTCTATGCTCGGCTATGCTCATGATAAGTGAGTATTGAAATTTGGTCTTGGGGGTCACTGAACCCATTAAATAAGGTCAAGGACAATGGATACATGACAGACAGAAACTTTGTAATAAGGTATCTGTATACAAGGAATGAAGCATCTTGGTCTTCTACCATTTGAATTATAAAGATTTATTTAAATGTTTATGCCATCTCATGATCAACTGCCTGATTATACAGTAATCCCTGTCTTGCACTGTGATGTCCTTCGTGAATTTCTCTTTTTGTTGACTACAATTTCTATGTCTGTTCCTAGCAAATTGTAAAAAGTGCAAATCAAGACAATATATTTCAGAAATAAAGAGATGAGTAAAAGAATATCCTAATTCAGGCACCAGATGCACAGTTATAAGCATTGTGAGTTTTAAACATAATACTGTTCAGGTATTATTTTAATCAAATCACTATTCAAACATTCACCTTGTAACAGAATGTTTTCTTAACACAGGAAGCTTACTGGATAACAATGCATGTAAATTAATCAAGATAAACATTTTCTGTTAGGTATTCTTACATAAACATTTTTAAGTAGCAATATATTTTCACACTTTATAAAAGATACAATATGACACTGAAGATTTACTATATAAACTTTTCAATAGAAAATTGTTTACCACATTCTATGAGTCATTTTGTGAAAAAATTTATTTAATATTTTCTATTCTTTATAAAATATTTCACATAACTGTGAATATCTTCACAATTTTATAAATTGTTTGACATTGGTTCCAGTATTTTAAGATCTTACATATTTTTTTGAAATTCAGTATCTTACAGCATATGAAAATACCCCTTAAAATATGAATGTTCCAGTATCGTATGTAAAAAAGACAAACAAAAAGTTTGTTTGGCCTATCAGAATCATAACAATACACAGTCACACCCACTCCTGTCCATATCAGTCTTCCAAATAAATTAAATATTCAGCAGACTATTAATTTACAGGTTATACATGTCAAGGGTCAAGATAGCCAGGGTTATATGAGAGAAACTAAAGGTAAACTTATTGACTCAAATGAGAACCTATGTTCAGAAAAGCTTGAGATGCAATGCTATGATTTTAAAGCATGCAACAAAAATGATATTTAACAATCTAGTGGTTTTTTATCATTTAAAAAGAGTAATTTTATTAGTCCACCCATACCAACCCTAAGTAAACAATATGATAAGTATGAGGTATACAGGTCTCTCTACAGGTATACAATCTGATTAGGTACAAAACTTTCTACTTCAACTAAAGCAATAGCATATTTGTAGTACTAAGCACAAACTGTCACTTCACTCGTCATTCTTGTCAATTCTAAATCTTAAATAAGTTTAATCTTCATTCAGGTGAGTTTTTTCAGTATATTGGACTAACACATACTGATAAAACGTTAAAAAGTGAAATATAAGTAATACTTAAATTGGACCCGTTCTGTGTTTGTGGTTTCTTATACTAAGAGTTTTGCAATGCTTTTATCCTTATAATTAACAAATAATGGTTACATTAGAAAAAAAACTTGTTATTAATGTTGATAGGTTTTATTCACATGGCCTTTCAAAAAAAATGAAGAAATTTGACCTAGAAGTATGTCAAAGGTCAAGGTAATATGACAGGCATGACCATACAGATGTAATGACATATGTTGATACAAATTCAAGCTAAAAATCAAAAATCAAAGATAACAAGAATGTTAGTACATGGATGCCCACTTGCACTATCCTTTTCTATGTTTATTAGACTGTCAAATTGGGGTCAAAATTCTAATTTGGCATTAAGATTAGAAAAATCATATCATAGGGAACATGTGTACATGTTCTAAGTTTCAAGTTGATTGGACTTCAACATCATCTTAAACTACCTTGACCAAAAACTTTTTTGACTTCAACTTTATCAAAAACTACCATGACCAAAAAAACTTTAAACCTGAAGCGGGAATATAAAACAAAGAAATGGACACACTTACTGAAAAACATAATGCCCCTAGTTGGGGCATAAAAAAATGTATAGCTCAAACAAGGTTGTATGAGAAGCAGAAGAACCAGAAGAAGAAGAAGACACATTACTAAAAACATAATGTCACCCTTCATCATTGAAGTACACAATTCATTGAACTAAAACTACAAGTTTTACTTATTTCCACATTAATATTGGACATATTACTTGAATGAAATATATAAAATGTAAAATACATCAACTTAAACCTTAATCTGTGTTCAGTAGTTCAAACACATCTAAAGGTTGACAAGCTATTGATTACTGTATTTTGAACTTGCAACATAGACCACTGAGCCACCAAGCATTTGCCAAAAGGTAAAATTCTGTTGTACCTTCAAATTGACCTTTTCATTTCTAATTATCGGTAATTATCACAAGGTATGAATACCAAATTTACACATTTTCTTTCATGTAATTTTGCTTTACTCTTAATAACAAAATAATATGGTAGGCTATAAACTTAGGTCATCATGCAATTTCATACAAATGGGTTTTACCATCATTGAGAAATCCCTCACCTTCTGTATAAAGGAACTCTAACACATATTTGTAGACTAAGATCACCCAGTGTATGTCCTTAGCGTTAAGTGAGGCCTCCAATGTCAGAACCAAACACATACACAAACATCATTGAATCAAGTATTTCTCACATTCAGAAAGAAAATTAAAATCCCTGTACCAAATGACTTCACTACTGCTCACTTACAGAAATCTATATGCATTCAATTCATTTCTTATAAAATTTATTTAAACCAATAGATACCTCATACATCATTGGTTTTAGTTTACACCCAAGGTGCCTATAATGTATGGGATAGGTAAAGGATAACTACTTTTGTTTTTAAATAAATGTATCAACTTTTTCTATTTCTATGTGGCTCTTCCAGTCATGTATTGTGACAGAAGGTATTAAAACCAAATTTGAACTTTTAACTTATGACTTATCTAAAATTTTTGTTTTTTGGTGCATTTGAATATAAAAAATATGACCAAGGGTCACTTTTGTTATTGTAAATTGATTTAAATGCTATTGTTTCTTACTGACATACTATAAATGTTCAATAATGCAGAATATTCACACATAAAGGCAGTGGGGAGGATAGGTTTAACTATTAAAGACTATACAGGGTTTTTCTCATTGTTGAAGACTGTATGGTTGCCTATGATTGCTAATATCCATTCCATTTGGTGGATAGTTAGTTGTCTCATTGGCAATCATACCACATCTTCTTATCTTTATAATAAATTAGCTAGGATTCAAATCTTAAATACAATCCTTGTCAACTAGTTAGACAAAAACTTAATAACCTGTTCCCTACGCCCACGATAATGACTGGTGGTATAAAATATATATTGATTATTTCTATATCTTTCATTTCAAATGATCATACAAAGTTTATATACTTACAATGACTTAACCCACTTCAGCATTGTATCCAAAACTAAGGAATCTTCCAGAGAAAATGATTTCGAAAGTGTCGAAAATTGTCCAATAACCAGATACGAAAACACTTATTTTTCCACCAAAATTAATCTCCTATCATGCATCAGTGAAAACACAATAAACAGAGAGTCTTTTAAATAGTCTTCCCTATAATTTTATCCAAGCGGTCATCTCATTTTACTAGGTGATCGTCATTTCATTTTAAATCCTTTCAGTAAAGAAATGCAGTATTTATACCACAATTATTTGTGTATTCTTCACACTTAGATATAGGATGGTATTCAATGTCAGTTTACTGAAATTTTAGATAATTTGTGAGACAAGACCGACAAAAAATGTCTTCATTTCTTTATCTCACATCTGAAGTCGCAAGATTTTCGTTTACTCCTCCGAACTTTTTCAACACAAGTTGAAATATTGACATCTTAAAACATTTACATTGAATGAAATTAAAATATTATCTTAGCTGTAGTGTCCCAAGTATTTTATCATTTACTATAATCAGATTACATAGCTAAGTCTTCACCTGGGACAATATCCCTCTTCTCAAGGTGTTACTTTTTAATTAAATATATGTCCTTAAATAATATTAAAACATTCACTAAACTTCAGTACAAATTATATTCACTTTCACCTATGAACGTTTCTTCCTCATTTCATGAAATCTCATATACACTAGTTGGCTCAATATTGATGAAATTTTAATGTCATTAATTGATTAATTTCACTTCTAGCAATAATTATCTTCATTGATTATAATTGATAATTTCAATAATAGTAAAGCACTAAATAAGCAGCAATCCACAAAATAGAAATCTTTGAAATTAAATTGTACCTTCCAAAGATACATTGGACATAACACTTTGTCAGAAGTAAGCACAACTGGTTGAAAAGCCAATGTTTCAAATTAATCCATTCTTTGATAAAAGGTATGCAATAGAATCCTTCATTAAACATTCATTATATCCCCATTAATAAATTAACCCTTTGGTGGGAAACAATAAAAGGTTTCAGTATAAATATCCATAGTAGCTAAAGCTACACAGAAATTCAATTCTCTTTCACAGAAAAAAAACAACTGACAGCTGCCAATGTCTATTTCGTCTTATGAATTTCTTAATATTGATAAAGTTACATAATTTTCTTTGTCAAGAGTTTTTTTTTGTGACACATAAAAACACCAATTTCTTTATCAGTACAAGACTTAGGAATGTATGACAATGGCCATGCTTCTGTTTTAGCCTAAGGCTATTTCCTTTTAGAAAAGGAAGTGTGATCTGTACAATGACATATAGTACAAATAACCTGCCTTGGGGTTCATTGTATTCATACAACTATTTTTCTAATTGAATAAAATAGTTTTTGAATCATTCATGAAAACAGCCCAACAAGCTCTTACTTTAACCCTCACTGAGGGTCAACCACAATCCATTGAGAGAATACAGTAGGCCTGATTTCAAATTTTTCTCCGTAGTTTTTAATTGATATTTTAACTCCATCTACTAGTGATATTAAAATACGAAAATAATCAATGTTATTATTGTACTATAGATTATTTCATTTTAATTAAAAAATGTGACAATAATAAAGAATATTAAAATGGTACAGATGACAATACTTAACTGCAAAGTATTAATCTGTTATGTCAGACAGATAAAGATGTTTATACTTTTAAATTAAATTATTCTAACATAACACATTCATTCAATAGCTTGTAAAATCCAGTTTACAAGTAAATAAAATAATTTTGCAATGTTTTTTAAAACAACACCCTGGGGCATATTTACAATTATCTCTCCTATCCAATCATTTTACTACACAATATAAACACATTAAACCAAATGTTCAAAGAATCATTACTAAATTGTTACATATATTATTCAAAGATAATCTGTTTATTGATAATTCTTATGCTCAAGGGAACACTTGTAATTTTTACTTGGCAATTAAATGTGGTAATTATGATTTCTCTGTTCAGTAATTAACACAACAGGTTTGAGCTCTAAGTATCAGCTGATCACAACAGGTGAACGACTAATCTGATAATAGACTGGATAATATGTAAACCCTCAAATGTACTTGTGTCAAATTAAGTCCAAGGTAAAACTTTTTGAAATGCTCTCCCTTTTTTTAATGATGTGAACATTTGTAATGTTCCAGGGATTTCACTTCTGTTTTCAAAAATGACAGGATCTGTGCCCAATTATCTTAGTTCTACATTACAAATAAGCTGAAACCCATGTAAATGTGGACAATATATGTCAGTATACAAAATGAACACAGGTACCACTAGGCATGGTAACAATTGACTGAATCAACTTAAGATTAGATAATAATCAATGTAGATAATAAAAAGATGGGGTATAAGTGACAATGAGACAACTCTCCATCCAAGTTACAATATATAAGAGTAAACTATTATAGGTCAAAGTGCAGTCTTCAACAAGGAGCCTTGGACATTGGAAAATTATGAGCCACACATACGCTCTAAGATACAATGGTTAGAAAAGAAAAAAATCAAGTAGCTTGCGTTAAAACTATAATGTATAGTGTCTAACATTAATTAAATATTCCTTGGGTCTAACATGAAAAGTACAAAACAAACTGCAGGATGTGTTGACAAATTACTGTTATGAATAGAAGATACATTCAAAACAATTATGTTCAATCTCTTCTGTCAAAAGGTAGTACATAATTATGCCCTTGTTTAATGAATTTTATTAATATAGTACTCACCCCATTTTGTATTAATCCAATACAAGTGAAAGTGTTAACCTTTCCTAAACCGTATTTACCAGTGAAATGTTTTCTATTTTATCATAAAAGATCAAATCATCTCATGCTTTACATTGACAACATTCATGTTATCCTTCCTTTTCATTTTTAACACTCTGGGAAAAAGTTCTCAACAAAATTTATAGTCACAAAATCGACTTAAAAATTATAGGTTCCGACACAGGGATACAATGTATACCGTTTCACTGAGTTCTCAACATAATTATTGACTAATTTCAGGTTTTAAAAACACTGACAATTAAATTTGGTTTTAAATGGTGTACTTAAAAGGGAAAACAAGATATCGATCAAAGGCTTATCCGTATATACTAATTTAAAATAACAAATAGTTTCAACTGTTATCACTGGTAATTTACCAAGTTGACACACTAGACTTTAAGGTGCATGACCTTTAAACAAAAGATGAGATAGAGAACAGGCACCTTATACAAGGCCAATCATTTTATCGTTGATACCTTTAATAAAGTGGTCTGCAATTCAAATATTATAAAATTACAGAAGTATCATGGATTCAAAGGCTGAGTTGCATGCACTTTGTAAAGTCTGCATACAATTTACATCAAATGGTGGAACGGGGACTAATTGAACATATGGTTTGGACATATACGGCAATCGATAGCATCAGGGTTCAAAACTTTTGCAAAAGTTCAGTCTATTAATATCTGACCTTGTAATTAACCTTTTGACCTCAACATCATTTATGAGGGGGGGGGGGTTACAATTTATAAAACTGCAATTATGTCAAAAAGTTCTTTAAAATTCCCCTGATACATATTAACTGAAATGAAATTTATCTAGTCATTTCTCTATTATCTTGTTCATTCATTTTTATTTGAAAATTCAATATATATACGAGTTTCATATTTATGCACAAATCTGTCAGATTCCAAAGAAAGATGCATTTAGTTTCCTATTTTTCAGATTGCTAGTTTCTAATTGAACTGATCATGCCCCCTCCCACCTAGAAAAAAAGAAAGAATAGAATTCATCCAGCTACTTTGTAACCAAAGAGTAAATGGTCTGGTTTGGGTGAACTGAAATATTTTCAAAGCTAGCTTGTAAGCTAGCTTTATTAGATTATCTTTCTTACCTTAACTTTGAGGTTAAAATCTGTATCTGTTAATAACTCTGCTGGTTTAATGTATACTTCTTTCTGTATTATATAGCTTAAGCTTCTGATAAAATATGCCTTAAACTTTAATTATAAAATGATAAATGAAACTGTTATCAAACTGAAATAAATGATGAAAAAAAGATGGCATTGATATATTAATGTCATGAGAAGGGTTTGGTGCCAGCAAATATGTTTATCCCTCCACATTATGTATGTGCCTGTCCCAAGTCTGTAATTCATTGATTGTTATTTGTTTCTGTAAGTTATATTTGTTTTTGTTTATTGTTTTGTATATAAATCAGACTGTTAGTTTTCTCATTTCCTTTAACATTTGTCTTTCTGGCGTTTTATAGCTTTCTATGTGTACTTGGTTTTTGTTTTTTTTTGCTCATTGATGAAGGCTGATGGTGACCTATAGTTGTTAACCTCTACACCATTTGGTCTCTGGTGGAGAATTGTTATGCGGACATATAATTGTTTACTTCTACGTCATTCAGTATCTGGTAAAGAGTTGTTATGGGGACCTTTAGTTGTCAACTTCAACTTTATTTGGTGGAGAATTGTCTTAATTGGCAATCATACCACATATTCGTATTATTATATTTACCTGTAACAGTATTGAATGTTGTCCTTTGCTTCATAATAACATCCACCTGACAATATCTTTGGATAAACTTTTTACAATCCTTGTATTTCCTAAAACAACATAATAAATGTTATTCGTGTTTTTGGATAACTTATCATTTCTTACATATATATAAATCTATGTAAAACAATAAGACATAATTTTACTACATCTTGTAATACAATTAATTTAACTTTCAAAATATTTAACCTCGCCCTACATTAGGGTGAAAAAACATCACTCACAAAATAAAAACATAATATAATAGCGAGGTATTCAACAGGGATTTAGAAATATGTATATTTCAAATATTATAACAAAATTTAGAATGAAAATGGGTAATGTGTCAAAGAGACAACAACCTGACCAAAGACTGGCAGACTTAGAGCAGAAAAAAACCAAGGCCACAATTGGGTCTTAATCACAGCAAGAAACTCCTACAGCAAAGGTTTCAGCTGGACCATTAGGAAAAATGTAAAAATGGACATCACTCTAAACTCCAAAACATAAAAACGAATAACAAAAATATTTCATAGTCAGAGACCTTAGAGTACAGCTCAGACATAAAAGGTGTCAGTATTCACCTCAGAAACTTACAAAACCTTTGAATAGACTTATTAAGAAGGGATATAATTACGATACTGTTGTCAAGTCATTAAAGATTGCATATTTTGGCGTTAATATTGAGTCACTGATAAGGTCTTTGCATCGGAACTAAACACATTTATTCTAAAAACAGTTGTTGGCATGACACGGGTTATGTTCTTCTCATATGTTATGATGGTATGATACTAAACCCCTAACGGGAAGGATTATGCCTGATGTTCATATGATGAAATCATAATCTTTCAGTCAGTTTAATTGAAGTCTGGAGCTGGCATGTCAGTTAACTGCTAGTAGTCTGTTGTTATTTATGTATTATTGTCATTTTGTTTATTTTCTTTGGTTACATCTTCTGGCATCAGACTTGGATTTCTCTTGAACTGAATTTTAATGTGTGTATTGTTATGCGTTTACTTTACTACATTGGTTAGAGGTATAGGGGGAGGGTTGAGATCTCACAAACATGTTTAACCCCGCCGCATTTTTGCGCCTGTCCCAAGTCAGGAGCCTCTGGCCTTTGTTAGTCTTGTATTATTTTAATTTTAGTTTCTTGTGTACAATTTGGAAATTAGTATGGCGTTCATTATCACTGGACTAGTATATATTTGTTTAGGGGCCAGCTGAAGGACGCCTCCGGGTGCGGGAATTTCTCGCTACATTGAAGACCTGTTGGTGACCCTCTGCTGTTGTTTTTTATTTGGTCGGGTTGTTGTCTCTTTGACACATTCCCCATTTCCATTCTCAATTTTATAAAATAAATATAAAAGTAAATCTGAATACCATAAACACCATGATTGTGTTTCAGCAATCATACTCGTTATAGGAAGGTTGTGACTGATAAGGTAGGTAAGTAAATGGATTACTTCTTATAATTTTAATAATTTTATTAACTGTACCAAATATAGTTCTCACTTCAAATAAAGTGAAGATTTTTAATTTCTTTGCACTGACTGTTGAACTATTTTCTATGGTCAAAGGTTAAAGAAATATTCACCTTTGAACCATATAGGCAGTATGGATGGTTTGAATTATTCTTTAATTGTTAAATTAATAATCATCTGACAAGATAAGTAGCTTACAAATAAAATATTCCATTAATTTTAAAAAAAAAAATTTCTAGGATGATTTTTTTGACTAATCAGCTTCTCTTCTTTAAGCAGAATAATCTAGTTAACATAATGGAGTAGATTCTTCATGTTTTTTATAAAACTGCAGAATGTTCATAAGGCCTAAGGGAGATAACTCAACATATTTTTCCTATTGCAAAAATTAAAGGTCTATATATCAATGCTAGATGGACAAATCGTAAAGCAACTACCGGTATATAGATCTTAAAATGATAAATCAAAGTACAAATTTACATTGGAACAATAAAATTGAGAATGGAAATAGGGAATGTGTCAAAGAGACAATAACATGACCAAAGAGCAGAAAACAACCTGAGGCTACCAATGGGTCTTCAACACAGCAAGAAAATACCCCACCTTAAAGAAGGCCTCAGCTCGCCCCTAAACAAAATGTGCACTAGTTCAGTGAAAATGAACATCCTAAACTCAAAAACATATGAAAGAACAAAAATTAACAAGAATGTGTCCATAGTACACAGATACCCACTCTCATCATCCTTTTCTATTATCAGGACTGTGAAATTGGGGTCAAAACTCATATTTTGCATTAAAATTTATATAGAAATATCATAAAATAGGGATATATGTTATATATTTCTGTGATTTCACTCATACATCAAATAGTTTTACACTAGGCATTTTTTGGGGACCTTTATAGCATGCTGTTCGGTGTGAGCCAAGGCTCTATGTTGAAGACGGTACTTTGACCTATAATGGTTTACTTTGACAAATTGTGACTTGGATGAAGATTTATCTCATTGGCACTCATACCACATCTTATTATATCTATTGATAAATGTCACTTACAATTAAGCTTCCAAAATCCCTTTACAAAGTCATTCTAAAAAATTCATAAACATTTTCTATAATTGCAGATTAGAACAACGGCATATTATGTGTTAAAGAAAGTTTTAAAAAATCATCTGGATTAGTTTATAGGCAATAGGAGTCTGGTCCAAATAAGGGAGGTAAATTGACATTTAAAATGTTACATAAAATTTATGATTTTTTCCCCAAAAACATAAATTTCTTTATCAAAAATTATTTTTTTATTTTAATAAATTGATTTTAACTGATGAATTCTAAGATGTTAAACTTACCATTGTAAAGATTAAAACGAATGATAAAGTGATTCAAAGTCCAACTACAGGTCAAAATTCTGATGTCCGTCACACATTAGACAGTCACTACAACACTTCCCAAAAATCACATTCTAATTGTCCTACAACAAAACAGTGACATCGTTACACAAAAGGAATACAAGCACATACAAATACCACAATACCCATATTTTATCGTAATGTAAATATTTACAGATAGATAAAATACCTATTTGGTAATATATTATAGAATGTTATCAAGGGGTATCCGTACTCATTGTGGGTGTAATTTTTATTCCATCACTTTATATATATGAAGTTAATCTTATTAAATCCCTGCAGAAGAGATCAGTATCTCTCTGATGAAAGGTGACTAAACCATTGACTGAATTTGAAGTAAACTTGGATTCAAATCATTTTTTTCAGGGGTTTATATACATTGTACATATTTTCTAAACTGAGGCAAAATAGTTTTTTATGACTATACTATTTTATGGTTCTGCAAAAGTAATTTTGTCTGCAGTATACATTATTCAACATGATTTTTTAGAAAATTTATCTGCTTCTCTGCTTCCATTCTTCATTTGATTTTTTTTTTATCACATTTTAAGATGTTGTTAATTTATAGATAATCGGTTGCCTATAACAATTGCATTTAAATTATCAAGATTCCAACAAGACACTCTTCGTAAGATAATGTTACTAGCATAAAACACTTCAATAATGTAAAAAGCTAAGTTATAATATAGTTAAGAGTAACTGAGTGAAAATACTTTAAAAAGTGCATGGAACAAAGTTTTTTTTTACTGTCTTGACCATATCTTGTTTGATACTACAAATGTATTATCCAAACAATTCTTCTATTTCAATAGGCCAGATTTACTGTTATAGTTATGTCAAGTTATTTACAAATTTCTGATGATTTTTGGTTTTAAGTTTTTTTATTATTCATCTTAGTTTTCAACTTCATATTCCAAAACAAATTTTTTTTTAACATAAATAATGCTGCTGGTTTACCTTTGAATTATTTAAATTTTTTGTTGCCAAATTTAGCTTTTTTATAAGTACTGTGTCACATAGTTGTTTCTATCCTAGTCTTTTGGTCACCAGTTCTCACATTGGCAATCAAACCACATTTCCATATTTTCTTGTCAATTTGTGAGTGCCTTTGTCTGTCCTCTTGAGAATGACTTCAGTTCATTACAACACTGGTTGATGATGATGACGAGTTTGTTTTGAGCTGAAGGTTATATCACTTTCTTATATAATTCGCAAGATCTAAGCCTGATTTGATCCCTGTTCTAAATAGAGCAGTTATCATGTATTTTCTTGCTAAAGGGTACGTACATGCAAACAATTTTTCAACTTGATACATGTACACTGGGGATGACTGTTGCAAAGTTTTATTGTTACTTGATAATAGAGCAGTGAGATTTATTTTAAAAAATTACAATGTATAAAATAATAAATATGAACTGATAAACAGACAACATGACAGATGCCAAGCAATGGCAATTAATAGCTTTAGGTCACATTATAATTATGATAACGACACATGGACCTTCCACGGTCAGTCAAAGGAGCTCAAATGAAGTAGATGCCAATCAAAACACAAGTTTTAAAGAAAACCAGATAGAATCAATGCAAGAAGAAAAAAATGGCCATCAGTCCACAAAATACAAAATTGAAAAGTAACATGAACCTCACAAAATCAGAGATGAACCTTGTCAACCCCTCCCGAAGTGATGTTGTTTCTGCTCCACTGGTACAACTCCTACATGTCCTAGTGGGCATAATGTATTTTATGGAGTGGAGTGTTGGAGTGGAGTATTGGAGTGGAGTGTTGGAGTGAGATTTTGGAGTGAGATTTTGGAGTGAAATTTTTGGAGTGAGATTTTGGAGTGATTTTTTTTGGTGAAATTTTAGAGTATATAGTATATTATTCTAGAAGTAGTAGAATGTCAGGGGGTTAAATGTTTTGTTTAATTTTGAACAAGTTTTCATTAAAAATAAATAAAGAAAAATTACAGTGATAAATATTGATTTAAATTTTGATCACAGATAATCATGAATAATTATTTGGTCATGTTCATTTAAAAATATGAAATATGCTCCTCTCATTAACTCACCTTGTGGGAGTGTCATTTGACTTGTGGTGACAAAGTGAACATTGAATTGCACAGAATTTCGAAGTCCTAATGGGCAAAAATCTGGGAAAACTCATTGAACCAGAATATCATAATAATGCTCATATCTTTGTGCAAAGAATAAAATTCGTAATAACTAGTATCTCAATTGTTTGTAAAACAATTGAAAGGTCTTTCCTGTAAAAGTGATGTTTTCGTAATGTTCTTTGTACGACTTTTCGTTTGATATACGACAAGCATACCTTCTGAAACTTTTCGCTTTTTACACTTAATGACCTCATCCGCCTAAATTTTTGAGATCGGAAGTATGATATATGTAACACAGGGTAGATGAGCTTTCGTTTGATATGCGACAACGCCATGTTCTAAAAAGTTTGATTTTTGCACTTAATAACCCCATCCAACCAATTTTTGGAGGTTGGGAATTTGATATTTCAAATGTACACATCATGACCTTTCATTTGATATACAACAACCCTATCGTAAAAGAAAATTTATTTTTTGCACTCAATGACCCCATCCAACCAATTTTTAGGGGACGTCAATTTGAAATTTGAAATGTACGCTTTATGTTCTTTCATTTGATAGGCAACAACCTTACCATCTGAGAAATTTGAATTTTTGCACTAAATGACCCCACCCTTTCACCTGGGATGAAAAAGAGGTTTAAAATTTTCATTTTTAAGTAGAGTTTATTGAGACCTTCAATTTGATATATCAGATGACCTCATTTGACAAAGTGCCAAAAATGATGCAATATCAATGGTATAAATAGAAGTTATGAAACTTACAAAGTCAATGTAAAACATGAAAATTTCAAAATGATTTTTTGGTGTTTTTTTTCAATGGAATGTTTTTGGTATTTGGTTAAACATATAACTATGTTAATCTCTTCAATTTCTTAAACATTTTAAGTACCGGTCTTTGTAAGAATCATGCAGGTTCCTGTTGATGGGCGATTCATGACCCCTCTTCAAATGTCTTTATATTTTGTTTATGATGAAGGTATGGTATGAAAATAAGTTTTCTGTATTAATTTTTTCTTTTCAACTTTGGTTGCCATGGAAACCATCCTTACAAAATTTTGCCTAAATACGTCCATAAGAAGCCTTTATAAATTGAAATATAATGGATTTTAAAGAACCATAGAAATAAAGTTAATCAATACAAACAATATGTATATTTACAGTATTAACAAACACAACCCCAAACTATACAAAAACATTAAAATTTTGAATTTACTAAATGGTTTGTTTCCATAGCAACCATTTAAAAATGTGTTAAAATTCGAAAATGAAAAATTTCAAAAACTTTAAAATTTTAAATCTGTTTATCTCCCAAGACCAACAATACCATGACATGTCATTGACAAATTTTGAAAGACCACATTCTATATATTCAGAAAATAAAAAGAAAGTTGTGTGTTTTTTTTTTCTTTAAAAAAATAATTTTAGTCAAAAATTGTCAATTTTCACCAAAATTCAGATTACCAAACAGATGAATACTGAAACATTTTGAACTTAAAAAGCTAAGACATTCCATTTATGCGTGCATTCCTGACACAAATTTGGTAGTTATAAATGAGAAAATATGATTGATGGAGATATTTTTGTAGAGAAGGACATTTTTTCTTTCTGGGCATGGTGCCCCCCCCCTTTTTTTTCAAAATTCAAAAAATTATTAATAAATTTAAAAGATGGAATTCAATTGTGAACATTTTGAGCATTAAAACATGAAATTTCTTCAAAGGGTGAGGGCAATAATAGAACCCCCTACACCATTTTTATATATTAGATTTTTTTTAGAAATGGGGAATGTGTCAAAGAGAGAACAACCCAAACAGAAATTTAAAATCTTTAGATTCTATTTCATGGTCTTTAAAATTGACTCTAAAGAACCTGAATCGATCGCCTGTAATTTTTGGTTAAATCTTGCATCAATGATTATTTGTCCCTTCAATATATATCAATGGGTGGCTTAACAATTCCATTTAAATGTTCTTTGTATCTGTCGTTTTTTCTTCAAAAGCAAAAAATGAATTTTACCCCTATGTTCATTTTAGCCATAGTGGCTAAGTTTCTTGAAGTACAAGGAAATAAAAAACTAAATTTATACAAGATTATAACTCCCAAGTTGGGCTGAAATTGATTAAGAATATTCAATATCAAAAGAAGATTTTTTTAAAGGAAGCAAACTAGATGAACAAATTGTGAAAAATTTCTTTAAAGGGCTATAACTCCATACGGATTCAATTGACAATTCTGGTCATATAAACTTATTTGTAGATCCTACTTTGCTGAAAGTTGTGCTGTTTACAGTTTATCTTTGTCATTAATAATATTCAAGATAATAACCAAAACTGCAAAATTTCCGTACAATTAACAATAAAGTGGCAGCAACCCAACAATGGGTTGTTAGATTCATCTGAAAATTTGCTCTTAAAAGGCTTTAGTGTTTGAGATATGAGCTACACACTGCATTTTACCCCTATGTTCTTATTTTACCCATGGCGGCCATGTTTTTTTACAAAATAGAAAATAGAACACAAACTTAATTCTAGATATCCTAAGGATCATTCAGTTTATAAGTTTTACTGGAATTGGTTAAGTAGTTTCAGTGGAAATGTTTCAAATATTTTACACCGGACAGACGACAACGGAAGCAAAGTGATGGCAAAATTCACAGTTCCTTTGAAACGGTGACCTAAAAAAACTACGTCCGTTCTATCAGAAATAAACTGAAAATAAAAAATAAAAAATTTGTACCATCCAGAGCGCTAACAAGGCAACTTTCCATAAATTTTAATATTTTTAAGGGTCATAACTCTTTTAAAAAAGTCAATTGTCCATGATTATAGAACTCATCCGAGATATTGTTGATATTAATCTAGTGTATAAGTTTTATTAAAAATCTGGCAAGAATTGTACCTGTGGGAGCGTTAAAGGGGCTATTTTCCATAAATTTATTATTTTCAAGGGTTATAAATGTTTTTATTAAAGTCGATTGACCACCAATATTTAACTTGTTCGAGATATTGTTTATAATAACCTAAAGTATTAGTTTCTTAAAAATCTGACATAATTTGTATATGTGCGAGCGCTGCAAGGACAGTCAGATGGACACAAGGACGGATGGCAATCAAAATTTTAAGCAGACCATGTTTAAACGAAAAAAAATAAGTTCTAATTTCGATTTTTATTAATTGAAAATTTTTTGGTCGCATATTGGTATCACGTTGGCGTCGTCGTCCGAAGACATTTGGTTTTCGCACTATAACTTTAGTAAAAGTAAATTGAAATCTATGAAATTTAAACACAAGGTTTATGACCATAAAAGAAAGGTTGACATTGATTCTTGGTGTTTTGGTCCCAACAGTTTAGGAATTAGGGGCAAAAAAGGGCCCAAATAAGCATTTTTCTTGGTTTTCGCACAATAACTTTAGTATTAGTAAAAAGAAATCTATAAAATTTTAACATAAGGTCTCTATGACCACAACAGGAAGGTTGGGATTGATTTTGGGAGTTTAAGTCCCAACAGTTTAGAAATTAGGGGCCAAAAACAGGTCCCAAATAAGCATTTTTCTTGGTTTTTGCATAATAACTTAAGCATAAGTTATTAGAAATCTATGAAATTTTAACACAAGGTTTATAACCACAAAAGAAAGGTTTGGATTGATTTTGGGAGTTTTGGTCCCAACGAATTAGGGGCCAAAAGGGTCCAAAATTAAACTTTGTTTGATTTCATCAAAAAATTAATTATTGGGGTTCTTTGATGTGCCAAATCTAACTGTGTATTCAGATTCTTAATTTTTGGTCCTGTTTTCAAATTGGTCTACATTAAGATCAAAAGGGTCCAAAATTAAACTTAGCTTGATTTTAACAAAAAAAGAATTCTTGGGGTTCTTTGATATGCTGAATCTAAACATGGTCATAGATTTTTGATTATGGGCCCAGTTTTCAAGTTGGTCCAAATCGGGGTCCAAAATTATTATGTTAAGTATTGTGCAATACCTCTGCGGTCGTATAAAGCTGCGCCCTGCGGAGCATCTGGTTTATTTATAAAAATACTATTTTTGATATAACAAAAATAAAAAAATAAAATATTTTTTTTGTCTTAAATCAGTGGTTTTGATAAGATAATAACACTCTGTAAAGATTAGACAAATGGCACAGTTTTAATCTTGGTACAGTGTTTCCAATTTCATTATCTATGGAAAATACATTGCCTTGCATCGTTTCTTTTGTGGACTAGTATACTATTGCACAGAGTCAGATTATGTACACATAATGGCTGTTACTATTTACCTCCCATGTAAATCGACATGTATCGAAACCTTTATGCAAACACTTATTTGTCACTATGTCGATTTAACTGTGCTAAAATTGAAATTGAAGATGAACTACAGAACCTTTATTTTTATTCTAATATATAATAATCTAACTTATCTAAAAGATTTGAAATAAATGCGGAATGTGTCCATTGGACACAGATGATGCTCCCGCTTCCATATCATAAAAGTCATAAACGGACATGACTGAAGACACTTACCAATTGTGTACTAACTTTTATGGTGATAAGAATTGTGTAAAAGTTTCGTAACATTTGGTTGAGGCAAACTAAAGAAAGAAATACAAAACAAAAAATTCAGCAACTTTTTCCCTCTATAAAGAGGCATTGCATAGAACAGTGAAAGTTACCACCACCAAAATTCAAAGTTGATCTGCATTTGGTGGTTTTAAGCATTGTGTATAATTTTAATAACATCTGGTAAAGACAAACTAAAGTTAGAGAACAGAAACGGAAATTCAGCAATATTTCTATTTGTAAAGGGGCATAACTCTTGGACGGTTTAAGTGACACCACCAAACTTAGTCTTGTTTTATGGTAATAAGCAATGTGATTAGGTTTCATAACATTTGGTTGAGGCAAACTAAAGATAGAGAACAGAAACCAACGTTGGAACATACTGACGGACGGACAAGGGTTAACTTTAATGCCCCCTCCGCCACTGCGGGGGCATAAAAATATGTAAATATAACAATTGATTAAATTAGGCAAAATTCAAGAATGGCCATTGCACATGGTTGTCATAAAGGTTTGAGAATCAAAACAGTATACAATAGTTCGGACCAGCAAATTTTCCTCAGGGCCACAAGGATAATATTTTTGAGAACCATAAAAAAACGCGATTATGCTGCGGTATACAAATAATAATTCAGTTAGGTTTTAAAAAAAATAATAGACAAGCTGTCCTTTTCCACCATATACAATAGAAACATTGACAAATTCTTGCACAATTAATGTAGATCGTTGGTATATATTTCCTCAGATAGAACATGTAGAATTTGTATGCCCCCACTGTAGCAAAGGGGGCATTAAGTTGTACCCTTGTCTGTAAGTACGTTCGTTCCAGAGTTATACCCTTATACAAATGGAAAAAAAATACTGACTTTTTTGTTTCCGTTCTCTAACTTAAGTTTGCCACAACCAAATGTTTTGAAACTTATACATAATGCTTATTTCCATAAAATTCAGAACAGTTAGAATGTTATTGGTGTAACAGGTACTGTCAATAAATTATGCCCCTTTAAAAATGGAAAAAATGCTGAATTTTCCGTTTCCGTTCTCTTTTTTTCGTCTGTCTGACATAGTTCATCTTACCCTGACCTCATTTTCTTAGAACATTGATAATGTTAAGTTAATATGATACTTGTATTAAAATCTTTACATAACACTTACAGAGTTTCAAAAGTAATTCAATTATAAATAAAACCAACCAGACATTTCAGGGTGAGTCTTCTTGTTTAGCAGATCTTAGTCTAGGGTTAAAGTTTTTAAAGCATCAATCTGTTTCAAAAACCAACAATGAGTTGCATTAAATTGTTACTGTAACTTCTTTATAGCCATTTTGAAAGAGAAAGTATCCTGAGCTATTTTTTTTAAAATGTTCATTAAGATTTGTTTTATAGATAATCATGTTATACTCATTGTTGAAGGATATACGGTGATCTGTGGTTGTTTATTTCTATGTCTTTGCTCTCTCTGGTTGAGAGTTAATTGTCTCATTGACAATTATAACACATCCTCTTATCTCTTAAAAGTGGTTAGCTGTTGTTGATTCAGAAATACATGCCGCTGCTCGCAAAATTTCAAACTGCATTATCTCTAAAACGACAATAGATATCTCAAATCTGTTAAATGGTAAATGATCTACAGTTAAAGGACAACATTAAAGAAAAAGAATTGGGACAATTTCAAAGTTCACCAAGGTCACAATTAATCATCAAATATATGATGCAATACCAAACTTGAGAACCAGAAGCCGTGGAGACATGGGACTACCACCATTCAACTCAGGACCACTTGACCTTTCAAATATCACAAGGTCAAGGTCATAGTATACTGTGAAGGTCAAGGTGAAATTTCATCATGACCTGACATTGACCTCAAATTGAAGGTCTTGAATTACTGATCATCTTTGCAGTTGATAGTAGGTTGATATATGTTACCTTTAAAAAGATATACACAAAATACTATACTTTTAAGAATCATCCCGTTGTAACTTTTGAACAGACGGTCGGACATTTTTGGACTTATTATATAAAATGTAGATCTCGTCGAGAGGAACATTTTATATGCTGTATATATGCAGCAAGGTCTTATCGTTTTCCTAATATGTAAGCTTGAAATTGCAGCGTAATTTTATTTTGCACTCTGTGACCTTTGACCTTGGGTGCATATTGAAGGTCACATGAATTAAAGATTATTGGTGAAGGTTCCAGGTCTCTATGACTTCCGGTTCTCGAAATAAAAAATTTCAAAAATTATTTATAATTTTTAAAGGGAAATAACTCCTTATAAGGGTAAGTAACAAATTAATTGTTTATGTTTATAAATATTGCCATCTGTTCTTGTACATGCTGTCATTTTCAATTACATTCTATGTCAAATACTTTTTGAAAAAAAATGCAAATGAAAGAAATTGCTATAAAGGGATATAACTCTCAAAAGGGATGATGAAATCATATGCAGCCTCATATGGTAATACATCTTGATAATATCTACCTATTGTCCAAATAAAGTCATGATATATTTATTTAAATAGCCCATCCGAGCTCACCCATGAGCATGAATGTTAGGCCCGGTGTTTCTGTCGTGTTTGGGGAAAAGATCCCCGAGTCCGGCTTCATCAGTGGTCGACTCAATAAGTTGTATTTAAATAGCCCATCCGAGCTCACCCATGAGCATGAATGTTAGGCCCGGTGTTTCTGCCGTGTTTGGGGAAAAGATCCCGGAGTCCGGCTTCATCAGTGGTCGACTCAATAAGTTGTATATTGGCGTATTATTTATGTTTTTTGTTTTATTTCGTATAATATATTGGACCATACACTGGTTGTCTTTGAATAACATATTAGTTAATTATGATTTATTTTTTGTGAGATCAGTATCATATTGTGTTGTGAAAGGTTGAGCAAACTATACCCACTAATGCTTTGATAATAGTTCTTGTAAATTTGTATGTCTTTTATAAGCTATAATAGGCTGGCGATTAAATATGTTCAAACAATTAGGGTTTAATGAAATAAGGTTCCAGTGTTTTGTAATTATATTTTTCAGTTTCTGTATAGATGGGTTGAATTTTGTTAACTTAACTAGTGGTTGTTCCCGTTTCGTTTGGCGTTGTATAAGCAGGTTTTTCCTTTCTATATTTTGTGTTTGATTAAAAATTTCATTGATTTCAGATATTTTATATCCTCGTTTGAGGAGACATGTTTTAAAAGCTTCTAACTTTTTTTTAAGTTCAGTTTTGCTACTGGTGTTTCTGATGTATCTCAATACTTCACCCTTGATAAATCCTTTGAAAACACTTTTCGGGTGTGAGCTGTATCTGTGTAGATATTGAAATGTTTCAGTTGGTTTGAAATAGGTTTTAATGTCTAGTATGCCTTCGTTAAAGAATCTTTCTCCTTTATATATGACATATTGTATTTAACCTCCTTTTATTGTTGTTATTTTCTACAAGTTTATGTCGTACTTTTTTGTTTTTAATAGTTCTTTTAAAGCGTCTGGTCATGTTGATTATAAAGTAGTGAACTGATTCTGTGCACGTGCTATGTTAACCTCATTTCTCGTGTTACATAGCGATCACCTCAGAGATGCAACTAATCGTCGGACCCGTCGGACCTAAGGGGCAGAATTTATGCAGGTCCGGCAAAACTCGTAGCTGTGCAGGACCTGATGGCCGGCAATATTTAAGTCCGCTTGGGTCCGCCAAAACTGAAATCCCCGTCGGCCCCGGCAGAGTATTTTGTTTATAAAATTGCGATCATCTTTAATAAAAGTAAATGTCCTGTTCCCCCGCATTTTCTAACTCCGGGAACCAGTATTTCCGCCCAGTAATAGTCTTTCGTACCTTGTCTATCTCGCCCCGAACAATTCTCCGTATTTCCGTCATGTTTTTTGTTTTAGAAATTCGCTCTCTAGGAAGGAGGTCTATTAAGCATAGTTGATAAGTTCAGGAAATATGTCATGGCCGATAAAATTTGTAAGTGGGTCGAAACCCGGTAAAAGACCAAACCAGTCACCTATTCAAGTTGATAAAGCTGTAAAGCGGTCTTTGTACGACTATGAGTCAGATTTTGAATTTGAACAGAATGAAACTACCAATGACTATCTTGTTTCCAAGTACTCTTGTGAAGAATAACTTTTAATCAGATCAATATTATGTAATGTATTATTCAATAAACTACAATTGTTATGAATCACAGGTTATTTTAAAATAATAATAATATCAACAAAATCAAAATTAACGTTTGTTCAATAGCATAATTTCATTTGATTTTTGAGTGAAAATATGGGTCTGGCAAAACTTGGTACCCTGTAGGCCCCATTGTCTGACAGGAAAAAAAAACTGTTTGCATCTCTGTCACCTGCAGATAATGTTTGGGTCAGATTTGTGATAAAAATAGAATGACTTGCAGAAGGTTAATTAGCTGAATAGTTATGAATGGAATATATGACCTCCTAAGATCTTCCCATAGCGTAAATAATTGTAGTTTGTGGTTTTGGTCAATGTTATTTTTTTTATAATTTTTACATTTTTCTGCACATCCCAGAATATTAGATTATAATACAATTGATATCGTTGATTTTGTTACATTGTATAGTGTATAGATATTTGATTGTTTTAATCGATACTGTTTATCTGTCTTAACTGGTATACTCTGCATTTAATTTAATGTGTGCCGGGTTGAGAGATATTATATCCTTATCATTTCGTTTTAGGGGTAATAAATAAGGTTTAATTATAATATGTACAGTGGTAGTTGATATGGCCAATATTAATATAATTTTCTTCATAAGTTTACTAACCAGTCGTAGAAAATTTAAAATAGAAATAAATAAATACCAACATCTATCATAACATACAAGTTTAATGTTTTAATCTGAGGTAGACTCACATTTGTATAGTAATATAATTGTCCAAAAATTAAGTAGGAACAAATAGCGTAATATATTCAGATGCACAGTTTATCTTCTTCTATTTAATTTGCCGGTAGAATTGTGCCTGTTGTAATAAGGGGACTAAACCTAATACACGAGCATGTAAAATTCTCCTAATGAGGATGCTGCCAGATTCTTAAGAGATTGGGAAATCACAATGCTAAATAATTATATAACTCTTAGTTATGCATCAGTAGATCAGGAGAATTTGAAATTGTTCATAAAGGACTGTTGATATGAGGTCGTTCACATTATTATTCGAAACATTATTATTCGAATACTTCACTGCATGCATTTTTTTATTTCTATTTCAGTATAGTTTGTTTTTAAATTATTCACTACAAAATTTTTCATCAAATTTCACTCCAAAATCTCACTCCAAAAATTTCACTCCAAAATCTCACTCCAACACTCCCCTCCAATACTCCACTCCATACAATACACTATGCCGTCCTAGTGTGTGTACAAATTATACAATGACAAGTTATGTTGGGTAAATTATATCAAAACAAAGCAATGAAATTGAAATAGTTAGGTCACGGTCTAAGGACTTACTTTTCTTGATCTAACGGACAAGGACTTGATATTACTTTCAAAACAAAGAACGGGGAATATTTTGCTACCATGTAGATTTACTGATGCAAGGCTGATTTGATGGAAGTCCTCTTCCTTTCAGTTTTAATTTAGTGGCGGGAGTATTTACTAAATACACAGTGGAACTGGAAAGACTATGAAATATTTCCGGAAAAAAATATTTCTGAAAAAAACTAAGAAAAATAAGTTTTGGTCCATTTCGAAATATGAAAAAATCAAATCAAATCAAAATCAAATCAAAATTTATTTTTTGTCGATTAACAAAGTAACACAAGCTCTAGTAATGAGCTTTAAAACCGACATTAAAATACATAACAAACAAGCAAAATTACATGCAAACAAAACACACATATTAAGACACACATTACAAAAAGACAAAAAGAATGAAAGCACATACATGACATAAGCAAATAAAAAAGTACTGTTAATACAGATAAATTATAAAATCATAGCGAACTAATTTTAGTATAAAAGCAGCAAAAAAAAATAAGCTAAGCTCAAACTAATCACTTGCATGCGCTGCCATTCCAGGTCCGTATTAGATTAGAAAATTGACTTCGAGAATTTTCCTGTCTTATGTGGTTTGGTAGCTCATTCCATAATTATGCAGCAGTGTCAGTATAACGAAAGGAGTTTAGTCCATATCTTGTAGTTTTTACTCTTGGTATGTCAACCTGTATCCTTCGATCTTTTAAAAATAATAACGTTGAGTTTTGACATGACTTTTCTTGTGTACAATTTTAAATGTTGTTATTCCAATGGTTCTTAGTCTGCGAATTTTTAAAGGTGGAAGTTTAGAAGTCAAAAGTAAATTTCTATAGCTGCTTATATATTCCTCATATATGAAGCGGAGAGCTCTTTCCTGATTTTTTTTCATTTTTTGTGTGGTTTTTTTTTCACTACAGAAATGCCAAAATACCGGACAATAATTAAATTCGAAAGAACGAAAGAGAAGTAAGCTATTAGACGTCCCAACCTGTCCCAACCTGTCCCAAAACTGCGCGCTGAAACCAAATCAGAATGGGACCGTGAGAAACCTACTTTGAAAACGAATGTAGAATAAATATCTTTTATAGTTGATTTCTATAAATCTGAGACTAAGGTACTGAACATAGTCTCAGTGTCACTTTTTTTTTATTATAGGGAACACTTCAACGATGTAGGCAGTGAACAGAATGATTATACTGTATACATATTCAAACAAGGGAGCATATCAGAACAACTCAAGATGGGTATTTTACCAGTATTTAGAACAAGGGAACAAGGTATAAATCTATCAACTTCAGAGGAATAACTATGTTGCCAGTTATATGCAAGATAATGGAAAAGAAACTATCATCAAAGAACGAATAAAAACATGTCAAAGAAACCCCACCCTATATATACACATGGAAAAAAGTATTGCAACACCTTGATTTTTTAAAACTTGAAAAATCACCCTCTTTTTTTGGATGAAATATAATAAAATATTTGTATAATATTATTGAAACATAGTTTATGATAACATTGGCATTGAAATGAACAAAAAATAATTGAAAAAAAAATGATTTATATAACCACAATTTTAATAACAAAATGAAGTGTTTTTGTACAAAAAAATGCATTTTACAACTTTTACTGTAGTCGAACTCTACAATGTCAGACATTTCAAAATTAATCTTCAGATGACTGTTGACATCATGGTTGATCGTTATACGGCAAAGAATTAGTACTTTGTGCGCAGCCTCCATTCAAACGGATAACCTCATCTAAACGTCTTCTGATTCCTGCCATAAATCGACTAATTTGTTGCTAAGGTAGCAGCAACCATTTCTGATGAAGGGCATTGTTTATTTCATGATGTGTTTGAACTGGGGTGTCCTTTCGCGCACTTTCCATCCAATAGTGTCCCATATATGCTCGATATGGTTCAAATCCGGGCTACAATCGGGCAAAGGAAGATGAACCGAATTCTATTGGAACAATGGATCTTCCTCCACGATGCTAATTTCCAACTTTGGCGAGCTCTGCACTACAGTTGATACGGAAAACTGTGTGTCTGTTCGTAAGCAAATGTCTCCGAAATGTTCTTATCGCACGATAACCAGTAGCGATGAGTCGATCTCGACCAGTTCTTGTTAAAAGGCTCCTGTATGCCCACCACTCTCTTTTTAGGATTGTCTTGTATGCAATGGGTTTCCTTCTGACCAACCTTCATTATGTTTGATTTTCTCTAGCAAATGGTATAGGGGGTCTTCATTACCTCGGAAGGTCTTTAACATCGTTTATTGCCTGATTTTTATTCTCAAAACGACTTATAGTGGAATGGCCATTACCAACAATACGTGCAGTTGTTACCGCGACATACCTGCTTCTCTCATGCTGATAATCTGCCATCTTGCTGCAGTTAAGAGTTGGCATGGACCCATTACAAGGTGTCAATCACATAACTTTAAAAACTTGGTTATTTAAAGTGTTGAAAACAATGAGGATAAAAACATCTGTTTTGCTGTTTACGGGTACAGTAGCTGCATGTGCAGATAAAAACTTATCGAGTAGATATTTATTGATTAAACTCAGGTGATACTTAAATAATGTTTAACTAGTTCTATTTTACCAAATTATATCACAAAAAAATAAAGTGTTTTTTTAATTTCAATTTCAATTTGGTGTTGCAATACTTTTTTCCATGTGTATATATGCATATAATTATATGGTAGACTACGAACTGCAACTCACAAAAGATATACCGCGACAACCACATGCTTCGTATGGTATTATCAGTAGACATTCATGACAATTAAATGGGGACTGATTAAAGGATCTGCAAGAGGAAATGTTTAAAACAATCAAATCCTTGAGTCCATATAATTTCCAATTGCAAAGTGCAACAGTAAAAAATGTCTGGTAGTAAAATTTGCTGCTGTACTTTGTTTCGTGTAGTAAGAGGCATATTCCTGTATTCGCCATTCTGTGTGTTTTGTTGGATGCATTTCTTTTTTTATCGATCTGATGAGGTAAACCGTTTTTAACTGATTTTTATAGTTTATTCTTACATTGTACTGTTTCAGGTTAGGAGAGGGTTGGCGCGTCCAAACGAGTTTAACCCCGCCATATTCTATATGTGCATGTCCCGAGACGTACGCGGCGGTAATTTGGTGGTTGTCGTTTGTTGCTATGAATAACATATTTGTTTGTGTTGATTATTATATATAAAATTTAGTCCTGGTATCTATGATGAGTGTATTTGTACATACATTAGACCAATAGTTTTCTCGTTTGAACTATTTAACATTTGTCATGTCGGTGCCTTTTATAGCTGACTATGTGGTATGCGCTTTGCTCATTGTTGAAGGCCGTACGGTTACCTATAGTTGTTAATTTCCTTGTCATTTGGACTCTTTTGCAGAGATTTCCATTGGCAAATATACAACATCTTCGCATTTTATATATAATCCTAAACATCTCACACAATTAAACAGCGTAAACAGTAACCTAACGACCAGACCTGTAAAATTGGGTCTAATGATACACCATCAACGTAGAAAGCCACGCATCTTCTTGAAAATTTCAGTAAAAAAAATATTTTCATGCATGGTTAATTTATAAATGTTAAGATTTTGTGTTTTGGTCTGTTTTTCAAGATCAAAGAAACAATATAGGTTGACTATATTTGGTGTTTTGAACGATTGTAAGGTGTACATTATTTGGATGGAGAGTTGTCTCATTGGCACACATACCACATCTTCCTATATCTATGCGTGTCTAGCCGATATCATCGTACCTTCACATCATTGTCATGGTTATATGGTAATTTTTTAGTTTTTGTGGTTTGGTCTGTTTTTCAAATAATAATAACAAAAGGTCAACTATATTTGGTGAATGTAATTTAATTGTAAGGTGTATATGTCTGTTAGACAGTTTTAATGCGACCTTGACCTCATTGCCATGGATCTTTAGAAAGGTTTATTTTTTTGTGTTCCTTTTAGAACAACCTTTATCTTTAAGACTTTTAACAGAAAATCAATGGTTAGTAAAGCAAGCGAGACATGTCAGCGTGTGCACACTTGTTTCAATGACTATATAGACAATACGTCAACTATATTAGTATTTGGTGCATGTAATGATTGTATGGTGTTCATGTGTTAAACAGTTTTTATGTGATCTTGACTTAATTGTCATGGATCTTTTGCAATGTTAAGTTTTTGTCATACTTGTAGAACAACATTTATCTTATTGACATTTTTGACATAAAATAAATGATCAGTAAAGCAGACGAGACATTTCAACGTGTGCACTATTGTTTCAAATACTATTAGCAATATGTCAACTATATTTAGTGTATGTAATGTTTGGAAGTACATGTCTGTCTGGTAAAAATTATCTCACATGATCCTTACCCTCATTTTAAAGTTAAATTGTTCAATGTTAAGTTTCTGTAGTTTTACCTTCTGCTCAGATGCGATAAGCAGTAGATCAACTATTTGTGGTGTGCATATTACTTCTTGTACTATGAATATTTATAATGTTTATTGCATATCTTTGATATATCACGAATATTTATGTTTTTGTTATTATTTAGATCTTTAAGAAATATAAAAAGAAACATGATCTTGAACTTTGTATAAACTTATTAATACAAGCGTTTCCTCGATATGGATATGGAGGAAAATTGTTAAAATGTTCAGGTGTTTTATTATTTTCTTACTAAAAAGTAAAATCACAAAAATATTGAACTCCGAAGAAAATTCAAAACGGAAATCTCTAATATCAAAGCTCAAGCACATCAAACGAATGGACAACAACTGCCATGTTCATGACTTGGTACAGGCATTTTCTTATGTAGAAAATGGTGGATTAAACCTGGTTTTAAAGCTAGTTTAACCTCTCACGTGTATGACAGTCGCATCAAATTCCATTATATTGACAACGATGTGTGAACAAAACAAACAGATACAATAGGTATTAATGTCACAAATAGGGTCACAACAGCAACAAGAGCCCCGCCAACAACTGGGGTGATCTCAGGTGCTCTTGGAGGGTAAGTAGATCCTGCTCCACATATGGCACCCGCCGTGATGCTCATGTTATTACAAAACCGATAAATAGTTTTATTCACATTTGTAAAAGGGAAACGGGATTGTAGTAACGACATAAGGAACATATCCGATATCATTCTTTGTTACAAGCACATACTTTTATATGCAGTTTGCCATTGAAAGATATTCAAATATTATATTAGTTTTTTTTTTTTTTTTTTTTTTAAAGATATTCAATATAATAATAACGAAACCAACCACCGCAAAAGCTGCAACAACAACAATTCTGATATCACAATATGGCAAAAAAAAAAACATTTTTACAACAAAGTGCATTAAATTTACCTCCGACACATCGAAGTCACATACAAATGCACATCAAAATATTAAAAAAAAATGTTGTTTAGAAATTTATTCAGAGTTATATAACACAGAAAAATTCCGTTACAAGTATAGTTTTATGAAGATGTTGATGTTGTTACCAATATTACCATAACAAGGGTAAATGTCAAGGCAATAAATACATGGACGGAAAGAAGTATTTTCCTGAGTTTCCATGCCTGAAAATAAAATTAAAAAATTAAAAAGTAAAATCACAAAAATACTGAGCTCCGAGGAAAATTCAAAAAGAACAGTCCCTATAAATCAAATGGCAAAACCAAAAGCTTAAACACATCAAACGAATGGATAAAAACTGTCATATTACTGACTTAGCACATGCATTTTCTTATGTAGAACATGGTGGATTGAACCTTATTTTATAGCTAGTTAAACCTCTCACTTTATTTTTTTGGGTTCTGTTAAAGAACTAACTTTAACGAGTAAGCTCATATCAATTAATTCGAAGTTTTGCCTAACAAATGTTTTGTCCCTTCGAAGGTCAACACGACTTTGTTTTTCAAGAATGATTCCTTGTGAAAAAAATCTAACTAAAGCTTTCTCATTGTGACATATAATATTAATTTACGATTCAATCCGTGTATCATCAAGATTAAAAAAAAACACAACATTTGAAGAGTGTTCTATAAAGGGCTTTTAAGTTTAAAAAATAATAAAATCATCATCTATTCTTTATCTCGTGTCTAATAAATTCATTGACTTACATATGGAGGTCTAGCGGTTTCTATATTTTGTGGTGATGATTTGTTGTCTCTTGGTATTTTATGCATTTCATTCGCTGTCAAATAAAACATCAGATTATATTAAAATCAATAAAGGAAAAAAATCCTATGCATACTATAAAGTTTGTATATTAATGGACTGTTTAAGTCATAGACAAGGTATGAAACCGATTAAAATGCAAGTCGTAATCTGAATCTTAAGATTTCATACATATCACCGATAGTATAAACTTTTCCCTCTATGCGTAGATCACCACTATACCAGCACGCTGCCACAGTACTGTATATAACTCATCATAAATACCAGGCTAAATATGTGATTAAAATGTGTGTTCGAACAATCAGATATGATAAAATAAAATAAAACCATACAAGTTGACGTATTAAATAGAACTAATTATGATAAAAGATGGTTATGGTTCGTTCCTGTGTGTGTTGAATTGTCGTTTGTTTTTGTTGCAGTTCAGTGTTTCTGTTGTTTCACTGTTTTCCTCTTATAGTTGATATATTTATCTCGGTAATAGTTTGTAACCCGGATTTGTGTTCTCTTAATCGATGTATGACTTTCAAACAGCGGTATACTACTGTTGCCTTTATTTTTCAAAGTTCTTATGTTCCTATAGGTTATACTAGTTTTGACCATCATTAAACTACTATGGCCTTTTATCAAGCATACTCAAAGTTAGAAAAAAGATCAGAAATGCAGAAAGCAGTAATAATACTTAATATGATAACATTGATTAGTTACACGGCACATGAACCATATGATATAAACTGTTCATATAAGCTTTTAAAATATATAATGGCGTAAGGCTCATGGAAGAAAACAAAAAGTAAAATAACAAAAGTATTGAACTCAGAGTGAAATTCAAAACGGAAAGTCTCTAATCAAAAAGGCAAAATCAAAAGCTCAAACACATCAAACGAATGGATAACAATTGTTATATTCATGACTTTGTACAGGCATTTTCTTATGTAGATAATGGTGTATTAAACCTGGTTTTAAAGCTAGTTAATCCTTCACTTGTGTGACAGTTTCCTTATATTGATAACGAAGTGTGAACAAAACAAACAGACATAATAGGTTACATGAGTTTATGAGTTTGACTGTCCCTTTAGTATCTTTCGTCCCTCTTTTACAAAGCTATTTTAAAACAACCAATGGGCATATGGACATGCATGCCGCTATTCTTAATTAAAAACCATTGTACAATCGCTAGGATTCCGTCTATTTGACGATAAAGTCTAGAAAATCAAAATAACACTAAATTTAGGGTATCTGAATCGATTAAATGAATTTACTCTAATAAGAAATTCTAAAATCCGAAAATCATAAAGTCTTGCATGTGAAAGGGACATTTAATGAATAGCAAAGACCTCTAAAGTAAACTTTGCCTGATAATAATAGAATCTTAGTTACTTTAAAATAATTTTGAAATGTGGAAATTTATGAAATAAATGTTATGAAGCATGTCATTAGCGAAGCACTGATCACTAGGCTGATGAAATTGTTTAGGGGACTACAGTCTACATAGCGACATCTATGCAGTACTGGAAAATGAAAATTACTCATTATAAATGTAGTGTGTCCATAACGCTTCCCCATTTTATCCTGCCCAGGAACGTTCAAAACAATAAATCTGAAAGCAGTTTATGTATACAGCCGGACCAAACAGATAAGGCCAATATAAGTGAGATGAACATTATTTTGTTTTTAAATTTAGAAAATTTATGAAATGCTAGTAATAAGCCCTGAGAGTGATATAGAACTGACTGATGATAGCACCAATGACTAACAGTCTACCAGTATCAGGTTAGATTCAATGCTAAAACGAAATAAAACTGTTTAAATCTGGCA
Organism: Mytilus galloprovincialis; assembly: GCF_965363235.1. Taxonomy (NCBI): domain Eukaryota; kingdom Metazoa; phylum Mollusca; class Bivalvia; order Mytilida; family Mytilidae; genus Mytilus; species Mytilus galloprovincialis. The sequence goes on from NC_134839.1 coordinate 99,140,972, forward strand.
TTCCTAAATGAGAACTCTGGATTTAATCCTGTAAGCCGATAATGTATAGTGAATACTGATGAGCAATATGACAAAAACTGACAATAACATTGTACCGTACAAGGCGAACTTATGCGGATGGAGTTGGACACTTTTTCCCTATTAAAATTGAAGTAAATTGTTTGGAATCAAATTGAGTTGTTATATGATAAAGATATGAGAAGATTCTTCTTAATTATGAACCACTATGATAGACTAAACAAGCTCAAGGAATCACACAATACCATTATAATAAAAAAATTCATCTGGTGTTGGTAACTTACAGTTTAATTGATACGTTTCCTCCTGCTTTATTATATACTTTTCTTTTATGAGAAGAACTTCAAAAATGACGATCATTAGGCATTTCAGCACTTCATGAACGATTAAAAAATAAAAAGCAGTTTTGGTTACATTCGCCTTCTTTAGTTGTATTCCAATGAAAATATTAACAGCTGAAAAAGAACGAACAACGACTTCTTGACAATCTGTGTTCAGACAAAGTTGTAACAACGACAATCAACACAACACCGATTCATGAGCAAATACAACATGCATAATCATACACAATATTAACAATTAATATCTTCTTATTTTGAAGAGCATAATAATTTGTCATTTTCAACAAAACAAACTGGCAATATAGCTTACAATTTAAGAAAGAATCCGGTTTACTGTGATTGATAGGTATCAAATACAAGAGATGCCATTTGGTAATCATGCAGTAAATTAAATATTCATGCAAAAATGATAAAATACATGGTATCGTATGTTGTCATCTAAGTGTCTGTTGTTTATATTTGTCGTTTGGTAGCTGTCTTATTATTATCTAACCCCTCACCGCATTCAGTTCTCACAAGAAACTTTTCTCCATTCACAGGTTTAACTTCTTGGTAATAAAGTATTGCAAGAAAAGCATCTATTGACGTTGACAACAAGTGAGATCATAAGTTTGAAGTGGCACTTTATGAGTTGCAGTTATCAATGCTATGAGTTTTCTTAAAAAATCGTAAATTGCTTTGCAGTGTTTGTGCTGTGGATGTCATATTTCCATTCAATCAAAGTCACTTTGGTCATCTTTATAACGGAGCCGTTTACAATGTTCTCTGTTTGAATTAATTCATTTAACTATAAACTTGTACTTACACCCTAATATTAATGAACCGAGTCCCACAATACAATGAGCACAGTAGAAAACAGGTCTGTATTTACTGTCCATGTCCGGTCTTAATATACCAAGTATTGGCTAAAATATAATAAAACAGTATCAAAATAGCGTATTTAAAAAAAAGTAACATATTGATATAAAATTTATTACAACAATTTGTGCTACAACTAGAATGTGTAACTGTATGGTTAAGATATTCCACCTTCATATAAGAAGCTATAATCTGGGCATCAAAAGAAAAAGACACATGACAAGAAAAAGTTTATGAACGATCAGTTGAAGAAAAAACAAAATATTTTTGATAACAAGAAGGAAGTGCAAGAAAGGGTTGACAAAGGTACAGTTGCTACTTATAAACGGTAAAACATCAATATTTCAAATTCAACCGGATAAATGCAATCAACTTAGTAAAAAAAGGAGTGCAGTTGTTTCTTATACGAAAGCCCACTGAATGTTGAAAATCATGTCATTTCATTAAAAAAAGAGCATTAAACATATTGTTAAATAAAAATAAGTAAAATCATTTTTGGGTGTTCACTAAATTGTTATTTCGATATATATTAAATTGTAGTTCTCGAATACTTTTTGATTACATTAACTCATCAAGATATTTTATAGATCCTCTATAATGCAACAGAAACCCGATTAATATTTAACAAATACAAAAACAAAAACAAAAACATAGTTTCTCAGGTAAAACACAAAAGAGTGTCTTATATCTCTTCAATTTGCCATAGAGTTAACCATTTTTTTAAATGAAAAGTTTTCAATGCCTAATAGTCAAGTCATCTGTTATTATTCGATCTATCAATAGTTTGTGCACATGCAGTCTAATTAAAAACCGATCTCTCATCGCTCCCGTTTTCTGATTTGTCGCGTGTCAGATCTAACGAAACCCGCTTTGAGGTCACATGTGAGTGAAATAGAAGTGATGAATTTATAACGATATGCAAATGAGTTGACGACCTATTTATAAGCCAATCAAAAAAGTTTATAAAATATTTTGACTGACAATTTCGTTGTAAATAAAATGAGTTATATCCCTTTACCTTACGATAAACTTTCAAGATCGTGGAAGACTCAATTTCATTGGCCGAAAAAGACACACCTACGAGGTCACTCACATGTGACCTCAAAGCGGGTTTCGTTAGATCTCCCACGCGACAAATCAGAAAACGGGAGCGATGAGAGATCGGTTTTTAATTAGATTGGTGCACATGAGATGGCGAAGCTTAATTCGAAATGGTAGCATCGGTTGTAGACTTAGAGCAGTTCATTTCGGATCGTGCACTTTATCTCCAACCTTTGTCAGAACTCTAACTTTACATTAAGATGAGAAAGATCATATCTAAGGGAACATGTGTAGTAAGTTTCAAGCTAATCGAACTAAAACTTCACCAACAACTATCTTGTCAAAAAACTTTAACCTGAAGCGGAACAGACGGATGGACGAACGAACGAACGGATGACCGATTGGACGAACGTACAAACAAAAGAACGCACAGACCTAAACACATAATGCCCCTCTACGAGTAGAAATGTCGTTATTATGCACGAATCATTGAATAAGAACTAGCGAGAATGTTACTGAGATTGAGCAGCGCAAGATCAGAAAATAGAATGTTATTTAAATACTTACATTTATTATGACCAAACAAAGAATAGTGATGCCCATAATTGGATGAGCATTTTCAAATCGTGTATCACCAATCTAAAACAAGAATTAGTGTATGAAGTTATATTTAACGTACGATTCCAACGTACCAAACAACAATAGAACGAAATATTTGATTACTAAGAAGGCAGTTGGATTCAATTATGACTACGCAAACGGATTTTTTTTTAAATAATGACGAACAAGTTTTGTATGCTTCAAGACAGTTCGGAGGTGTCTGTCGTGATTAATGGAATAAACAAGTGCTTCAAATCATAGAGCAATATGATAAGGACTAGTTCAAGCCTTACATCTCTTATATACCAGGCTTGGAATGTATCCAAATATAACTGAAATATAAAGCGAACTTTGCTCAGTACGGTATACTATTTGTACAGAACTATATCCTCCATCATTTGTCCTTACTTTTGACTAGATAAGTTACCGTTTTGTGTCAGTAAATGCTGGAACCCGTAATGTAATATGTAGCATTGCTTAATATTATCGGTATAAATAACATGAAATATCATCCGATGATACATCACTGCAATCAAACAATGACATCTTCTACATCTTAATGTTTTTGCTTCAATGTTTTACCAATTTCTTTTCTAATATAAAAATGTAATTTTAAAAATCACGAACTTAACCATATGAACAAAGGTTATATTTGAAATGAATTGTTTAAGAACACCTCATTTTATTCAAATGTAGGTTTATCTGTTCAGCACAAGTTTTATGTTGGTACACATAAACAAATGTACTAGTATGTGTTTTTGCTGTCAACATTTTTGATCTATAAGAAACAACAAGATGTGGAACGACTTCAACTATTTGTAGGAGACATGAGAAAGTTGCAAGGCACTATTTAAAAAAAAAAAAACATATCAAATATAGATAAAAGAAGATGTGGTATGAGTTCAAATGAACAACTCTCCATCAAAGGCACAATTAATAAAAGTAAACCATTTTAGGTCAAGGTACGGTCTACAACACATAGCCCCTTGTTTATATCTATATTTTAAAGCATCTTTAAGCTATTAGAATTTTGCAAAGAATTATTTATCAATATAGATAATATTCAATCAATTAAATTCATAACCAGTAACTCCATTAATATGGTAAGTGTCACTGTGTGGTGGAAACTTGTAGATATTAGTTCTGAAACTTATAAATCATGGTTTATATGTCTCTGATACACTTATATGCTAATGTTAAAAACTAGCAACACATTTCTTACTTTTAAAAATCCACAAATGATCACTTACTTTTAAAGATCCACAAATGATCACTTACTTTTAAAGATCCACAAATGATCACTTACTTTTAAAGATCCACAAATGATCACTTACTTTTAAAGATCCACAAATGATCACTTTTAAAGATCCACAAATGATCACTTACTTTTAAAGATCCACAAATGATCACTTACTTTTAAAAATCCACAAATGATCACTTACTTTTAAAGATCCACAAATGATCACTTACTTTTAAAGATCCACGAATAACGACACAAATGGAAGTAATTGTCAAAACAGCTCCAATACTCATAAGAAGTCTGTGAACCTGGAAATCACATTGTCAGCTATAAAGAACTTTAAAATCAAATAACATAAAATAAACTTTAAATTGATAAAATAGCATAGAATACAATACAGTAAAACATAAGCTCTTTGGAGCTTCTAAAACCAACATAAACACTTCAATCGTAACATGAATACTGTCAATAATAAGGTTGATACAATGTTTTATTGCAGTTTAACTACACATTTGAAGCAGAAACTTACTTGTATCTACTTTTTTGTGAGCATCAGCATTTACTCATAGTTTAAGTTGGTCTAAAGTTAAGTTAAATTTTGCAAAACAGAAGGGAAGTTAAATTTTTAACAGGAGGGCTTTTCATATTCTTCATGGTGTGATATGTCTTGTTTAGAGTAAAAATTGTCCGAAAGTCGAGACTACATGCATAAATTACAGTAATTAAAACGAAAATGTTGGCAAACAAGGAATAATTGTGCAAATCTCACAAATGCTATAAAACAATTTACCTGAAACCATACTGAAGAACCAAAAATCTGTTTTCTTGACCAGAGTGGTTTAAAGTATCTTACAATCATATTTCCGATATTCATAAAACACATCCAGGCAATAATGGCTAACGAACCTGAAAAAGCAAATCTAGTAGTATTAGCGTAAACGAAAATATAGGACGTATGCTAGACCAAAAGAATTTTCTGACCATGATTTTTATTTACTACGTAGAAATAAAAAAAGATTTCAATATTATAGTATTTAACACTTTTTCTTTGTGTTGTCGGTGTGTTAACTGCTGTCGATTAACTCAAAAACTAAATACTAGTAATACTCCAAGGAATTTTAAGTTTGTTGGTCAGCCGCCCAGTTTCAAAATCAATTAACCTTTAGAAAAATGTGCTCGAGTTGCAGGACAATAAATTTCGTTTAAATTTGCCATCATCACATGTTCATCAACTTATTACTGTATATATTGACCATCTTATCATAATCTTAATGTTTGACTTGTGTAGAGAAATATCGGCACTGGCATCCATCGCCAACAATGTAGCAAAACATGAAAGCCTGTTTGAGATTGCGGGAATTATAAAAGCGCAACCACATTATGTCGGAATGGCGACGTCAAATCTAAAACTTTGTACAGGAAAAATTAATTGACAAAAATACCGAACTCCGACAAAAATACTCTACGAAAAGTCCCTATGCAAATGACAAAATCAAAAGCTCAAACGATTGGATAACAACTGTTATATTCCTGACTTGGTACAGGAATTTTCTTATGTATAAACCTGGTTTTAACGTCTAACTAAACCTCTCACTTGTATAACAGTCACGGAAAATTCCATTACAAGAGTGCCACTGTATATACATGATTAAAAATCATTGCAAAATCTCTCTGAGGGAGTCATAGTTTTTCTGCTACTATACATAGTTCTACTCCCTACAATATATTTTAGGAGAGAGGCGTAAGAATCATTAAAAATACTGTTGAAGTTGTAACCTTTAAACGTGGAGTTAGTGTTGCTCTTTTTAAACAACTTTCATGCAATAACAAAAAAAAATAATTTAATAAACAGCTGTGCCATGTGCGCATGACACGCCCGTCGTCTTGTGTAGAAGTTTTATGCAAAATCATAAATGGTTTCTGAGAAAGTTTTAAGCAATAACCATATATTGTTTTTGAGATACGGCAGGACATGTGAAACCCCTCCTGTTTTTTTTTTATTACAAAAAACTTAATATCACTAAAATAAAATTTTGAATCAAAACCAAAAAAAGAATACAGATCTTGCGATTAATATAACAAAGAAGTGCGTTAAGTTTTAAGCAATAATCATAAATTGTTTTTGAGATACGGCGCGACACGTAAACAAAAAACTCCCTCTTTTTTACAAAATACTCAATAACTCAAAAATAAAATTTTGAATCATCACCAAAAAGTATACAGATCTTAAGATAAATATAATAAAGAAGTGTGTAAAGTTTTAAGCAATAATCAAAAATCGTTTTTGAGATACAGCGCTACATGTGAAAAAAACCCTCCCCCTTTTTTACAAAATACTGAATAACTCAAAAATGAAATTTTGAATCATCACCAAAAAGTATACAGATCTTAAGATTAATATAACTAAGAAGTGTGTAAAGTTTTAAGCAATAATCAAAAAATCGCTTTTGAGATACGGTGCGACATGTGAAAAAAAACACACCCCTGTTTTAGTTACAAAGTGTCGTCAAAATTTTGACGGGCGTATAAAAATGTAAATAGATCAAAACTTTCAATTCTTCCAATTTAACCTATATTAAAGTGTAAAATACACTTCGGTACTTCGACATACAGTCTTATTATAAAAACAAATCTGTCTGAAATAAGCACATATTTTATAAAAGTTAGTTTGATTAATTTATATAGTGTATCTAATAGTGTTATAAACGTTAATATATGAATACAGTTACCATGTGCCTTTATTCTGGAAGGTTCGCCTTGTCCTACTTCAGCAACGGATTTTAGATCCACCTTCTCTGAAGACAGTGAATATGTGTGATGTTTTGATTTTATTCCTACAATCAGAGGTGCATAACTTATGAGTTGCACACTTGCTAATATTTTAACATATAATATGTTTATTACTTATATTAATTATAGCCACGGTAAAAAAAAAATCAAATTAAAGCTGTTATCTTTTACAGACATCAATCTAAACACTGGATACATCAGTTTTTATTTGTGTAAAGGATAAAACACTAGTGAAATGTTTACTGGTATCTATGATGAGTTTATTTGTAACCACTGGATCGATGCCACTGCTGGTGGAGATTTATTTCCCCGAGGGTATCATTAGCCCAGTAGTCATCACTTCTGAGTTGACTTGAGTTATCATTGATATGTTCATAATTATAAACTAACCGTTAACAAAACTTTGAAATTTTGAAAAACTAAGGCTTTTCTACCTCAGGAATAGATTACCCTAGCTGTATTTGGCAAAACTTTTAGGAATTTCTGGTCTTCAATGCTCTTCAACTTCGTACTCTATTTGGCCTTTTAAACATTTTTGATTCGGGCGTCACTGATGAGTCTTTTAGACGAAACGCTCGTCTGAATATACCATTTTAATCCTGGTATCTATGAAGAGTTAGTTTATCAATATACTAAATAAAATGACAAAAAAAGTATGCTATTGTACAGTGTCTTCAAATATGAACTTTATCTTTCTTAAGAACATACACATTGTATATCAACTGAACTTGGATTATGTTTTGAAGTATTTTGTTCGTGAAAAGTATAGTCTGGAAACTAAATTTTGACGCTCTGAGTTGTTCGATTGTTTTCCTTCCCAAAAATGTTCTAGTTTTGAGGATAAGGATAAGGATTACAGAGCCATCGAAGACTTCAGAAGACAAAACAAACTTTACTTAATCGGGGTTTATAATTTATACATATATTTTTTTCCACACATACCCATACGATTAAGACTACTATAATTACCTCCACTGGTTTTTCCCTGTGCATACATCATGTAGAAATTGGTATTTAGGTCGAACACCTTCGCATCTGTGTTCGAATTTGTCCTATTGAATGTACATGTTACGATGTTGTTCACGTAATAGTGAACCAAATTTGAAAGTCCATTTGTTGGCTAAAAAACAAAAGGTAATTACCACAAAACTGATTGCGAACGAGCAAATTGATACCAATAACAAATGACGAACTATAGCATAAGACTTATTGATCGCGGTTAAATTAACAAATTAACATGTTACAACTCAAGTAATGTTGAAAGTTACTTGAAATGTTTAGTATATCATTTTGCTGGGATTTAGACAAACACCATATTTTCAAGAGTTCCAAACAATAAGTATTTACAACTACAAGTGTTTACAAAGGGAAAGATTCTTTTGATACTAGTAAGCAGTAAACACATAACCAACAATTTGTTTTTTCTTGTAATACATGAAAGTGTCATGACTATCCCTGTTGTAGATGTAAATGAAAAGACACATTACGGTCGTCAGTATACATTTATGGTCTTCTGTAATGCCAGAAGCATTATAACAGCCAGACTCTTGAAGTCAAGAGTAAACATAATCCACAAAAAAATAGTATTTGAAAAGTAAAATTTTAAAAATACAGAACTCGGAAAATTCCTAATCAAATGGCAAAATCAAAAGCTCAAACACATCAAACGAATGGACTGTCATATTTCTGACTTGGTACTGGCATTTTCAAAAATAGAAAATGGTGAATTAAACCTGGTTTTTAAGCTAACATAACATTCATGTCTGATAATTTGATTTTCAGTTAGTTTTATTTTGATATTGTAATATATCTTTTCATATATTAGAGTGAATAAACTTACATTAGTTACTAAGATGTTGTGATGTCCATGATTGTAAGAATTTTCGTAGCTGAAAGATCCACTGTTGGACATTAAACAGGATGAAACACTAGCATCACCCTTTAAAAGTATAAAATCAAGAATAAATATACTGCTTGTAAATACGTACAATGTATATATGAAGTGCTTTGAGGGTTTTATGTGCTAAAAAGTAATCTGAATAGAATTTTTGAACAATTTTTCATTTATTACCAATTGGGTGAATGCCACTGCATGTGGAAATTTAATGACGTCTTTAATCCCGGGGTTTATCTTGCCCTGCAGTCAACACTTTTTGTTTTGACATGGCATGTTATTGATTTGTTCTTTATTTTGTAAATTTATTTGTTAGAAAATCGTGAATCTTTCTAATGACAGAGGTTTTTATACTTCAAGGTATATATTGCCTTAGTTAAATCTGGCACCACCTTTCGGAAATTTCGGTATCGAAAGCTCTTCAAATTTGTGTTTGATATGACCTTCCAACTGTTTTAATTTGAGCGCCATTGATTATCTTAGGAAGACAAAACTCGCGTCCAGCGTACAAAATAATAATAATAAAAACCTTGTATCTTGAGTCTGTACCAATTAAATATTTAACAGCATGAAGAATGAAATGACGCAAGTATACGACATTTCATTTATCTATTTGACGAATAGTGATCCAAAACAGTCAGTAATAAACAAACATACCTTACATGGAATATTTTACAATTAGTGATCTTTACAAAATACAATAATATAATAGAGAAAAACAAAAACATAAAAGAATTTATAAAAGAAGATGGTAGATATATGACATACCATAGTCTGTGTCGGAGACAATCCAAAACACACGTAGTGGTCCGTATTTGTAGACAACGTAGCCTGTATAGTAAATTCTGTCGATGTATTACCACTTAACCAGGATACCAAATATGTACACGATTGTCCATTATCACAGTCACTATAACAACCCTTTGTTTGACCACATTCAGGATTTATTGAGAATGCCTAAAAATAAGTTAGACATATATATTTCTATACTATGGTAAAATTTATCTTGAAAGGTTTTGTGGTTTGATCCCAAACATAAGTTTTAATTGAACTAAGCAAAGTTTGTCCTTATTTAGATATAGGAAGATATGATATGAGTGCCAATGAGACAACTCTCCATCCAAGTAACAATTTATAAAAGTAAACCATTATAGGTGAAGGTACGGTCTTCAACTCCGAGATTTGGCTCACACCGAACAACAAGCTATAAAGGGCCCATAAATGAATTGCCTGTTCTGTTTTAACTACTTTTACTATGACAAAAAGATAAAACTTACATTAGCATGTTTAGAGTGCATAAACAGCATAATTGCAATCACACAGGACACGCAAGATTCAAAGGCCATCATGTTAAAATTTACTGAAATATATTTGAATTATTATAAAAAAATAGTCACAAACAAAAGTGCTGTTACAATTAAATAATCGAATAGGATATAAACCCAAAATACATAAATTAGGAAACAAGTTTCCTAAATACTAAATTACCCCTTCCTGCACACACCATACATGAAATGCAATAATAAATGTAAAATATAAAAAATAAAAAGTTAGCAGTACTGTAAAATTTGTTTCCGAGGAACATTAAATATTATAATGTAATCTGTATTGAAACATTTCTTTTTTATTAATACAAATTATTATCGGACGCTGGTATATAATAAAAGATATCGACTTGCATTTATGATTTAACTAAACAATCGACTCTGGAAAAAGGTGATTAATGGCATTTATTTCAACTTGAAATGAAGAAAAGTATTTACCAGTAACCTGCATAGGATATTTACCTGTAACCGGGTTACTTTTTAACAAAATGTAACAAAAATACTGAACTCCAATGTAAACTAATACCGGGATTAATATAATCAAACGTTTGTTTCAATCGGATAAAAAGGAAAATCACTGTCATATTTGTGACTTGTTGCAGCCATTTTCCGAAGAAAATGGTCTGTTAAATTTGGTGTTATAGCTAGATTGTGGTGGTCAAGAAAAGTACCTGCACGACAAACAGGTTTCACAAGATTAATTGATAATTGCAACAATATTTGGAAAGAAAAGCATAGATGAGATCCAAATTTTGCCAAATGCAGTTGGTGTAAAAGTATCAATTTATACAGGTATACTTTAAGTATATATGAAGTTGGATACTCATTACGCTGCTGTATTTGACGTTCATTTTGAATAATTCTGATGAATGCATAAAATACTTACTTTAACTTTGTATTTAACTTGCAATCGATATTGTCTCCAGATAATAACAAATATAAAAGATTAGTACAATATAGGTAACACAAGTTTTCAACCTAAAAATATTTGCCGCTTACGTAATTAATAACTTTTTTTAAAAATAATTTTAACTGAACAAACGCAAGTACAACACTAAAAAACTCATTAAATGAAAATAATATACTTCGAATATTCGTATCGATAGCTCACATTTATATTACTATAAGATGGACCAGATTTTTTTTGTTCATTTACAACTGTATTAGCTTAGAGATTGATTTAGGACATTAAATCTTTACACCGCTGTTTCAATCACGAGAATTATCATGCTTAAAATGATAAATGAACTGCCTTCTTTAAAAAAAAAAATAGAGTTCGGTAATTTAAATAATACTGTGTAAGCTGATTTTAGCGCATACGTCACGTCTTATCGGTGATATTCTTGATTAGACAAGACTATGAGTTTGAGACTATCATTAGTTATATTATACTGTATCGAATACCACGTATGATTTCCGTTTTAGCGTGCACAAGGGGTAATTGTTTTTTGGGGGAGCGAAAATATTTAAAATCTTTAAGAATCAAAACTCGAAATCTTCTCAACAGAACAGTTAAAATCATCCGTTGACTTATGTAAATAGAACCCGATGAATTATCTAGTTATCAATAAACGTTTTATCGGACCTCTAAACTTTGGCAGTATGATTAAGAACTGTGGATCAGCTTCATAAAATGCCCTGTACCAAGTCAGGATCGGTGATATTCTTGATTAGACAAGACTATGACTTTGAGACTATCATTAGTTATATCATGCTGTATCGAATACCACGTATGATTTCCGTTTTAGCGTGCACAAGGGGTAATTGTTTTTTGGGGGAGAGAAAATATTTAAAATCTTTAAGAATCAAAACTCGAAATCTTCTCAACAGAACAGTTAAAATCATCCGTTGACTTATGTAAATAGAACCCGATGAATTATCTACTTATCAATAAACGTTTTATCGGACCTCTAAACTTTGGCAGTATGATTAAGAACTATGGATCAGCGTCATAAAATGCCCTGTACCAAGTCAGGAAAATGGCCATTGTTACATTATAGTTCGTTTCTGTGTGTGTTACATTTCGGTGTTGTGTCTCTATTGTGTCGTAGTTCTCTTATATTTGATACGTTTCCCTCAGTTTTAGTTTGTAAGCCGGATTTGTTTTTTTCTCTATCGATTTATGAATTTTGAACAGCGGTATACTACTGTTGCCTTTATTTAGCAGGGCGCTATGCATACATTTTCCCTTCAGGAAATTCGACGTTTGGAGTATCTAATTTACATAAATTTCCAGACAAATATATTTAAGGTCATCCACTTATTGGCTGGTGCAACCAAAATTGGCATTTTATAAATAATAAAAACAAAATCAAAGATTGTGTATGACCGATGATGGTTGGTAATAGCTCTGACAGTTAGTGCTAAAGTCTCTTATGTGAAGCGACAGAATGTTCATATTTTTTTTTATAAATAAAATACTCAAGTTTTCTATCCCTTTGCATAGATAACTTAAGACAGATTTGGAACAAAGTTTTTGGAAATTCAGGTTTTCAAGGCTTGGCAACTTTGTAATATATTTGATTACATGTACACTGATTCGTAATATGTAAACCGAAGGCAGGTCTAGCATACTAATGTTTAGCCTGACATTTTGATAATGATAATAATGATATGAAAAAGAAACTTTTGCTAAAATATCAAATAATTATGTATAATTTAGATGAAAAGCATGATGATGGTTTTTTTCCTTGGAAAATAAAGTATTTTATCAATTATTGAAAGCATTGTATCTAGAATATCTGTTTGTTTACTTCCAATGTACATACAATAATAAGTTGAACGTACGATAAAAATTCATAGATACGCAATCACATCAGTTCTTGGCAATACGTTTTGGACTTTTTCTGTTTATACCTCTTCCTATTTTTAATAAGCTTTGGATTTTAAAATATTTTGACCTTGTTCATCACTAAAGAGACATTGATTGTCAAAAATTGGTATCGTTTTTGTAATAACTATCACTGGGTGGATGCCTTTGGTGGTGGACTGATTGTCCCAGAGGGCATCACCAGCCCATACACCATTTCTTTGGTACTGGCAGGAAAATACGGATTCTATGTTATTAAAAGTTGCTGTCAAAATTTTGGGAAATTATTTGAAATTAAGGAATGAATCTCCCTCATCCACCTTGCCCGGTTTGGCTTTACGTTCTGGACATATTTTGTGTACGGCTCTTTGTATTTTAATAAGCTTTGGATTATCAAATATTTTTGCCTCGAGCATTACTGAAGATAACATTGATTGTCGAAATGCGCATCTGGTGCAGAACACAAATTGGTACCGTTCATTTTATTACAGTACGTAAAATCTGAAATAAACAATGAAAGAACGACACTTTCAATGCACGCACAAAAAAAAACTCTTATTTATTATTATTAACTGTACATAGATACCGGTATTTGTAGCACGTGTACGTTACCTAAACTAACAAATATATTCTTCGGTGGAGTTTTTTTGTCAATAATGACAACTGTCATTTTCCATGTATAAGAATAATACATTTTGTATGCACCTTAAAATATTTAACAATAGTTATCAAAGGTACCAGGATTATACCTTAGTACGCCAGACGAGGATTTATAAGTACCGAAACCATTGAAGAGCTATATGACAAAAATACCTAAAATTGATAGTCAAATTCATCTAAAGTCAACTTTGTCTGAGGGAGTTGAACTCTTAGTTTCTTAATAATTTCAAAATTAATAAACGGACAATTTTAGACATTTTTGTAAAATCATGTCAGTACTGAAGTACTGACTACTGAGCTGATGATACCCTCGAGGACTGATAGTCCACCAGCAGAGATATCGACCTAGTGATGTAAATAAATTGAAAACAACACCTTTAATAATTTCCGTCTGAAGCGCTTTTCTGGATTTACCTTCACCTGGAACGCTCAAAACCAAACAATTCCGAGGATGTAAAGGTACAGAAACCATTGCAGAGCTATATGACAAAAATACCTAAAATTGATAGCCAAATTCATCTAAAGTTAACTTTGCCTGAGGGAGTTAGTTTCTTAATTATTCCAAATTTATAAACGGACAATTTTAGAAAAGTTTGTAAAATCATGTCAGTACCGAAGTACTGACTACGGAGCTGATGATACCTTCGGGGACTGATAGTCCACCAGCAGAGGTATCGACCCAGTGCTACCTGCACAAGAAAGGGTGGAAATAGACGCATTTGTGTTCAACTAATCATAACTACTTAAATTTGATCAAAACTTAGTATCTTAGAGAGATTGACAAACAGACACTTTACTGACTGTTAAATACACATTTTCCTTACCATTAAAAAGTATAATACTTATTATGGAGTACAACGGGTACACATAACAATATCCACTTTTTGACCTGTTTTATCATTAACATACTACAGTACATTTAGTTCAAAGTTAATTAGTTATATTTTTCAAAAATATATAGCCAAAATGATATATTGTATCCATTGCTAAGTTGGTCTAAACGCAAATAAACAGTAATAATTACCTGATGCATTATTTTTGCTGATTTTATATAACAATCTTCTGTCTTTTTGATGACTGTTTACATAGCGTTATCACACTTATCATGTTTAGGACACATGAAAAAGATAATAAATGTGTGTATTGGTTGCATCGTAACAATGACGTAAAATTGCTTTCGAAGAAAGAAAGTAAGGACATAACAAACATAAAACTCATCTACGATACTAGGCTAATGATTTTACACAAGACTCTCTGCAAGCGCTCATTTTTAAACAATTGGCGGGTCAACTCGTGGACGAAGTTTTAAATTAAAAAAAAACACCAAAGTTTTGTTTTCATCATCAACAAAAATGAACTATAAACAACAAACACGACATGAAGTGATATAATCAAAACAATAAGTTACAATCATCTTGTTTTCTCAGCGGTTACAAGGTTTGTCGTTGAAATCAACAATATTTTGAAACAGTAGTTCATAACTCCGACATTAAAGTACAACTCTACTTGATGTTGATACAGATAACAGCAGTGTCCTAAAACTATGACATTGTCACTTGATAAATTACATTGTTTCAAACTGTTACTGTGATTGGATACTAACAGTAGTTGATTACTAGAAAGAAAAAAAACTAAATAAAAAAAAAAAAAAAAATGTAAATTAAAAAATCAATATTCTGAATAAATGATGATAACAGACAACGAACAAAATCTAGTCAGACATAAATAAGACAAACAAAAAACAAAAACAAACGAACGAAACCAAAAATTAATATATCAAACTCGTTTAACAAAATAAGAAAATCGTCGAAACTGATATTCAAATGAAACATTCAATCATTATGCCCGCGTCACACTGTCCCGATTTTTACGCCGATGGCAACACGATTATGGAAATTTTCAAAATCGGGACTGATCGTATCCAGATCGGGCTATTCGTAGTGCCATCTTTAACCATCGTAGAACCATCGGCCACTTTTTCTAGCCTTCGGGGACAACTTCGGGAAGGGTTCTAAATTTTTTAACATGTTAAAAAATTCCCGAAGGTGCGTCCGATGTTGAGGGTTCGTATTCAGTTCGTATCACCATCCTCATCATCGTAATGTCACCGGGAATGCATCTTTGAACATCGTATTGCATTCGTGTTTCCATCGTTTCCATCGGGCAGTTTTGACATTACGATGTCTACACGAATGAATCACGAAGCTACCCGAAGGTCTTACAATGGCAACACAACTTCGTAAAGACCTCGTAATCCCGTCGTGTTGCCATCGAATAAAAGTACGAAGGCGACAAGATGGAACTACGACGGCAATGAATTCAGCTAAATGTAAGTTAATTTTCGCACTAAAATACATTTAAAGTGCCATGCGCGATATGCACTGGTCAGTCTAATACGACAGTTAAGAAAGACGTTCACAAAACATGGAGCTCATATCATATGATTCTATGAGAACAAGAAAGGCGACAGCGTTGTTTCTATTTATTCAAATGGAACAAGAAGAGCAGCTATTACAGGCTCAGGATTTACTTTTACAAGTAAAATATTATTTTTTGTCAATTTTTCATATCAAGTAACATAATGAAAATCATAAACGCGCCTCGTACACCAACACTACAGGTACACGTATATAGGGAAACCAACTTTTTCTTCATTATTCTGATTTTTTATGTATCGTCTGAGTTGTCGTCACACGAATGTTTACTCCATAACCGTTTTGTTTTCTATATGTCATATTTTGCCGCATTTGTTGCTTTCCTCAACATCCTTCCTTTTGTCTATATTATTATGATATTCTCCTGGAAAGAGCTCTTTTTGAATAAAAGGGATCAACGAACCCATTACCTTACCTTTAAGATAGATCAGTAAATATGGGCATAATTATGGGTAATTATTCAGACTAGTGCACACATTTTACAGTTCAAACAAGGCAATGCCGAGCGTGGCATCCCCTCGTATGTAACATATTGGGGACAAATATGGACACTATATTTGTATATGACACATGCAGAAAATGGTAAATTGAATCCATATTTGATACATAAACTATTTTTTTAGAAATCAACAAAAACATTCAGTAACTGGAAATACCTTTAATATTGTCTTTAGAACAAGCAGGTAAAAAAATGAGCAACCAATTTCCTGTGTATTATGCTATTTCAAGGAGAAAAAACAAGTCCATCTGCATGACCTTGACCTTTGGCCTTGAACGTAAAAAAGGTCAGATCATTACAACACTGGCGTCAACGTGATGATCGTAACTGCAATTACGATCATCCCAATATGGCAGACACAAATATAGGGATATTTTAGAAGGCTGATTTTTCCCCTTTAACAGCTTATTTTCAGATTTGTTTTCTATCAAGAAAAATCTTAATAAGCATTGCCATTGAATGTGTTTTTCATAAATTATAGAAAAACAACCCGAAGAACGAAAATCGAGATTAAAAAAATCACGATGATGATCGTAACTTCGTCTATAGATGATCGTAACTTTGACTTGTTTTTATAAAACGATGATCGTAACTCAAAATTTATGAATGTTTTGTTTTCACTAAAGAACACCCTATTTAGCAGTCACGAAAAAAAAATATATCATGATTTTAAAATTAAACAAAGAATAAATGAAAACCGCTATTATAAAAAGAAATAACATAAAGAGATTAGCAGACTTGTATACAAATGTCCTCAATACTATTTTTTTATGAGTAATTTAGTTATAACATTCAAAATGGATTTACGTTGATATGAAGTTGATATAAATATCATTTTCATGATACAGTTTAAGAATACAGGCCAAAACTTTCACTTAATAAAGTAAAGGAAGGCATGAAGTTACATTATATTGATGACTTTCTATCGGTTTTAAATTGTTGCCTGGCCTTATTTTTTCATAATCAAACTATGACTATTAAACATTGCTAGACTACAGAGCCGGACTTAGAGGGAGGGTCAAGGTGCTGGCATCACCTTTTTTTGTGGGGGAAATTTGGTTGATTTTATAGGGAATCAATGCAGCATGACTGTAGCGGGCCTACTCTTAGGCAGCCAGTCCCCCATCACTTTATGAAAATCTCTGGATACGCCACTGGACTACTGTTACCTATATGTACCATGGGTTGGCTATTTATATAAAGAAGGAAAAGTTGAAATAGATGGTATACACGTTCATATTAGATTTTTCAAGCTACAAATCCTTATATTTCTACGGTATATGACATGTATTATTGAAGTTGGTCGAAGAAGTTGTTTTGGGCCAAACATATCAATAAGGTATCTACCATTTGATTTTTATAAGGGGTGATGAAATTTAGCCGAAAAGGCAGGACAGGAGATTTGAGTAAAAAAAGGCCGGATGAACATCTTGGCCAAACAAAAAGGCAGGATGACAATTTACGTTAAAAAAAATCAGGATGAAAAAAAACCGGTTGAAAAAAAGCAGGACCGAATAGAGTAAAAATAAAAACGCAGGATAGAGATTTTAACATAAAAAATGCAAGACAAAATAATTCATCCTAGCCCCTCCCCCAAATAAAAATCCAATAGTAGCTCCCTTTATTGACGGTTTCATTGTTTTTTTTTTCATTCAACAGATATGATTGAACTTCTTAATGCTTTATTTTTTCAACCTCTCCTTTAAAAATCCCAAATCTGTTAATAAAAGAAACTATAAAGTCTGAATTCCCCAAAAAATACCAGATCCTCGAAAGGTGCTATTGTCCCTATAATGTGTAGGGGGAGGGGGATGAAAAAATCTCCTTTTTTTACAAACTGGTCATTAATATGAACTGTCCAATATCTTATTTATATAAACATATGAAATCAATATAAAGTTGTTAACCCCCAATGCATTTTAATATTGAACTAGATAACAAATAAATACGAAATCTCGAGAAGTCATAACCATTTGTGCATTTACCAATAGGACGTTACTCTCCCCTCAGTGGTCGTTCCTTATTATTATCACAAAATCAGCTGATTACGTACATTTTCTCGCATACTAGACAGCTTTATTTGTCCTTATTTATCAGAAAATGCTTCGTTGGAACAGACAGTTACGATCATCTTAAGTAAAAGTTACGATCATCGTTGATAAAAATAAACAAGAGTTACGATCATCATCGTGATTTTTTTGTATCTCGATTTTCATTCTTCTTGTTGCTTTTCCATCCGGTCCGAAAAAATATTTCAATGGCAATGCTTATAAAGATGTTTCTTGACATGATACAAATCTGAAAATAAGCTATTAAAGTGGAGAAATCAGCCTTATAAAATTTCCCTATATTTGTGTCCGCCATATTGGGATGATCGTAACTGCAGTTACGATCATCACGTTGACACCGGTGATTACAAGGAGGAACAATATACCAAATGTGGTTAAAATCTTTTGAAGCATATTGGTTTTAGAGTGTCCACAAGAGTGATATTGCCTTGTATTACAACTGCCACTGTGACCTTGACCTTTGAACTTTAAAGTCAATAGCGCTTAAAACATTATTAACGAGTAGCACCATACCAAGTTTTGAGCATTTTGGTTCTAGAGTGTCCATAACAATTTTATCTACACGCAACTTACATGTAGTAGGCGAGGGGATAATAAACTAAGTTTTATAAGAATTAGACAAAAAGATGGATTTCCCGCCATGCATGGCAGACTTGTACAGAAACGATATGTTGTCGAAATTCTGTTTTACCCTTCAAGCCCACGATCTTCCGTCTTATGATTAAACCAGAAATTAAATGTACAATATAATATATATTCAATATTGATCAAACAATTTAAAACGCGGGATGCCTTCGGCATATAATTTAAATGCATCGTAAGCTGTACACGACGTCTTTTAGACATCGTAATCCATCGTGTAGCCTTCGTAACCCATCGTGTAGCCTTCGTGATCCATCGTGTAGCCTTCGTAACCCATCGTGTAGCCTTCGTGATCCATCGTGTAGGCTTCGGTTCAGATGTGAAGCTTAAATACCCGTCTTCGGTTAACCTTCGTATGTCCATCTTTTGCTATCGTATATAATTTCGGCACCATCGTATAGACTTCGTTATTCATCGTACTTGCTTCGGTCACTTTTTTGTATTTTAACGAGATCGGGACCAACTTCGTACGAACTTACAATTTTCGCATTCGGGTGTCCATCGTATATAAAAATCGGGACAGTGTGACGCGGGCATAAACATTTAACTTATTAGATATATATATATAAAAATTGTATTAAACTGTCGATAGCGATATAAAAAGGCAGACAGTTAAAGTTAAATCGTTGCTCAAAAAGCAAAATCATCAGTTCCTTTCATCAAATAAGGAACAAACTTTTATTAATGGACAGGAATGGACTGGACAAATGACCGACATTAAAATGGGTGTCATCAAACTGTCATAAAACCAAAACCCCTCACAACCGATAAGACAAAGTCATAATGTAAACCGTCATTAAACAGGGAGATATATGATGTGCACTCACCATTTGTTTAAAGACATAATAAGGGGACTAGCCAAATTAATGAGCGACAAAAGTCACAAATTAAGCAAAGAGGAGAGGGGAAAAAATCGTGACTAAATCTAAAATTGATCAGCAAACCATAGACGGATTAAGAGCAGAATAGATTTGAATCAATTATAAAAAAACAGATAAAGAATTCAATCGATAACGAAGTTAATAGGTAACAGTTTTGGTGGGGTTCGTGTTGTTTGCATTTAGTTTTCTATGTTGTGACTTGTGTACTATTATGTCTCTGACTTTTTTCCTTTTCAGCCATGGCTTTGTCGGTTTATTTTCTATCTATGGGGTTGACTGTCCCTCTGGTATCCTTCGGCCCTCTTTAACAAAATAGAAAAATTAAAAAAAAGTATGTAAAACGGATAAACTTGCGAAAAAGATGGTAGTATTTAGCTTTAATTTAAATTTGATCAATTAATAAAACAAAGATGTAAAACTGTTAACGGTCAGGATCTTATCAGACATGAAAGATCATCAAAATTTGCTATGAACCTTGAACTTAAAAACACGTACATTGGAAAATCGTTTGTTCTCTAAAAGACAATATAAGCAGGTACAACGCTTGGTATTTTGCAAATAAAACCGTTTTTATATTGTATATAAACCCTAGTTTATGCTTTGGTTAATATATAGTATAATATTCAAACATATTGTCGTTAAATTGACGCTAATGCTTACATTTTCTTTTTTTTTTTTTCATGATGACCGATTTGTGATTACTTTGACGAATTTTAAGGAAATTATTTTTGATAAACAGTTTAAAACCGTATATCGTATATGAGCTAATGCAATTTAGATTTTATTACTTTAAATGAACGAAAAATATATAGTCAATTTAGGTTAATAATATGACATTAACAAGTTGAAATACAAGGAACATATTGAAATATGAGCTAAATACTACTCTAGTAAATACCCAGTCTACGAAAAACAATATTATGTTGAGTATCAAAATTCATCCTTTGCTATATAAAGTTTTCCACTCTCGTTTACAACTTACATTTAAAGAATGCAGAAATAATACTCATGTAAGATTATCGTTTTTTATGACATTAATCATACTATTTATATTTGGTATCGTAATTATCAATAGTGTATAATGTATCAGAAGTTGTAGAGGGCAGTATTGGACACTGGTGCGTGGTTTTTGTCCACACAATATTGTGCACTGTTCCGTCCACACAATATTGTGCTCTGTTCCGTGGTTTTTGTCCACACAATATTGTGCACTGTTCCGTGGTTTTTGTCCACACAATATTGTGCACTGTTCCGTGGGTTTTGTCCACACAATACTGGCACTGTTCCGTGGTTTTTGTCCACACAATATTGTGCAATGCTCCGTGGTTTTTGTCCACATAATATTGTGCACTGTTTCGTGGTTTTTGTCCACACAATATTTTGCAATGTTTCGTGGTTTTTTGTCCACATAATATTGTGCACTGTTCCGTGGATTTTGTCCACACAATATTGTGCACTGTATCGTGGTTTTTGTCCACATAATGTTGTGCACTGTTTCGTGTTTTTGTCCACACAATTTTGGGCACTGGTGCGTGGTTTATTGTCGCACAGGATTTGACACGGTTTTGTTTTTTTCTTCTGCACAGTATGGACACTGTGGCATGGTTTTGTGAACTTGTTTTAAATGCAACGTAACGTAATCCGTCGTATTGTGGTGTTTATTACGATTTTTTCTTGAAAGCTATGTGTCTAGATGCCTTTTTCCTTGGTTTCTTATTTTTTTTTTTTTTTATATTTGAAACTTTGAAACATATATATTGGGAAATGTAATAAATCTAAACAATTGTTCAGTTAAAGTGTTAGAAATAATAGAAAAAAGAAGATGTGGTATGATTGCCAATGAGACAACTATCCACAAAAGACCAAAATGACACAGAAATTAACAACTATAGGTCACCGTACAACAATGAGCAAAGCCCATACCGCATAGTCAGCTATAAAAGGGCCCCGATATGACAATGTAAAACAATTCAAACGAGAAAACTAACGGCCTTATTTATATAAAATAAAGAACAAAAACAAATATGTAACACCCAAACAAACGACAACCACTGAATAAATAAAGCGATTTACTTGTTTACTTTCATTAAACAAGACTATGCATCACTAGATAAGATGTCGCCGTGTTTGCCATCAATGCACCATGACCTGAATGCAATGGCAGATTCAAAATGGAAATGCAATATCTTTTAGAGTTTTATAAGGTCATATTACATTTACATGTTCAAATTTCGTACAAGGAACGTTTTAAAATATGAACTGAATACTACTCATGCAGAAAGACCTGTCAACAGAAAAAAATACTGTTGGGTTTTAAAACTTATCCTTAGATTTATCATTGTCGTGTAGAACACTAACAGTTTATTTATAGACTATATACGGGTATGTTTACTTCTATTTGTAATTACTCATGATTACGATATCCGGGTTGCTTCTATTTATTTTGTTTAAATGTAATATAAAAAAAATCGTGACAATTTACAACGTTTAGTCATTTTAGTTTATAATGATTTTAAATCACATGTAAAACACCATCTTGGCAATATTTTTTACAGACACATTTCTGTTTGTATCCGGCAAAATAAGGATGGATAACAATTTCAATTGATGCACCCTGTATCGTTTTTTTTTTTCATTTGGATTCATGTGATTTCCGTAAACTTTTTTGTTACCTTGATTTGTTAACGCTAATTAGTTAGCAAAATCAAAGGCTCAAACAAATCGAACAAATGGTAAACAACTATTATGTTCCTTACTTGGTACAAGCATTTTCTTGTGTAGAAAATGGTGGATTAAACATGGTTTTATAGTGAGCTAAACCTCTCACTTATATGGGGTATATATTTCCCGATTGATACGATATTCTCGTGGTTGCATTTCCTATCATGATTTTCTTGATAGAGGGTTACTGCTCACTAGGAAGCTATTAAACCAAGAGTTCCAAATGGTGAAGTTGGAATCATCCCTTCGTAAATTTTACGGACGCCATCACGAGTTGGTTGACCGTTATGGAATAACCGTTTCACAAATGATATCCTTTTATCGTGATGGCACTTACTTATGGCCGATGCAACTGCTGGTTTCGTCCCCGAGGGTATCACCAGCCCAGTAGTCATCACGTCGGTGTTGACATGAAAATCATTTATATGAACATTTTATGAAATTTACTGTTTGCAAAAGTATGAATTATTCGAAATGTTCTTATCATAGGCATATATTACCTTAGTCGAATTTGAACAACTTTTTTTGAAATTTTGGATAATGAATTAAATTCAGCTTAATACTTGTTTGGCTTTATAACTATTTCGATCTGGGCGTCACTGAACGAGTCTTATGAAGACGAAACGCTCGTCTGGCTTATTAGTTAGTAGCCTGGTACCTTTGATTATATCTATTTACACCACTTGGTTGATGCTGGGGGCGTTTCTTCCCTAATGGTATCACCCGCCCAATAGTCAGCACTTCGGAGATGAGCATGAATATCAATTGTGTTGTCATTTGTATGATTTACTGTTTGAAAAAGTATATATTATTTGGGGTTTTCTAATCCTAGGCATAGTTTACCGTAGCCGTATTTGGTACTTTTTTTTTTAAATTTTGGGGCCTTAAGGATGTACTTAGGTGAGGTTTTGGAATTTGTGTCAAATGTTCGGACTCCTTGGTGTTTTTCCATACAATACAATGTAAAATATTTTGCCCCATAACACCCATTTATTTTTTCATATAAGACTTAATAGCTCATGAAAGGTCATTAACCAAAACTTTAGAAGATTCTTAATTTTCTTTCTTTTGTTTTGAGAACTAATAATACCAATGCAAATATAAGGTAAAAGTCCGAGTCAGCCTTTTCCCGCCATATTTTAAATCTCAAATATCTCAAAAAGGAGGTCCATGACCTGTCAATATTTTTAGCTTATTTTTATCCTCAATTGATGCTCTACCAGTTTATAGTATTAATTTTAACTTCTTAATTTATTAATTTTCACCTAACCTCACCTAAGTACATCCTTAATGCTTTTCAACTTTAAACTTGTTTTGCTTTCTAACTATTTCGATCTGAGTCTTATGAAGACAAAACACGCGTCTGGCGTATTAAATACTAATTCTAATGCAACAACGTTTGTAACGTTCATTTTGATTGGATAACGTGACTTTCTTACATGGCATCAATTGACAATTGATGCTATGGGACGTACGCGCAAGCGCAGACGGCATATGACAGATTCTAAATACATGTTTTAACGTTGTTTTCTGTCAGTTTCATTAGAATGGAGATAACAATATTGTATTTAAAGCTCCGACAGCATCAATTTGGGATTTGATGGTCGCAAATACCCGTTTACTGTCTCCGCTAACGCGTCGCCAGTAAACTTAATTTGCGACCATCAAATCCCCAATTGATGCCGTCGGAGCTTAAAATACAATACAGTTATCTCCTAAGTCTGATACCGTTGACAAATATTAACTAAATACCGATAATTACATATATGAATGTTCCCGGAACTCTGGAGGTACCAAAGTAAGATCTTTTAATCAGAAAAACTAGCCAAATATGTATTCATTAGTTTGGTTCAAAACTATGAATATGAAGTTAAATTGGAATCAAACTTTTTAAAATTTTCATCGAAAGATCCTGATCGCAAAATAGGTTTTCTTTATATTTCGACGAAATGATATGATATAAATTATACTGTATAATCCTGAAATTAACCGAACTAAGTACTGTATATGCATTCTGTTCAAACACACATGCCGCGCTTTCACATATTATCCGTCCGATCTTTTATTTTACGAAGTTTGAACTATAATGTTATATAAGTTTTTTTCGCATTGCAGGTAGTGCATTCATATCAAGAGACGCTTATCCTGTTGACGCATCTTGTCTTCCTCTGAAGAAGTTCATGCTAATCCCTCAGTATGTAAATAATGTGTGGTTTATACATTGATTTGTACCATTCTAATCGAATTGCTAGGATCAAACATCGATAAACTACTATTGCTAATTCAAAGTATGAAATTTGAGAAAATGTTCTCTGCATTAAATGATAACAACGTCATCGTGGAAAATAGCAAGACGAAAACTCGCAAATTGGTATAAGGTCGAGTCTATGTACTGTTCATTTGTTAAGATAATGATATTTCTTTAAATTTTAAGTTTTTTGTTGATCTTCAAACCAAGATGGTCGTCTTTATGAAAATAATATTCCATTTAGAGGTGATTAGAATGTTCTATAACCATGATTTCCAAACACCGGTCTTACTCTCTATGCGCTTTTGATCTTGAAATACTAATATGGTTGTATATATACTAGTCAACAAAAGAAACGATACAAGACTTTTTTTTTCAAATTTAAGATAAAGTTTTCCGTTTATAGGACCAATATAGAAGGTAGTAATACTTAATCATTATGGAAATATAAATCCGTTTAAAAAAAATATTTTTTTGCTTTCGTGATGTTTTTTGACGATTTTTTTTTGTTTTTTACAAAATTTACATAAAACGACAATTTGAAAAACAGAAGTTTCAACTAATGATGCCAACCTCTCATTTAAAGGTGAAAACAATGTTTGCCATCAATTTGTTTTTAAAAATCATAGTTTCTTCGTTTATTTGTTTACCAAAATTCGGCCCCACGAGAAATCGTTAAAATGTATACATTATCAACTGATTTACCATAGACAGTATGTGTAAAGTGATATTCAAAAAGCTGTCACAATCTTAAAACTAATCCGAAATGTTCCAAATTTACTGTGTGTTGTTTTCATATCCAAAGCATTGATTTGAGACAAAAATAAAATATTTTTTTTTGCATTTTTTGAGATTTCAAAAAAACACTTTTTTTCTCAAAAATTTGAAAAAACAATATTTCAACCCATTAGTTACAACATGAAACACAACTTGATTAGCATATTGAATATTTTTAAACAAAGTTGAAATTTTATTTAGTACTTAGAAAGTTAAGTGTCGATTTTTTATTCAACTTTCCGCAAAACTTATTTGCACCCTATAGTCGTTTACAGGTAATTTAGATACTTTCCGACAAGTTTTGATTTTCATTATCACATGTGCATACATTGCAAATGAAAGCTTTTTAAAATAGTGTATTTCATTTTGTTTTATATTAAATACTTTTTGATAAATTTTATTTCAAAGTCGTGTATCGTTTCTTTTGTTGACTAGTATACTTCACCTATATGGTTACTACATATCAAGTTTGTTCATATCTTTTATGATTTTAGTGTCAGTTTAAAATTTAAATGGGTTTGATTTTTTTAGGGGACTTTCCGTTTTAAATTTTTCCTTGGAGTTCGGTAACTTTGTTACTTTACTTTTTAGTATAGATTAAAGTTCCACACAGACTCTTAAGGAAACACCTGTTATCATCATATGGTTAAAAAAACTAGTTAATCGGAGTTCAGTATTTTTGTGATTTTACTTTTTACATACTGACTGCGTTGTATTTGTAGACGAAATACGCGTTTAGCGTTAAGAATTTTAATCCTGGTATCTATGATGAAGTTATGTCGGATTATCCGTAATTGATCAGCAATGTTCCTCTGTCATAATTTATATACATCATATGATATAAAATATATGTTGGCAAAATGCATAAAAAAGTTGTAATGTACAGGTATTATCTTATTTGACAACAATGACAATGTAAAGGATGAAAAATTGCAAATAACTTTTAAAACTCAATGGATATATAAAGGAATTTGATGCGACTGTCATACGAGTGAGATGTTTATCGACCTATAAAACCAGGTTAAATCCACCATTTACCACAAAAGAAAATGCCTGTAAAAAGTAAAATCACAAAAATACTGAACTCAGAGGAAAATCTAATCGGAAAGTCCATAATCACATGGCAAACGCAAATGACAAAACACATCAAAAACGAATGGACAAGAACTGTCATATTCCTGACTTGGTACAGGCATTTTCAAATGTAAAAAATGGTGGATTAAACCTGGTTTTATAGCGCTAAACCTCTCACTTTGATGACAGTCTCATCAAATTCCGTTATATTTACAATGATTCGTGAACTAAACAGACACATCTATCTACAAACACATTCATTGATTCGCGTGTCTGACGTCAGAAAATTTTATATGTCACATATATTTGTCGTTCAATGTATATAACAAACCAGGATTATGACAGTTGATATCCATTCGTTTGATGTGTTTGAGCTTTTGATTGGCCATTTGATTAGAAACTTTCCTTTTTGAATTTCCTCGGTGTTTCGTATTTTTGTGATTTTACTTTTTTCGTTACAAATCACATAAAAACTAACATAAAAACATTCGACACAGAGCATCCGTATAAGAGTACTCGCGTTCAATGAATGAAGTCTAGTTTAATTTCAACTGCAACTTATAAATCAATCATGTTCTCTCAAACAACATTTTTGAAACAAGGATATTTACCAGATGTGTACACGAATAAAAAATGTTTGTTGAAGTTTGAATAAGAGGTTTAGTCCACCAGCAAAAACGGTAGTACTGAAAACGCTTTTTTTCTTGATTTAAGATAAAATGTAGATGAAGAAGTAGATGCGGTTCTCTATCCTTAAGCGAAGACTTATTGTACAATGTTGTATTATTGCATCATCATCATATTTTTTGTATTCATCTCTCTATGAGTACCAATGATCGAAAAGGTATCATAATGATAGTGTACTTTATACATTGTACCTTTTTATACCAGTTCTCTTTCATTTCTAAAACAACAATAGCATAATGCCATTACCGCTGTTTAATTCAATATAGATTTTTACCTTCTAAATGATACAGGAGACCGTGTGCAATTTTATAAATCAATATGTCGTTTGACATTTCAAAATGTTAATGTTATATTGGTTTTTAAAGTCGGTTTCAATACATGTTATATGAAGCAGAAAGGTTAGATATTTATATTTGAAATTGGTACATAAGGCGGATGTATATTACCGACACGATATATAGAATAATATCCATATAAGCTAGCGATTTATTACACCCGGACATGTTTCATACACACATATAATAATAGTGTGAATATTCAATACATAAAATTGGATAATTATCGAACACATTTAAGGTATGTAGACATACACATGATTCAATAAAATCTTATTGATAAACAAAATGTTGTTGGAATGAATTAACCTTAAACAGATTTGTTTGTTTTCAATATATACATGTTTTATAAAACACACTTCACCTATTTCTGACAAGAATTGTTTGTTAGCTATAGATGCTTGTTAAGTGTGAATGATTTTGTTTATTTTTCATTATTTTATAGATATACAATGAATGTATTTTTGTTGTGGCTTTGTTTTCTGATCGACACACATGTGAGTACACATTAAACTCAATTAAATGATAAATTTTTAAAAAATAATTTCAATGATACATGTAGTTGGAAAAACTAACATATTGAATATTACAACCGATCAAACGAACCACCAACATGAACAGAAGTTCAAAGACATAAAACACAAACTCATTATCCAGTTAGCATTACTGGGTACAGGAACATTTTGTGGAAAGTAAAACCGCTTTAACGTGCTTACAAACCTCTTCATTGCCTTAGCTTATACGTCTAACAAAACAAGGGGCTTCGGTGGCAGAGAGGTCTAAGTTGTTACTACTGCAATCACTAGCCAGTCATCTCTGAGGTTGTGAGTTCGAACCCCGCTCGTGCGGGTGTACTTGACTCCAATTTTAATTGACTAGTGTTGTAAGTTTTCCTATCGAAGTCGGTGGTTTTCTCCGGACACTCCGGCTTCCTCCATCAATAAAAACTGGCCGCCTCGAAATTGCTCAAAAGCGGCGCTTAAAATTGGCGTTAAAACACAAAAAATCAAAATCAAATCAAATTTAAGATAACAACATACAATTAAAAACAACGCCTGCAAAGAAATACTACTAGTTACTTGAACAAAGAAAGGCATGGCGGGACATGATTTGGAAAGCAGGGTAAATTTGTGTTCGCTGATACAGGTATTAACAAGAGATTATCCTTGAATGAATACAGCTCCGAAATTACAAATACTCAGAAACATCACATCTGAAAGTCTAATAAATCATTATTTTTTTAATAAAATTTCGATTGATATTTCAAATTTGGTTAAAAAATATTCATTTTCCATTCATTAGCATAATTTCTTAGAACGTTCCAGTGGAAAAAAACGCGCTTCTAGCATGAAATTGTGGACAGTAAAGTTATTTGAGATAATTTAACGCACTTTTTTACAATTTGAACTGACACAATTTTATATTGAAGGCACTATTTACTCCGGACAGCGACTGTGGGGAAACAAAGGGCTGTTACAGTAACTGTGGTGATGAAGGCACTACGTTTCTCATATCATGGACAAGTGACAGTACGGCAGTTAATTTTAAAATTCAAGTAGAACTCGCATCAAATGCTGATCAGTATGTTGCGATTGGACTATCAAATTCTCAATCAATGGTATGAATATTTTGTAAAAGAATGCTACGAATATTATTTTTTTTAAAGATAGGAATTACTGATATTTTGTGTCATGGTTCTTAATTTATTCATAAAATTGTAGTCTTTAAAATATTTTGAAAAACCAATATAAATTTTCATCCTAGAATACAAGATCCTCTTTTTGATCCTAAAAATGAAGAGTTTATTGTCTCAACGTTCTGCACTTTAAAAAAAGCTACAACCATCGTTGTGTTAATGTGAAAAGAAATAGAAATTTAATGACATGGTATCTTTGATGAGATTTTATTTAAAGATATTAGTAAATATTCTGAATGTTTTGCTATTGATTCTTATGAATAAGTAGATTTGGTATGAGTGCCATTGAGACAATTCTTCATCCAAGTTCATCATTGTCTATTCTATTCTAAAAGACTAACACATTATTATTTGGTGTTTATATATTAATATATCCGCTTATTTCTTTAGGGTGATACTAGTGTAACATCATGTTTAATGACCAACGGTGCAGCCACATTTACAGCTCAGAACTCTTATAATACAGGTCGCAGCAACTCCCCTGTAACTAACGTAAGTAACTTAAAAAAAACAAATGTATGATAAATAAAAAGATTTTTTATAAAAGTTACATAAATTATACGCAAATTAAAGTTTAGAGGACAATTTGTAATTCCAATCTATATACGTGTACAACATAAAGCATATGTGTTTCAGTCAATATTCTGTCAGTAGTGTCAGATATAATGTGACTTGGCGCCATTTCTTTCTTAAATATATACTGTATAAATTGTAAGGTCAGCATGACGAATGGGTTCACCGACACTCAATAGCAACATATTTTCGCACTCATATATATCTTTTAGATAAAAGTATAAACAATATTCAACTGATCTATCAATTTACTGATTGTGCCCTTTATTTATGATTGTAACATAAGGGTTCTCACTTAGGCGAGTCCATCAATCCTGGACTCATGACAATGTGTTTGAACTCACCATTTCCAAAAACTGGTGAGTCCAAAGATGCATCAAGATAGTAAAAATGATTTATAAACTTTACATGCTGAACGTATAGATCATCATTTTTAAGAAATTTGTCAAAAGTAATATGAATGTAAATTGTTTCATTAGGTCATAGAGACTAAAATGATAAACTTTCATGTTGCAATAAAATATCTTCTTCTTATTGTTGGACTCACAATGGCCAACAATGAAAAATCCTAAATGAGAAGACTGTAACATTCTGACAGATTGTGATTCGACTAGGGTTGATTAAAAGAGGGACGAAAGATACCAGAGGGAGAGTCAAACTCATAGAAAATAAACTGACAACGCCATGGCTTAAAATATAAAGACAAGCAGACAAATAATAGTACAGAAGACACAGAAAACTAAAGACTAAGCTAATTCATTCAACAAGACATCCTTTCGACGCAGGAGTTCGTGCGAATCCCTTAGTTATCTTTTTTAAAAGTACAGCCATTTTCTACATTTGAAAATGCCTGTACCAAGTCAGGAATAGGACAGTTGTTGTCCATTCGTTTGATGTGTTTTATCATTTGATTTTGCCATTTGATTAGGGACTTCCCGTTTTGAATTTTCCTGGGAGTTCAGTATTTTGGTGATTTTACTTTTTTTTGTAGATTTATGTAGATTTTAACATCGGTAAATTACAGGGTTGTCTCTAATTTTTAACACAAGACGAAAAGAAATAACTTGCAAAATATTTGAAATATACGAATTTCAAAATAAATTAATTGACACTTATATTTTTCAGCCAACTGACGGTCTTTCTGGAGAAACAGGAAGCTATATAGGAAACGTATTTACATGTTCGTTTGCAAGAACACTAACAAACACTAACGCACAAGTATTTGACCTGAACAGTGATTATTACATACTGTATGCAAGAGGAACCGTCTCTGGGGGTATAATTAGTTCTATATGATAAATTTATTTAAAATTAGATAGAGATGTGGCAGCTACTAAACAACACAAACAAAACACACACAAGCATCTTACAGTTTGTTTATATAAAGTCTTTTACACTAGACATTTGTCAATACATAAGGCAAGTTTCTTTATCGAATCAAGATTGAAAAAGACAGAAAAAAGATACCAGAGGGATAGTCAAACTCACAGATCGAGAACAAACTTACAACGCCGGTTAAAAATAAAAAGACAAACAAACAAACAACAGCACAGAAGACACAACACAGAAAACTAAAGACTAAGCAAAACAAATCCCACCAAAAACTGGGGTTTGATCTCAAGTTCTCTGGAAGGGTAAGCAGATCCTGCTCCACATGTGGTACCCGTTATGTTGCTTAAGTTATTACAAATCCGGTAAATAGTCTAATTCGGAAGGTCTCATTCGTGAAAAGGGAAGGGTATTGGTAGTTACAACATAAGGAACATATCCGATATCATCTGTGAAACGGTTATTCCATAATGGTCAACCAACATGGCGTCCGTAAAATTTACGAAGGGGCGTTTTCAACGTCACCACCATTCGAAACTCTTGGTTTAATAGCTTTCTTGTGAGCAGCAATCCTCTATCAAGGAAATCATGATAGGAAACTCAAGCCCGGGAATATCGTATCAATTGGGATATATATACTCCGTATGCAGGCGCTGCTGGAATGTTGCTACATAGAAATGGAAAGTTCACAAATGGGAAGCTGAAATCATATCTTTTGTCGTAAAGTTTTGTTGTCAACCGACCATCAGTGTCAATTTCTAGATGCAAGTCAAGATATTAGGCAAACTTAAGTATATCAGTAGCATCATTTATCTCTAGTTCGATGGGATAGATTCGTTCAACATAGTCACCAAATTTTGTATTATTTAGTGAGAAAAAGCGAGACCAACTGAAATAACTTTTTTTTTGTATCTGCCATTCTAAAGAGAAACGATTTTCTTTTTGCAATCTGCTTGTTCTTATTCATTAGATGAATATCCAACATTTTCTTATCATTGTATCAGTCTTTACCAATCACCAATTATACAAGTATCTAAATAGTGTAACAGCCACGCTACTGTTACCAGTGTAAACTTTTCCTGTTCAAACGAATGGACTAGTGTTTTATTCAATCCTCAATGCTCTTCAACTTTTTAATTGTTTGGCTTTATAAATATTTTGATATGAGCGTAACTGATGAGTCTTATGTAGACGAAACGCGCGTCTGGCGTACTAAATTATAATCCTGGTACCTTGAATAACTATTAACACCACTGGGTCGATGCCACTGCTGGTGGACGTTTCGTCCCCGAGCGTTTCACCACCCCAGTAGTTAACATTTCGGTGTTGACATGAATATCAATAATGTGGTCACATTTATAAATTTCCTGTTTACAAAACTTTGAATTTTTCGAAAAACTAAGGATTTTCTTATTCCAGGCATAGATTACCTTAGCCGTATTAAGCACAACGTTTTGGAATTTTGGATCCTCAATGCTCTTCAACTTTTTAATTGTTTGGCTTTATAAATATTTTGATATGAGCGTCACTGATGAGTCTTATGAAGACGAAACGCGCGTCTGGCGTACTAAATTATAATACTGGTACCATTGATAACTACCTTTCCTTTCTGTAGGTACGATACAACAACATGCAGTATCTGGGAGGTCATTTTCTTCAGTTAAAGTGGACTTACAATCGTTAACCAACGTATGTGCTGGAGTCGATATGAGAGTGAAAGCGCACGGTAAGAAGATCTTTACCATATAAACAAAGAAGACGTGGTATGATTGGCAATGAAACAACTCTCCACAAGAGACCAAAATGACACAGAATTTAACAACTATAGTTCACCGTATAGTTTGTAAAGACAATGAATCCATTTAGCCTGTATCTTGCGTGTGTCTGGCATGTCAATCATTATCGCATCATACTCACATTGGGTATAGAGTTAATAATCATTCATTCAGTCACACGATCAGTCATAAAATTCAACTCATCAGACTTCCAAAACAAATAAAACATGTATACTCAACCAACATTTATACTTCCGGTATACAGTCGTCTAATTATCACAATTGTCACTAGTATTTACGATTGTCGAAATGTACATCAGTCCCACACCCTATTTTGTATCTCATTCAGTCTTGGTGGTGCACTTGTAATTCTTGTGTACATATATTTCATCATTTATTATACAAAAGAATATTCATACACGCTTTATTTGGGACTATTAAAAGGGGGTGGGGCAGTTGTACTCCTACACAGGGTAGAGTCTTTAAGACGCGAAGAAAATTTATCTTGGACTTTTGAAGGAGGGTGAGACATATAATCTCCTGTATAACGTCGATAACATATTTTTAAATTGAACTAAAGAGTACACTTGAAAAGACAGTTTACGGATGTATCACTTAAGTAATAGTCATAATCATTTCCCATTGCTTTGTCATATGCGTCAATACAGACGACTACTTGTGGAAAAGATAAGTACTCCTGCTACCACTTTCTATCGCATAGTATATTACCATTTCAAGACCCAAGAAACAATGGATCTACCAAACAATCAGAACGAGTGGGAATTTTTTAATTAAAGGTAAAAACATTTCGGAATTTTTAGAATCGAAATAAAAACAAAAGATTCATAAAAAGGAAGAATTGTTCGTAGAGAGTATATTCAGCTTGGTGTTGCCGAAGAACGAAATTAGCATTTTGTTTGAAGATCTGTCAACAAATTGTTTCTGTCATTATTAGTAAATGTTAAAGCTGGTTCTCGTTTGAATTGTTTTACTTTTTCATTTCGGGGTCTTTTATAGCTGACTGTGCGGTGTGGGCTTTGCTCATTGTTGAAGGCATTACGGTTACCTATAGTTGTTATTTTCTGTGTCTTTTGGTATCTTGTGGAGTTGTCTCAATGGCAATCATACCACATCTTCTTTTATTTGTATATGTGGTTTCATGTAAAAAATACTAAATTTAGACTTTAAGTAAAATATTATGGCTAAATGTAGGTCACAAAATTGGCCCTTTGCATAATACCATATCAATGTGAACCATTCCTATATTGTATGATAAGATTTAATTTCCAAGAAATTTGTAAATTGTCTGAATCGAAATCGAGTTTTTGTTTGTTCAACTTACTATGATACCTGGCCAATCAAAAAGTATAAAACAATAGATTAAATAGGTAGTTTATTAATCATGACAAATAAGGATATTATACTGCTATATCTTGACTGCAGTTACTAACAACAACTAAGGGAGTATTAATACACAAAACACAACATAGACAACTAAAGACTTCAGCAACACGAACCATAACTAACTTTTGAATTAAGTCGGAAAAGATAAGCAGCTAGCCGTTTACCTGTTGGGTGATAACAGTATTTTGAGTAAAACAATTTCCCCAAAAATGTTTTCAAAGAAAGTTACTTATACCATCTCTTATGTTTTTTTTTCAAGGTTGTATTGCCATAATAGCTTGGATGATACTAGCGAATCTCGGTTATTTCATTGCCAGATATTATAAACCTTTGTGGTCAAGCAAGAAAGTCTTTGGCAGTGATATATGGTTTCTGGTAAACAATATTTAAGATACTTAGATAAGTAGATGTAAAAAGATATCGGTTTAGAATAACACATATATACTCACATATATACCAATGCCTTTAATATTTGTTAAAACGTAATTTTATTATCCTTATGTGGTATTATTAATAATGAAGATTGATCCAAAATTATCAAAGAAGCATATACTTATGAAGTATATATATATATCAGTTGATACATGTATGAAACTCCAAAACTCGCTCTTCCCATCGAACAATCACTTGAATGAATTAAGATTCATAACTGTGACCTTTCCATTTCTATTTAGTATCATTCCAGCAGCGACTGCATATGGAGTATATATCTCTCAGTTAATACGATATTCGAGAGCTTTCAATGATCACATTTTGATTTTTCATATTGTTTTGGTCTCGATCATACCTGGTGAAAGTTAATAATATACGAGAACAAATTCGGTAATATACGGGGTTTTTTTCTAATTAAAATGATGCATTTATATATTAAAATTGTCAATGTTAATGTATTTGAAAATATGTAAATAGTGTCTGTAAGATATAAAGTGACATTGTCAAGTATTTTACACAGATCCACAGAGTACTGATGGTTTCAGCAGCTGTTTTAACTATAATATCGTTCGGTGTCATTATTCAAGGAAAGTTCACGGTAAGTTTCAATTCTATCACTGATAAACTTCATGTCAACAACAACTTTGCTCTATTCTTAGATAAATACAATAACTGTAATAGCTTACAATGCTCAATTTTGGAAGTCTATAAATTAACCTGTATTTGTTTACATCTTTGTCCTCTGATCTTTAGGAATAATTTTCTCACTTGAAATTATACCACGTCTTCTTATTTAATACATATTCAAGTGTATTACCATTTTTCAAATTCAAAATGCAACAGCAACTTGTTTATAAATTAAATTATGGATGTTCAGAAACTAGCAATGTGAAGATTATTACAGCACGTATAAAAAAAAAACCCACTTCCATGGTCATTGTGATGGAATATAAAAACAAGATTTTTCATCTGATAAAAACACTTTTTAAACATTTCAATACGAATATAATAAATAACGAGAATGGGGAATGTGTTCATAAGACAACAACCCCACAAAAGAGCAGACTTCCTCTTAAGTATATATTTTATTGTGATAATATACAAGTTTGTACTACATTTTGTACTTTTAACAGTACACATCAACATAAGTACGGAAATAATTTTTTATGTAGAACCAAATTTTACTTTTCAGGTAGGCAGCAACAACTTTGAGCGATCTCATCCATATATAGGGATTATAGTGTTTTGTTTTGTCATTATAAATGTAAGTATTGCTCATTTTATGAGTGTACGATATACGTTCCAAAGTAAAATTGTGTTTGAGCAAAGATCATTCTAACAAATATTTTAAAAGGTACAACTTTCTATTAAATAATGATTGTATTGAATGTGATGGTAAAATTGAACATTTCAGTAAGAGATAAGAAATAAAAACGAATAAATTTCAAGCGATACTTGTGGACTGTTTAGTCATATTACCGAAATCGAAGAAAATTATCTGGTTAGTTTAGTTGCTGGCAAAAGGAGACGACCTGTTTTTTAGGCAGAGTTCAGTCTCAATTGCTTGCATCCTGTATCCAATATGAATTTCAATTTCTTTTTAGCCAATACTAGGTATTTTAAGACCTGATAAACAAAGTAAATACAGACCTGTGTTTTATTGGGTTCATTATTGCATTGGAGCTGGTGTACTAATATTAGGCTGTGAGTATTTTAAAAACTTTTCCTAATACGGAATTATTGAAAGATACATGTACAAGTCCACACGTCTTCATTTCATTTGTACGTATTTTAATTATTAACAATCACTAGGTCGATGTCTCTGCTGGGGGAGATTTCCACCGTGTTATTACTAACTTAGTAGTCAACGCTTCTGTAAGTGTTGACATAATCTTTAATTGATAAAGTCATACATAATTATTATTAAACTGTTTACAAAACTAATTTTTCTAAATACTATTGAGGTTT
This sequence comes from Mytilus galloprovincialis, assembly GCF_965363235.1. Classification (NCBI taxonomy): domain Eukaryota; kingdom Metazoa; phylum Mollusca; class Bivalvia; order Mytilida; family Mytilidae; genus Mytilus; species Mytilus galloprovincialis. The sequence goes on from NC_134839.1 coordinate 99,178,093, forward strand.
TATACAAGGAATATATTAGCTTAGCTAAATTTGACAAAACATTTCGAACGATTTATAAAAAACATTGTGTGTTAGTCCTAGGAGATATTTCTTACTCTTATTAACAGACACTGAAAGGCATTTCTTGATATTGATAACCAGTTTGTAAATAAGCTACACTGCGCATGAGTGTTTTTATTGACGCTAAAGCAGGATGTTAATATACATCCGATTTTTTCTCGATGATTATTTTATTAACATAAAAAATATACTAGTAACTGTTTGCTGATATGTTTATTTCTCTTTTTGTGAGTTATGAATACACTTAATTCGTTTCAGTAATAAACATATTTATTGGAATACGACTAGAAGAAACTGATACTTCAAACCAAGCATATTATGTATTTCTTGGATACGAATCCTTCCAGATTGCCATGATAGTAGTTCTTGAAGTACTTAAATTTTTAGAAGGAAAGCAAGCAAAGCCTGTCGAATGTAAGTTCATGTTTTAAATCTCTTGTTTATGACATTCGAGTACTATAATCATAGTTATAATACCTTACTTATAAAGATGGGTAACTAGTTTAGCTCTCTCCATCTTCGCTAGCCAAGGGTTACGATCCACTCTCGTTCTTTTCACCCTTGGCAGATTAAGCAAACATTTGTGAAAACAATGTTGCGCCATCTATCGGAAGATTAAAGTCACGCCCATTCCGAATACATTATTCTTGACCAATGGTAGCACTTGAACTCTTCAATTTGGAGGTAAAAACACGGTAGCGTCTACACACTTGATAAAGCCGGAAACGAAAATATACGTCAACATTCATGCATTTGTGCATGAAACATACACAGGAACTTCTATTAATTGATTAAAAACATTCAAGTTGTCACTAAATATAGTCGTATGTTTAAAGAATTTAAAGACTTGTTGCACAATAAACAAGTGGCAATTGTTTACAAACACTTTCTACATTTACACGTGATCATGTTATAGGCGCTTTTTGATTGGATGCAGCGAGTTCCGACTGCAACCAATAAAAATCCTTACCTTGTGTCTCCGAAATTTTATCTCAATCCACCAAAGGTGAAGAGAACAAGAGTGGATCGTAACCTTTGGCTAGCGAAGATGAGCTTTCTCCGTCTGTGCGAAATACATTTATTTTCAGTATATACAGTCAAAGTATTTTCTAAATATTTACCAGGTTATGCCGAACAAAATAACACATTTTAAGTCTTTTATTCCCATGTTTTAAGGGATATCGATATTCTTGTTTTACCTCCGTCAGTCTGAGCGATCGTCTGTTTGTCAGAAACACGTTGCTGTGGCATCTTCCTTAGCAACTGCAAGCTGTAAGTTTCTAATAATTGAAACCAAGTTTCAGGTCTATGGTTATTTGATACGTTGTGACACTTATACTCCATCAAAGTTCTAATTCATGCTTGCTGAAAACATCGAGATATCGTTAAAATATCAGTATTTTGAATTTTCATGGATCGTTAAGCCTGTTAATGTATAAAGGAATATGGTGTTCGTATGCCCGTTATGATATGCATCGAATTTTTTTCTTTAATTTTTCCTGAACACAAAATCAAAATGAAAAGGTGAATGAAAGTGTTATAATGCACAGCTGAAATAAGAACAAACGAACAAACGAACCAAATGAGTGACCATCTTCTTTTCTCTGATGCATCATATCTAAAATTTTCGATGATGTCCATCAACATTTAAATATATGTTGATGAAATTGTCATTTAATTAGTCTGTGTTTTGCTCACTACGTTTTATTGTTGGTATGTATAAACATTAAATACCTGTCGCGTGGGACTTTGGAATCAAATATTAAGATTTTTCTGTTTTCTTTAGCGGACAGGGAAATGACAGCAGTAGATAGCGATGGTATTGCAAAAAAAGAAGAAACAAGAAAGGAAAAAGAAAATCAACCTTATGTAAATAATACCACGAGAGCAATGCTGAAAATATCTTAGTTTAGACTGAACGTATAAGTCAGAAATGAATAAAGAAAAAAAGAAAAACGCTTATTAGTTCTCACAGTCTTTTATTAATAATTTTGTCAATAGCTGTTTCATTATCAGACAATAAATAAAATTAAAGCCGGAAATAATGTAACAGTTATGAATGAAATAAATGTTTGACTTGATTCAACTGCTATAGTTCGTATGTGTAATGCATTCCAAAAAAGGCAGCGATTTCAAAAAGACATGCAAAACTCACAAGACGAAGAACGTGAAATTACGCCATTGCAACAACAAAAAAACAACATGAAAAACCAACGAAAAGAGAAACAAGCTCACGAAACACTACTGAAATCTAGAGACTGAGCAACAATAACTTACCCATGTCATGTCAGTCATGCATAAGGCGGGGGGGGGGGGGGGGGGGGGGGTGGTAAATAACATTTACAGCATATTTAACTGTACTAGTATTTCTTACTAAGCTTTATTAATATGACAGAGAACAACTTCGTATATTCAAGTTGAAAATTGATCGCAATACTAACTTAAAGCATTTAACATGATTTTTACGTCCATTTTTATTATGTTTTTTGTTGTTGAAAATAATCTAATGCAACTATGACTTTAAAAAATATCTACATGCACGTATTTTACTTCCAAACCACGTTGCGAATAACAATCTTTTTATTGTTCATTCGATGTTCGTACTCGTCATTATTGTCATCATAATTCAATTATATAAGGGGTGAAAGATGGTGAAACGGGTTTTTGTTTGAGAAAATTAATAGTATTATTGTGATATTTGATTACGTTAAATCACTGTAAAAAGTATAATAATAAATATATTTAAAGCAAAAAGCAGAACATATACAAAGTTAACGAAACAAAACTTGATTTTTGTTGATCTATTTCAGGCATGGACGGTCAAGCTGATCCTTCTTTGTGTACATGTCATTGTGACGGTGATCTTGCCATTAGCTGTTGTCGGGATTGTAGCAACAGGAACATCAACTCATCAACATTAATTCTATTGTATCTAAGAGCATTCAAATCAGAAGCAAAACACCTGCATTGGTTAAAATATTCATCTTGCATTTAATATCATAACTGTTTATAATTCTGGGGTGGTGTTCTCGAAGCTATCTTAGGATTAGGATGTTTCCTAAGACCATCTTATGACAAGTCTTTGTCCTAAGTCGTGTTCTCGAAGCTCTCTTAACTTAGGATATATCACATTTTTCGTCCTAACTTTAGGACACCTAATTAGGTGTCTTAAGATCATCATATCTTTATCCTAACTTTTTGCATGCTTTTTTCTCAATTTTTTACGTGAAGATGAACATGAAATGAAACGCACCAGCGGTTATTAACTCGTATACAGAAATTGTGCATGATTTTAAACTTTGAACTTCGTGTTTTACGATACGATGACACTACGAATTCATTATTCTCATTTCAAAACAAATTGTTTTCCAGTTTAAATCACGATCCTTTTTTGATATCATTTTATAATTGCATTTGAAATCATGCATTTTATCAAATACATGTTATTACAAAATATTGCAAACAATTTTATCATATGGTTTCGTCTTTACTAAATGTTTTATCAAACAATTACTTTAACTATTTAGAATTTCGCACATAGGATATGTTTAGGACGTCTTAACATAAGATGTGTCTGAGATAGCTTCGAGACACAACTTAAGAGTGTCCTAAGTCCATCTTAAAATTGATCTTATCTATGACTTAGGACGAATCTTAGGATACTTTCAAGAACACCACCCCTGAACCAAAAAAGGCAATGAAATTGAAGGATTTGACGAAAATCTTTTTTTCATTATTCACACTGTTTAAATTCGGAATAAGTATATATACCTATACTGTGGAGTTTAACATTCCGAATAAGTAACAGAAATTTGAAGTAAAAGAAGATCAATACTAGTCTATATAAAAACCATGTTTTATTATTTTTAGAAATATTTGTATTGCCAGTAAACAAAGGCAGTAAGGGTTAAATCTGTCTGTGATATCACTTTGTATACGTTAATAAAAAAATGTTGTATATATTTATATAAAAAAATATATTTTAAAATCTATAATCAACTTTTTATTTTATTATTTAATAGCCATAACGTATTTTACCCAAATTACCATATATTCGAAGTGTTTTATAGATTTTATCTGGTGTTCAGTAGATGTGATACGATTGCTTATGAGACAAGCTCGCAACCTATTCGACCACAGACCGAAAGAACGTAAAAGTTATCAATTATTATTTCTTTAGTATAGGTTATCTTACGACCTTCGATAATGGGCAAAATGCAAAAATGATTTTATATTTAACTCTTGCTCCAACTTGTCATCGATAACTATATATCGAAGACATCGGTTACTAGAACAACAGACTCAATACTGTAATAAATTTCTCTAAAATGACCGCAAAACCTATAAAGCGAATGAGGAACACGCATTAGAAACACGTCATATAATTAAGAAGATGTGGTATGAGTGCCAATGAGATAACTCTCCCTCCAAGTCATGATGTATAAATCGTTAAACAATCATATGTTAATGTACGGCCTTCAACACGGAGCCTTTGTTCACACAGAATATATGTATACAGGCAGAAGACAAAACTATGTCGTTCTAAATAGGTTAATGTACGGCCTTCAACACGGAGCCTTTGTTCACACAGAATATATGTATACAGGCAAAAGACAAAACTATGTCGTTCTGAATAGGTTAATGTACGGCCTTCAACACGGAGCCTTTGTTCACACAGAATATATGTATATGGGCAGAAGATAAAACTATGTCGTTCTGAATAGGTTAATGTACGACCTTCAACACGGAGCCTTTGTTCACACAGAATATATGTATACGGGCAGAAGATAAAACCATGTTCTGAATAGGTTAATGTACGGTCTCTAACACTGAGCCTTTGTTCACACAGAATATATGTATACGGGCAGAAGATAAAACTATGTCATTCTGAATAGGTTAATGTACGGCCTTCAACACGGAGCCTTTAGTTTGTTCATACAGAATATATGTTTACGGGCAGAAGATAAAACTATGTCGTTCTGAATAGGTTAATGTACGGCTCTCAACACGGAGCCTTTGCTCATAAGAAATATATGTATACGGGCAGAAGATAAAACCATGTCGTTCTGAATAGGTGAATGTACGGCCTTCAACACGGAGCCTTTGTTCGCACAGAATATATGTTCACGGGCAGAAGACAAAACTATGTCGTTCTGAATAGGTTAATGTACGGCCTTCAACACGGAGCCTTTGGTCACACAGAATATATGTATACGGGCAGAAGATAAAACCATGTCGTTCTGAATAGGTTAATGTACGGCCTTCAACACGGAGCCTTTGTTCACACAGAATATATGTATACGGGCAGAAGATAAAACTATGTCGTTCTGAATAGGTTAATGTACGGCTCTCAACACGGAGCCTTTGTTCATAAGAAATATATGTATACGGGCAGAAGATAAAACTATGTCATTCTGAATAGGTTAATGTACGGCCTTCAACACGGAGCCTTTAGTTTGTTCATACAGAATATATGTTTACGGGCAGAAGACAAAACTATGTCGTTCTGAATAGGTTAATGTACGGCTCTCAACACGGAGCCTTTGTTCATAAGAAATATATGTATACGGGCAGAAGATAAAACCATGTCGTTCTGAATAGGTTAATGTACGGCCTTCAACACGGAGCCTTTGTTCACACAGAATATATGTATACGGGCAGAAGATAAAACTATGTCGTTCTGAATAGGTTAATGTACGGCCTCTAACACGGAGCCTTTGTTTACACAGAATATATGTATATGGGCAGAAGATAAAACTATGTCGTTCTGAATAGGTTAATGTACGACCTTCAACACGGAGCCTTTGTTCACACAGAATATATGTATACAGGCAGAAGATAAAACTATGTCATTCTGAATAGGTTAATGTACGGCTCTCAACACGGAGCCTTTGTTCATACGAAATATATGTATACGGGCAGAAAATAAAACCATGTCGTTCTGAATAGGTGAATGTACGGCCATCAACACGGAGCCTTTGTTCACACAGAATATATGTATACGGGCAGAAAATAAAACTATGTCGTCCTGAATAGGTTAATGTACGGCCATCAACACGGAGCCTTTGTTCACACAGAATATATGTATACGGGCAGAAAATAAAACCATGTCGTTCTGAATAGGTGAATGTACGGCCATCAACACGGAGCCTTTGTTCACACAGAATATATGTATACGGGCAGAAAATAAAACCATGTCGTTCTGAATAGGTGAATGTACGGCCATCAACACGGAGCCTTTGTTCACACAGAATATATGTATACGGGCAGAAAATAAAACTATGTCGTTCTGAATAGGTTAATGTACGGCCTTCAACACGGAGCCTTTGTTCACACAGAATATATATATACGGGCAGAAGATAAAACTATGTCGTTCTGAATAGGTTAATGTACGGCCTTCAACACGGAGCCTTTGTTCACACAGAATATATATATACGGGCAGAAAATAAAACTATGTCGTTCTGAATAGGTTAATGTATAGCCTTCAACACGGATCCTTTGTTCACACAGAATATATGTATACGGGCAGAAGATAAAACCATGTTTTTCTGAATAGGTTAATGTACGACCTTCAACACGGAGCCTTTGTTTACACAGAATATATGTATACGGGCAGAAGATAAAACCATGTCGTTCTGAATAGGTTAATGTACGACCTTCAACACGGAGCCTTTGTTCACACAGAATATATGTATACGGGCAGAAAATAAAACCATGTTGTTCTGAATAGGTTAATGTACGACCTTCAACACGGAGCCTTTGTTCACACAGAATAAATGTATACGGGCAGAAGATAAAACTATGTCGTTCTGAATAGACATTAAGGAAAAATATAGATTTGAAATTTACATTCTTTTGCATGTTTGCAATCTCAAACATGTAACTATATAGGGCGAACAACCACTTTTAAAATACAAACTGAACCAGGATTACTAAGACCCCAAACGTATATATAAATCGGAATTAAAACAAACTTCACCTAAAAATTGTCATAATATATACGTATTATCGGCAATTCGTATATTTTCCCTTTGATCTTACTGCCTAATATTTTCGAGTATCAACGTACTGGCTGTATCTTTGAAAATATTAGGCAATACATTGTGACGTCATAATTACCGATAAACAGATTTTATAGGTAATTTCGTTTTTGATACTGACTATGTCATGTTGAATATATCTAAACTCGCCCTTCGGGCTCGTCTAGATATACCACATGATATAGTCAGTATCAAAAACGAATCTACCTATTATTCTATATATATATCATAAATGAGTACTTTCTATACAAGAAAGAATAAAAAGTTCACATGGATGCTCATATGTTTTACAAGGAGATATGGTCGACTTCTTCTGTATTTGCACTATTCACATAGTCAGCTGCTATATGATAACTTGCTGAAAAAGATTTCAAATTTAAAATTTACATCAGTAAAATAATAGTGTATTGTCTTGACATAATAAATATATAAGGGCTGTAGAAATAAATCGAATTGTATTTCACACACAGTAGTATTCAACGCATTTCGACTTTTAAAAAGAACGCTTGCTGAATAAAAGAATATTTATATACAGCCCGTAACAGAGAAGTCAGAGAAGTGATCGCATTGATGTTTCTTTACCGTCAAAATTAGCTACGTTATCGAAAAACTTAATTGAGTAGTGACCGAACTATTGGTACTTTAACCGTTAAAAAGATTGACAATGCTGACAAACTTTCATGTATCGATAATCAAGTTTAATACCGATAATATTGAAAATAATTCTAATAATATGAAACAAAATATGTCAATGCACCATTTCGATTGGGCGAAAAGTAGTCATTTCTTCAAAGTCAGAACAGAAAAAAAAAAGATTTATGGAAGAACGCCTTGATAGTATTATTACCTTTACAATTTTACCCAAAACTAAAAGAAATACTGGTTAACAATTAAAAAGGTGTTTGATAGGAATGAAGTCCTTTATTTTTTCGGACTACAATGTGTACCGTATGTGTGATGGATTTGAATTCAATCAATAACTTTGAAATGTTTTCTCATATGTATACACAAAAGGGAGGACTGGTATTTGTACTTCTGTTAGAATATGTCTTCGTCCGTTTCACATGCCAAACTTTTTTCTAGTACAGTTTAAACGGGAAAATTTTGTTGAGAATTTTTTTTTAATATGACAAAATAACGAGCAAAACTATTTCTTGCAATGGCACACACAGATAATATTTTTTTTAGTAAAAATCAGTAAAAAAAAATTCTCCAAAATATACCATGGCCAGGACCTGACAGTTTTTAGCAGTGTACAAATGAAAATCGTCCGGAAAACTGCGCTTGCTGTCATTTTGAGGGATCATGCAACATTTCACCTATTACCCATAAACAATATAGGTTCTCAATTACTAAAAAAAGTTCTAAAAGATAATTTCAAATCAGAGTAAACATATTAACTTCCTTATATCCAGTCGAATTTGTCTATAGGTTACACAAAGCTGGTTCTTAAAACGTTTGTATCAGGGAAAAAAATTTTCTTTGACTTTTAAAACATGTAGGGCAAAACGGATTTCCTAACCATTCACATATAATATTCCGTATTTCTGATTTTTTGTTCGATAACGTAAATTATACGACTTTTTTTTTATGACTACGTGAACTTGTGCCTTTTATTTTTGATGGTCTTTAGGAAGACAATTTACAATTGTGCAGTGAACGGAGGCACTTATACATAACCTTATAATTTTGTTTGGAAACAAAAATAAATTCCCAATATATAAATATACATGTATGAATATACATGTATTATATGTCGTGTACATGATTGGATTTTGTAGATATAACTACCGCACAGAAAAGTATCATGGATTTCGAGGCTTTCATATTTCTACCCTTGTTGAAAACCTGTGGAGACCTCTACAGTTCCTTAAAACATCAATTATTTTTTTGTAAATTGAGTGCCGTCTCCCTGAACATGCTAACACTTAAGTCATATCTTTTCATTTTCATATTTTTTTCCTTGTTTGTCTCTGTTGTCTTGATTGTTGGAACGATTAGTGGTATCTAACAATATTTATGAAAACTTTCTGAAAATTATGAATATTTCTTCTGTGTCAGATATGGGTCATTACCAATGATAAAATGAAATGCCGTACATCACATCTTATAGAGGTTTAAATTTCAAATATTCGTCAATAAGCCTGTTCAGTGTTTCTTTCTTGTGTATGATTATATAATTTTTCACATGCCTGAACTCATTGACGATAATGTAAGGTGCTCTATTAGAAAAAAATGGATTTCTAGTTGGGGTTTGAAAAAGAAATTTCGCCTTTTTGAGCCTGTTTTGTACATTTAGTTTAACAGATATGATCCAATGGAAATTTTCCCATGGAACCTTCGGTAAATAGGAAAATGAAAGATATGGGGTAATTTACAGAGAGACCACACTCCATCCATGAGAAAAACGGAGGGAATTTAATAATCTAGAGGTCTCCACAAGGCTTTCAACAAGGGTGGAATCTCACTCCTTCTGAAAAGCTCTAAATCGCCCCAACGTGTACATACGTTTGGTCATCAAGAGATTCTGGTTTCTCTTTTTGTGTGTCATAAACATTCAATTCGGATTTGAATTTAATTTACCGAAACATTTCCGTACATTAAATCTTAGGACGGTCAAAACATTTTAAGGACGCAACAGATCGAAGTACAATTTTAAGTAGTACATAGATGTGCAATAATTCATCTTCCTGTACATGTTCATGAAGTTCTAAATTTTGAATGTTGATTTCTTTAAAAAACACCTTTTTTTACAATAAAAAAATCTCAAAATGTCCGTTAACAATGAAAAAGTTTGACCATGAAAAATCCCATATCTAAGAAAAGCAGTCGTTTAATTGATTATAAGAAAGTTTCAGTATATCATGTCAAATTTCTTTAATTTGAGAGTTTTCCTTTAGTTACAAATGTAGCTCCATGTCTGATGGTGAAATAAAAATGAACGTCTCAGAAAGTGGTGAATTAGTTTCCATAAATGACAGATGGATCGGGCCAAGCTTAGTAACTTACAGTAAACAGACTACTGTAACATTGACGCACTCGTCTTTTTGTGTTTATGACCAAAAATTTATATACAACTTCATTTATAAATTAATCTGAATTTCATAGCGCGTCGTCACAATAATGAAAGTTATAAAAAAAATCTATAACCAGCAGATCTATACTTCTATAAAGAAAGTATTCTTGTACAAAAGGGTATTTATTATAAAATGGTCCTAACTATAGAATAGATAGTTCATCACAGAAATCTTGAACGGAAGTTTCAACAATTTTAAACAGAAGAGATTTGAAAATAAATTTAACTTTAAATAAACACTGAAGTAATTTTAATACCTCGAAGGTGTAAAGAATTAACCAACAATCTCAATCTTTAAAAGTGTCTTCATTGCACTAACCAACGAGTTCATGTTTACAGTAGAAACAGTGGATGTGACTCCAATAAATTCATTATCATTGTAGTCATGAATATTTATCGCTTTATAAATATTGAATGATAAAGATTTTATCGAGGTCGCACCAACTGTTTCTACAGCTCAGATCACTTACATGTAACATGATCTCGTCGATTCGCACGACGAAGCCATTGTTTATGACAGAACACACATTCTAGATTATGTATTTTTGTTTCCGTCAGTTCGAAAGTATTTGATCATTTCAACTCCTTTGTATTTCACAAGCATTAGCCTTTCAAAAAGGGCTAGTCGACTCTTAGCTGATGAAAATGGAAAGTGCTTTCGCTTTGTAGATTAATTCATTTACTAGAATAGCCACGTGCATCAATCAACAAATTTTACCACACACGTGAGGTCACACGTTATCATGGTTATGAAGTAGTATATATTGTTTAACGTTGTTGTTTAGGGACGACATCAAAAGATCGATGTAGGATAAAAAACTTAAATCGAATAGTTTGGGGGGGGGGGGGGGGGGGGTCAACATTGCTGCAAGTTTTGTTAATCTAAAATCGATTTTACATATATCCATATAGGTAAATCAATTTTTCCCAAATTAAGTTAAGAAGGGGGTAGGGGGGTCAGCGAAAAAACTATGTGAATTAAGTTTTTTATCCTACATTGAACTTTTGATGTCGTCCCTTACGAAACTCCAGAAGATTCGACTATTTATAGATAAAAGTTACCTGTTTACTAATATCATGAATATGCATGATTAATGACCAGGCAAAATCTAATTGCTAAAATAGAGAGGACAAATCCGATACTCTACGGGATTGAAGGACATTTACTAGGTTTGGATTGTCCTAACCAATCAATAAACTTTGATTATTCACGTCTCGTAATATCTTCCAATCAGGTAGCAAGAAAAATTCACGCACTGAGTGTCCATCGTTCACTCTAATATCGACTCCTAGGAGTCGATAAGTCGATAATAATATCACAGTGTAGATACTATTCTGTACGCTATCCGGAAGTCTCGATTTTCGAAGCGAGGATTTCCAACTGGCTAACAGAACGGTTTTGTTTCGGTGCTTTTTCTCATCATTTGTTTACTCCTATATCTATAAAGTGCTTTGCACATCTTCAATGTATGTATAGCATCATGAATATGAGTAACTGTAACAATAACATGCATTAGAATATAAAATATACGTGTGCATCACACCAACTTCATAGAAAAAAGTGAAATCGATGGACAATTTTGCTCTCGTAGTACAAAGCAAATAATCTTTTATTGCAAATATTTGAATCAGTTTACAGTTAAATATATACTGTTTCAATATTCTTACCGTATTTAAGTAGAATGTTCGTATTTCAAATAAAAAATATGTTTTCCTTGAGGATCCCAAAATAAATTACTGTACGATCAGTCTAAAACTGACTGTATTCTAGAAGCGATTTCAGATTTTTTGTCTGTATGACCAGTCGTGATTTTGAAGAGAGAAAAAAACGGCAATTTGAAGGTATATACGTGTCTATGTGATATTATGAACTGTCCATGGAACTATAACGTGTAATTTCTTTCATCAGACAATACATATATATTTCTGATGATTTTTGTAGACGGCAAAATAATTATATTTTTGTTCCGTCAGTCTTATTTAAAATCAAATGCCTAAAAAGCAATACATGATTCGCTTGTGGACTTTGTACGTATTAGTGTGTCGTTGCAGTTATCTGTTTAGCTATTACATTTTTATAGACTATTTACACCGTCTGCCGTTGACCAATTGGTGATAACATACATCAAGCTTGTCTCTTTTAAAATTACAAAAAAATAGATAGAGAAAGCTTTGTTTAAAAAATAGGTATTGAGGAAACTGAAGGATTAACGAAATTATACCCCGCCACTTCTATAGTCCATGTTTTCGAAAAAAAAATAAACCACCAAAAAAACTAAATTATAGGTGCACAGGGACATCATTTATAAAGAACAAGTACACACCCGTGATATCGCGGGTCCGTGACTGAATTAAAGTATATAACTATGCCTAAGCCTTATTTTAGTAATTGGTATTGTCATCTGATAAGTCATGTCGATTATAAGATACACAGTTTTCTCTGCTTTCAAATCTTTCTGTTGGAACCCGTCGACCTGGAACTTATCAATTATTGGAAATATTAATTATTTGGAAAACAAAAGGTCCTGGCTATCCAGGAATGGAGTATTTTTTAATCAACAGCATTATCCTGTATTAGTTATCTTAGAAAGTTTTGCTGATTGCTGAATAAAACTACAATAGGGAACAATTTGACAATGATTGAATTTAGTAGTGTCAGTCCTTTGATTATGACCCGTGTATATCCTAAATACACCGTTTGATGGTGCGCCTGTCAAATGCGGAACGTACAGATAAGGTAATAGCTGAATATACTATTTGTATCGGTATCGGATTCGACCCGGAACTTGTTAATTATTAGCAATATTAATTATGCTGAAAACAAAAGCGTCTGGAGTGGTGTAATTTTTAATCTACACCATTGTCCTATATTAGTGATATATAGAGTTGAATTCTTTGATTTGTCCTTTTTACCCGATGACGGCTGACAAATTGGACCTCGTAATTTTAGTATTATAGATATGAGAAAGTTTTATTAATATATGGTAAGTTTTTGAAAGTTGCGTATCGTAAATGGGTACCACCCAATAAGGTAGTGGAAAAGTCCTTATCATGGAAATAGAAAACTGCTGAATTTTCGAAAAATCAAAATAAGAGGTGCACAATTGAATTAAATGATAAGGAATCTGAAAATGATTCATTAAGTTATGACAAGTGTCTGAAGGAAGTTGTGGATATAAAATAGGTACGCCCAATATAAGGCTATGCCAAAGTCCGTATTTTAGATATAGAAATATCAAAAATATTTTTATCAAAAATTCGAAAAAGAAGGTCCATAATACATTAATTGATTAAAATGGAGCAATTTTAGAAAACTTTAACAATTGGTTTTGGAGGTCGCGGTTGGAAATACCTGATGGGTGCCCCCATATAATGCAATGTTCAAGTCCGTATCTTATATAAAGAAACCCCATAATTTTTTTTTAATAAAATTCGAAATACTTTCTTTTTTTTATATAAATAAGGCCGTTAATTTTCTGGTTTGAATTGTTTTACATTGTCATTTCGGGGCCTTTTATAGCTGACTTTGTGGTATTGGCTTTGCTCATTGTTGAAGGCCGTACGGTGACCTATATTTGTTAATTTCTGTGTCATTTTGGTCTCTTGTGGACGGTTGTCTCATTGGCAGTCATACCGCATCTTCTTTTTTATATTATCATTTATGATACGGAATACGAGGAAACATAATTAATAGTTATACCAGTGACGTATTAAAGAAAAATGGGATCCGGCGGTTTGAAACCCTTTTTAACTATCAATGCATTTGTATGGGAACATATATTTGGAATCCTCTTTTCTCCTGGATTGGACCCCCTCTCCATTTAAAAATGTCTGGAAACCCCAATGTATATTAAGTGGTTTATGAGGAGATGCGCTTACAAAACCGGCGAAACATGTTGTACCGGTCCAAAGGACGAACGGAAAGACGGACTTCATTATCACTTTAAACCACCGCTTTACAAAGTGGTGTACAATTGAGTGTGAAAGAGACAGATCTACATCCAAAACAAAGTGAAGGAACGGTGATCAATTATAGGCTACAGTACGGCCTCGAATGTTTGTAAATACATGCATTTTTATATAACAATTAAATCTGAGTGTTTGTACAATTTTAAGTATAACGGAGGACATTTCTGAAACTTATATAAACAATAAACCTTTCTCTTATTTTAGCAACATTCAAACATCCTTATACTTAATGTAGTAAGCTAAAACAAGTTTTCAGGATGTGAATTTAATGAAATACATTTGTGTTATTTAGAAAAATGCCATCTTCTAATGTATCGTACATAACTTGAAATCACCACTCGAATACAGTGAAATAAAGACTGATCATACAGTTTCAAAATATACAAGAGAGACTGATCGTACAGTGAGAAATTCAAACAAGTGTAATTGTCTTATTTCTGGCTTCAAAGATCTGGCTGAAACTTTTACCACCACTTAAAATATACTTTATTTAGTTAATTAAGTCTGGTTTTTACGTTAATTTGTACAGTAAGGGTGCAAAAAGATTGTTTTTAGGTTCACCGACTGATTTTCCTTAGTGATGCACTTGAAAATCTCTTGATTAAGGCAAATATACGAATAATGAATTTGCTAAATTTAATTATAAACCATTTGTGAATATCGATGTCAGCTGAATTAATCATTAAGCAATGTACAGATGAACATCTAACCGTTTAATACAGTATATCCAACAAATTTAAAATGTGATCCAAAAAGTTCTCGCTTCGAAAATCGCGACTTCCGGATAGCGTACAGAATAGTATCTACACTGTGAGTATGTGTCATGAACAAAGACATATGTTCGATTGAATAATGATTTCCTCGTAACAAATGATAGAAATTTCAGAGATCCCGTATTTGATCCTTTACCGTTAAAATGAAAATGCCAATGACAGAGGTTGATTATAAAAAATGTTTTATTGTGTTAAAAATACTTCAACTTAAACAATGAAAACTTACACGTTGGACATGAAATATTTTGTCGATGAAGAAAATTAAATTATGTCACTTCTGAAATAAGTTTGTCGAAAACGTAACTTATTCTGACGGTAAAGAAACGCGAATTCGATCACTACTCTGTTACGGGCTGTATGCATGTTACTTTCATGCACATAAATTCGTCCAATTGCTATTAGAACCACACAGCTGCCGATACGGACGATTCATTTACATTTAAATGACATAAACTAAGGGTGAAAATGACACGTTGCAGACAAACTCACTGTATTTCCCATATGTCGTTATTACATATTGAAAACCCTCAGGACAGAAATTTCTAAAATTCACACCAGTTGCCGGAATTAGTTTCTTCTTGTGTATTCTACATTGCCAGTTAACATGCTCTTCCAATTTTTGTTGTACGCCAGTCTTGGAATATATGTATGTTATGCTACAAACCTAAAACGATGCAATTGCAGAAACAAATTTGTTGACGTTGCTGATGAAAACATTCCAATCAATATGTGTCTTGAAAAAATAAGTAAGTACTTATATATACGTTGTCAATGATTGACATTCTATTGAGTCTTTTTTTTCATTACAAATATTAACTATGCTTAGAAGCATATTAAGCTTGATAAAAGATAAACTGTATAATTTTATGATTATATTTTGCAAGGTTAACTTATAAAACTGCTTTTTCGGTGTGTTTTTATTGCTAAATATTTGGTCACACTGATTTTATTTCATACTAATTCTTTGGATTTTCCAACTGTTATTTTAGAGAAATTAATTCTTTTGAAATTATAAATATTACGCTTTCTTTACGTTTTTGGTCCGCATGTTTCTCAGAAGTTTGTTTCGCCTTAAAATTATTACAGAAAGACTCTCTTCTGTTGTGTATAATGCTAATATAATAATATCGTGACCGATATTATATGTCAAATGAAATTAAAAAAGTTGGTGTGTCAGTTCATTGCCGTGGAAAGTGCACTCCCAGCTTAACGTCTAAAAATTCATAGCCCCATTGCTTTCTATGTTAAATTCTGCAATTTCAAGCATTAATGGCGGCTTTGTCTAAAATTAAAATAAAGTGGCAGTTATTTCATGTCAAAACCTTGCCCTGACTTGTACTGAAAAATTTAACATACCTTTAATTGCATATTAGAGCGTACTGATTCTCGGAAGTTTGATAGTACAAAAACAAGTACCTCTGATTTGTACAACAACGTAAATGTGCCTATTCCGTCAGATGCAAGATCAAATTATTAAGTGAGGTGAATTGGATTCAGAGTATTCCAGAGAAGTCAAGTGTGATAAGCTACCACCATTATTTAACGTATTAAATAGAGTTTGTGTAAGTAAATTAAGGTGTCGACCATATGTATTTACCAGAGTAATTTTAATTTGAAATTATCTACACCATTCGACAACGGCTTCAGTGTTCTATGCCCTCAAGACATCAACGCAAGAATTGTTAAGCTCGTTAAATGTGGTGTAATTTTCTACAGCAGTTACCTATTATTTTAAGAGATACCATCTTATTATGAATATAATTTTAGTATCCACGCTTATTTTGAATATGCAATGACTTCAGTGTTCGGTGGCCTAAAGAGATCGAAACAAAAATCCTTAAAATCGGTATAATCATTCAATTTCGGATGTAAATGTGTTGTAATTTTCTACAGCAGTTACTGATTATTTTAAGAGATACCATCTTATTTTGAATATAATTTTAGTATCCACGCTTATTTTGAATATGCAATGACTTCAGTGTTCGGTGGCCTAAAGAGATTGAAACAAAAATCGTTAAAATCATCCAAATTCGGATGTAAAATGTGTTGTAATTTCCTACAGCAGTTACTGATTATTTTATTAGATATCATATAATTCTAATTATAGTTTGAATATGCTAGCTTTAATGGCATTTATATTCAGAACTATTTTTTTTCGTAGTCGTACAAGTAGATGTACAGTTGATTGATGTCATGTGGGCAGATACTAGGAGATCCACAGAGGAATATGTCAAGTATACTGTTGATGTCAAACGTATTTTGAAGGTAACATACGTTATAGCTGGAACTTTGAAGCACATGTACATATCATTTATTATGGTATATGCTCATACTAATAGTCAGTAAAATCAATTACCGATCCAGTATATATAAAAAATATCTCCATATCTAACTCCGTATACTATTTCAGGTACTTGCTTGTGTATTGATTTTTTTGTTTATCCTTCTATAGTCAATAAAATCAATTAACGGTCCACTATATAAAAAAAGATATCTCTATATCTAACTCTAAATACTATTTTAAGTATATTTTTTTTGCATATTTTTATTTAACCCTAGGTAGGAACAGTTAAAAAAAATGAAGTTATTCTTCTTAAACAAACAGTTATCTTTTTTCTAGTTTATTTAAACATCTGTATCCTGATTTTATTTGAGAAAGTCATCCCATATTAGACCGTTTAATTCTTCTTAAGAACAGTATATGCAGTTTGAAAGCAATTTACTTTACCCATTGCTAATCAAAGTTTGTCTCGTTCACTCAAAATCTATAACATTGGAGTTACTGTTGGTACAGCGCATCATTTTGGCGTCTTTTTGTGACACCATGTTCTTTTTCCCTTTCATATTGCAGCTTGCAAAGACAAGCACTTTTTAAAATATATCTTGTATCATATCCTAACTTAATTTAAACTGGTTGAGACCAGTAAAATGATGAAATGTTTTTTTTTTAAATGCGTGATTTTCATTTAATTAGTTGTTTTTTTTTTATGTTAAAGGTAGTTCAGGGGTATAGAAAAAGACAGAATTTTCTTATACTTTGCCAAAATGAATATTTTACTATGCTTTTTTTTTAATGATAAAAAGAATGGGTCATCGCGCTATTTTTCAAGGTACGAGTCATTCAAAATTGCCAAAAACAAATGCTTAGATTATTCATGAAATAACCAGACTCAAGCTAGCGAACAATTAGCCAGTGAACAATAAGATGCACCAAGCTGGCGAACAATAAGCCAGCGAACAATAAGATGCACCCAGCTAGCGAACAATAAGCCAGCGAACAATAAGGAGAACGCGCCAAACTGATTGAAAAAAACATTTTTGTGTATAAAAAGAAATCTATAAGACAGAATTTTGAAATAGAATATGAGAAGATAGGTATTATGATATATTTTAATAACTTGTTTTCTGGCTATACAAGTAATAATATAAATTTCCCTTTATGTCCAATATAATTTTTGTACTAAAGGAATTATCTCCCCTTAAAAAGCTTATTTGAAAAAATAATTCTATAAGCACAAATATTTGGTATTTGTTAAAAAACATTTTCGATAATGCAATGAATAACTAAGTTTTCTTTATATAAATAAACAGTGTAACTAATAAATTGCAAATCTGTCTCCAAATTTGCAGATTTGGGCACAGAACCCGATATTTACTGTGATTGTACAATTCAAGATGGCGGTATACCCCTGAACTACCTTAAATTGATATATATGCCAGACAAGCGACATGACTCACAAAAAAAATGTATGTTTTATACTACTAATTTATTTCGGTAGGGTGAACATCTGCTGACAGGAGTAGATCAAACCAAGATTTTTGCATTGAGAGATTTCATTGAATGTGCACCACGAATGTTGAGTCGTTCATTTTCTTATATTGTGTCAGGTTGGTATTACTAAATAAACATGTTGAGTCGTTCGTTCTCATATATAGTGTCAGGTTAGTATTACTAAATAAAAATGTTGAGTCGTGCGTTCTCATATATAGTGTCAGGTTGGTATTACTAAAAACATTTTGAGTCGTGCGTTCTCATATATAGTGTCAGGTTGGTATTACTAAAAAAACGTGTTGAGTCGTTCGTTCTCATATATAGTGTCAGGTTAGTATTACTAAATAAAAATGTTGAGTCGTGCGTTCTCATATATAGTGTCAGGTTGGTATTACTAAAAACATTTTGAGTCGTGCGTTCTCATATATAGTGTCAGGTTGGTATTACTAAAAAACATGTTGAGTCGTTCGTTCTCGTATATAGTGTCAGGTTGGTATTACTAAAAAAACGTGTTGGGTCGTTCGTTCTCATATATAGTGTCAGGTTAATATTACTAAATAGACATGTTGAGTCGTTCATTCTCGTATAGTGTCAGGTTAGTATTACTAAATAAAAATGTTGAGTCGTGCGTTCTCATATATAGTGTCAGGTTGGTATTACTAAAAACATTTTGAGTCGTGCGTTCTCATATATAGTGTCAGGTTGGTATTACTAAAAAAACATGTTGAGTCGTTCGTTCTCGTATATAGTGTCAGGTTGGTATTACTAAAAAAACGTGTTGGGTCGTTCGTTCTCATATATAGTGTCTGGTTAATATTACTAAATAGACATGTTGAGTCGTTCATTCTCGTATAGTGTCAGGTTGGTATTACTAAAAAAACGTGTTGAGTCGTTCGTTCTCATATATAGTGTCAGGTTAGTATTACTAAAAAAAATGTTGAGTCGTGCGTTCTCATATATATAGTGTCAGGTTGGTATTACTAAAAAAACGTGTTGGGTCGTTCGTTCTCATATATAGTGTCAGGTTAATATTACTAAATAGACATGTTGAGTCGTTCATTCTCGTATAGTGTCAGGTTAGTATTACTAAATAAAAATGTTGAGTCGTGCGTTCTCATATATAGTGTCAGGTTGGTATTACTAAAAACATTTTGAGTCGTGCGTTCTCATATATAGTGTCAGGTTGGTATTACTAAAAAAACATGTTGAGTCGTTCGTTCTCGTATATTACTAAAAAAACGTGTTGGGTCGTTCGTTCTCATATATAGTGTCTGGTTAATATTACTAAATAGACATGTTGAGTCGTTCATTCTCGTATAGTGTCAGGTTGGTATTACTAAAAAAACGTGTTGAGTCGTTCGTTCTCATATATAGTGTCAGGTTAGTATTACTAAAAAAAATGTTGAGTCGTGCGTTCTCATATATATAGTGTCAGGTTGGTATTACTAAAAAACGTGTTGGGTCGTTCGTTCTCATATATAGTGTCAGGTTAATATTACTAAATAGGCATGTTGAGTCGTTTGTTCTCATATATAGTGTCAGGTTAGTATTACTAAATAGACATGTTGAGTCGTTCGTTCTCCGCGTACATATATTGTGTCAGTTTGTTATTACTAAATAGACATGTTAAGTCGTTCGTTCTCGTATATAATGTCAGGTTAGTATTACTAGATAGACATGTTGAATCGTTCGTTCTCGTAAATAGTGTCAGCTTACTATTACTAAATAAACATATTGAGTCGTTCGTTCTCATATATAGTGTCAGGTTAGTATTACTAAATAGACATGTTGAGTCGTTCGTTCTCCGCGTACATATATTGTGTCAGTTTGTTATTACTAAATAGACATGTTAAGTCGTTCGTTCTCGTATATAATGTCAGGTTAGTATTACTAGATAGACATGTTGAATCGTTCGTTCTCGTAAATAGTGTCAGGTAAGTTTTACTAAATAGACATGATGAGTCGTTCGTTCTCGTATATAATGTCAGGTTAGTATTACTAGATAGATATGTTGAATCGTTCGTTCTCGTAAATAGTGTCAGGTAAGTTTTATTAAATAGACATGATGAGTCGTTCGTTCTCGTATATAAGTGTCAGGTTAGCATAACTAAATATAATGTTGAGTCGTTCGTTCTCGTATATTAGTCCAGTCAATCTAGCATAAATTTGACCCTCACCTTGAAGTAATTGCAACAGAAGATTTTAAAGTTTTAATCTTTAGCATTACTAGAACACACCCGTGATATCGCGGGTCCGTGACTGAATTAAAGTATATAACTATGCGTAAGCCTTATTTTAGTATTAGTACTGTCATCTGATCAAGTCATGCCGATTATAAGATACACAATTTTCTCTGCTTTCAAATCTTTCTGTTTGAACCCGTCGAACTGGAACTTATCAATTATTGGTAATATTAATTATTTGGAAAACAAAAGGTCCTGGAATGGAGTATTTTTTAATCAACAGCATTGTCCTATATTAGTTATAAATAAAGTTGAATTCTTTGATTTGCTGTTTTACGTCATGCCCGCTAACAAATTGAAACTTTCCAGATTTTTAGTATTCGTATTGTTATCTTAGAAAGTCTTACGGATTAAAATACTACAATAGGTAACAATTTGACAACTAAGTAGTGTCAACCCTGTGATTATGACCCGTGTATATAGCATATTAATCCTGAATACACCGTTTGGTGGTGCGCCTGTCAGATGCGGAACGTACAGATAAGGTAATAGGTAACAGGTGATTATACTATTGGTATCGGTATCGGACTCGACCCGGAACTTCTTAATTATTGGCAATATTAATTACGTGGAAAACAAAAGGGCCTGGAGTGGTGTAATTTTTAATCTACACCTTTGTACTATATCAGTTGTATATAAAGTTGAATTCTTTGATTCGTCGTTTTTACGTGATGACGGCTGACAAATTGGACCTCGTAATTTTAGTATTATAGATATCCCAAATATACACAAAAAAAGTCCAATAAAATCTTACTTGAGGAAAAGTACAAAATCATGATTTTAAAATTCCTATGCAGAGTTGCATTGATAAAGGAGATAACTCTGCAAAAAAGGCAGAAATATCAATAAAATTGATACAAAATTATAACTTTACCGCTTCTATTCAACGGAATGAATTGATTCTTGATATTTAAGCAATCTTTATGCTGAGTTCACACTTATATCGAATTCGATTCGCATTAACTAATTCGAATTAGTTTAATTCGCATTAGAAAAGTTTTACGTCCTAACGTCAATTCTAATTCGAATTACAATGCACGTCAAATTCGCTTTACTGTCCAAACGACGTTAACTTTTAATTCGTATTAACAAAAACGTATTTCTAATTCAATTTTGGGTAATTTCAAATTAAAAAAGAAGAGTGGGTGAACGCGATTAACGAATTCGATTTGCATTCGATTCGAATTCAATTCGAATTAAATGTTCGTGTGAACAAGGCATTAGAGTATAAAAAACAGCTCTAAAGGTGTTTTCATATCGTTTATCAAGCTACAACTTAGATTTCATAATTTATTAGTTGACCATTTGAGATTTTTCAGCATGTCAAGGTAAAGAATCTCAAATTGAATAAAACTTATTAAGAATATATTCTTCTTTTTTGTGGTTTAAAGTTTCTTCAAACAACGCAGATGCTTAACAAATACAATTTACAGTTATTACAGCTTTTACATTAATGCTAGCAAGACAAATCTTTGTTTGGCTTGCTTGCGTTATTTGTATCAGTGTTTGCTCAAGCATGGTAATTAAGATAGGCGGGGCTTCAGCTTGTATACATCATACTTAGATTGTATTGGACGTTATGTCTAAGGTTAAGGACACTTAATTTTAAAACATCACATGACAAATATTCTCACATGTTTTCTCACCTGTAAAAATACAATAATTTGTCAATGAAAGAAAAATATAAACTTTTTTCTTGTATGAGGCTGAGAAACTGGCCTTCAACATTAATTGACCTAATATTGTTTTTATAACATATCAATCTATTAGTTCTGTCCTTCGATTATGCAACTCAAGAAAATATTCCAAAAAATGGGAAACAATTGTATCGAAAAGAGAAAATCGACTGCACCTTTTTTATGTTAGGGTGTGTTTGAGATGAATATTTTGTCTTGAAAATGTACAAAACAAGAGTATTTGATACATCATCTCGCTTCAGACTCTATCATTTTATATAACAAAGCTACAGGTTGACTTTATAACATAAAAAAATCACCGTACTAAAAGATGAAATATAGGGGTATAATAGTGAAATACCTATCCAATGGATCACAAAATCAGAGTAGGTGTGTTCGAATAGCTATTTTACTAAAAGTGCTTAAGACAGTCTTTAAGTTGGATCTCTAAAAAAAATTGTCTTCCGTTTCTGCGATTGGAAAATGAACGGGCGTAATAGGAAGATAATTTCGACGAAGTAGAATCCTGTCTGTATTGTATATTTACAGGTACTAAGGAAACATGTGAGAATATGTATCATGTGATGTTTTAAAATTTAGTGTCCTTAACCTCCAACATAACGTCCAATAAAATTTAAGTATGATGTATATAAGCTGAAGCCCCGCCTATCTTAATTACCATGCTTCAGCAAACATTGATACAAACAAAGCAAGCAAGCCAAACAAAGATTTGTCTTGCTAGCATTAATGTAAAAGCTGTAACAATACCAAATATTTACATTATTTATTCAAAATGGTCACAAAGCCATAAATTTACAATTTCTTTAATAAAATATGTGCCAATTTTTTTTTTTTTAAATACCCTTAACACTTCGGTTTTGCACATTTCATGAGCAGAAGATTATATAATTTAGTCAAATACAAACTTAATACCACATCATAGTATCATATTTTACATGAATTTTAAGAAAATCATCCAAAGACTGACAAAAAAGACTCTTTTTTGCGGAGTTATCTACCTTTGCAATGCTAATTTCCATAAGATATTAAAAATGCAAAATTTGAGTTTTCCTCAAGTTAGATTTTATGGGACTTTTTTCTGTGTATATTTGGAGCTAAATTCTATAGATTAGCAATAAAACACTTTCTGTTGCAATTAGTTTGAGTGGACTAGATAGTGTCAGGTTAGTATTAGTTTACTTATTAGACATGGTGAGTCTTTCGTACATGATGAAAATATAAGCCTGGAGATATTCAAATATCAAGCATTAAATTTTATTGACGTTTTGAAATGTTTACGTAATTTTAAAAGTATGACAATACAAAAAAGTAATATAATATGTACTATTATTTCATTTACAGTTAATATAATAAAGAAGCAGATGCATATGGACATGTGTAGTATAATGGTACCTGCTGATTTTGTATGTGATGTTCAGCTTAGTGTGATGGAAGGAAAATTTCTATGCACAGATATCAAATAAATAGATTATTAATTCGACTGTGTGTTTTATTAATTATTCTATGCCCCCAAACCAAAAGGCTTTGATGATCCAATTGCAAATGTACTTACAAATGGTGAGAATATTTAAACGTGTTTGCTACTTACATTATGATAAATAGATAATGTTTAAGTCAGAAAATGATCCAGTAAGCCCAGCTATAAAAGTCGTTACGTGCCGCCAATCAAGACCGAGACCTAAACTACCTTTTTTAAAACCTTTCTATACCTCGTTAATGCAAATGTAGCTTAATTTAGGACATCTGATACAGTTTCACGTTGAAGCAAAAAGGCGAAACCATCAACAGCTGTTGGTACACCAGTTAGTAGTCGGTTGAATGTTCATACAAGCATAGATATAAAGGCTATTATATCTATGAGACAACTGAGAAGAATTGCTAGCTATAAAAACAGGGTTAACTCACCATTTTCTACATAGTAAAATGTCTGTACCAAGACAGAAACATGACTGTTGTTATTCATTCGTTAGATGAGCTTTTGACTTTGCCATTTCATAAGGGACTTTCCGTTTCGTATTTTCCGCACAGTTCGATATTTTATTATATTTCTTTTTAACAAATGAGATTGCCAAAAAAAACCTGTTACCTGCAACTCTTCTTTCAATTTCCTTTATGAGTACTTTATGTAGAATTTAACCTGTTTACAAACAGTTACAGTGAAATTCAGGATAAAATGACCTTACAATAAATATCATCTCTCTGAACGACGTTTCTTTTAATAAGGAAATTATAATTATGTTGAAAATGGCACTGCATTTTTGCTGTTTTGAAATAATTTCAACTTAAAAGTACAGAATGAGGTACAAACTATTAACCTTAAGTTTTGGAGATGTATCTCCAGAAAAGGAGGTATTTTCAATTGACCGACCTCTATTAAAAATCTATAGCGGACGCTGAACTTTGTCTGTGAAAGTTATATGTGTAGTTGTTTCAACCAATTGCAGATTGACTTATAAATCCTGGTATTTTTGATGAGTTTATTTGAATTACATATCTTTAATATTGACACAGTGACAATTATGTGTGCAAACACACACACAGTCTTTTGTTTACATTTACACACAACATGTATAACTTCCTTTACTTGTAAGATATTATAAAGAAATATTCATTTATCCGCAATAATAAAAAAGAATATAGTACAAAATTACCAATTCAAGGAGAGACAATACCCTCCATTTTGTATCATCAATTGTGACAATACTATTAATATTTCAATATCAGAACTCAGTCAGAATTAATTTAGATATACCTGCACAACCAAAATGTATTAATAGATTGCTGACGTAGCATGCGCACACACTCTCTTGTTATCATGTAGCTAATTAAATATGTAGACTGAAACTGCCTTTGTGTTCATCGCCTCACACCATTCCGAAACATGGTGTCAGATGTGCTAAAAGAAGCGAAGTAACGAGAAAAGACAATAGTCCGACGTCTGGACAGAACTAAATAAATCAGGGAGTACATATATATCCAAAACACTGCCCATCGCAATTGACCTCGTTCGTTTCCTTTGTCTATAAAACGTAAACAATGGAGAAACTCAGAGCCCCAGAAAGATTTAACTTAGACGCTCATGATCTTGCCGATGCATGGAAGAAATGGAAGGAAGAGTTAAATCTATATATCGATTTGGTAATGGACAGCGAGGATGAGCAAGCAAAGGTTAAACTATTTCAGTATTTAGTCGGTACGAGAGGCCGTGAGATCTACCTTACAATGGCATTCGAACAAGAACCACAAAATAGGACACTAGCAATGGTCCTACAGGCGTTTGATAGGTATTGCAATCCAAAACGAAACGAAACTGTAGAAAGATACCGATTTAACATGAGAAACCAGAATAAAGAGGAGACATTTGAAAAGTATGTCACCGAGTTGAAAATATTAGCAACAACTTGCAACTATGGAGCGCTGCAAGAGTCATTAATAAGAGACAAAATTATCTGTGGTATTCAAGATTCACACTTAAGAGAAAGATTATTAAGAGTTATAGACTTAAACCTACCGAAATGTTTACAAATTTCAAGAGCAGCAGAACTGTCTAAAGAGAGAATAAAAACATTAGAAAACCCAACTTTTTCAGACTTAGAAGTACATGGTGTCAAACATAAACAAAGAAATCCTAATTATCAACAGCAAAAGCAATATACACATAAAACTAAACCGTCTTATGCACAAAACTCTTCTGCTTGTAAATATTGCGGAAGAAAACACGAATTTAACAAGGCAAAATGTCCCGCTTTTGGGAAGGAGTGTAGGAAATGTGGTAAAGCAAATCATTTCGAAAGCATGTGCAAATCAGAACAAAAATCAAGGCACCTAGGACACAGAGTCCGAGCAATCTCTGAAGAGTCTGAAGAAAGTAATGATTATTTTGAAATAAATACAGTAGCACTCACCAATGTAAACTCTGTTAAAGAAAAGCACAGTAGGCACATATATGCATCTATGAAAATAATAGGCAAGAATGAGAAAAGCAACTTAACAAGATTTCAATTAGACAGTGGAGCAACATGCAATATAATCACTGCAAGAACATTGAAAGAGCTTGATATTAACCAATTACAGAAAACAAGTCAAATACTGACAATGTACAACAATACCACAATAAAACCGATAGGAACATGCATTCTAAAATTGGTGAATCCAAAGAACAATGATAAGTTCAAGGCAGAATTTGTAGTAGTAAAAGATGGCACTTTGACTCCGTTGTTAGGTAGCAAAGCAGTGCAAGCTATGAATTTGGTAACTGTAAATTATGAAAACATTAAAGCAGTGAGACAGGGTGCACTTTTTAAACCCCTTTCAAAAGAAACCGTTATGAAGGAATATGCAGACATATTTGAAGGGACTGGTAAATTGCAAGGAAAATATCATTTAGAATTGGACAATACTGCAAATCCTGTAGTACATCCGCCAAGAAAAGTACCTGTCGCTATTAAAGAGAAGCTTAAATCCGAATTGGAAAGACTGACAAAGTTAGAAATTATAAAAC
The DNA here is from genome assembly GCF_965363235.1 of Mytilus galloprovincialis. Classification (NCBI taxonomy): domain Eukaryota; kingdom Metazoa; phylum Mollusca; class Bivalvia; order Mytilida; family Mytilidae; genus Mytilus; species Mytilus galloprovincialis. Next base: position 99,205,226 of record NC_134839.1, read on the forward strand.
CAGTTTCAACGCCAACTCCGTGGGTTTCAAGTTTGGTTACTGTCGTAAAACCAGACAAACTTCGGATATGCATTGATCCGAAGCATTTGAACCAGCAGCTGAAAAGAAGTCATTATCCGCTACCAACTATCGATGATTTACTACCAGAACTGAGTAGAGCGAAGGTTTTTAGTGTCGTTGATGCTAAGAATGGATTTTGGCACGTAGAATTGGACGAAGAAAGCTCGTTGTTGACAACATTCAACACACCGTTCGGACGATACAGATGGTTGCGAATGCCGTTCGGTTTATCTTCTGCACCAGAAGAATATCAAAGAAGGCAAGACCAAACTGTTGAAGGTTTGCCAGGTGTACGAAGCATAGTAGATGATATTCTTATCTATGGTGAAGGCGATACAGAAGAAGAAGCCATTGATGACCACGATAGGAAATTTCGGGCTTTAATGGAACGTTGTCGGGAAAGAAACTTAAAACTTAACAAAGAAAAGTTTAAGTTAAAATTGAAGGAAGTTCGATTTATAGGACATTTAGTAACCAGCGAAGGTTTGAAGCCGGATCCAGAAAAGATTCGAGCCGTAATTGATATGCCGAAACCGACAGATGTTTCCGGAGTAAGAAGAATTATTGGATTTGTAACATATCTAAGTAAGTTCTTACCAAAACTTAGCGACATTTGCGAGCCACTTCGAAAGCTAACTTTGAAGGACTCCGAATTTTGTTGGATTGAAAATCATGATAAAGCACTTGAAGAAATCAAAAGGCTAGTGACTGCTGAGCCAGTTTTAAAATATTATGATCCTAAACTACAGTTAACAGTTCAAAGCGATGGTTCACAAACTGGACTTGGTGCTGCAGTTATGCAAGAAGACAGACCAGTTGCATATGCGAGTAGAGCTCTCACTGATACCGAAACAAGGTATGCTCAGATAGAGAAGGAACTATTATCAGTCATTTTCGGACTTGAAAAATTTCACTCGTATGCATATGGTAGAACAGTAAATGTAATATCTGATCATAAACCTCTCGAATCAATCATGAAAAAGCCACTTCATGCTGCACCAAAGCGTTTACAACGTATGCTTTTACGTTTACAAAAGTACGACATAATCCTGCAATACAGACCAGGAAAGGAGATGTACTTAGCCGATACTTTAAGTAGAGCATACTTAAAAGAGACTTCAGATTCAAGTAACACAACAGACGAAATCGAAAGTATCAACATGATAGATGAGTTGCCGATATCTGAAGAGCGAATTTCTGAACTTCAAGAACATACTAGGAAGGATCAACAAATGCAAGAACTGAAAGAAGTTATTCAGGAAGGATGGCCGAGTAACAAATGGAATGTACCATCGAATGTATCAATATATTTCGACATTCGAGATGAACTGACATTACAAAATGGTCTATTATTCAAAGGAGAGAGAGTTATTATTCCTAAATCTCTAAGAACTGTTATGATTAAAAAGATTCATTCATCACATATAGAAATAGAAGGTTGCTTACGTAGAGCACGTGAAAGTCTTTATTGGCCGGGAATGAACGCCGAAGTAAAAGATTATATACAGAGATGCGAAACATGTCGAACATTCGAACGTAAACAACAGAAAGAGACACTTATATCACACGAAATACCAAGTCGTCCATGGTCAAAAATAGGAATCGATCTAATGACATTTCAAAGTAAGAACTATCTAGTGACAGTAGATTATTATTCTAACTACTGGGAAGTCCATTATCTTGAAGATACTCTTGCGCTAACAGTAATCAGAAAACTCAGAGCTCAGTTTGCAAGGCACGGTATACCCGATGTGTGTTTTACAGACAACGGTCCACAATTTGACTGTGGAGAGTTTAGAAAATTTAGCAGACTTTGGGAATTTAAACATGACACTTCTTCTCCATTGTATGCTCAAAGCAATGGAAAAGTGGAACAAACAGTACAAACAGTAAAAAGGTTAATGAAGAAATCAAAATTTGACAAAAAGGATCCATATTTAGCATTTCTCGATTTTAGAAATACACCAACCGAGGGTTTTGACAATAGTCCAGCTGAAAAACTTATGAACAGAAAGACTAGAACACTTTTACCAACGAAAGAAAGTCTTCTGAAACCGAAAGTGATTACTCCGAATAAAGTACAAACAGAATTAACAAAACAAAAACAGAAGCAACAATTCTATTACAATCAAGGAACAAAAGATTTACCGATGTTAAAGAATGGAGATACCGTAAGAATACAACCGTCAAACTTCAACAAAGAGTGGAAGAAAGGAACTATCAAACAACAGGTCAACATCAGATCGTACGAAGTTGATGTTGGAACGCGAACCATACGTAGAAATCGTCGTCAACTTAAACACACACTAGAAGAGGATAACAATGAACCTACAGAAATTGAAAGAGACAATTCCGACTTTGAACATGGAGAAATAAACAATCAAGACAATCTTGAAAATGCGACAGAAATCGAAAATGCGAAAGAAACACCGATTATGACACGACCAGGAAGAGTTGTAAAACCACCAGCACGATTTAAGGATTTTGTGTGTGATTAGATCACAAGTGCGCGCAGGGCATAATAATCCCTGAAGTGATCTCGTGTAAGTAATGTAACATAATTATATACCCGTCTATTAGAGAAGTAGTGTTTTCAAACAATCGCTAGGATATGTTTTATGTATGCAAAACAATCATTATGACAATATCTTTGACTTTAACTTCGCATTTAGACATTAAATTTCCTAAGTGTTGAATATGATTTTATTTGGTAAAACAAATTTTATGTATGACTTTAATTGGTAAAATAACTTTTATGTAATTATTTTTATTTAAAGAAGAAGGGATGTGACAATACTATTAATATTTCAATATCAGAACTCAGTCAGAATTAATTTAGATATACCTGCACAACCAAAATGTATTAATAGATCGCTGACGTAGCATGCGAACACACTCTCTTGTTATCATGTAGCTAATTAAATATGTAGACTGAAACTGCCTTTGTGTTCATCGCCTCACACCATTCCGAAACATCAATGACAACAATTTCGAAATTATGTGAGTATATATTAATATGTTGATTTTGTAAAAATAAGTCGTACAGAATATAATTGTTTTATAAAGTCCAAATACTTAAATCAGAGAATAAGGTCGGATTTTCCTAATTGCAAGTTCATCCATAATAACTTAACAACAAGTGCATTCTTTTGTTTTTAAAATAACATCACACAATCATATCAATTTCATATCATTTATAAATAGATAAAAACCTACCTAATATCTACTACAATATTTAAGGAAGTAAATTACAATTGGAAAGATCTTATTATATATTTTGATTAATGATAAGATGTTGATCGACTGACGTTTATTCAGAAATTGCAGTGTAAGGTAACTTCAAACCTTTTTAAATCAGATAAGCTAATCATCTATTTTAAAACTAACAAACATGACCATTAAATTTTCCCTCGCCATTAGTAGGGTCAACAAATATGATCGATTAATGGAATAGCTCACAGCTGTATTTTATATCATTGGAAAAAGGAGAATAAGCCTCATTGCAATGTTGATGTCGTTGTTGTCTACAGTGGTCACACTTTTCTTAAATACTAGTAGCAGCAGATGAAAAAATTGTCAATCCGAAAACAACCCCCGCCTCAGCACTGGGGACTATACTACATGCTTGTCCGAATTTAAAGTATTTTTTTCTAAATTGCTTCATATAAATAAGACAAAACTCTAACACAGGTTTGGTTGCTCACAGTTACTTGTTCTTTTCTCTTGTGAACAATGTTTAATAACAAAATAATCTGATAACAGTAGTATACCGGTGTTCATCGGTCATAATTAAATCGAGTAAGAAAAAACAAATACAGGTTACAAACTAAAACCGAGGGAAACACATTAACTTTAAGAGGAAAACACCGAAACAACAGACACACTGAAGTGCAACAAAACAAACACCAATGCAACATACAAAGAAACGAACTAAAGGATAGTTGTCATATTCCTGACTTGGTATATGATTAATATGAAAAGATCCACTTTGAAGTAATTAACAATATTCAAATAGACTTTTGCATGTAAGAGAATTGTCCAATACAACAATTATATATAAATGACCTCAAACTCATCACGATCCATATCATAATACATGACAATAAGCAGTATACTGTACGTTGTAGTTACTGTGTTCACCTCCGATGACCTGACAGCTCAACAATTTCTTTATTTGATACATCGGAACCCCACCCTTTAAACTGCCAAAGGATTGCAGGTACATATATACATATGTACAATAATATATTTAATTCCAAAATAACAATAACACATTTGATTAAAAAAATAGTTAAAAAATCTGAGAGCTGGTCATTAATACAATATAGGACTAATACAGAAAAACCGATTAACACAGAATTTTTACTGGTCTTAATACAAGATTTCAATTTTCTGTTTTCGGTTTAAAAAGGTGTCAAAATAGATATGTATATTACACAAAATATGTTCATATTGATCTTGTATGAGTCACCTTTTGAAGTGGGTGTTTTATATTAATCATGTATGATGATCTATGATGTCCTCGTACAGTCGTACGACTCGAACAAATATAACTAGCCTTGACCAAATACTTAAACATAATACAGGACTGCTTTAAAAACTCAATATCACACCTTCTCTAACCAGTTTTGAATATATTTAGAAATATATTTGTTATCTCCTTATCACATGACAACGCAAGTAATTTACTATAGTTATTTAAATAACAATTTGTGATATGGAAAACAAATTTTATGACGTAACTGTTCTGTTTTCTTATTCATAAAATTTATAAAATATGTAAGTAGGACTAAACGTTTATTGATCTACAATGTATTTTCAAGATTAGGAAGTAAAATTTAGATAACACTCAACAATAAGGTATTACTGGCTCCAGGGTAGAAAAGTAATGATGCGTTTAAACTATGCCATTTCACAGTTTAAATGATGTTCATATTTCCTCAATTTTTAGATCGAAGGTTTTAATACTCAGCATATTAAGAGGTCATGATGCATCCTTTTATGATTTCTTCCCAAATAAAGAAGGTATGATGAAATGGTCAATCTTTTATCTTTTGAATACGAGAACCGTATACCATGATAAATCTTTATAACCAAATATCCGTCAGGTATCACTAGTTTCTCTTTAATATTTGTTTAGCGTTTAAACAACTATAATACATACAAGGAAAGGTTGCAAAACTATTTTAATAAAACAAACCTACAAATTAATTGACTCCTAGCTATTTGTTCTAAAAACTACAAAGAGCAATATCATTCACCATAAACATGTTTGTAACAAGATATATCATATAAAGATCTTGGTTCATGATATAAAAATTGAGGCAGATTATTGGCCTAGGTATACGAAAATGAGACTGCAGCAAAATTATAAAAACCAGTGATCAATATATGTCTTCATCCATTCTAGTCTCAAAAAAGTATGTCAGTGTCTTAAAAAATGAAAACAATCCGTTTTGTATTTAATTTGTCTTAAGATTTTTCTTGATTTACTCTTCCAAGTCTTAAACAAAGTACATGTGTGCACAACTCTGACCGGATATTTTTAATATTCTGCACTAAACACCGATTTCCAATTAATGTAAAATATAAGCTTAAGATAAAATTGAAGATAAAACTGAAGATAATCGATGAAGATGTTTCATATTTGAGAGCAGGAACAAGTTATTCCACTTCTTTTGATATCCCCATATATTATCATTGGTAAGACTGTTACTCATATCTTATTTTACGAAAAAGTTGGGCTGGACCACTCTTCATTATTCAATAAATTAACAAAAAAATAACAAACATATTTTCAAAAGAAATTAAAACAATTGCTAACACATTAATTAAATTCAGACGTATAATAAAGAGAAGCACGTGTTGCCTATTTAGAATCTTTTTTCGCTCTAATAAATTCTTTTTATGCAGGACCAGTTCAGAGCCGTCCACCCAGATGTCTGGAATTATTGCAGCCCCAAACGAGTTGGACGTTAATTCATCAGGGGTACTTGTTTCTGTCGCTTTGGACATTGGAACCTCTTTTTCAGGATTCGCATTCCTGACACGAAATGATTTTAAAATAAACCCTTTAAGAGTCCATTGCAAGCATTGGCATGTTGGCGAGTTAGGAACACTGTACAAGACTAAATCAATTATACTATTGAACAAAACGAAAGAGTTTGTTGCTTTTGGATATGATGCTGAGAATATGTATGCACAAATGAAAGTCGATGAAGCAAAGGAATACTATTACTTTCGATACTTTAAGATGGCGTTATATAAAGTTTACCACCAGGTTTGTGTAGTATTCTAGAGACCTTAAAATTGTTTAGTATTTCCAATATTTATTTTTCCCCAATTTAATTTATAGTGTTTATTATTCTACACTATTATGGAATTATATTAATTGGTTTAAAAAACCAGGCACACATTTCTTCGTATTTTGTCTTTCAAAAACACACCTTGGAAATACATAAAAATGGAATGACATATTCTTTGAAGTAAAACTACATATCAAATATAGAAATTGAGTCAATTTTTCGAAAATTGCAAGTACTATGGGATTGGTACGTCACATCTTTTATCTTTCCGTTAACGGTTTTTGTGCTAAGAACTGATCTTTTCAGCTCAGACATTTCAAATCGACTTTTTACAGTTTATCATTGGTTTGTACTGATATAAGCAAATACGGAACAGGATCTGCTTACCCTTCAGGAAAACCTGCGATCACCCCGATATTTGGTGGGGTTCATGTTAATCACCATTTCGCTTCTTTGTTGTGTTTTATGTTCAGTTGTTCTGTTAGTTATTTTCTATTTAAGCCTTTGTGTTGTACGTTTAGGTTTGACTTATGAGTTTAAATGTCACTCTTGCATTTCTTATACACCTTTTTATTTTATAAATGTCTATGTTTTGTATTTGGAACTCATTAATTATCTGTGTTGACATTTTAGGAATTGCGGAGGAATATGAAGATAGAAGATGAAAGTTGTAAAAAGATGCCTGCTTATAAAGTATTTGGAGAAGCAATCAAATTTTTAAAGGATGCAGCATTAGAGGAACTTATGAAGTCATGTGTTATTAAAGAAACGGATGTTAGATGGATTATAACTCTCCCTGCTATATGGAGTGAATCTGCAAAACAGTTTATGGTGTATGCAAGTAAAGAGGTTGTGAGTAAAATAATTTACTTTTAATATGTATATCAAATCAAAACGTTTCGATACTGGTCTATTTTCAATCTTATTTTAAATTAAACTAATCAACAATAATCAAACGTAGGTCTATCTTAATAATGATAGTACTCATTTAATTTTACTGCACCAAAAGCCCATTACTAATTTCGAATATCAAATATCCTTCTTCAAACAATGACTTGATGTAACAAAACTACCAATTTATGTCACTCATGCATTGATCGTTTTTTCCTAACGGTATCAACAACCCAGTAATAGCAGTAATGTAGACATGACATATAATAAGTATTGTCATTTTCTGTAAATTTACTTCTTAAAATGTTAAAATAATTGGAAACATCAGGTATTCCTACTGCCGCCTTAGCTAACAGACATTTATGTAACTTGGCTCCAAATGATCACCAACTTTGTAAAATATTTCGACATAACGAAATAGAAACAGTGTCTCAATTTGTAAGGTTAGCTTTATCTTAAGAGCTGAATTCTGTGTGACATTTATTGTCGGATATGACAAAATATATGCTTAGCAGATACTTTCTAAAGATATAACAAACAAAGGAAAAACAAACACTCAGTCATATCATTGAATTCCAGTGCATTATATTGAATACCATATAACTCCTTCAATAATTATCGTTTAGGAAAGTTTATTATTGTTTCTATTATTTAAAACATCTCTAGGCAGGAATAGCAGCAGATAAATTAGAGATCACATTAGAACCAGAGTCTGCAGCTTTGTGTTGCAATTATTTAGCTTTAGAAAGGAACGAAGAAACTTCTGTAAACTTAAAGACGTTTGACAATGGACGGAAAATCATGGTTCTAGACTTAGGAGGTAGGAGGTATTATTAAGTTATTCATTCGTTTGATGTGTTTGTCGTTTGAATAAAGACTTTTCGAAATGATAGTTTCTTTGTTTGTCCATAGTTGGATTCTGGTTCGATCTTACTATCACAATTAAAGTATGTAATGAAAACTATTGAAACGACAAAATCGCTAGCATTCGAGCCAACATTTTAAAGCATTTGTTTTATATAATTTTATATAATTGTTACTTCTGGTACAATAACAATAATTATATGTGGTATTATTGCCAATGAGACAACTATCAACCAAAGTACAAATAAAGTGGATTTAAGCAATTATTAGCAAAAGACAGCCTTTCGCATAAATTTCGTATAATCGTCAAAAATATTTCAATTGGTCAGTGTTGTTGTGAAAATATGGCAGCCAATTAATGGTCGTGTTCTAAAGCCGAAATTTAACGATTTTCACAAATCAACAATCAACAAAGAAGCATTGGTATTCAGGTAAGCACGTGTATAACAGGTACAATAAGAGATAGTTAATCTTGATGATGGAGCGATGTTTACGTTTGCGATCACCGGATTTTTACCAGAAAGGTCACGCTGCATACGGAAAACTCGTCGGCCAATTGTTTGCTGGAAGCAAGCAATTAAAAAAGTAAACTTCTTCTAAACTTGGACAAGTTATAGAATTTTCTTGGAAAAAAATATATGTACATAAGTATTATAATAAAAACTAGCCATTTAATTATAAAAACATATGCATTTTTTGTTTATAAAGTTTCATATGACTTGAAGAATTATAAATAAAGAGTTAACATATTCGAACATCAAAATAAACACCTTTTTAAAAATTACTAAATAGCATAGACAACTGTCAATGATTTTCAAACGGTTTAGGTATTTGTTCAAAAGAAGTAGATGAGCTAACTTCATATTTATATCAGTTTTCCCTAAACGATTAGGTTGTTGCAGTTTATTATCAAATCCGAAATTTAAAACTTACTTTGTTCTTAATTATATTCAGCTTAGTGTTAAATTGACGATTGAGCCATAAAAATTATAATTTGTCTTGTGTTTAAGGTGGTACCGTGGATATAACGACGTATCAAGTTACGACAACTGAGGGTAAAAATAAATTAAGAGAAATATACAAAGCAACTGGTGGACCTTGGGGAGGTAGAAAGGTTGATGAAGCCTTTGAGGATTTCTGGAGAAAATGTCTAGGAACAGAGACATGGGAACAACTCAAGCTGGAATTTAGAGATGAAATCTATGAATTGTTTAACAGATTTGAAATACAGAAAAGAAGTTATAAACACGAATCTAGAGGCGAAATATTACTGACGCTGCCGGAATGCATACGTGAAATTGAAGGATTGTCAGGTCTATTAAGAAAACAAATCGGAGATGTTTCGATAAAGAGAGGGAAAGTAACATTCAAAAACGAAATATTTACGACGTTTTTCGATGCTTCCTTGAAAGGAATAAACGGAGAAGGGCTGATTAAAACGGTAGACGACTTATTTTCAAATGAAGAAATGACAGACTTATATGCAGTGCTGATGGTCGGAGGATTTTCAGAATCTTCAATTGTCCAGTCTGCTATCAAGGAAACGCTAAGTCAGAAAAGCGAGGCAAAAGTATTTGTTCCAACTGACCCAGGATCCGTGGTGTTAAAAGGGGCTGCCATTTATGGATTTGAACAAGATATTATCATGGAAAGAGTCATTCGTCATACGTATGGCATAAGTACTCGTGAAGCATTTGATGAAGAAAAGCATTCTCGCTCATCTGCCCACTACCACAAAGTAGAAAGAAATGAATTCATAGAAGATAAATTTCATCCATTAATAAGAGCAGGCGATACATTTCGACCCGGGGAACAGAAAACACATACCTTTAACGCAGTGGCAGTTAATTCTACTGGATCATTAGAAATTGAGATGTATGCTTCAACGGAGAGAGATCCTGAATACACAAGTGATCCACATGGTAAAACCACATGGAAACTAGGTTGTGTGAGTTTCCCTAAATTTGACAAGCAGTACCTAGGAACAACTGTTACAGTAAATATGACTTTCGGAAGTACTAGATTACTTGTAAATGCAAAACTCGAAAATGGCGACGATGTTGATTGCAGTCTGAATTTATTAAAGTAAAAAACAAGGCATATGGAACTATCACAAGAACAGACGTCAGATAGAAATAATAATGTGTTCGTCCAATGTTGACTGTTTTACTATATATGTATTTATGTGTTTCGCGTTTCACAAACGCACTATGTGAATCTACCATTATTACCCTGTTGCCATGTGTCTGTTTTTAACATTGAATACTTCATATAACTTGAAAATGTTCTGTCTGTAGTTTTCCTTTATTTGGGCGATGGTGTAGGTTGTCTGTTTTTTTTGGTTTTTTTTTATTCATGGTAACTACGGTATTGCTATATTCGTGTTTATACACTAACTTAACAAATATTTTTTTTTGAAACAAACTGGAAAGAACTTATGTTACAGAAAAGAACCAAAAACTATAGAAAAACTCCACAAAAAACAGAGCTAAGCATAAGGGAAATGCATTTATAAATTTAAAATAATTCTCTAAGATGTACAACACCAAATTACACAATATCCGTTTTCTTCATGCCAGTACGGAGCTACTGGGTTGTTGATAGCAGATATAATCTTTAGTAGTGATCAAAGTAATGCCAATTTTGATTAACTTGATCCACTGGCAGGGTTCACCATTCAATAACATGTTAAAGAACACATAAAGAAGATCAGTATAAGAAGGGTAGAAATCATGAAAAAAGACAAAAACCATAAAACATATTCGTATTCCGTATCATTTATATCGGAAGCTATGACACCCTTTCTTAATGTGTGACTCCAATGCACTCGCTATTGTGTGTACAACTTGGACGCTGTGTCATATTTATATTTACATTAGAAATGATGCAGTTGTCTCAATTTGTTTTACTCAAATATATGGAACGTATGGCAATTGACACAACAATAGCATGTTATATTCTTCAGAGGAGGTTTATAAGAGACAAGAGTTGTAGAACTTTCTACACCAGTCCAACTGAATGTCGTAATTAATGTAGTATAACCAGACTTCAGCATACAGACTATCAGGACTTCTGCAGCGGAAGTACATAGTTATAAATAAGTATTCGTACATTCTTGCTGCTGTATGTTCGGTCTTATTTGTGAAAACTACTAACGTTTTCTATAAAGTTTCATATTAAGTTTGTGTATCTTAATGAGTACACAGTTGGAACCCTTGACATTGCTGCTGTGGAATTCGTTGAAGAGAAAATGTTCCACTAAAATCAACCAAACGATAGACTCGAATAGTACTTGTATTCAAAACATATATTTGTCCAATGATACAACAACAACATCATATATACAGACTTAATAGGTAAAGTAAACTATTAATTGGTTGTCGTTTGTTGCTGTGTTACATATTTGTTTTAAGTTCATTATTTTGTACATAATTGGACTGTTAGTTTCTCGTTTGAATCGTTTTACAGTTGTAATTTTGGGGCCTTTTAGCTGACAATGCGGTATGTGCGTTGCGCATTGTTGAAGGCCGTACAGTGATATATAGCTTATTGTAAATCAAACTGTTCAATCAATAGCTCAAATTCTTACACGTATAATCTGGTCTTCCATGAGCGAAAAATAAATAACCAGTTAGGTAGCATTTGGCTGAATAGTCATCGATAATGGCATACCTCAGATCTTGAAATTACGGGGCAAGGAATTCCTATAAAAAGTAGGTGTCGTTCGCATAGAAGTCGTATCACACTATTTTGAATTAAATTGTCAAAAAGATGTTGTTTATCTGATTCAGCGTCTCTTTATGTGTTATTTTGAGTTTTAAATAATTGGATTAAAGTAGCAATAGCGTGAGAAAGTATGAATAACCGTTGACAATCCAAAGATGTTCTATGTTTGCTTTAGGCTAATGCACAATCCGTTTATTTCTCAAAATGGTAAGTTTTAAATATCACATATTACTTATTTTGTCAATATATTCATTGTTATAATATGAACAAATCAGGTACTTCATAAGTGAAAAATCCTATTCTAAATTGCAATTCCTTGCCCATTGCTTCGAAGTTTTAAGTAAATTCCCAAACAGAAGACATTTCTTTATTTCTAACAGATACGACTATCGATTAAGCATGTGAACTATTGTCTTCAAATAATAGATGACCATACTCTAAGGTTAGACTTATTGATATTCATAACCTTTCCACGTGATTTTTGGAATTTTTATAAATAAACTTTACACCCTAAAGTTTCTACATCAAAGTTATCAAGATTAAAATATATGGTACATTTACGCGGCCTCTATACTTATGCATCCCGTCATTGTGTTATTGTTTTATGATACTTTCTGTACTTTGGTCTTTCATTTTTGCTAATATGCTTTGTATATATATGCCTTTTTGTGGTTTTTTTTTCTCTTACATATGACGCGGATATGTACTTATACATTCCGTCATTGTGTTATTTTGCCATTGTTTATGTTTGTTTTTATAGTGATTAAGATAATGACACAATGTTGACTACTGTGCCCCTATTTTTTATATTTTCGCCTATTATGTCGGTGTGTTTTCTACAAACATTGTTGTTAAAATAATGGAATTTTGTGCGATTATCATACAAGTGAGAGGTTATGCTAGCTAAAAAAACAGGTTTTACCCACCATCTTCTACACATAAGAACTGTCTGTAAGAAGTCAGTATTATGACAGTTGTTGTCTATTTGTTTGATGTGTTTGAGCTTTTGATTATGCCATTTGATTATGGAGTTTCCATTTTGAATTTTCATCGCAGTTCGGTATTTTTGTTATTCTACATTTTCTTGTAACTGATTGTCCTAAAAACATTTCCTATATCAAGAAGTGCATAGTATACTTTCAAACATGATTCAGAATTTTAAACCCAAAGCAAGTGTATTTTAGATAACCTTCATCAGTATTCAAAAATGTTTTGAAGGTCAAAAAGCTCCTTACGCAGAAACGGCTCCAACAAAGTTATGAGGAGGACAAATTAAAATTGACACTCCGTAAATTTTATGGACATCATCACCAATTGGTGGATCCATACGATGTGTCTTTGACCAAACTAGCTAAGGACAGTTTTACTACATGGTAGATTGTGGTTTGTCATTACGTCGTCTAATCTTTTAATTACCAAACGTGACTTATTCCCGATTGTGACTGTTTTGCTGAGTGTGAATTCGCATGACCATAAGACGTGTTACGGTACTTATCTATCCTAAATTCATGTATTCAGTTTAAATGTTTAATGTTATATTTGTAATTCTCATCGGATTTTTCCAAATGTGTTGATGTCTTTTCTATTATAATCATGTGTTATGGTAAAGAAAATTAATCACCGCCTTCATTTATTAGATTTGATTTTGTTCAACGTAATCTGTACGATGTTTTACGTTTGAAGTTAGATTCAAAACAAACCGGACATAGCTGCTATATAATATAGTTAATTGCTACCTTAGTTTGCTATTAATAAGTATTGAAATGTACATTGTTATTAAATGTAATATCAGTATTTAATTCAAATATAATCTTAAATGAATCCTAATTCTATCTTATTCATTCAAATGTGACGTCATTTTTCATTTTGTGATGATCTGTTTTACAAATTCAAATGTGACGTCATTTTTTCGTCATTTTTTACAATTTCTAATATGACGTCATTTGGCGTTGAGGTTTAAACTTATTCGGATGTGTTGCATTTTGTCGGGTTATGTAATGTATTTCGGTTGTTTCCTGTAATTAGCTAATACTTCAGTTTTATCATGTACATCTTTTGTATAGTCATTTTATAAAATTTACTGTTTGCAAAAGTATAAATTATTCTAAATAATAGTGATGTTGTGGTACCTGGCCGTTTTTGGCACAACTTTTTTGAACTTTTGGTCCTCGATGCTGTTCAACTTTGTACTTGTTTCGGCTTTCAAACTTTTGTATCTAGGCGTCACTAGTAAGTCTTTGTGGACAAAATGCACTTCTGGCGTATTAAATTTTTTTAACTTGTTGCCTTTTGTTAGCTATTATTCGTGAGTTTCTTTGTCAATTGTGTTCTCCTATTTATTTATATTGTAGTCCTGTAATGTCGTGTTGTCATTTTAATGTTATATTTCACATGGCCATAAAAGAGGGAGGTTTGGCATGCCACAAAACCAGGTTTAACCCACCATTTTTTCCTTTAAAAATGTCCTGTACCAAGTCAGGAATATGGCCATTGTTATATTTTAGTTCGTTTCTGTGTGTGTTACATTTTTAACGTTGCGTTTCCGTTGTGTCGTTTGTTTTCTCTTATTTTTGAGTGTGAATTCACATTACTATAAGACGTGTCACGGTACTTATCTATCCCAAATTCATGTATTTGGTTTTGATGTTATTTTTGTTTTTCTCATATGATTTTGTCTAACGCTTAGTCCGTTTCTGTGTGTGTGTGTGTGTGTTACATTTCAATGTTGTGTCGTTGTTCTCCTCTTATATTAAATGCGTTTCCCTCAGTTTTAGTTTGTTACCCCGATTTTGTTTTTGTCCATGGATTTATGAGTTTTGAACAGCGGTATACTACTGTAGCCTTTATTTTTGTAAGCAAAACATATATCGTTGACGTTGACAGTGACGTCTTGGTTGTAAACTATTACTATCGTATAATGTTAACACTCAACGTGCAATCAAAGTAATCGTTTCATAGGCAATAAACCTTGAGTAAATGGATCTGCAATTAATCTCAATGATGCCTACCAAATATAACTGACTTACCATAAAACTGATTGAATCGCAAATTACGTCAGAAACAGCCTGCTTAGTAGAGCTTTGTGACTTTTGCTATGCGAAAATGCAACAACCATTTCACCATGGTTGAGGTGGTGGGTTCAAACAAAATCCATGGCAATGAGATACAAAATTGCTTATACAACGGCATACGGATCATTGACTTAAACATATCGGTTTCCCTTAAAGACGTCTTTAACAAACATAAGCATATACACAGCTGGTTTTAAAGTCATTAAACAACGACTTAGAAATTATAAGACTGGTAACTCTGATAACTCATTAGGATACAGTCAAACATTATTGTATGATATATATATATATATTTCTCTAATTCTTAAACGATTTATCGCTTTCCTGACATGTTGATTATTTGTATTCAATCAACGTGTTGTTAGTTTGATCTCAGTTCTTCATTGGTAAAAACTCGATTATGACGTCGAATTTCTTGCTTTCCCCTGAATTTCCTATTGTGACGACACGAAAAAAGGCGACCATGCATGATGACGTCACAGATAAAACACATCTTTTTGCAGATCATTTGAAAAGAAGTATTGAATTTGTCTGCATATTGTTAAAAAATCATTAGAGAAACAGCTTCCACCACCAAATCTCGTGTAATACGATATTTATCTACTCTCGACGGTTAAATTTTAAATATTTAAAACGTTCGACGAACCTCGCGTTTAAAATTTGAAAATCTAAATGTCTCGAGTGGATAAATATCGTATCACACTCGATGCAGTGGTAGAATCTTATTATATATATATATATATATATATATATATATATATATATATATATATATATATATATATATATATATATATATATATATACCGTTTCGATCCCTAACATCACTGAAGAGACATTTATTGTCGAAATCCTGATCTGGTGTACTAAAAAAATATTGACACCTTATGTTTGTGGCATAACATCGTGGCCACAAGTAAATTTTTTTTCTGTTTAGTATTAAATTTATATTAAGATCCATTTTGTTACATCTTGTGATCAATTTTATTTGGCAATCGCCAATGGCAGTCAGCAGGGTTAAAGAACATCAGTTGTTCGACCTGTTAGTCAAATGCGTTTTGTTTAAATATACTTTTTCACTTTTTTGGTCTTTTGGAAAATGTTGTTTGTGCTGTTTTTAGACCCTTCTACAACGAAATTTGTGTTACATGCACATGTATAAAAATTGCGGTTTTTATCCAACGCAATCATAGGTTTGAACGTAGTTTTCAATTTAGACTCGTATATTGAACGTAGTTTTCAATTTAGACTCGTATATAACGTAGTTTTCAGTTCAAACCTATGACTGTGTTGGATAAAAACCGCAATGTTTATACGTGTGCATGTAAAACAAATTTCGTTGTAGAAGGGTCTAAAAACAGCACAAACAACATTTTCCAAAAGACCAAAAAAGTGAAAAAGTATATTTAAACAAAACGCATTTGACTAACAGGTCGAACAACTGATGTTCTTTAACCCTGCTGACTGCCATTGTCGATTGCCAAATAAAATTGATCACAAGATGTAACAAAATGGATCTTAATATAAATTTAATACTAAACAGAATTTTATTTTTTAACTTGTGGCCACGATGTTATGCCACAAACATACGGTGTCAATATTTTTTTAGTACACCAGATCCGGATTTCGACAATAAATGTCTCTTCAGTGATGTTAGGGATCGAAACGGTATTTGGAAGGCCATATAAAAATTACCCTCATTTCTAGATAGACTCTTGAATTTTAAGAGTCAATATAGGATGAACAGATCATATAAACCGGAGGGAAAATATGATACAAGCCCAAACGAAAAAATATAAACGAGTCTAAATTGAAAACTACGTTCAAACCTATGATTGCGTTGGATAAAAACCGCAATTTTTATACGTGTGCATGTAAAACAAATTTCGTTGTAGAAGGGTCTAAAAACAGCACAAACAACATTTTCCAAAAGACCAAAAAAGTGAAAAAGTATATTTAAACAAAACGCATTTGACTAACAGGTCGAACAACTGATGTTCTTTAACCCTGCTGACTGCCATTGGCGATTGCCAAATAAAATTGATCACAAGATGTAACAAAATGGATCTTAATATAAGTTTAATACTGAACAGAATTTTTTTTTTTAACTTGTGGCCACGATGTTATGCCACAATGTCATTGGGCATTTATATATATATATGCCCAATACATATTCAAATGCATACACAAATTCCTTACCTTAACATTATTGTTTTTCCTTCAACTGACCTAATCACGAAAACTTGTCGCCTTGACAACGACGCCAACAAACAGTGCTCCTTAGTCTTGTCGATGAATCTCGTAAAATGTTGTAGGTAAAATTCTCTTTTACAATAAAATTTTATCTAGGTAAGCTAAATTTTATACGATTTGATTAGTCTGATAGTTTTTCAAATTATGTACATATCTTAACAAAATAAGGGGTATCAGTATTTTGATATTAATGAACTTCATACATTTCGCGATGCAGGTTGCCATTAGACACTTTTCTAAATGCATCTAGCATATTATACACATCTAGATTGGCTTGTTGGGATAAGTTCAATATTGTTTTTATGAACAATAATTATAACTATCGATACAGGTTATTGAATATAAGATAAGTATAAACTTAATGAAAAAGAGTAAGAAAAGTATCAAGTATAAGGTACTACTAAACAGACTGATTATATATATAAACTGCATTTATATATAAGAAATATATTGTTATACAAACAATAAATATGATAATACAGAATATGATATACAAGATGAAGAAACAATAAATCTACAAATCATGAAAAAGTACTAATATATATTAAGGAAGATACAATGTGACTAAAATGTTTATATTTGTAAACAAAACAAGTTTATTAATATATTGTTCAATAAAAAGTAATAATAAGTTTCTTGAAGATTTATTTATATCATAAAACATATAATATATATCAAAAGCGTAATTGCACTTGGAACCATAAAAAGATTAAAATAGGAAATCAAATATTTGTTCATACTATAACAATGTAGATCAATGTAAACTATAAATCATATTGTATAAATGCAGTTCAGTATGAAACAATCTGTTTAGTAGTAGATATACTTTTATAACCTGAGAAAAGTTAAAGGGATTTTTCTGAAAAAACAGCTTTTTGAGACATAACTTTAGTACACTCTGGTAATGCAAATATTATGCTATCAGTATACGAGACATTTTTATTATTATCATACTGATCATTGGATGATACCTTAGGAACTATTTTACTATCATGTATTTTTTGCTGTTTATTGTATTTCTTGTATAAAAGAATAGCGACCACTACTGCAGTGGATACCAGTAAAAATGCTGCAAGTACTCCACATACTAGTCCAACTATTGAATCACCATCTGATTGTCGAGATGACTGAGCTGTTGAAGTATCTGAAACAATTTAAAACAGAAAAATGAAAATAACAACCTTACACGGTTTGATACATGTCTTATTATATGCTTTCAATAAATAACTTGTCATATGATAATACTATATTTCTACAAGTGTACGTAGTAAGGTTAATATTTTTTACTTTGTTTTAACTTGTGTACTGCGCTCACTTGACGAAAATCTTCAGAATTGTGACTCACAGCTTATACTTTACAATATCAATATGCAGAAAATAGGAACAAATAAGTTTATAATATGCCCAGCTCTTTATACAATTTCATATCAATGCTTTTAATGTCAAATATGCTAGTTTCGGTATAAATTAGTTTATCACCGACGTCATAATATTTGACAAGTTTGAATATAGGACCCAATTGAGATCACAAGTACCCTATATACACAATATCAAGCCCAATAAGGACTACATAGAAGCGTATGGTCCATTGTAATGTGAGTATGTCGGCTTAATTACGGTTGTATAACATATGTTCAATGGAACAAATGTCCCCACAACTACGTGATAAAATCTTAGACTAATAAGTTATCAGATTTCCATCATATTGATATGATCAAAAAGCAGTAAGCGCAAACTTTAAATTGCCACTTGCAATTAATATTTTAGCGTATCAATTAACTGAAAATCAGATAATCGAAAATTACCAGGCCTTTAAACCCTAGTCACAACGAACCCACGTCACATCTATGCAGCGCCTCGACATGAAATTTTGTCAAATCGCGGGTCATTTGTGGTCGTCGTACGACAATCGCACGACAGTCCCACGATATTTTGAGCATCGTGTCGC
Organism: Mytilus galloprovincialis; assembly: GCF_965363235.1. Classification (NCBI taxonomy): domain Eukaryota; kingdom Metazoa; phylum Mollusca; class Bivalvia; order Mytilida; family Mytilidae; genus Mytilus; species Mytilus galloprovincialis. Next base: position 99,224,344 of record NC_134839.1, read on the forward strand.
TGTCGTGGACAAAAAAAAATTGGACATGCACATTTTTTGCTCTAAGATTTTTTGTAGTGTCACTGTCTTGTAGAAGTGTCTTACAACCGTCGTGCGATTGTCGTGCAATAAACACATTGTCGTGAGTATCAACATAAACCATTTTAATCAAACAATCGTCACATGACTGTCGCAAGACACTCATGATACAGTCGCACGATTGTCTCACGAATACCAAATATCGTACGATGCTCGTACAACATAGATTGTCTGTCATACGACAGTGGTACGTTCGTCGGCCAACATATTTTCGTTTTATTTAGAAGAATACAATTCGGCGGGAATGAATGTTTGGAAAAACATACCGTCTACCGTTTAAAGAGAATGGCTATTCCATCAGAACTATTATACTTGGCCCTGCTGAAAATGCGCCTTCCCGGACTCCAACAAGGACAAAATATGGTTCTTAAAGGGTTGATTCGAGCCCGTGAACAGTGAAGGAACCAGCGAAACGCCTGACGTTGGTTGGTAAGCCACGAATCGAACGGCGCCTGATGTTTGGGCAGTATAGTACACTGATGCAAGAGTTGGAGTGGGAATATGCCGGTGATTTCGTTGGATTCATACAGATGGAGCCTGGCATATTTCAAGAGATTTCTATTAGAGTCGCATCACAATGGCACAACAGTCGTACGATATAAAATATGAAAACCTGAAAAATAGCCCCAAACAACTTACGATTGTCGTACGATTATCACGCGACTGTCGCACGACGGTCACACGACCGACCTGCAAAAAATCCACGACAGTACAATTACAATTCTTTTTTTTCTGTCTTGTACCTATCGTGGAACCATCGTGGACATGTCGTAGCTGATGTGATTACTCGAAATATTTTTTTGACATTTTGCACGAAAGTTAATAAAGAAAGCCAATTGTAATATACCGCTGTTTAATAGCTCACAAACCAAAATCAAAGGAAAACATCGAGTAATAGAGCCCTCACAGGTGCTTTTCTTTACTTCATGTTAAATGTTGAGTGTTAAGTTGTACAAGTACTTGCATATGATTTATCAAAGCGTTTATACATTGTACGTATGCTCTTCTACTTTATTATTCTGTCAGTGAGAAACAACCTGGGAACAATAAACATCTAAATCAATATTTTGTAGAAACAGCTGACCTTTTAGTATACTTCAAGGTAATTAACGGAAGATATGCCATTAAAACGCCGGTATGGAGTATCAAAATATATGACACTTATCAAAATACCTTTATTTTTGTTATTTGCATAATGAAATATGGACGCAACAGATGATGTTTACAGGATTATCTCTCAGGCTTTTAGTTTTATGTGCATCACACACAAAGTATCAGACTGCTTTGTTAGTACCCTTAATGCTTCTTAAAATTAATCAATTTATTAAATAAAGAAAAACGTACCTGATTGAACATATGATAACAAAAATCCTCTCTTTGCACTTGCATCATCAGACTTGAATTCAATATGAAAACTGTTTCCTAAACTAGTATATGTGTGAGTAGGTTCCCACAAATCTTGCGTGCAGAGTTTTATTGTTGTTGATCCTGATTTAGACAAAATGTTGACATCTTAACAAAACAAAAATTTAAGGACCATCATAGCATCTGCCTATGTGAACATAATTTGTTTTAATGCATACGAACAAATCTTAAATTTTAAGGACTTGAGCTACGCTTTAGACACAAAAATGTTTCGAAATCGTACAAATGCTTGATATTGAAATGCGATTGCTTTATTTACAGTCGTTTTAAGTCAGCCGGCTAACCGCTTTTGGCATTTGATTCGGCAAACAAAAATATTCTCTCTCATTCCGGTAAGACAATGATTTATATATTTTTGTATACTATGACATAAAAAATCGTCATTTCAAGATTGCTCTTGCTGTTCTAATCGTTTACTTTTAAATTACTGTATATTTCGTGTACATGTTATTACATTGTACACGTTATTACCTGTACAAACATACATTTTGTACAAGTAATTACTTGTATTATGCCATCATGCCACCATGGCTAAAAAAAGAAAAAAGACAAACAGACAAATAATATTACACAAGAAAGAACATAGAAAATTAAAAACTAAGCAACACGAATCCCACCAAAAACTTTGGGTGATGTCAGGTGCTTCGGAAGGGTAAACAGATCCTGCTTCACATGTTGCACCCGTCGTGTTGATCATGTAGTTACAAACCCAGTTAAATGTTTCTTTGTCTTAACTCACTGGCGACATGCTTTCGCGGTCTTAGATCTAAGATTGTAGAAAAGTCGTCTTATCTGTAATCTTACCGATGAGATATTCCCGAATGTTACATTTTCCCCAGGAGACACTTATCCTGTCGACCCATTCGGTTTCGCTCCTTTTCGAGTGCACGCGATTCACACAATTTCGTTGAATTATATGAGATTTTAACATCGGTAAACTTAGGTCGCCCTAATGGACAAATAAAGGCAACAGTAGTATACCGCTGTCCGAAAGTCATAAATTGATTAGGAGAAAACAAATCCGAGTTAAAAACTAAAATTGAGGGAAACACATCAACTTCAAGAGGAAACGAAACAACTGAACCACTGAAGTGCAGCAAAAAACCAAACGAGAATGTAACACAAACATAAACGACATATAAGATAACAACTGCCATTTTCTTGACTTGGTACAGGACATTTTAAAAACAAATGGTGAGTTTAACCTTGATTTGTGGCTAGCCAAACCTCGCGCTTTTATGGCAATGTTAAATATAACACTAAAAGGACAACATTACATGACAGGACTACAGTTCGAATAAATAGGAATAAGTAGGAATAAATATCTTCCTATATCTAAGAACATTCAGGACAGAGAAATACACAAATAAACAATACAATAATACATTTCGACATGCAAAGATACCAGGCTTATAATTTGTTACGCCAGACGCGCGTTTTTACATTTGGATCTAACTCACTAACATCTCATTGCATGCATTTTAACAAAAATAAAACACAAACAAGGCCAACACTGATTTGTTAATGCCGTTAACATTAATAAAACTTGTAAAAGAAATACTCATTTTAGCGCATCGAGAATATACAGTTCATACAGTGCTTTATATTACAAATTGTTTAAGTAAATTAATTGCTAATTTTATTTGTATCATCATAAAATGAATAGTACAAGATGTTAACAAGAAGAAACAACGACACGTCCGGAAATGTCAGGGACTTAGTGCATTTCCATTTTTCAATAGTTTATTTGCCAGTCACTAATTGCATTCTGTTTTTAAACACGTTTGATATAGGTCGTTTTCTTTGACAATGATATACTTGTTCCGCTATACCAAACAACATTACCTGCTCCTGCAAACCATCATTAGAGGTATATAGGCGTAATAAGCGACTTTTAAACAAAAATGTATAGTGATATAAAAAAAAATGCAATACAAATGTGTTTAAAGACTGCAAGTTCACACACATTTCGCCAAAATAAAAGGCTCTTTCTGAGGTTTTTTCATTGTCAGTAAAAATGTATGTCCCTCCTAAGGGAACCTTTTATACAAAATATATCTTCAATAATATGGTCAATTACGAAATTTGCAACCTGGCTGTTGACGGATACATCATTGATTTTTTTCTTTATGTGCAATGTGGGTAGAGATTAAAATCAGACAAATTTTCCCTTTTGCTTTTATTGAGCTTACTGTCTCTTGTGTTAGTGTGTCTCTTTTTTCAAAGATTATGTTCTTGTTATACGCAAAATAATCAAACACATACCCGATTCAGTTATTGCTATGTAATCATACCCACACGATGCTTCATTTTCAATATCCATAAATAATATCTTCAAAATAACATTGGCGTTTGAATCTGTTGTTGTGATATCCCATGTGCAATCTTTTTCTCTGAAAATACGAAAACAAATATCACGCTTAAGTTCAGATGCAATGATTATTCTTCGTACCATCACGTCAGCAATGGAAACAAAATAATCATTGGTATAACTCTGCTAGTGTTAAAAAGAAAAGGTTTGGATGCAAAGCAACATTTCGTAAAATATAAAAAGAAAACCAAACCAATATTGAATGTTTATGAATAAAAGGCGCGACCGAAGAAGCAATTTATATTATATCCGACGAGAGTGCATTTGAAGAATTGAGAGATTGATCTAGTTATAAACCCAGATTTAGTCTAATTTTTGAGCTTCTGATTTTTTCATTTGACAACGGACTTTCCATTTTGAATTTTCCTTGGATTTCAGTATTTTTTTTTTTATTTTACTTTTAGTAAGGCGTTATTATGAGTTGTAGTTTATAATGAAATAACTTCTATATGCAAATGCCCCTGTTCAACACAATTTGTCTTTATATTGCAGAAAATCAATGAACGTTTAAAAGTAAACCTTAATACAACGCAAACACAATCTTATACAAAGAACTAAAATATAAAGGAAAATATGTTAAGATACATACAGTGGGTAAGTACTCGGAAAGCTTGGACTTGATAAATACTGCTCTGTACTTGTGGCAATCAAATTTTGTGCTGATATACACCCTGTTCCAGCTTTGAAAAAAAAATACACGTTGTTTTTTCATACCTTTTAAAATGTGCTCCATGCTATATAAAAAGAGAACTTTTGATTGTTTCAGATACTTTAATTTTCGTCGATTATTTGTTGACAATTACTGGAAGCAACCCATACAGTTTAACAGGGTTTTAAAACAAGCAATGCATTATAAAACTCTAATATCAGCTCTATCAATTTAAGTACATTAATTGAAAAGTTTTCACTCAAATTTCTAATTGACCCCTTCAAATATAGTGTTAATATTAAAAAGTAGTTGTTGACAAAAAGTAAGGTGAATGTAAGCAAGCAAGTCAATTGTTAAAAAAACCTTGCGAAAATTATGTAAAGTTGTGTCTTTGTACTTACAAAAATCATTAGCACTGATCATATACATAAGAAATCCTAGCTCAGAAGCTGAAGATGTTGCGTCTGATGTAAAGGTCGTGTAAACACTTCCAGTTGAAGCGGTCTGATATCCAAGAGTTCTTGCACCAGAACTTGGTGAGCATTCATTTGTGTGTTTTTGGGTCCCAGAAGTTGATGTTCCTAATTTAATATAAAAAATAAAGAGAATATATAGTGGATAAGTTAAAAATGGGAAACGGATTAAAAAGTAAACATACGCAATAAACAAAATACATTTAAGAAGATGGACAATTATCCAACACTGCATCTTTATTTTATATCTCTACCTGTGTGACGTTTAAATTCTCATCAACTGATAGGCTCGATTCTACCTCAGAGTAAATGTTAACCTAACCTTGTGCCTGTCAGGGTAAGAATTCGGTCCCCGTACTTAAAAAATATTTTATCCTTCATGGGTGGATTAAACAGTGATAAATAAAATAAAAAAATAAAAAAGCAATGAATGAGGTTGATTAATTTGATATATGCCTTTTTGTGCTTCTTTGTTAATTTTTTTTATAGTGATTAAGATTATAACAAAATGCTGACTGTTGTATCCCTATTTTTAACATTTTTACCTATTATGTCTGTTTGTTTTGTTCACGCATCGTTGTCAATATAATAAAATTTGATGCGACTGTCATACAGTTAAGAGGTTTAGCTAGCTATAAAACCAGGTTCAATCCACCATTTTGACATACGAAAAAACCTGCACCAAGTCAGTTTAATGACAGTTGTTTTCCATTCGTTTGATGAGTTTGAGCTATTGATTTTGCAATTTGATTAGGGACTTTCCATTTCCTCGGAGTTCAGTCTTGTTGTAATTTTACTTTATTCACAACGAACAAAATATTTACAACAATCCACGTAGAATACGCACATTACAATATATCTGAGTAAAATTACTGTATCCCCTTCCCCATGACATACATCCAAAGTCAGTAATATCTAATTGGATTCTATGATAATAAAAGAGTATTGTGTATACATTTGCTTCAATTCAATAGCTACTTTTTGTGTTCATAAGAAGCAGATCAATATAATGAGCTTTGTAAATTAAAGATAACATGTACATCCAGCAAATTCGGAATTTCGGTAAGATTTTCAAATTATTTCTCTAATTTACAGTTTTTCTAAATTTACACAACACTAAATAGCTAGATTTAGCTATTTCAGTGTTACACCAGAAATTCTACACAAGAATTTACGACAAAAGGGATAATTTTTCTTTCCCATGATTAACTTTCCTTTTTTGAAGGTGATGTTCATTTTACACCGTATTGCGGTGTTTCTACATTCGAACTTGTTCGCTATGCCGGTGTTTTTTGTGACGATTTGGACTTCAATGAGCGTAATCTGTAGATTTCCAGAAAATAGCCAATAATTTCATTACCACAAATTACTTAAAACCTTTACTAAATTCTTCCATTGATACAAAGATTTGGTTTGGAAGTTTGGCTATACCTGTAGACAACTTATTTTAAACGCAATAGCAAATCTTTGTGTTGATGTTGATGACGGAACCCGGAAATTGGTATACGATCAGGATAAACTTATTAGTGTTATGCATAATGATTTTGTTATCAGTAAATTAAAATTATACAAAACATTATTGTTATACAAATATGTACTTTCACGGTATTACAATTTGTCTACATCTACATTTGGCATTGTAAAAGATCATGTTTTCTCTGTATATGATTTCTTTATCTACATTTTTTTAGGTTGGTTAACTGATTGATTTTTGAGTCTTGAATACATTTTATCGGTTGGTCTTTGCTTTGAAATATCTGCCAATAGCTATTCGTATCTCACGTCTGTCATTTTTTGTTGTTAGGGTTGTTATGCACGAGGAATGGTAAAGTACTCTGCCACGTCTGGTGTGTGTTTGTTTTTGATTTTGCATCTGTCTTGTGTCGATCTTATGAGTTCAGTCTGTCCCAACTACTTTTGATAGTTTGTTTTGTGTTAGGCGATTACACCACTGTCCCTGGCTAGGGAAAGGTTAAACGCTCAACTAATTTTAACACTGGCACATTTTTTATGTACCTGTCTAAAGTCAGGAGCCTCTATTTCAGTGGTTGTCTTTGATTCATATCTGCATATGTGCTTTTCGTAAATTATTTCCTTTTTCATCAGACCGTTTGTTTTTTCAATTGAATTGTTTCGTATTTTTCAGGTCATGGCCCTTTCTGGCCAACTATACGGCTTTTTTCTCATTTTGAATGTAGCACGGTTTTCTATAATTGCTTAAACCATCTTCATTTGAACTTCGGTGGATACAATGTAGTTGTCTCAAAATACGTCCTTTCGCTCAATTTAGTCTTTTTCTTGATTTTAATTATTTATTTTTGTCCACCCCGGTCACATTGTAATAGCAGATATTTCAGGGACCAGATAGTCTGCGTATGATCCATATTTATTCATGATCATTTATCAATGAAACAACGCATCAGTCTATATTTTTATTTAAAGCTTTGGTAGCACATATGAATTGATGTCATTTACGATCGGTTTTAAATCAGAATATCTATTTAGCCGATCATATATTGACTTGTGTACCGGTTGTAGCACAATTAATGACTTATTGTAAGAGTATCATTATTTATACCTTTACTGTATCTAGTATAAAACACAATTTTCAACCCCCAAAGCATTTCCAGAGTTACTACATGTCATGTATGAGCATAAGATTACCCTATGCATGCAAGTATTATATTTGGTTCACAATAATTCGAATGTTGATGGATGTATGATTTTTTTATAATACACTTTAAAAGTTTTAAAAGTGTAAAAGCAAATATCTTACCATCATAAACATTAATGGCGTCTCCAGCACAACTTAAAGTGATGTCAGTAACTCTAAATAGAAGGACGGATCCAGATATAGAGGTCGATCCTAACCAAGCACAGTTCGAGTTTCTACAAATAAAAAGAAGCTGTAGAAAACTTTGTTGGAGCTATTTTTAAAAAGTTATGAATTTATATTGTGAAAGTACCTGAATTTAATTATTTATTTTTCGATTTAATCTACTTTCCTTTTCCTTTTAGTAGTTTTATTTTTCTTTTCTTTCTTTTTTAAATCAAAAGATATAAAAGGTAGGGAGAACACTAAATTAAACATATTTTGTTTGCTGAAATAAAGTCATTTTATAATTCTTGCAGATTGTATGAAATTAAATTAAAACAAATTCTGAAGAATTGTGAGAAAATAAAAGTGAAGATAAAGAAGAAAAGAATGATAAAAGAAAGGAAAAAAAGGAATGTGTTAACTGATGTAACTGTGTAAGGTTTTGAAAGAACATTACACAACACGAAATCTTTTAGAAGTACCAAGTCAGGAATATGACAGTTGTTGTCCATTCGTTTGATGTGTTTGAGCTTTTGATTTTGCCGTTTGATAAGAGACTTTCCGTTTTGAAATTTCCTCGGAGTCCAGTTTTTTTTTTGTGATTTTACTTTATATGATCACAGACTTGTCAAACAAACTGCACTTTTTTGTATTTATTAGTTTAACATTCCTAGACATTATTATATTTAAGTCTACTTAGAAGCTTCGGTAACTAGCAGAGAAATTTTAATAATTTGATTCTGATATCATTTATATTTAGGAGAAACAGTACATACATAGCATAGCCAGGCGATGGATATCCTGGTGGAGACACTTTAACTGTTGTGTATCCGACAGTCTTACTTTCAGCAGTACCAGAACATTGTCCAGACACTTTCCAGATAACAAATGTTAATACCAATAAAAAAACAAAAGCACCATTCATTTTGCTACATAATGCTGCATAGTTGCGTCCATGTATATTGCTTTAAAATATTCAATTGATCAAGTAGTTTTCTGTTAAAATACCATGGATTCACATCTGAAATGAAATAGATGAAACTCTATAAATAAAAATTTTAATTTACAATAACCTTCTTGTCATTAAGATATCTTGTTTAAATGCTACCATAGAAAAAGTAATTAAGCCAGACTGTTTGAAAACTGTATAATAAATACCTTGTCTCCAGATCCCATCGGCGTTTGTTACGTAAAGAAGATCATATTTATTTTATTCAATCCTGTTGCAATCTTATTTTTTTCAACAATTTTAAATCAGACAAGTCAGGATACTTCGTAATACAATTGATAAAACTAATATAAAGAAAAACAATACCTCTGGTTCATTTTAATATTTAAAAAAAAAACATATACAGTCTTACCAGAACATATAAACCTATATATTGTTTACTTTGACGACGCACCTCGTCACAATTTCATTTGGGTTCTAAGCAATTCCGAATGTACGTCAAATTGTTCATTGATTAAGCTCCGTTTTATAGTGGGGTTTGTGCTGCTCAATATTAATACGGAGCTGTATATGTGTAGTATATAAAGAACTGATGTTGTCCGTTTGCCTTCGAAGAGTTGTGAATTTCTTAACTCACTTGACACCTTCCCCATCAACAAGTGTCCCTTACAAAAGCTATTCGACATCTGTATTCTATCTCTTTATGTGAAGTCTTCGTTCTAATGTTGACATTTCAAAAACATAATTTGTTTTGTTAAACAACTTTTCGTCCATTTTCTTATTTGACTGCATATTATTGACGAGATATCCTGACATTACATAGATTGACTAATTAGGAACAATAATAATCAAAACCACTATACACATACTGTACCTTGATGACAGTTATGGAGTTACTCCCTTAAAAGTTAAAACTGCATTGTAAATGCATAGACGATAATTAGCAATCATACCTAGAGATTATAGAAAAAACTGTCAAGATTAAATCCGTATATTTCTATCAGCAATCTAATACACCGATATTTATCAGGATTAATTACTCGGACCTTATTTCAATAAAGAGGCGTAACTAATTATGAAAAATATTAATTTTAAAATGAAAAACGTAGTCAAAATATTTAATTAACTTATGATTGACAATTCAAGTTGAAAAACTTGACTGCGCTCAGTAAGTATGATACCATTGTAAATCGCCATTGAATTTCACATTATTTTTTTATCTTGTTTAGCCAAAGCTTTGTCATGTAGAAAGTATTAGATTCGTGACACAAACCTTTACTTGTCTGACATAATAACAAAACATAATAGTGAAATGCAAGTTGAACTTCTTAATTTTAATTACAATTGAAATAAACTAATCGCTTGAATTCGTTTATTACACTTCAATTTCACATTACCCATAAAGAAATAATATGATATAATATATACAAAACATTAGTATGTCCCAGGGCTCCTACAACACACTGTCTTTGTACTTTTTTTTGTTTTGTAAAACAATATTAACATGACGAATAATAAAAATATTATTCAAAATCAAATCACTTTTATAACTTACCGAATTCATTTTGATAAAAAAAAAAATAAGAGAAATTATAGAAGTGCCAATAAAGCAAGTAAGTATATGTGCTTGCAGCGTATTACGGGGCGCGGTTGGGACTTGAACATTTTGTAATCATAATCAATTTTGTATATACACAAAATTCAATTCTGTCATAACAAATTCATTTTTGTCTTACAAAACTATGTTATACAGACTTGTTTTATGAGAACTTTAATTTTTTTACTGACAAAATTCTTTTTTGAAGACACAATTCGTTTTTTGTCATGACAAAAATATTACAACTTTGTCGAATAGGTATGCAAATATAAACTTATTTGCATACAAAATTGACTTTTGTTACCTGATATGGAAATTAAAACACAAAAGTCAATTTTGTGAGACAAAATTCAATATTGTGTTTATTTTTTCGTAGACAAAATTTAGTTTTGTTAAACAGAAGTGAAAATTTGAAAAAAGTCAAGTGTCACAAAGGTCAATTTTCCCAAAAGTCAATTTTGTATGCAATTTATTTTTGGATATGCAAATGAATTCTCTTATCACAATTGTGTAAGAAGGCCTCTCCTTGGATATAGTAAACGCTGGTCTCGCAGGTTCAAGGATATGTCATATGGCTGATGCGCTTTTCTGCAAAAGTAAGTAATACCTAATAAATAGATTTAAGATGGTGAGGTATGAGTGCCAATGAGACAACTCTCCATCCAAGTTACAATTTGTAAAAGTAAACCATAATAGGTAATAAAGTATAAAGTATGACCTTCAACACGGAGCCTTGGCTCACACCGAACAAAAACATGTTATTCATAAGTCTAAAACATAAAAGAAAAAATGTTCAGTCTCTTTATTTTGTATGTACGTATGAGACATATACTCAAATAGCATGTCAAGAACTATGTTCTCTCATTTTGAAGCGTATAAGAGTATGAATTTTAATTATCATATACATATTGCTTAACCTGTTTTTCCTTCAACATATGGAACTTTCAAAATTGTTAATATGAATTTTTTGTAAGGTATAAATAAAAATTGACAAAGTCGCGTGTTGTGTTCAATTTCATCGCTAATCTTCAATGTAATTACGATAATAGGGTTATGCACCATTCATAATGTATTACAATATCTGCTGGTAAATTATATAATATCTCAAATTCATTAAAAAAAAATGCACTTTTGGATTTCAATTGAATTGAATGCAATTAATTGATATTCATTTATAGATTTCTTCGGTTTTGATAGAGGAGAATAAATGAATAAATCATACAATAATATAGATGAATGCATAATTTAACTACTTAGCTTATTAATTAGTTATGGTCTTTAGAGTTTAAATAAGGAAACTATACAAGAATTTATACAGCACTAAATTTATTACATTATTAATTTATTACATTCATTCAAATGAAAATAAGAAACTCAAGTATTTGGTTTTGAATATTGTGGAATAGGCAAAAGTCAGTGCAGTTTTAGTGATGACGCGGATCGGTATCATTCGACTGAATGTTTTGAATTATTCTAATATTCGCCCAACAATTCTCCATGTATAATAGCATAATATCTATATTTTTCTCTGATGTTTCACAAACCAACCCCAAAACCTGATTAAAAGATCTTGAAAAAACAAAAGCAAAAACACTATTTGAAATATTTAAAATATTATTTACATTAAAACAGCACAACTTGCTTTCGCTTGCAACAAAAATGCTTTCATTAGCAAAAACTATATCATTTTTAAAAATCAAACCTGTTGTTTGCGTTTTAAAGTATAAATAAAAAAATATATGCATTCCAGTCATTTTATTAAATAAAAAAAGAAGAAGATGTGGTATAATAGAAAAACAAAGAATATGTGGTATCTATTTAGACACAAAATTAGAACATACACACACAAAAACACACAAAAAGCAAAAGCACAGCGCTTTCGTTGCTGTTCTCCATCTCAAATATGACTACCAATAAAACAACGATATATCAGAGACCTAATGACGTAGGTGTAAGCCTCATATTTTAGATAACATTTATATTTCTTTTAAAAAATGTCCTGTACCAAGTCAGGAATATGGCCATTGTTATATTATAGTTCGTTTCTGTGTGTGTTACATTTTAACGTTGTGTTTCTGTTGTGTCGTTTGTTTTCTCTTATATTTGAGTGTGTATTCACATTGCTATAAGATGTGTCGAGGTACTTTTCTATCCCAAATTCATGTATTTGGTTTTGATGTTATACTTGTTATTCTCATCGGATTTGGCTAATGCTTAGGTCGTTTCTGTTTGGTTACATTTTAATGTTGTGTCGTTGTTCTCTTCTTATTTTTAATGCGTTTCCCTCAGTTTTAGTTTGTTACCCCGATTTTGTTTTTTTTCCATCGATTTACGAGATTTGAACAGCGGTATACTACTGTAGCCTTTATTTATATCGAACGTTGTTTATCTGTTTTAAAATGAAAGTTACATTGAAACAAACTTGCTTTCATATTGTTAGGGTTGTGGTGTTTAAGGTAAATCCAGAAAAGTGCGTCGGACACACTCACTTGTGTTTCTAAAAATACCAATATATGAAGCTTAAAAAAAGATTTCTACAATCCAAACCAAAGTGAATAATTTTACATATTTAAAAGAATTTGTCCCCTTTAATGAGATGTAATCGTGAAATGATTGTTTGTTGCTTGAAACCCATATGAGCTTGACGTTTAAATAAGTCCTAATTATGAACATGTATATCGTCTTTCTTTTAAGCAGATCTGAGTTAAAAGTACTCTAGCCTTCTGTAAATGGATACCAGCTTCAGTATTTCTTCGACAAACCATGGATTGTTCTCTATTAAATTAAAAATATCTATTTAGATTTAGAGGGTATATTATTTAACAAAAATGAAATAAAAAAAATCCTTGTTTGTGGTTTGATTGTTATCAACTGTTTAGAAAACTCCGCACAACTAAACATAGGAAGAACAACAAAACTATAATTAACCAATAACAATTGACCTCTTATAATGTTACAATACATAATATAAAGCCATTTTTTGGCAACAGGAATCATCCAGTATACAACAAACCGTAATAGATCACCAACCAAAAACAAACATTCAAACAATTACGTAGCATGCATATCGAACAACACATGGTTTAAATATCTTGACTAGGTCCAGGCACATATTCGGGATGGCACAAACATCCCCTTTCATGTTTTATATCTTTAAGTTCTAGATTACATGATCAAATAAATGGTAAAAAAAAATCCTGAAAAAAAACATCCTAAAAAAGATGTAAAAAATCAAAAGGTACACATGTATATGATCCATGATTCTAATAATCTTTATTCGAGTTCCCATGATTCAATCTTGACAAATCTTCAAAATAATAAATTGCGCAGTTGCATGGCTGCTTACATCATGTACATACGCTTGATATTAAGAAATTTCTGTAAAAAAATAGTCGATATAGAACTACTAGAAACATACTTACAAACATACGTGTTTTAATGTATAGAAACTCCGTAAAAACTCAATCATATCATACATATTAATACCAGAATTGTTCTGTTTTTGAAAAATAGCCGTCTTAAATTGTTCAAAAATAAAATAATAAATGGATTACGTGTATGTGCATGTCTATAGTGCGAACAGACATTTAGCGTTGAAATACACACCTGGTGTAGTAAAACTACTAACTAAAGATTATTGTTATTAGATGCATAGCTTGGCTCGTATGTATAGTAAAACTAAATAATAAAAGATTTTCCTTCAATAAGACACTTAAATTAAGGAAGCTTTTTCGTTTAGCTCAAATATACCTGACCTTGAATCGGAACCATAATTTGTAATAAAAGTGCTCATTGTTCAATAAGTATAAACATTCAAAAACAATTTCCTAACTATACAGTTGTGAAAAAAAACACCATTTTATGACAAAATATCGCATTTACTTGTATAATGTTTGCCTTTCAAATAACCATTAGAGTAAAGTGAATGGAATTAACATGGCAAATTACAAATGTATTTTTTAAAATAAAAATTTCAATCATAAAAAGATAAAGCAGATTCACGATATCTTAAGAACACTCTTAATTGCAAAAAAAAATACAATGATCATGTGCTTCATTTATTTAATAGCTTTTAAAACCTTTGTGATACTTTATTTGTGTATATAAAAAATCTTTAGAAATCTTAAAATGCATAAACTTGAAGTGCAGTAAATAAATATAAGTTATACATTTAGATAGCGTTCAATATTTGCAATTAAATTTTCAGTTTCATTTAAATAATTCAACCATTTTACAATTAAATAACGTGACTTTCAATTGATCGAAATGAATTAAATTGTCCAGTTATAATATCTAAATCATTAGTTCTCCTTTCCGAAAACGCATTCCTACTTGTTGTTTTAAAACACAAGTGTTAAATAGACCTCTTTAAATCAAGAAATTTGATCTGTTATAACAAAAATGCTAATATATGTATGCTTTAGCGGATAATCATTGGTCAATGTCAACACAAAATTCTTAAGATATTGACGTAAAACATCAGAATGGTGTAGAAGAAAATATACCTACCGACTTTGAAAATTTAATGTATGGCAATGCTTTGTTTGATATGAACATAAACACGCTAATTTTTACAAAAGTGCAGGGGCCGTGTCAACGAAGCTGTCCTAGGACTAAGACATATCTTAGGATGGTCTTAGGACACGTCTTAGTCCTAAGTCGGGTTAACGAAAGTCTCCTAAAATAAGATATGTCCTAAATTTGGTCCTAAAGTTAGGATATACAATTAGGTGTCTTAGGATAGTCCTAAAGGTTACATCGTCCTAAAACGTAATAAAAACAACAAATATGGCATAAACTCAATACTAAAATACTAATACAATATTAAACTAGTATCATTAGATAAAATTAATAAAACAAAATATTGTTTTATTTTTGTTAAAGATTTAATTGTATTATATTTAACTATTTCGTGCTTCCTTTTTTGAAGCATAAACAATACTATCATCATAAGCAATATATTTTAAATAATTCAAATATGGAGAAAATTTTACTTCTTTTTTACCTAATCCTGATTCGGTACATGTAATGAAATCGAGTGGACCTAAAGACAAAACTAGTTTATGTACTTAAATTGCAGCACAAATATGACAAAGTTGTATGACCATTTACCTTTTGTTTTCGTACTAAATTCATTTATATCTTTTTATCATATTTAATCACGTATTTATTAGTATTCCGTAAAAACTTTAACTTTTATTTTGCGTTAATTGTTTTCTATATAAGAGTCATCCTCCCTCTCTTTACATATAGGTTCTAAAATACAATTCAACCAATGTCATACAAAACTCTACATATATTTTCAATTAAATAAATGTGTTATGATGGTCCTAGGACCATCGTAGTTAGGACTGTCCTAAGACAGCTTTGTTTTACATCCTAAGACATGTCTCAGACACGTCCTAAAACCATCCTAAATAATGTCATAAGACCTATCTTAGGACATGTCCTAGGATACTTTCATTGACACGGCCCCAGAATTATATTTAAGAGACCAATCGCTTTTCATAGTTTATAGACATTACAATTAAATATATACCAATAATAATGTAATTACTTTTTGTTGACTTCGAATGAGAATGAAATTGTTCATTTTTTCCTAAGACATAAATCATCCATTTGATTTTGTTATAAAATCCGATCAGTTGACAACAACAATTTAATTGAATTGTTTAAAATACAATAATAACTTACCTTTTGAGTAAATATTTATTCTAAGATTAAAGCAACTATTAGGTAGGTCTATCAAAAAAAAAAAATTACGGTCAACTCGACTTTTAGGAATCAATGAGCCATGTCGTTTAAATTCTTGTTAATTTCATGTCTTCATATTAATATTGTTTATGATGTTATTATTATGGTATTTTATTTTTGTTCGGTTATTTATCATTTGTATGTAATGGAGAAGACGTTCTTAGTTGCAAAACTTGTGTCTAATCCTATTGTCAATGTTTTGGGACAATAAAATATGTTTAAACTACACTAAAGGACTCTGACCGATAGAGGCCGCTGAACATTTGAGTTATTGTTGAAGTGGCTTCCGTTTTGCCAAGCCGGATCTAAAATGCGCTTCTAATGTCCGTCGGAAGGGTGACAGTACATGACATGCCTCGATTCGGGTAATTTTGACCCTGTATACACCCCTCTTGTCGGGAATCTGTAGTTAATCAACGGGAAATGCCAAAATGAAAACACGGGAAAGTAGCTGTACAGAGATACACGCTACATATACTCTTTCTATAACAGTTACACGGTCTACCAACACGTTGGTAAATAAATTGTTCATTGACGTATATTATCAGCATCGTTAATTTATTTTTGACTGTATCAGTGTTTACATTTACAGGTGCCATACTTTATTTTCAATTTTGAAGTAGGAAATCTAAAGTTTACGACCAAGACCATCTCAGAACTTTTGTATGAAAAATCATAACGAATTAGGGCCATCCAAAGACATATCTGACTTACATGGCCCTATCAGTAAATGCACATGTATTGTAGATATTGCCAATTTTATGAATGTATAAGAAAATTATAATGATTAAGCATTTATTATATTCATCGGTATTTTTTAATTTTTTTAATTACAATTAACAATGAACAAAAAAAGAGGAAAACATATTAACATTCAATGATATTAAAGAAAAAAATGATTGAAATTGTTTATGTTTGCAAAAAAAAAAGAAACATTTTACATTTACAGAATCAAAGAATGTATAACGAACTAACCTTTTAAACAATTATTGTTCTGGTTAATAGAGTTATGGCATTACACCTTTCCATATAATATCGCTATTTATTAAGTTATTTATTCACCTTCACGTGTCTTACGCCCATTTTCTATTTTCAAATTATTTATCAAGTTATTTGTAATTACACTTTCACCAAAGAAAGTTGTCAACTAATATAGTAAAAACTCTTCCTGTGATTTTGTTTTACATGCGCTATGTTGAAACTAAACTGTTCGGGTTTTTTTTTTGCCTGAATATGAAAAATGAAACAAAATACTATTTTTGTCATAACAATCTCTGTTTCTTAATTGAAATCCATGTTGGAGAGACAAAAACATCATATGAAATATATTGTAATATAACAATATAACCGGCATTGCTGGAAGTGTTCTTTCATCAGAAAAACAATAATCTTTTATAATTATAAGGGCTATGTTTTTTAAATAATACACCAGTTTACTTGAATAATTGAAAAAAAAAACTAAAATGGAAATACATCATAATAAAATTGAGAATGGAAATGAGGAAAATGTCAAAGAGACAACTAACTGACCAAAGAACAGATACCAGCCGAAGGCCACCAATGGGGATTCAGTGCAGTGAGTAAACACCCCGAACTCGGAGGTGGGCCTCAGCTGGCCCCTAAATAAAAATGTGTACTAGTTTAGTGAAAAACACAGTATACATACAGTAAACATCAGTTTAAAAGAAGTTCGAGTCCGATGTCAGAATAGGTAACAAAAGAAACTAAGCAAAATGACAATGATACATAAATTAACGAAGGACTACTAGCAGTTACTGATATGCCAGCTCCAGACCTCATTTAAACTGATTGAAAAATTATGTTTTCATATGAAAATCAAGCACAATAACTCCCGTCTGGGGTTTAGAATCATACCATTATAAAATATATGAGAATAAGATAACCCGTATCACGCCAACAACTGGTTTTAAAATAATGTGTTCCGATGCAAAGACCATATGAGTGAATCAATAGTAATACCAACATATGCCATCTTTAAAGAACTGACAACAGTGTCGTAACTATATCCCCTTGGAATAAGATTATTCAAACGTTTATTTTAAGCTTTTGAGGTGAATGCTGACATTTTTGTGCTTTGTTAAGAATATTACCATAAAAGATTGGAGGTCTGAAAGTTGAAGTATATTTACGAATGATGTCCTCGTACCGATAATACATTTTAGTTAATGTTTTTAACTAGTTTACGTTATCTAAAATATACGTTGTAACACACACGAGCGCATCGAAC
Source organism: Mytilus galloprovincialis (assembly GCF_965363235.1). Classification (NCBI taxonomy): domain Eukaryota; kingdom Metazoa; phylum Mollusca; class Bivalvia; order Mytilida; family Mytilidae; genus Mytilus; species Mytilus galloprovincialis. Next base: position 99,242,706 of record NC_134839.1, read on the forward strand.
AAATTGAGATATATAACCAGGAACAAATCTCTTTAGTGTATATACTGAAGTTGTCATTATTGAGAGCCAATCTATCATCTAAACATATAAAAGTGTTTATTAAAGTTTTGAATCAGATGTTAGTTCGGTTACACATATATAAACAGTCGAAATTACATAAACTTTGAACGAAAATTCAATTTTAGTTAACATCAAATACATTTGAAGGATTGGCTTATCCTGTTATATGCACGAATGACTCTTCCAGTAGCAAGTATCAAACTTAGGAAATTGACAAAACTTGTAAAAGTATCACACAATTGCAATAGAGCTGCCATGTCCTTTATTGGCTATTACACTACTAAAAACCAAAGTATTTTGAAATAAAATACTTTGAACACTTATTTTCGAATTGCAGATATGAACCATACAACGCGAAGATGGTATAATTAATCTGCTCGTCCAAGACATATCACATGTCTATGATTGTTCTTATTATCACACACACACACACACACACACACACACACACACACACACACAAATTATGATAACTTATAACTGTACCTATTGAGAATTTAACATATATTGGAGAATAACCTTTTGTTAAACTGGACATACGTTAAAGAAGGAATAGTGAAAAACATCACGAGACGAAAAATGGTAGAAACCCAATTATAGCAGGAAAGGCAATGAACAGTAATTGTAGCACATATCAGGTTTGACAAAGACTACATTGTAGTTGATGTTTTGTGATTATTTATTTTTGACCGAATGATGACTGTTTATTGAATTAAATGAACGATATCCTCATGCATACGTCTAACATAGAATTAACATAACGAAAGTTTAACATATATATGTGTTTTTAAGTTAAATGTACAGTGGGGACAAATAAAAGACACATGTGAACACAATAAAAGAAATACATATGAATTTGATATTGAGGACAACTTTCTATGTAGTTTTATTTTATTTTTCCAACCATAGAGCTTTCTGAAGAAAAAAAGAATTCCTAATAAGCAAGGTTGTTTCAGTATCATGTACATATTACATCATGTCTTGATACAGTACAAATAATCTAAAATTCATTAAAATGTTGTCAAAGAAATCTCTTATGATAAATTTACATAAGCGCATGACTATTTATTAATCAACGTGTAATTTGAGATATACGATAGAATATCACAATCTTCGTCTTCAAGATTAACCACGAGCGATACCGACTGATTGAAATCGACTTTACACAAGATTTACGATTACCATGAAGAAATGGTTGACCAATACGATGCGTCTGTATCTCAACTCATGATTAACAGGTAATTGCTGTCAGAGATATATACATGCACATGTAGAATAATAACATTTTTTGTTTTTGATACTGATTTTATCGGCAAGAATTGACGCAGATGGTCTTTATGCCTGTGCACGAAACGTCTCCGCATTTTTACATGATGGCATTGCCTAATATTTTCATTATCAAGTCATCTTCATGATCTGAAAAATATTAGGCAGCAAGATCAAAGGGCAAATGTTCAAATTGCTTAGTAACTTAAATATCAGAAAAAAAGTCGTTGCCTGGACGGTTAATTTACCGAACTAGTTTAACATTGCCGACACAGCTGATATGTTTAAACTATATGCTACTTTATTTTATTTATGTTTTTAATTTATGGTTTTAAAATGGACCATATATTTGTTTGGGTCTCTTCCCTCAACTCTTAAGCAAAAACAAACAATATATTGAGCTGATAAGAGTAAAATAATCATACTTATTTTATCATTGAACGTCAATTTATTGCCTTTGAAATGATGGCATTAATTGCTCTTTTGGTCTCCCATTGAACAATTGAAGCGCAACGAATTACTTGTTGATAGCAGTGATTTTGTTTTCTGGTTTTTGTGACAACTTCTATCTTTTTCTTAATTTACGATGCAATTTTACTTCACTTTAATTCTTTTCTAATTATCTCAGTTGATGCTTTTAGTTACGAGTCTTATCTATGACGTCAAAGTTACAAGTGCTGTAAAATTTCTTTTTATTTCAACACCTTAAAATTAAAGTCTGTGCATTTAAATCGCGCAATTGGTAACTACTTAAAACTATAATAAGTAGTGACAGTTACCATCACATACGATCTAACTTGTTATCACGCGAATGTAGTTGACACAAATGACTTCTTATTTGAAAACATTTGGGACAATTCTATTTGTTGTTATTTGATAAAATAGTCAATTACCTTTCAATGTAAATACTTCAAAATAAATAAATATGAATATACGCTATACGAGTATTCAAGTGTTTGAGAACACCTAAATATTTACAATAAAAATAATTTAAGTATAATTTATTATTTTTAAAGTTTGGTTTAAAAGAAACAACGAATTAAAAAATCATTCAACTTATAAGTGCAAAAGACTGATTTTATTTAAACTTCTATTTCTAATTCATCACATAACATTACTTTTCTTTTCCCTTATAACGACTCAAATAAATTATATGAAATAACAAATAATCGCAATAAAACATAGTTCAATACATGAAACCGAGAAATAAAGGAAAGTAAGTGTATAACACTTTATATGCAATTCTTTCAACATCCACCCATCTGAGTTACAGGCTGTTATGAAGTAAATTTTAAAGATACTTACAAACGATATTCTTGGCATAAAAAGAAGGACAGGTTATCCAATTACAGATTCAGAGTTTATGCAGTGACACATCTTTTAGACGGTGTTTACAACTTTGATTTTATACATTCGTATGGTACCTTTGTCCAACTGTGTCTGTAACTTCTCATTACATAAGACAAACTTGATATAACTTAATATGTGATTCGTATTACTTAGTCTGTAGTTTTATATGTTGTGTCTCGTGAAGTATTATTTGTCTGTCTGTCTGTTTGGTTTTTTTTTTGTTTTTTTTAGCCAAGACGTTGTCAGTTTTTCGAGGTTGAATGCCCCTCTGGTATCTTTCGCCACTCTTTTTATATAGAAGAGACAAAAGATACCAACTGGACATTCAAAATTTATAATTGAAAAAAACCACTGACAAAGCAATGCCAAAAAAATTAAAAGCTACGAAAAAAATGCAAAACACTACATAGAAGACTCATCCACAAAAACTGAGTTTGATTTTAAATGCTCCGGACAGTACACAGATCCTAGTCAACATATTGGACAACTCCGGACAGTACACAGATCGTATTCAACATATTGGACAACATATTTGAGGAAAAAAATGTAATGTGGACAGGAATGTTTAGTCGGTAGATAGAACAACATGGCATCCGTAACTTTGATCGAGACAATCATGTGAACTTGGCATGTACTTCATGTATGTTGTCGACTTATGAATATACAGTCGTGTTTGTATAATCTGAAGTGCTATTTGATACTGTATTTAGTGCCGTAACCTTCAATATTTACAATAAAGAAGAAACGAAATACTTCTTCAATTAGGAAATGTAAATGCAATTTGTGGTATAATTATATGTGGTTGTTCAAACTCATTTGTCTCAAGTCACGGGAAAATAAATACTGACACTAAGTATTTACATAAAGGGATACTTATCTTTTATTGAACCGTTCAGAAGTTTGTAATTTAAATACTTCTTTAAACCTAAGCTTATTTACATTTGCCAATAGGATATTTGATTTTCATTATTAATCACGTCTGTCATGATTTATTATTTTGCATTTCGAGGAATGTTATTTTTAAATTCTTTATATAAAAAAATACTAAATGGCCTTATTTCTGGAGCATTTTCAATATATGCAATAACATTATTTTAATAAAAGAGGGACGAAAGATACCAGAGGGACAGTTCAACTCATAAATCGAAAATAAACTGACAACGCCATGGCTAAAAATTAAAAAGACAAAAAGACAAACAATAGTACACATGGCACAACGTAGAAAACTAAAGAATAAACAACACGAACCCCACAATAAACTAGGGGTGATCTCAAATAAATCATTCTCTGAAATGTATTTGAGATACATTTAAAATGCACATTTTGATGCTGAAACGACTAGGGAAAAGTATTTAACACTATCTAAACTGCTTTATTAGCATAGAAAGTAATAATTCCTAATTACCAAATTTCGCTTTTGAAAGGGAGGATATATCGCAGGAAGTATTACATTACGTTAATTTTTTTACCTGTCAATATGTCTTTTTACAGTACGATACGCTCACAGGATGGAAATGTATATCTTTAAGTTTTTAATTGCTGTGAGATTTCTGAACAGCATATACCATATCTTCACGGATCCGATCCGATCAGAGACCACACTGCTAGGGTTCAATTATAAGTGTTGATTTATATATAACCTGATTTTGTTTTGTATTTTCCTCCCGCTAGATTTGGATTGAGTTTTACAATTTTCTTAAAAAGTCTTATATGAGTTCAACTGTTAATAGTGCAAGTACGAGAATATCTTTTCATCATCAGTGGAATTGGAATCATTTATACTTAGAATCATAAAAGCAGTTGAAGAACCGTAATTAGGAAAACTAGAAAATCCTGTAATTTTAGTGCAAAATATTTACCAAAATTGGATCCTAAGTTTGACCCAAAGGTCCAAGTCAATTATAAATTCAAATACATTAAGCTGTTGGAGTGACATCAATGCGATAGCAAATTAACGATATAAGTGAGATTTATGATATGGAACATGCATATGAAGGTGTATTTGAGTTAAATTACATATATTTTGAACAATCAGTCATATTAGAAATTCTTGAATTTCAATCATTTGCATACAGCCATTAGCAAATGTACAATCAAAAACAAGAATTATTAGCGGGATCTGCTTACCCTTTCGGTGTACCTTGAATAGTCCAAAGTTTTAGTGGGGTTCGTGTTGTTCAGTCTGTAGTTTTCTATTCTGCTATGTTTTGTGTTCTGCTGTTTGACTGTGAGTTGTCTTTTTTGTTTTTAGCCATGGCGTTGTCAGTTATTTTCGGCTTATGAGAGTGAATAACCCTTTGGTATCTTTTTCCTCTCTTTTACCAATACAGGAGCAATATAATGACAAAATAGTTGCCTTGCCAATTTTATTTTATACTTGCCTAAACCAGGTTTAATCCACCTTAATCTACATAAGAAAATGCCTGTACCAAGTCAGAACTATGACAGTTGTTATCCATTCGTGTTTAAGGCTTTTGATTTTGCCATTGGATTAGGGACTTTCCTTTTTGAATTTTCCTCGGAGTTCAGTATTTTTGTGATTTACTTTTGCTTTTTTGAATTGGTCTGAAATGTTATGCATATAGGATTTATTTTCGTCAGATTTTAAATTCTTCCCCTCATCTCATGCATCTGCCTTTCCTTTATTTTTCAGTGTTATACCGAACTCTTTGTTTTAGATAAGCATATAGCGAACAACATGTTCTGCAAAGTAGACAGGCACATTTCTACTAATTTTCCTTTCTTAAATTTGTCGATGATGTTGATTGTGGGAAATGCATTTTGAAAAGAATAAATGTATCTCCTATATAACAAATTTAAAGACATTGTTTTGTCCTTTATAAATCATTGAAGTATTTATTCCAGACAGTATTATATGTTTCAACGTATATGTTTCAACGTTGAATATGTGACCAAGGATTTGAAATTGAGAATGGAAATGGGGAATGTGCCAAAGAGACAACAACCCGACCATAGAACAGACAACAGCAGAAGGTAACCAATAGGTTTTCAATGCAGCGAGAAACTTCCACACTCGGTGGCGTCCTTCAGCTGGCCCCTATCAATAGTATTTCTAATAAAAATTTTAATAATGATATGACTGATATTTTTGTTTTTTTGAACGCTATACAACTTGTAAGTTATAATTTATATAATCATTAAGCATGCATGCTATACCGATGAACTATATCGTTCAAAGTAGCGAAGAATTGAATGGGGTATCATATTTAGTGCTTTGTCTCGAAATTTAATTCAATAAGGACTTAAAAAAACAACACAGTTGATTAAACTACAAGTTAAGTTTGGAAGATATTTCAAAATCTTATTTTATCACAAATCATAAGTCATTGAGTATTCAATCTAAATCAAATAAACTGCCAAACTAAATAGACATTTATTTTTCATCAAAAACAAAACTTTTTTTAATCCCGCTGCATTTTTGCGCCTATCCCAAGATAGGCGCCTCTGGCCTTTTTAAGTCATATATGATTTTTAATTTTAGTTCATTTATATATTAAAAATTTCGGAAATGAGTATGACGTCTAATATCACTGAACAAGTATCCATTTTGTTAAGGGCCTAGCTGAAGCACGCCTCCGGTGCGGGATTTTTTTTCGCTGTATTGAAGAACTATTGGTATCCTTCGGCTGTTTTCTGCTTTTTTGTCGGGCTGTTGTCTCTTTGACACATTTCCCATTTCCATTCTCAATTTCATACTATACAAAATAAATCAAAATCAAGTAGTAGATGGCAAATACTTGTACAAATCCCGAAATTTAACAAGATTGATGTATCATCATGCAATTGATTGAAAACATTTAATTTTTCAATTCATATAAATTTAGAACAGTTTTGTCTTATTTAGTTTTGTGTGTGTGAAAAAATATATAAAATAAATGTAAAGCTAAAAACATTCATATATTTAAGAACACAATTTTACAGATAGACATCAATTGTGAAACAACACTTTACTTACATGAATCTTTTGTTCCTAAATCTTTTCTTTAAAAAAAACACAACGTCGTCAAAGAATGGCTGAACTTATATTAGTCAGACACTACCCCTGTTGTTAAAAATATTCGAGTGACATATCTACAATCAATAACGGTCAGTATATGTCTGTAAATTTTATTGATTGACATTTAAAGGTATAAAAAATACAGTTTGTATGTTGGTCGAGATAACTATCAGTTGTAATTTATCTAAAGGAAAAGATAAAAACAGAAGCCTGTAAAATGAAAATGTCTAAAATGTTATCCTTAGATATGCTTCATGACCTTTATGACCTTTGATTTATTTTTACATTTGTTTAACTACCATTTTTTATCTTTCTATATGGTATGGTATTTGCTCATTGTTAAAGGTTTTGTGGGTAACCTGTAGTTAATAACAACATTGTTCTTTGATAATTTTTTGGATATTTGTCTCAGCGGCTGTCATTGTGTCCAAATTCCAACCGAACAATTTTTAAAGAATCTGACAACAACAACGTACAAATGATATCGATAAAACAAATTTCAGCTGCTATATAAAAATCTAATCGATCAGTGGCTGGACATTGCTGGTTGTTATAGTGTTTACAACATAGTGTATAACTAGGCCATGGACCATGTGGTCCGAAAACACAATTATTTCGCAGTGTATTTCTTTTGGACATTGAATTTAAATTTAAAAAAAAACGCACCTGATAACTCAAAAAGAGTTTTTCAGTGTTACAGTAGTGTTTTACTATTGGGGCAAATTATATCAAAATTATTGAAAAGTCTACCATAGTTAACTCAAAATATGGACGATGTTAATGGGGTTTAAAATTCAGTTTTACAGTTTCAGACATGATAATTTCTGACTTTTTCAAACTAGACAAAACCACTACTTAACATAAAGATTCAGCACCCAAAGTTTTTTAACATGTAGTTTCATCCCCTTACTTAATATTTCATGCATGAAATATCAAGAAATGAATTGAGTAACGGTATAAAAAAGAAAAATGGCAAGTTAAACACTGTTTACACTAGGGACTACATTGTGTGTCATTGTTCAACCATATTTTGTGGTATGTGTGGTTTGTTGAACTATGCAATATTGAATAATTCTTGTATTCTTATTATTTACTATAGAGGGGAATAAACTCCATGATTTATTTACAAGTACGTAAAGAGAGTATTTGGTTAGATCTCATAGGGAAAGTCAAAATCATGACTCGAAAACAAACTGAAAGTGTCATGACAAAAACCCAGAAAACAAATTCAAGAAAACAACAATACACGAAACATCAGGTCAATCCGTTCTCAGATTCCAATATTTAACAACGATTATGTGTCGTATTGGCTTAGCAAAACAAAATGGCTACTGAGAGTAACTTCATAAGTTAAAACAATTCATCAAGACATCTTGTCCATTTCTGTAATCCCCAATCAATCAATCACTTCAGTATGTCATTGATAAATATTTATCTTTATATGTAGTGTTTTGTTTCTAGACTGGTGTTTGTGTTTTTGTCTCTGTTTTTGCAATGACGTTGTCAGTTTCTCATCGACATATCATAGTTTGCATGTAATGGAATTATTGCAGCAATTACTGGAGTATTTTACATTTTACGTGTCTTGTTGTAGTGCCAAATTGATGACTCTACCTCCACATATCCTCTTATTATAATTGGTTCTTCGACTTGCCCTACCAACTTGATTAATTGTTTGAACTTTTTCAGTTCTTGATAATTATATTGTTATTGATATTTGTATATTTTGACCGAGTTCCTCTGTATTATCTTGTTTGAGATAGAAGGACTACGTTTCGTTTAAAACGGGAGGTTGGGCTAGCCCTAAAACCCAGTTTAACCCAACATTTTTTCTTAAAATGTCCCATACCAAGTCAGAAATATGACAGTTAATATCAACACTCTATGTGGTTATGGGTTTTCTTTTGTTGTAGCTTATTGTTCCTGTTGTTCCGTTTTTTTACTGTTATGATTTATATGTTTTCCTCGGTATTAGATTGTTTCCCGAATTTCCTTTTGCTTAATCGAGTTAGGACTATTGAACAGTGGTAAACTACTGAAGCCTTTATTAAATACCACATAATGTCCAATTTTCCTAGCTGTCCAATTCATATCAACATATATAATATTAAAAACACTTTAATATGCAATTCTTTCTTCATCCACCCATCTAAAATTACAAGCTGCTAATAAATTAAATTGTTTAAATACTAACAAAGATATCCCTTTTATAAGAAGTATGACAGTTTACCAAACTACTGTTTCTGATTTTGCTGCAGTAAAATATTTCTATGTCTTTAATTTGATTGTATAATTTCGTATAGTTATTTGCCAAGAAAGTAACGCTTTATTTCTGTTATATGAAGCATTTTGTAAATGTAAGTACCCACAGTGTCAAAAGAAGTTTACATCTGGAAAAACCATTTCAAACAAATTCTCTTTCAATTTATTTCGGCGTTATATTTTTTTTTATTGTTAACTAAATTTAAGGGTATTTAGAGCAATTATATTTTTTTGACGTGTTCAAAGAATGGTATTTTCCTAGATCAGAGAATAAAGTTTGATTAAAAAGTTCTAATGATGCAAAAGAGGGACGAAAGATACCAAAGGAACAGTCAAATTCATAAATCTTAAATAAACTGACAACGCCATGGCTAAAAATAAAAAAAAAAAAAAAACAGACAAACAATAGTACACATGACACAACATAGAAAACTAAAGAATAAACAACACGAACCCCATTTAATTTAGGGATTGAATTGAACTCCCAATGAACCATATTGTTGATAGGTTAGTAAAACGTCTACGGCTTAGGTCGATTAAAACATTCCCAACTGATGTTTCAAAGTAATGCTGTTGTTGAACATCTGATTCTGTTTGTTTGTAAAGTGACTAGATTTAATTTAAGATGGTGGAAACAATATCAATGGAAAAAAATTATCTAGACTCTCAACTCAACAGGTATTCTTCTTTTGATTCTATACTAAAATCCTTTCGCACCATACATTAATTCTGGCAATCACAGAAAATGCATTATATGTGATATTCAAATACATTTTTTAATTGAAGGTATGATCATAGTTTGTTATATTTTCAGCTGAGACAAATTGCCAAGATGAATGTTAACATATAAAATGGTTTTGTAATATTTGCTGTGCAGTATGAGCATGGCAAATCTGAAATAGAAAATAAATCCTGACAGTTGTACACTCATTAATGTCTTTATAGTTAGATTTATACTTATTATTTAAAATAACAATATTGAGAATGGAAATGGGGAATATGTCAAAGAGACAATTGACCCACCATAAAGCAGCCAAAGGCTACCAATAGGTCTTCAACGCCACGAGATAGTCCCGCACTTGGAGGTGGTTCTCAGCTGGCCCCTAAATAAAAGTGTGTACTAGTTCAGTGAAAATGGACGTAACACTAAACTCCAAACCACATAAATGAACTCTATCCAATGTATAATAAAGAATCACATAGCACAGTAGAATTCAGTTGAAGTCCGAGTCCGATGTCAAAATAGGTATCAAAAGAAACTAAGCAAAATGACAATGATACATAAATTGACAAAGGACTCAAGCCAACAACTTTGTTTTATCATAAATGTTTTTATTTCCGATGCAAATAATCAATATTAATATCAGAATATGCAATACTTAATAACCTGACAACAATATCGTAAATATATCCCTTCCGAATAAGTCTGCTTAAAGGTTAGGTTTATCTTTTGAGATGAATGCCAACACTTTGTGCTTTTTAAAGAATTTTACCAAAAATTATTGGATGTGAAATACCTGAACTTATAAGATGTCTGCATGTTGATTTATATTTACAAATGATGTCCTTGTACCGATGACAAAATTTAGTAAATGTTTTCACTAATTGGTGATATCAAAAACCTGGTGTAAATTTTTGTCCGTAATAGAGAGATTTCTTTCGCTGAAATCAAATACGTTGTTTATAAAGTTGCTCAGGTGTTGTCATGATCGGATGTAGCTGGTTTTATTTTCGTAGCTAATTTTGAGAAAAAGCTAAAAACCAATTTGTCAAGTCTCATTTTGCTTTCCTTTTTCATATTATGGAGTGATTTTGCTTTTGAGTTATTATATTTTTGTTTGTGTCTTCATAACTGAAAGCTATTTTAAAGTCTGAGTGATTTATGCCGAGTTATGAACGTTTATTGAAGCACATATTTGCCTGGTCTACAATTTTAACATTTGCCTGTATCTGCTTATTAGTGCACAATAAATAACTGCCATCTTTTTTCACAATTAATTCTCATGTTTTTGTTCACATTACGCATGCACTAAGTGTCTCAACTGATACATTCAAAATGAGTTGATAACACAGTATTTTGATTTTAAAGAATGTATACAAATTTGATTTTAAGAATGAATTAATGTATCATGTAAAATATTGTTAGATGATAAGCCTGGTACCTTTAACTACTATCATGCCGTAAGTCTATTGTTTAATTGTGTATTTCTCTGTCCTGAATGCTTTTTAATTTATTTGTATTTTAGTCCTGTCAAGTAATGTTGTCATTTTAGTGTTATATTTAACATTGCCATACAAGTGGGAGGTTTGGCTAGCCTCAAAACCAGGTTCAACCCACCATTTTTTTAAGGTGTTCTGTACCAAGTCAGGAAAATGGCAATTGTTATCTTATAGTTTGTTTCTGTGTGTGTTGCATTGTAGTTCGGTTTTTTGTTGCACTTTAGTGTTTCTATTGTGTTGTTGTTTTACTGTTTTATAGTGATTTTCGAACAGCAGTATATTTATTATATTCATAATTACATTATAATATTTGCATAGACAATCTAACAACAAAACTAAGCATGTAACCGTTCTATTATAAAGTGATATATCATTTCTTTGTCAAATTTATTTTATTGATATCATTCAATGGTTTTATTCTTCAATTCAAAGTTGTGGCGTGATTGTCAGCTGGCAAAGGATTCCACTCATACTCGCGCTAGAAGCCGTCTGAAACTTGCAGTGGGGTGAAAATTATTGCTTCGTAATTAAGGCCTCAATGTGACTTTGAAATGAAGAACAACAATACAAGTGCCGTTACCTAGCTTTTTTTGTTTTCGGCTTACGATGTCTATTCTCTTCTTGTTAAAATCTATTTAAAATCAGTATTGTGTATTTATAGTTTAAAAAAAATGTAAATTTGTTTGAATATTACAGCACATACACGAAGATGTTTAAAATTTCAAATTTTAAGCAATTCATAAAAGTTTTTTTTTTAAACGCCATTATACTTACTTGTCTGTTGGTACGATAATATAAATCCTCGTCGTGTTGACTGCTCGTCGCTATGGAAATCGACTGTTATGGACGTCCCATTCGAGACATATTTTATCTCCGACCAATATCTTTCCTCACATAACTTTAGACTATATCCCTCTAACAAGGAGTAAAACAATGCATCAAATATCAGGAAATTGGCTTTAATCTGACAGTATAAATACAAATGACTCGAGGAATTGGAATATGAATTTATATGCAATAAGCAACGCCTCACATTTTGTAACGGCAATTTAGAAGAAGAAAATCCTTCTCGAAATACTGAATAGTAGAATAAATTATAAACGCTGAAATATTAAAAAATAGTTGTTGTTCACCTAATTTTGTCAATATAACGGACTATGAACACCTGTCATGCAAGTTGGATATTAAGCTAACTATAAAACTAGGTTTAGCCAACAAGATAAATGCATTTATAAGTGATCTTTACGCAGAAACTGCTCCAATTAAGTTATGAGGAGGACAGATTAATAATGATACTCCGTAAATTTTACTGACACCATCATAAATTGGTTGATCCATACGATGTGTCTTTGTCCAAACTAACTAAGGACATTTTTACCACGTGTAAGATTGTGGTTTGTCATTGTGTCGTCTGATCTGTTAATTACCGAACGTGAATTATTCCCGATTGTGACTGTTTTGTTGATATGAGTTCGCATTGGTATAAGACGTGTCACGGTACTTTTCTATCCCAAATTCATGTATTTAATAGATATAGGAAGATGTGGTATGAGTGACAATGAGACAACTGTCCATCCAAATAACAATTTATAAAAGTAAACCTTTATAAGTCAAGGTACGACCTTCAACACTTGGCTCACACCGAACAACAAGCTATAAAGGGCCCCAAAATTACTAATGTAAAACCATTCAAACGGGAATACCAACGGTCTAATCTATATAAAAAACGAGAAACGAGAAACACGTATAAATTACAAAACCAAACGGCAACTACTGTACATTAGATTCCTGACTTAGGACAGGTATAAACATTTGCAGCGGAATTAAACGTTTTAATGGTACCAAACCTTTTAGTTTTAATGTTATATTTGTTATTCTCATCGGATTTTGTCAACTTTCTTAACATTTGTAGTTGTAAATCTTATTTTTTCTGTTATATTTGTGTGTAATGGTAAAGATTATTAATATTATTAATCACCCCTTCATAACATTTTAGTTGTATATTTTTATGTGCTGGTTTATGTAATGTATCCGTTTTTATTCTGTAGTTAGTCACCACTTCGATTTTAGCATGTATACCTATTATATAGTCAATTTATAAAATTTACTGTTTGCAAAAGTATGAATTATTCTAAATAATAAGGATGTTCTTATCTGTTGTGTCGCTGTTCTTCTCTAATATTTGATGCGTTTCCCTCAGTTTTAGTTTGTAACCCGGATTTGTTTTTTTTCTCAATCAATTTAAGAGTTTCGAACAGCGGTATACTACTGTTGCCTTTATTTATATTAACTGAGTCAAAAATATGACAGTGCATTTCTATTGCCGTTGGTTTATACAGTCGTGCGTTTGATTTTGTTAGTTTTTTTTTTTGTGAACTCATTTCTTATCTTCATTAGATTAATTTTGTATGCAGAAATCATACGTCACATATAAAACCTCAGTCAAATGAACAATAACACTGTCAAAACTATTGAAAAGCAACTGACACTTTTCTGATAGTTAAGATATTTGCAAGAAGATACACCAGAGGCCTCCAAAAATATTTAAAGCAACTGACACCTTTCTGATATTTCAGACATTTGCAATTAAAAATGATGCTGTTAAGACTTGTCGATTAAACTCAAAGAATTCAGAAAAACACATATTGATAAAACATAGTTTGATGATGATAATGACGGTGACGGTAATTGAAATGGTGATAATGACATAGACGATAACGATAATTGTGATGATGACGATGATGACGATGAAGGTGACATTGATGAAAATAATGATTATGACATTGACGATGACGGTAATGGTGATGAAGACGATGATGACGATGACGGTGACGGTAATGGAAATGGTGATAATGAAATTGACGATGACGGTAATGGTGATGGTGACTATGATGATGATGAAGGTGACGGTGATGGAAATGGTGATAATGACGATGACGGTGACGGTAATTGTGATGATTAACGTGGTGTTAATCACGAAAGAAATTAAAATTAAATAGCTAACCATCTGTAACGTTAAGGTAATCATACGAACAGGATTCTTCCACTTCAATGTCCATGAACATAAGGTTTAACATAACTCTTCCTAATGTAGTCTGTATTATCCATTGGCAGTCTGTATTGCTGAATATAAGAAGAATTGGTAAATTATGAGTTAACAATATGTTTAGGTCAAAATATCACCATCGTTAAATTATAATTAATATTAATTAATTTAGAAGACTGCTATGTTTTAATGTCAAAGTATTCATGATTCCTGTGCTCTATATAATGAGGAATTAATTCCTTTAATACTAAATATAAATTGAATGTTTTTTTAACATCAGAATAATAGAGGAAAAAGTAAAATCACAAAAATACTGAACTCAGAGGAAAATCAATTCGGAAAGTCCATAATCACATGGCAAAATCAAATAACAAAACGCATAAAAAATGAATGGACAAGAACTGTCATATTCCTGACTTGGTACAGGCATTTTCAAATGTAGAAAATGGTGGATTGAACCTGGTTTTATAGCTAGCTAAACCTCTCACTTGTATGACAGTCGCATCAAATTCCATTATATTGTAACCGATGCGTGAACAAAACAAACAGACACAATAGGTAAAAATGTCAAAAATAGGGGTACAGCAGTCAACATTGTGTTATCATCTTAATCACTATAGCGTTCGATAACAACAAACGCTAAAAGTACATTAACCACTCAAAGCCTGTAAACACTGTGGATGCTAAATTTTTAGACAATCCCATTATATTAATGCACGCCTACATATTGACTGACCAGTGATAATAAAACCTTTATCAATCTAAATATAATTCGTATATATAACTCAACATGCAGACATCTTATACGTTCAGGTATTTCACATCCAATCTTTTAAGGTAATATTCTTTAATCACAAAGCACACAAATGTCAGTATTCACATCAAAAGCTTACAAAACCTTTAAACAGACTTATTAAGAAGGGATATAGTTACGATACTATTGTCAGGTCATTAAAGATTGCATATTTTGGCTTTAATATTGATTCACTTATAGGGTCTTTGCATCGGAACTAAACACATTTATTTAAAAAAAAAACAGTTGTTGGCATGACACGGGTTATGTTCTTCTCATATATTTTATGATAGAATGATACTAAACCCCTAACGGGAGGGATTGTGCCCGATATTCATATGATGAAGACATAATCTTTCAATCAGTTTAATTGAGGTCTGTAGCTGGCATGTCAGTTAACTGCTAGTAGTCTGGTGTTATCTATGTATTATTGTCATTTTATTTACTTTCTTTTGTTACATCTTCTGACATCGGACTCGGACTTCTCTTGAACTGATTTTAATGTGCGTATTGTTATGCGTTTACTTTCTACATTGGCTAGGTATAGGGAGAGAGTTGAGATCTCATAAACATGTTTAACCCCGCCGAAAGTTTGCGCCTGTCCTAAGTCAGGAGCCTCTGGCCTTTGTTAGTCTTGTATGATTTAAAATTTTAGTTTCTTGTGTATAATTCGGAGTTTAGTATGACTTCCATTATCACTGTACTAGTATACATATTTTTAAGGGGTCAGCTGAAGGACGCCTACGGGTGTATGAGCTTCTCGCTACATTGAAGACCCATTGGTGGCCTTCGGATGTTGTCTGCTATATGGTCGGGTTATTGTCGCTTTGACACATTCGCCATTTCCTTTCTCAATTTTACATTAAGCAGTGGTGATGTAAGATCTCGAAAAACTTTCTGTTGCTATATGTCACCATGATACAAACATATATATATCAAATTGTCAACTTAAAAAATGAGGTCAAAGTATCAGGATGAAATACAGGGAACGACAAAACTATTTATTCAGAATGGAAGCCTTTGGTATAATAGTATCAAATAATTTGCATATGAAAGGTGTCTTTGTGGTGTGGAAGCAAAACATAATATGTAAGTGAGGGGAGGGTTGAGCGCTCACAAACATGTTTAACCCGCCATATTCTGTATGTCCCTACCTCAAGGCAAGAGCTTGTATTTCAGTGGTTGTCGTTGGTTCATGTCTTTCATCGGTGTTTTTCTTAAATTGTTTTGCTATGAATTAGGTCGTTAGTATTTGTAACCTATTTGTTTTATATTTTTTATGTCGGGGTCTATTATAGCCTTCTATAAAGAATAGTTTTTTTTCAGTTTTTAAGGCTGTACAGTTGACTAAAATTGCTCAGATACACTTCATTCCAACTTGGGTTGACAGTTGACTCATTGGAAATCATACCCCATCTCCCTGTTTTTTATATCGAAAATACCATGGCAAATAATCCTACCTATAAAGGCAACAGTAGTATACCGATTTTCAAACTCATAAATCCATGGACAAAAAACAAAATCGGGGTAACAAACTAAAACTGAGGGAAATGCATTAAATATAAGAGGAGAACAACGACACAACACTACAATGTAACAAACACAAAAACGGACCAAGCAACAGACAAAATCCCACGAGAATAACAAATATAACATCAAAACCAAATACATGAATTTGGGATAGACAAGTACCTATGATCTTCTTAGTTTGTAGTCGTTTTAATATTTTGTCTCTAAGTATTTGGATAGCGTGTTACAGGTGAATGTACACACGTGTGTAAGAAACCAATCATTCATTCAATGGGATATAAAATTACGATTGGTCATATGAGAGTAATGGTCATTTAAAATCTAGAAGTTAAACTCTGATCCTTATCTTAAAGCAAAACTGCTAGTATATGATTTTAGAAATCATAGATAAGTGAATCTTTTTATTTCGTCCATTTCTATAAAAAGCTGTATCGTTCACAATAATGCATACTTTATTTCTTATATAAAATACTATCCTACCGATCATGCCAAAGAGGTGTTACAAGCTTATATCTACTCGTTTATGCTTTAGTTCTCGGTTGACATTCAATTGAATACGGAATATTCATAAAGAAAAAAAAAAGATATATACTGTCAATGTTATTATTTACATAGTGTGCTAGAGACCTAATACGAAATATATGTGGTCAGTTTATTCCATATGAGGTGATAGCGAAGCTCGAATCCTCATATTGAAATAACTGTCCACATTTATTTTTAGTAAATGTCTAGTATGTTTCATGTCGTGCATATATATTGAAACTTACGTGGTATACGATTCAGGGAAAGAAGGGGAAGTAATATATTGTGGATTGCTGGTTGCAGTGAGATTGACCGGTGAGCTACATGCTGATCCTGCTGTAAAGAGATAACAATGAATGATGAGATAATTCAGATTACAATGAATTGAAAAATGAAAAAGAGTGTTATAGATAGAAAAAATCTGTTGATATGTTGACTGCATGCTTCAAGTTTAAACTTTACAGGATTTAATTAATCAAAGTATTTTGTTTTTAATGCATTGTCTAGACAAACGGTAAAGGAACTAAACAGAGACAAAGAATATTCATGATCAGAAATCAATTATCGTTATGCAGCAAAATTGAGCGATACATTGCATATTTTATTTTAACATAAGAATATCAAGAAATTAATTATGCTTACAAAAATCATGACCACTGATTATTTTCATATCAAATCCTTTTTCAGTAGATGCAGATATACCGTCGGATACAAATTCAATATATGCCGATTCCGCTGTTGTTACTTTAAATCCACTGTGTGCAACATTTCCATTAGATGAACAATGTTTCAATATCAAATAATTAGCGGAACTATTCTGACCTAAAATGACAAACAATTTGCATATGCTGATTTGTAAAGCAAAATATATAAATTGAGTAAATCGTATTGATTTTCTCTATTGGTTTATCTACTTGTCATCAGTAAACGAAAACCATTGAGAATGAGAAACCATTTTCAGTTTTTTTAATACTAATGCAGTGAATTATTGTGTTTTTTATATATATATAACTCCATAATGTTTTTGCGGTTCTCTATTAAACTAGGAACCATTTAGTAAACTATCAAAATCATCAGTTTGGATGAGAATGTAGTCAAGTAATTCAAACGTTTGTATGGTTTTACATTTTTTGGGGGCCCATTATAGCTTGTTGTTCTGTAAGTGCAAATGCGCCGTGATGAAGGCCGTACTTTGACCTATAATGGTTTTTCTATTAACAAATTGTGACTTGGATGGAGAGTTGTCTCATTGGCGTTCATACCACATCTTCTTATATCTATTTAAGCATATCTTAGTAAAGGAAACAATAGTTGAGAGTTTTATCAAAGCCACATATACCATGCTCACAGATAGAAAAACAATCAAGGGGAATACACCAGTGGCACACATTCTAAATCATTAAAATTACTATTATATATAAATTAAAAATTGAAGCACATATGAATGGAGGAAAAATCAGTAGAGAACAACGTGTTCAGCTTATAGAACAATCACAAACATATATAAAATGTTCCTTTAAAAAGAAAATAAACCATTTTGATTATAAATGGAAAAAAATATTTCCACTCTTTCAAATTTTTTTCTTTTGATTCTATTTTATAAAACAAATTATAAAATTAAGTATACTCTGCCATTTTAAGTTTATATATAAACTTGTATATATTTGCAAATAGTTACCGTCATGAACGTTGACTGTGTCACCACATGATACAGTGTTCTCTGTGCTTATTATTAACAAAACATCACCTTGTACTTGAGTTCTAGCAATCCAAGAACAATTTAGATCTCTGCAATAAGAAGTACGACAATGATAACATTGCGTGCAAAACTATTGTCATAATCACCATTTGTAATCTTTAATTTGCAATTTTATTAAGTCAGGACTATGCGTCGTTTCAATTAAACATTATTCGAGAGATTAATGCTAAACCAGATCGAAAATAATGCAATACATACTCGTTATCAATAGCATTATATACTATTTTTAATACTCACCCAGCCTACACGTTAGGGTCTAGCATTATATTCAATATGTATCATCAGTATCCTGATTTGTTGTGTCATTCTCTCTTTATCCTTTATTCCCTTTTCAGTATAGTTTAGTAATTTTTATGTTGTTTATATTATGTAAAGCATGCTCACATTCAATTTGATTTGTTAAACGTATTGTATTGTGGAGACGATATTGTATTGTGGATAAGACTTCTTAAACATATCACTTTTCGGTGTGAGCCAAGGCTTCGTGTTTTCTGTAATTTGACCTATAATGGTGCACTTGTACAAATTGTGACTTGGATGGAGAGTTGTCTCATTCTCACTCATACCTCATCTTCTTATATTTTTTTATAAGTGTCTGACCCTTTTTGCTTTGAGTGAATAAAAAATGTTTAAACTAATATACTATTTTATGATACTCACCCAGCATATCCGTTAGGATATCCAGGAGGTGTGATGCTAGTAATGCTATATCCTACAATCATTTCAGCTGGTGTACCACTACATTGTGCTGCTACTGTAATGTGTAGAATGAATTATAATGTTTATATTTCTAACATTGATCATATTCAATGTTCGGATATCAATTTAAAAAGGTAGGTAGAGAAATAAAATTAAAGTTCAATCTTGTCACGATAAATAATAAAAGTTATTGAAATTTTGCACATCTGCTGTGCTTCAAATTTTTCAAAACACTGTTCAATTGAAAACTAAATATGGTGTTTTTTATATACATTAATTGTTTATTGCAAACAAATCATCAATAAAATTTATTATTTACAAGGAGAATGGAAAACCAATATCAGTTTTATTTATTATCATAGCGAACTATAAATTGTTTACACATCGTTATTCAAATACATCATTTGGCATTACTTGTTGTAGCAAAGCGTCTGACAGATGACAGCTGAATTGTTTATTCTGATGCAAACATAGGGAAAAAGAGAATGTGTACTTAGAATGCATCAAACAACAAACAAAATCACAGGTAATTATAAAATACGAAAACAACAAAACATCTATAACAAAAAATAATCGCCTATTATAGTACATTGAAAGAGAACATAAGGCATACGTAAAAAAAAAATATTACTTGATATGGACTCAAAAAGTAAAAGAGTACAAAATGCCAATACTTTATCAGTGCAAAACATATTTTTAAGATTAGAAAAAATATATAGTTCCTTCATTTACCTTGATATATGGTAAGTGAAAGAAGCACACAAAGCAGCAGATATCGTACTGATATCATCTTCAGTTCTTAGTACGTTAACAAGGCGGCAACCATTAACTGTGATTTTTTTGTTCTTCTATTAAATATATCGTCTAACATCTGTTATGATATGCACTTTAATTTTACTAGTTTCGAATTCCTACAATAAATGATGAATTGTTGGACCATATGCACATGGTAATAAACTATCAAATATTTTTGATACATTGTAATAAAGATCTATTTCATTCAGTGTGTTGTTCTAACATGTCTTGAACACTGCTTCGTTATCAGTTACCATATGCTTACATCTTTACACTTCAATATGATGTTAAATTCAAACTCTAACCGGTGTTTAGGAATCCGATCCGAACTGAATTGTTCTACGATGTCTCAATTAACAAATGAGGATAACACGGAAGTATCACAATTTTTTGACTGATACCATACATTCACTTTTAAACAAACTTTTTGAAAAATGTTACTTTTATTCAAATTACAACAAGAATATGTACGAATAAAGCAGACATACATACAGTTGCATTGATGCTCCAACGCTTTATCAATTTATTTGTATATGATTGCGGTTTGCCAAATGTTTGGATAAATTCAAATATCCGTCAAATGAAAACTAATGATAAAGATGGGTTGAAAGTAACTGTTGCATTAAAACTTAAAACAGCGTAAATTTTAAAATTGAATTGTATATAAAACACGGGACAAAATGAGACGAGGTCCTGCTGGGTTTATGAATGACAGCATATTGAACACTTTGGAATGAATGATATGCATTTTTCCCTTAATGTTATTCTAATGTTAAAACGCCTTCTAATTACATTAAAATTTGAAGAACTTTTTTCTTATATTGCGTAAATTAATAAATGCGTTGTTTATACAATGTATATACGCAAATAAGCAACTTATAAATAAGAGGGAAACTCTTCTAACTCCGCCTGTATTTCAAACAAATAACATATACATTTTAATTAATGAATCTTTGTATTTTTTTTTTTCTAATTAAATAAGGAATTAAATCATGTAAAACATGCCTGGTATACATATTAAGACAGGGAAATGGCATTTTTCATAAAAGATACATCATGCATATTTCATAATAAGCATTGCCCAATTAAGGATCACCATCCTATATATTCGTATATTATACATGCATTAAATACATCTCGGTTAATCCTGTAATTTGATTGGTTACCTAAAGGGGGAAATGGTAATGAGTGTTAAAATCTGGACATCATGTATGCTATAATTGTTATTCGGTATTCAAAGAGGATATTAGCTCATAGTACATGTACCGATAAATGCTCTATATCCCCTTTGTACGTCGTCTCAGGAGAAATACGTATAAAGGATCCCGAATAACAAATAATTTTATTGCGTGCTTTGTGAATCACAGAAGGCAAGCGTTGTTGCCAATCTTTATTTTTTTATCCCTAAAATGAACATGTGAAATATAAAAGAGCTTTAACTTTGAAATTCACTCACTGTAGAACAAATGGCTAATGTGATACTGATAACGAATATATAAATTATCCATATCAATTTATTAACAATCTGAGGGTTACGTTTAATGAATATTTTCTGAAATAAAGAGTTCTTAATTACGGATATAAGCGAAAAATATGAATAATAGACCACAACAATTCACTGAAAACGAAGATTGAGCAGTTCAAATCGCATTAAAACTGGCGTTAAATTTAGGTTCTCCGAATTGATCAAAATGTCCTGTACCTCTATAGTTACACACATTATGTTACTCATGTAAAATGCGTGAGTCACATCCAGGTATATGTCATCATACATACATAAAGTAGGTTTGTAGACGTCTTTTCTCTAACCGTACAGCATCACCACATTTATGAACTATATAGTCTCTGGTTCTTACACTTTCTGGAGATAGAAAGTTTAGAATGACAACAGAATTTTTGCGGACAAGAAATAAATAAAAACTGTTAAAGCAGACAAAATAAACAAAAGAAATGATTAACACAAGGCACAATCAAATAAAACAAAACAAAAACTAGTTTACAAATCACAGCACAAAACTAAAGATTGACAAACAAGAACTTAGAAATAATCTTTATTTTATAGATACATTTTTTTTGTTTGTTATTTAAGAAGTATAATATGAATTTAGATCTTACCTTCAAACGACTTAACTTCCGTGGTATACTATTTTGTTAATAATATAATATCAATATATACGTATAATTTGTCTTGTATAACGTATATAAAAAAAAGTGTCGACTCCTCTCCAATATTTGTTTGACAATAATAAACATTATATAAAATGCAGCATTAAACATATATCATGAGCTTCCATTTAAACACTTAAAAAATGACACTCCGAACGGGACAACCCTTAATTTCTATATCTTCTTACACTCAATTGTAATATGAATGCGTTGTATAAGTTGGAAGTGTTAACATTTAAACTATAATTTGCTTGACATATCAAAAGCTTTATCATGGGACTCCATTTATATTACCTTAATGGCATTTCTCTGTATGACATAATAAAAGTAGTGATACTAATTATCTACTATTCTACTAATATAAAAGGTGTCATACCACCAATTACAAGTCCCTATCTGTTCAACCAAATTTTGCAATTTTCACAGCTTTCTAAATATTTTACCTTAAGTTTAACTTCATATAGAAACAAGGTATATCCTGAATTGTACATGTATCAGCTTTCTACATGCCAATTTTCACCATACCTTTAAAGCCTTCTAACAAAATAACTGACCTTCAAACAGAGGTACCCCAAAAATAACCCCTGGTTTTCAGGAAATCTTAAATTAGTATACTATGGAGTGCATTAATCCTCAATTTTTAATGCAAACTCATTGACAAGTAAATTTTGGCTCAAAATGGTCAAGATATATTTCTCTTTCACCAAAAGTTTCATTTCTGCAAATTTGTTGTTTAGTTTAAGTAAACAAGGACACCAAAAGCACTATTTTGTGTCAGAGTAGGGCTACTCTCACATACGTTCTAAATTGGAGGGAGTAATTGGTGGTGTGACACCAAAAGCATTTTCAATCGATGCACGTGAGTAATGTCCTAGTATATAACGACAGTTTCAGTACACCGAGGTCTAGTAGTCATAAATCATTATTACTGAAACAAATCCGGATCACACACCGAAACTGATGGACACTTATCAACTATAAGAGGTGGGAAAGGGAACACCAGAAAATCTGTACTGCTTCAAAATCAAACGCCATCATACATCGAAACGGACTATTTGATAACAACTGCCATATTCCTGAAATAGTACAGGACATTTTTAGAAATGTAGTGGGGTTAACCTGAACTTGTTGTTTGTCAAACCTCCCGCTTAAATTGTAATGCTAACATTACGACTTTACGTGACAGGAATACAGTACAAATAAACGCAAGAACACTCAAGGACAGAGAAATACACAAATAAATAATATAATAGTACATTTCAAAATGTAAACCACAGAATACCAACGAACAACTAAAATTAATTCACGACAGTACACCAATACAGCACAATATAACTATAATGATGAACTATGCGTCACAAGAATGTATCGACGCTAAAAAGGTGACTTCAAAGGTTAATTTCTCAGAACAGAATATAAAATTGGTATTAGGTTTGTACAGGTGTTAATTGATGTACTTTTTAACATTAAGAAATTATGATATTAATATAGAATTGTGTAAGTAATGGTTTAATTATTTGTATTTCATAACCATGTCAGTTTATCTTCTAAATCAAACTGTGAAATAATTCCTGTGCATATAGTTGCTTTAAATAAAATTCACATATAAATGAACTAGTCGATATCTTTACTTTTACATGCATATCATAGAATATATTTAAAAGTGAAATTAAACAACTGATTCTTTTCTTAATCTTATCGGAATATAGGAAACTACTGTTCTTACCAACAGGTGGTCCAGTAATCAGAGTTTTGTGGTATGCGTATTAGCTAAAGATTTAAATTTAATTTAATTTAAAACCGGCGTTTTGCATTTGCGCCGATCTGCATTTCATTTGCGCCGATTTTTGTTTTCATTTGCGCCGATTTTTTACAGGTAAATTACAGGTTAATTACAGGTGAATAGATATAGGAAGATGTGGTTTGAGTGCAAATGAGACAACTCTCCATCCAAGTCATGTTATTTTTCATTTATCATTATAGACCTCTTCCGTCTTCAAGTTGTACACTATATTCACATACTTTAAAATCAAGAAGTAAAAACCTTAGATAAAAGCACTCTGGTTTATACTAAAATGACGAATTGAAAATCTATTTACAGCATTTAAATCCATAAAAACGGAATACATTAAAATCATAAATCTGTTATTGCTGAGTATTTATAGGCAACATATCTAATATATTCCTTTCTTGTGATTTCGTCTCTTCTATATTTGTTGTAATTGTCAATAACGAAATCCATCTTTTCTTTGTCTTGCTATTAACGTACTTATGTGTATGGCCGTCGATGGTTATAAAAATTGACTTCTAGGATAGTTGCAGTGTGCAATATGTCCATCAATTACAGCAAAGTTCAGAACAATATGAATCAAAATTAACTAAAACCTTTGTTTATAAACATATTTTACCAATATACCTGCACGGTATAGTATATGTACAAGTATTAACTTACCTGTAAATCCAATTAGGAGCAAATATAAAATCGGCGCAAATGAAAAAATGAAATCGGCGCAAATGAAAGAATCAAATTTTTTTAAATCGGCGCAAATGTCATACGCCCTTTAAAACTTTATTCTTTTTTTTTTTCGTTTTTGCATCGCTATGACATTATTTTTTTTATAGTAAATTTGAAATTATATTTGTTTTAAAATTTAAAAAAATCTTTTAGTCCCATCAATTATAAGGGCTTTAAAGCTGATAAATGTGCTTCGTCATTTGCAACTCATTTATAAAGCTCTTTGTTGTAAACTGTAAATAGGCTTTAACGATAGGAACATCCCTTACTAAGAGCATGTTTTACTTTCATTCTTCACTATGAAGAAACCCACTCATCCGACGATTCAATTTGGCTTAGAACACTTTTATATTTTCTAATGTATATTTTCTGAAATGAAGAGCGTTTTTATTTCGCGAAAACCCAGAAAATGGCGAAATATAAACAATAGACAACAAAACACTCCACATACAACAAAGAATGCGCAATGCATATGGCATTAAATACTTGAGGTAGATTTATGTTCTCCGGTTCGATTAACATGTCCTACTCTTCTATAGTTTAATTTGCTGTGTTACGCATGTAAATTACGTAAGACATCATACCTGAGCATATTTGTATATGCCTCCATTTTAACTATCATACATCACAAAATTTATGAGGTACCGTCGAATGCATGAAAACATGATTAATCAAGACAATGGATAGATAAAACTGAAACCGGTAGATACAACACATACATAGACATGTATGATAATTAATTGATTGATTCATTGGTTGCTTAACGTTCAGTGGTATAGGAGAATTGAAAGTAGGAAATAATATATTAAAATTAGATAGATATTAATTAACTAGATGTGTCAAAGCGACACGAATGGCCTCGTCTCAAAAATTTGAAAAATCTGCAATTTCAATAACACATGTGGACACAGACATGATGGTAGTCTCGCATATCAAAAATCTGCTCAAAATCTGAAGGCATATAAAAAAAGGCTGTATAACTGTGATTTCTACAATTTTTTATAGTTGTAAACCCTTAATTTTGGTAAAAATTAGCGGAGCGGAACCAAACTTAAACTTGGTCTGTATCTCATCATGGTTAGCTCACATACCAAAAATCAGCACAATATCTGAAAGCATTTAGAAAAAAAGGTCCGTATAACTGTGATTTTCAAATATTTATAAAAGTCAAAAACCCCAAAACTACAGCAAAAATTAGCCGAGCGGAACGAAACTTAAACTTGATCTGTAACTCATCATGGATAACTCACATACCAAATATCAGCCCAAAATCTGAAAGCATTTAGAAAAAAGTCCGTATAACTGTGATTTTCAACAATTTATCAAAGTCCATAGCCTGTAATTTCAGCAAAAATTAGCCGAGCATAACAAAACTTGAACTTGATCTGTAACTCATCTTGGTTAACTCACATGCCAAAAATCATCCCAATATCTGAAAGCATTTAGAAAAAAAGTCTCTATAACTGTGATTTTCAACAATTTTTCAAAGTCCAAATGCCGTAATTTCGGTAAAAAATAGCAGAGCGGAGCAAAACTTAAACTTGATCTGTAACTCATCATGGTAAACTCATATACCAAAATTCAGTCCATTATCTGAAGGCATTCAGAAAAAAAACTCCGTATAATGGTTTGTTGCGGAATGACGGAATGACGGAATTTCGGACAAGGGTAAAACTATATGGCACCGACAACTTCGTTGCGGGGCCATAAAAACATGTATATGTATTTGTCAAAATATATTATATTGATCAATATAATTTAAAGTGATGGGGTCAGATTTTTCAATTGCACCAGAGATCGAATTAGGTTTATGTTAACATCTGTCATCAATAGGTCCATACGACATATTCGATTACTTGAAAAGTTTAATGTATCACATGACTGGTTAAGTATCAGGCCTGAAATAAAATTTGCTCCAATATGGCAAGCTGGTTTCGTCAAATCTATGATTAGAACGTTCATCGACAGGATTATGTGTTCCGATTGGTACCAATAGCGCCATTGCAGTCATATTCGGTGCTGGACCGACCTTGCAAGGGCCGTATAGCCAGTCAAGGTCGTTAAAAACTTCCATTTGTTGTGTATTCGGTGCTGTATTGCTTTGAATCACAGTTTATTGCAAAACTCAGTATCATCCGTCTATATTTCTGACGATATCCGTTACCTTGATACTATTTTTGCTTTAAATAGTAATAATACTCTTATTATACTTCGAAAATTTACCGAAAGGGAATTACTTTGAAATAAGCTTATACTTATTATCTGTAAATGTTTTTGGCGTCTTTAAATACGTTGATTGTGTACCGATTGATGATATCATTAAGGAATACATTATTTATCTATTAGTGTGTATTGTCTCTGAATAAACTTCCAGTGTCTGGGAGTATTCTTACATCGGTTCTATATGTTTTTATGTCAGTTGTTTTTCTGCTTCGTGTCGATATTGTGAGTCAACCTGTTCCCAACACAGCTTCACGACAAAAGATATGATTTCAGGATTCTAAGTGTGAAGTAGCAACATTTTAGCAGCGCATGCATATGCATATCTCCTAGTTATAATGATAGTTCAGAGGTTGCATTTCCTATCATATTTTCCTTGATAGAGGTTTGCTGCTTACAAGGAAGATATTACACCAAGAGTTCCAAGTGGTGATTTTGAAGACACCACTTCTAAAAATGACACTGACGCCATCATAACATAACATGGTTTATATGTTCACACATGATGCAGGTATGTTCAAAGAGTGATAACAACAATCCAATCCTCTTCTCAAAAGTGACTTACTGAATTGAAATTATCATTGGACTTGTACTTACATGAGCAACACGTCGGTTTCCAGATGTAGGGCAGGATCTGCTAATATTACCTTGGTGGAGCAGATGTAGGGCAGGATCTGCTTAATATTACCCTGGTGGAGCAGATGTAGGGCAGGATCTGCTTAATATTACCCTGGTGGAACAGATGTAGGGCAGGATCTGCTTAATATTACCCTGGTGGAGCAGATGTAGGGCAGGATCTGCTTAATATTACCCTGGTGGAGAAGATGTAGGGCAGGATCTGCTTAATATTACCCTGGTGGAGAAGATGTAGGGCAGGATCTGCTTAATATTACCCTGGTGGAGAAGATGTAGGGCAGGATCTGCTTAATATTACCCTGGTGGAGCAGATGTAGGGCAGGATCTGCTTAATATTACCCTGGTGGAGCAGATGTAGGGCAGGATCTGCTTAATATTACCCTGGTGGAGAATATGTAGGGCAGGATCTGCTTAATATTACCCTGGTGGAGAAGATGTAGGGCAGGATCTGCTTAATATTACCCTGGTGGAGCAGATGTAGGGCAGGATCTGCTTAATATTACCCTGGTGGAGCAGATGTAGGGCAGGATCCGCTTAATAGTATTACCCTGGTGGAGCACATGAGATAATCTCTGGCTTTTGGACGTGTTTGAGTTGTCCAGTATTGAGTTTTCTCTGTTGTATTTTGTATTCTGATATTTGTATTGTGATCTTTTTCTTTTCTAACCACGGCTTTGCTGTTTACGGGTTTGAATATCTCTTAAGTACATATTTGTTTAGAAACATTTATTGTATGTGCCTATTCCAAGTCTTTTATCAAACCTTTTATAACTGATTACGGTATGGATTATGTTATTTGTAGAATGCCAAACCTCTGATTGCTTAAATTCCCGTTATTTTGTCTCTGTTTGATACTTTTCTCATACACACATCTTCTTTGTCTTTATTTATAGTAATAAGAAGGTGTGACATGAGTACCAATGAGACAACCTTTGATATAAGTTAGTCACAATGTGTAAAACGTAAACAGTTATAGATTAAAAAACGGCCTTTAACACGGATTCTTGTCTCACACCAACCAGCAAGCTATAAAGGGCAAAAAAGACTAGTGTAAAACCTTTTAAACAGGAAAACCAACGGTATAATCTATATATAAAAAGGAAACGAGAAACACATATGAACCACATTAAAAAAAAACGACAACCACTCACAACAAATTCCTTGTCATGTGCAATCAAATGCAGCAGGTTTTAACTTTCTCATAAGCACCAACCATCAACCTAACATACAATTGTAGTGTTAAAGTACCAAATAGTTTAACAACTACTCTATGATCTTACCTTTATTGATACATATAACTGGTTTAAACCAACAGTTAACTTTCCTGCTTATTTTTAAAATATCTTATTTGCTCAAAGCAAAAAGGATCAGACACAAGTGAAACATACTTATAAAGCCTTCTCCAAAATACAAGATATATAACAATACAAAATGAACATGATCATGCATTAAATAATATAACATCATAAATATTAAAAACTATACTGAAAAAGGAGAGGGAATGAAGAAAGAACGGCAGAGATTAGGATGATGATGATGGTGCTGTGCGTTTTACCTATTTTGGTACTATTCTACGAGGAATCGTTTTGATTTCTTTATAAAATTGAATACTTGATTAACACTTTGCACATTTTGATCTTAGGAAAGAGTTTCTTTCCGAAAGCCAATAGTTTTAATTCCAAATCGCAGCCTTCGGTAAGCCAGCTGAGACTATTAAACAGAATATCCCTTTTATTTAGATAGAAAGGACAATCAAAGAAAAATGGTGCATGTCCTCAATATTCAAACCACATCTATAATATGGATCAGATATAATGTTAGCTCTAAACAAGTCACAATTCAAGAAGGATGCCGAACATCTGAATTGGGTTTAGATTATATTCAATTTTCTTGGACTATATAAATAATGTTGAGATTGATTCTCATTTCAAATGTCGTGTTTTTTTAATTCTACTTTTTCCTGCGTACAAGTTAATACCATATAGCCACTTTGATTTGATTGATTTATTTATTGACATTTGCGATTATGAGTTAATGTATATTCAAGCCTTTGAAAAAATACTGAATATTTAATTCAGTATACAGTTTATTTTCAATTTTTGGATCACTGCCTTTATCAATGTCAAAACATAATATATATATATACACAACTCGTCTAAACATCAACCCAACAATGTTAGATCTGTAAATTTGCTTTCGCAAATTTTTGGTTCTTCCCTCGCCGGGATTCGAACCCATGCTACTGTGATATCGTGACACAAAATCGCCTGCACTGCAGCCGTCCCGCTAGACCACACGACCACCTGGGCTCTCAAAAAAAGAGCTTTCGCTGGCCGTGTGTTACCTTTCCTCGTCAGTTTTAATCTAGCGGCGTACTACAGTACATGATATATAAGGCATGAAGATGTTATTGTTACAGATCAGCTAAATTATCTATAGTAAAGGATCCTACAAATTAATGTAATATACAGTCACAGAAAATAATTATATTTATAAGTACGTCTGAGTCAGTGACAACTCTACAACAGATGTATCCATCGGATCGCCATCAATGATGGTGATACATGGCTGTGTACATAATGTATATACAACTCGTTTAAACATCAACCCAACAATGTTAGATCTGTAAATTTGCTTTCGCAAATTTTTGGTTCTTCCCTCGCCGGGATTCGAACCCATGATAATTTAGCTGATCTGTAACAATTACATCTTCATGCCTTATATATCATGTACTGTAGTACGCCGCTAGATTAAAACTGACGAGGAAAGGTAACACACGGCCAGTGAAAGCTCTTTTTTTGAGAGCCCAGGTGGTCGTGTGGTCTAGCGGGACGGCTGCAGTGCAGGCGATTTGGTGTCACGATATCACAGTAGCATGGGTTCGAATCCCGGCGAGAGAAGAACCAAAAATTTGCGAAAGCAAATTTACAGATCTAACATTGTTGGGTTGATGTTTAGACGAGTTGTATATACATTATGTACACAGCCATGTATCACCATCATTGATGGCGATCCGATGGATACATCTGTTGTAGAGTTGTCACTGACTCAGACGTACTTATATATATATATATATATATATATATATATATATATATATATATATATATATAAGTGTCTAAGAATGTAACTTTAACACACTAATGAGTGTTATAAAATTATTTGTTATATTTTATATATTATTCACGCAATATTTCGCTAAACAAATTAGCTTCATCGGGCGTGTGCATCTATCTAGGTGAAATCGGATGCATGACAAAAAAATATATATAATTTAATTTAGTAACTGCATCAGTTTATTTACAAACTGATCCACACCTAGATAGATTGAATGTTGATTGTTGCTATTTTTAGACACTATATATATATATATATATATATATATATATATAACGTCTGAATAGTCGTCAACGATTTTCCCCACGAAGGCGCTGGATCGTTACGAGTAACGATACATGTACACAATAGATAAATTATATAAACGCCTAAAAAAGTGTACACAACAACTCCAAATACAAAAAAGGTAACTATAAATGTAATTATTTATAAATATTTCGGATAACAGATATCCTTCGTCAGTCAGATTCTGATGTTAAATGAATCATCTTTAAGTCTTCTTAGATTAAACTTTTACTAAATCTTGAAATTTATACAATAAAAAAGTCAAACCGAACATCAGTTAAGACGCTTGCACCATTCTAAAAAAAATGTTAAACATGACATAGATTATATGGCTTATTACAACAGAGAGCTCACATATATGCTTTAAATACAAATAATAATGTGCGATTTGAACTAGCACAATTCTAAAACTTTATCGGGAACGACAATTATGATGGTATAACATGTATAAGCATGATAACGTCTGTAAAATTACCAAATAGACAGCACTGAACGATCTAAATATTTGAAATTGACAGAGTAAAGTAGCTACAACAGAGTCTGAATATTTAAACATCGCGAACAAACGGCTGTTAAAATGTAATAATAATTTTGACTAAGTATAACTAGAAGAACGTGGCTTGGTACTTACCCTAAAAAAATTAAGCAATTTAAATTGGTACCTTCAACAAATTTATTTGATAAATGAAAAAGGTTAAGAAAAAGAAGCAGAGACTATAATAATAAGTACTATAACCTGAATGTGAAGCACTACACGGAGTCGAACTACATCTTTTCATTTATCCCATTTGGTGCCACAGTTGT
The DNA here is from genome assembly GCF_965363235.1 of Mytilus galloprovincialis. NCBI lineage: Eukaryota > Metazoa > Mollusca > Bivalvia > Mytilida > Mytilidae > Mytilus > Mytilus galloprovincialis. Next base: position 99,274,769 of record NC_134839.1, read on the forward strand.
TAATTTTCTTATCCAAAATCTTTCCCGAGCGAGTCTATCCTCCTTAGACCAAGCAGAGTTGTGGTCAATGATTTTAATGGTCAGTCGATTGAGATCTGCCTTAGTGTGGCCAGGGGATCTCAAATGTCGACTGAGAGAGAAGTCTGGCTTGCATTGGTAGTCGCTACGATGGCCGTTCATTCGTTTGTGAAACGGCTGTTCTGACTCGCCAACATACTGTTTACCACATTTACACTGTAAGAGATACACAACATTGGAAGTCTTGCAATTAACATTGCAAAATATGGTGTATTCTGTGCCAGTAGAGTGACTGTTAAAAGTCTGGGTATCCAGTATTTGTTTGCAAGTCAGACATCGTTTGTTTCCGCAACCCTTGCAAGAGCCCATAGATGAAGAGCCTGCTTGAGAAGATAAATCAGCTCTCACCAGCAAGTCTTTAAGGCTTTTGGGCCTACGGAAAGCCAGTTCATGTGGCTCGGGAAAGATCTTGGATAGTTTAGAATGTTTTTCGATCTCTTTCCAATTTTCGCGGATAAGGTGAGATAATTTGTCAAATTTTGGATGGTAAGTCAACACAGAAGGCACCCTCTTGTTGACCTTTTTGTCTTTATATTGTAAAAGCTCATCTCAGCTGATGTTGTTAGCACGAGAAAAACCTTTATCAATGTCTTTTCTTTTGTAGCCCCGATGTTTAAGGTGACCGCGAAGTTCTTGTAGACGTTTTTTTGCAATATCGTTGGTGGAGCAAATCCTTTTTATTCGTATGGCCTGGCTGTAGGGAATGCTCTTGGTGCAGTGTTTGGGATGACAACTCAAACGACAAGACTTCAAATGTTGTGTATCTCTTTCAGTGTAAATGTGGTAAACAGTATGTTGGCGAGTCAGAACAGCCGTTTCACAAACGAATGAACGGCCATCGTAGCGACTACCAATGCAAGCCAGACCTCCCTCTCAGTCGACATTTGAGATCCCCTGGCCACACTAAGGCAGATCTCAATCGACTGACCATTAAAATCATTGACCACAACTCTGCTTGGTCTAAGGAGGATAGACTCGCTCGGGAAAGATTTTGGATAAGTAAATTAACAACTTTGGCACCAAATGGGATAAATGAAAAGATGTAGTTCGACTCCGTGTAGTGCTACACATTCAGGTTATATTACTTATTATTACAGTCTCTGTTTCTTTTTCTTAACCTTTTTCATTTATTAAATAAATTTGTTGAAGGTACCAATTTAAATTGCTTAATTTTTTGAGGGATGTATAAGTACCAAGCCACGTTCTTCTAGTTATACTTAGTCAAAAATTATTATTACATTTTAACAGCCGTTTGTTCGCGATGCTTAAATATTCAGACTCTGTTGTAGCTTCTTTACTCTGTCAATTTCAAATATTTAGATCGTTCAGTGCTGTCTATTTGGTAATTTTACTGACGTTATCATGCTTATACATGTTATACCATCATAATTGTCGTTCCCGATAAAGTTTTAGAATTGTGCTAGTTCAAATCGCACATTATTATTTGTATTTAAAGCATATATGTGAGCTCTCTGTTGTAATAAGTCATATAACCTATGTCATGTTTAACATTTTTTTTAGAATGGTGCAAGCGTCTTAAATGATGTTCGGTTTGACTTTTTTATTGTATAAATTTCAAGATTTAGTAAAAGTTTAATCTAAGAAGACTTAAAGATGATTCATTTAACATCAGAATCTGACTGACGAATGATATCTGTTATCCGAAATATTTATAAATAATTACATTTATAGTTACCTTTTTTGTATTTGGAGTTGTTGTGTACACTTTTTTAGGCGTTATATATATATATATATATATATATATATATATATATATATATATATATATATATATATATATATATGTGTGTGTGTGTGTGTGTGTGTGTGTGTGTGTGTGTGTGTGTGTGTGTTTTGACAAAGCCAGTATTCAAAATATCAAATGTGATATTATACTTTCTATGTTGTAAATCTATTTGTATTTTCCATGTTTTCTTCCTTTATTTATGCTATGGTAATCAAATCTTTTGTTACCATTGCTATCATTTGTGTTTGTCTAACTTATTGCCTGTAATGGGTTTGTCTGATTGACAATACAATGATGAACTTTAAACTGTTCAAGATTAAAAACAAACGAATTGAATAGTTTTACGTTAGTTCTTCAAATAAACCTCAAAAAAATGATTCAACAAAAACTGTATCATCAAGAAAAAACTAAACTTCTTTGATTGACTTTTTTTACCATTTAAGTTTACACTTGACCCTGTCGCGAGCCTCTCCCAACGTGTCATTCTCATGAATATCAATTTGCTAAAAGCGTCTAATATTGGTCTCAAGACAGGGTCAGTTCCTGTAGCAACTGCGTCACATTTACTTAAAGTGATTTGTTTTAGGAAAAAAGGAGTACTTAAGGGTATGATTGGAAGTCATATCTATCTGTCTATCTTAATGATTTGTGGTATTAACTAAGGTCAAATCTCTTTTCTTAAACATCTGCTCAAACATTTAAATTTTATTTTAAAAAAATGAAAAGACATCATAGAGACTTAAAAAGATAAGACACAAGACAATGTATTGTCCAGAGAGCATACACATCATTACACTGAATCCTAAAGATTGATCAACACGAACTCCACAAAACAAAGGAGAACACCAATTCTTTTCTCCCTTTTAAAAGTAATAATAATTTTTACTTATGCTGATAAATATACCATATTTTATGAGTCAAAATATTTGTGTTATTATAAAATATAACATTAATTTAGACCCTACCTTCAAACGACTAAAATTCCGTGTAATGATATCTTACTTTAATGCAATTTCAATATATATGTAAAAATGTGTCTTATAACGAACATAAAAAGCGTCGAATACTTTCCCTAGTTTGTATGACAATTACATACATATATAAAATGCAGCATTAAACATTTATTATGAGCTTCCATTTAAACATTTAAAATTATGAAGGCACTCCAAAAGGCACGACCCTTAATTTCTATAAGTTATTACACTTAATTGCAATTTGAAATTCACTATTGAATTCATAATATCTTTGTATACGTTGGAAGTTTATACATTTAAACTGTAATTTGGTTTTAATCATAGCAGGATATTTTCTTTTGGTAGACCTGCTTGACTGATGAAACGATACCATTAGATAGTCAATTTAACATTATTGATGTATACTAGCGTCTAGATGTTTTTTAATTTCTTTTTTGAACATTATGATACAATGACTAAACTTCTTTTTTATCATTTGGTGTAAAACTATTAAATATTTGTATAAAGAAGAACCATAAGTGTTTTTCAACAATTAGTATGATTGCTCAAATTAACATTGTTCGTGAATGATTATGGTTGACAGCTATTATTTATAAGTGCATATAAGGACATTGATGATCATGTATTATTTGTACAGTAGGATAAACCTATCTTTTATATGTATAGCAAGGCTAGTTTGTAGATATTTTTTACAAGATCGACTATTTAGTTTTCACAATCATTGCTTATTGATAGTATTACTATTAGTATAATGTATTCATTGGCAACTATTATAAAAGTTGCATGTTGTTCATCTGAAAAATATTTGTTGAACAAAAGGTACCACATATGACCAATACCGGACATGCTATATTCATACAGTGCCATCTATAATAAATGTTGATAAATAATGGTGTTACCCTCGGAAAAAAAGAATACCCAGACTGACTGACTACAATTAACTCATACGTTATGGATAATAACCTTTTAATAGATCCATGTAAATTACTTATAATACGAAGGTACATAAATCATGTTAATCCGGCAGGACCACCCGTTAACTATAGTTATAGATAACAATTATATATTTTACATGATCTGCTGATTTTGTACTTTGCCTCAGATCATTCTATAATTGTTATGCCTTTTTTTATGATGTTAGTTTATAATTTACATTTGTTATTTCAATCAATATACTTCTTCAAATTTATTTGTATGCCTAAACACTTGTTTCATAATTCCAAATGAAACTGAACTGTTATCAAAAAAACGATACAAGTACTGAAATATATGATTATATTTATATTGAACTTTAAGAAACTTGCATATGTTATAGGTTTAGCTGCTATTGATGTTTTGATTCCATAAAAAATTAAATCACAGAAATACTGAACTGAAAACAGAAAGTTCCTAATCAAATGACAAAATCAAAACCTGGTTTTATAGCTAACTAAACCTCTCACTTGTATGACAGTCGCAACAAATACCATTATATTGACAACGATGTGTGACCAAAACAAACAGACATAATAGGTGAAAATGTCAAAAATAGGGGTACAGTAGTTAAAGCACATTAGCAAAAATGAAAAGACAAGAATACAAAAATTTACGATAGCATAACTACACAATGATGGAATGTATAAGTACAGATTCACGTCATATGTATCAAAGAAACACAAAAGGGCAGACAGACAAATCACATTAGCAAAAACGAAAGACACAAATACAAAATGTATCATAGAGCAATAACGGGATGTATCAGTACAGAGTCACGTCAAATTGATACCACAAAAACAGACCAAACAGTAAAAGTAATATTAATAAAGGCAAATAAAAGAATACTACAACACGTTATTAAGTTTTAAGATGATAAACAACGTCAGTACCCAGAATCTATACTTTATTTACTCCATCCTGTATTTTTTGTGAAGTTGATACGAAATATGTATCAACAAAATATTGGTACTTTCCGAAGAACTTTTGCACATAAAGGACAAGGCGTTCTTTGACATACCCCTGGTTCATCAACTTTCTGCCCAGATACTGGTGACGTTTTACAAATTCTCAGCTCTTGAACTCGATTTAGTTGGTCAATAATTTTCCCATATGCAGGTGAAGTTTGTATATTACTACTAAGGAGGGGGAAGTTGATAATCTCAAAATTAAAATCGTTGCGTTGTCATAGATTCTGGTAATGAGATGACCGTGTATAACAAATTCGAGGTATCAGATTAAAATGAGGCGGAGGAAGCCGTATTTGTTGTTTCAGGGTGATATTTTAATGCAACCCAATCAAAAAATATTGGACTGTTAATGGAAAGAACATCATCAATATATATTAGAATGGGAAATAAAATTACGGCTTCTTTGATCTTGTTGTTTTTTTACAATTGCTGAAGGAACTCCAATCCATATGAAAATAAGATGTGGTGGGCAATGAGAGACAATTTATTGAAAAGTCTACCTCTAAATTCAACAAATATGTTGTTAATAATAAACTCAAGCATTCTGATCACTTGTTCCGCTGTGTATCCTGTTTTAACTTTTTGTTCACTTTTAACAAACTATGCCGTAAGCTACTATTTATATATGGAAAAGCATTGTGGATTATTTCTTTCAAACGATTTTCAATTTAACATTTGGAATGTGGTTTACAGGGTTTAAAAATCTAAAGTTTTGATAAAGCTAATCGCAGAACAAGATCAAGATTCAAAATTTTACAGATGTTCTTTATAGAGTTTTTTTAGAATCCACATATATATAATAATACTTCTCGAGTTAACAGTTTCACGGAATTTCTGAAGACCCTCATCCACAGCGGACAGTATTTTAGTCAATCTAATGGACAATTCTTTAGTCGAAAATGCAGATGAGGCAATGCAGTGTTGTTTGTAAGGAATGTTTTGAAGTTTAAGTATCTAATACAAACTGGGTAAGTCATCCGATTTGTTGTTGTTATGATCATTGAAGCCATGAGGGACTTATGATTCGCAAACATCTCATCCTTGTCAAATTATATGTTTTTGTATGTGTGAATACCTGAGTGCTAATAAAATATACATCAAAGTTCAATTCATCATGCAAACAATTACAATATAGTGTTTGCCTTTTCTAACAGGAGTACAACCATTATGCCTTACTCTTAATCAAACTGGAAAAAAATTTAGTAAGTCCCGGTAGGTACAAAATATCAATGAAATATGTGATTATCGACTACAGCATTGTATATTTGTCTCACCTTTAAGATTCTAATAGACCAAAGCTGACGTTTACAACATAATTGTGAGGGGCATTTTTAGATCCTAAACCTCATTTTGAATCAAATGGCTATATTGTTGCTATTTTCAACCATGTTTTATATTGAGTTATTATGGACGCTTTAAATCCATCGTCATCTACTGCATGCTGAATAGGAAATATAACAAGTGATTGTGACATGAGTATATCATAAGTTGTCTAAGACATATACGCAAAGACAATTGTACATGTCAGCTCACAAAGTATTACCTCGGATTAAAATCATTCATATAAACGGAATAAATAGTTCTGCTTTCAAGCCGTTGTTCATTGTTCTAAATACATCATGATCTCATTAGAAGCAAGAAATAACAGCTCGAAGTCTTTGGTCGGATACTGTCGCCGTGGAACAGTAGTCGGGGCTAGTACACTACCTCGAAACCCCAATTACAGAGTCATTGAAATTTATAGCGACGTCATTTATATTTTTTGGTAATTTTCGCATAACATTTAATACTAAGAATATATGTCAATAATATCAATTACGACATTATTGTAATTATTTGAGCTTCTTTGTTATGTCAAAATATATTTCTTTGCAGTCAAAAAACATTAAATCTTATTGCTTTGAAAGCTCCTTCAATTTTTTAAGATTTATTGAGCATTACATAATAAATCTAAAAGTTATATCTTATAAGGTGCAGGTGTGTTTCGTTAACAAGTTGCAATAAAAGATGTATTTTTATAAAGAAATTAGAATCGTACAAAAGCAGTGTTGAAACACACCTGAGTATCATTGTATTACTTACAATTATCAACAACAAAATACATTCCATGGATGCAACAGAAAATTATTATATGTTTTTACTTACTTGATTTCTCTATGTCGTTATGTAAACAAGTATAAAGTACCAGCGATATTTTGATTTGTTTTTAGGACAAAAATGGAATCCGATCTGCCGGAAACAAAACAGCAGAATCGTATATGGTTACAAAAAACTTTATTAATGCATAACCTTGTTTATCCTTTGTGAAACTCAAGACTGACCAAAACCACCTGTTGACAAAATTAATAACCTTTTTTCAAAACAATAATTCCTATAAGCAATCCATGTTTGACGATAGTGTTCATTTGAACGTATTTATATATATAGATTGTCGATTGGCTAACATTTCTGTAAATAAAGGCAACAGTAGTATACCGCTGTTCGAAATTCATAAATCGATTGAGAAAAAAAAAAACAAATCCTGAATACAAACTAAAACCGAGGAAAACGCATCAAATATAAGAGAACTACGACACAACAGAAACACAACATTAAAATGTAACACACACAGAAACGAACTATAATATAACAATAGCCATTTTCCTGACTTGGTACAGGACATTCTAAGAAAACAAATGGTGGGTTGAACCTGGTTATATGCCATGCCAAACCTCCCGCTTTAATTGCAATGTTACATATAACATTAAAATGACAACATAACATACCAGGACTACAATACAAATAAATGGGAGAAAAGATAGGATAGAAACACACACGAATAATAGCCAGCAAAAGGTACAAGGTTGAAAATTGGATATGCCACACGTGCGTTTCGTCTGTGCAAGACTAACCAGTGACGCTTGGATGAAAAACGTTTGGAAACCAAAACAAGTACAAAGTTGAAGAGCATCGAAGACCAAAAGTTCAAAAAAGTTGTGACCAATAATACGGCCAGTGTTATTTGCCTGGGATAAGATCATCCTTATTATTTAGAATAATTCATACTTTTGCAAACAGTAAATTTTATAAAATGACTATATAATAGATATACATGATAATATCAAAGTGGTGACTAACTACAGAATAAAAACTTATATATTATATAAATCAGCCTAAATACCAGCACATAAAAATAAACAGCCGAGTTAAGCAAAGCCAGTTCAACGAACAAAGTGACGTCACATTTGAATTTCTAAAACGATAAGAAAGAATTAGGATAGAATTCAAGATTAGATTTGTAAGACTTATATAACATTTATTAATAACAATGAAAATTACACTACTAATTTATATCAAATTGTGGAAGTAATTAGATAATTAATTGTATTATCTAGCTATGTCGGTGTTTCTTCTGAATCAAACTGTAAACCAAATATATCGTATAAATTTCGTAGCTCCAAACTTAAATCTAATAAATGAACTGGATGATTAATTATCTTTACCATAACACACGAATACAACAGAAAAAAATAAGATTGACAACTTCAAACGTTAAGACATTTGACAAAATCCGATAAGAATAACAAATATAACATCAAAACTAAATACATCAATTTGGGATGGAAAAGTACCGTGACACGTCTTATAGCAAAGCGAATTCACACTCAGCAAAACAGTCACAATCGGGAATAAGTCACATATGGTAGTAAAAAGATCAGACGACGTGATGACAAACCACAATCTGACACGTGGTAAAAATGTCTTTAGTTAGTTTGGACAAAGACACATCGTATGGATCAACCAATTCATGATGTTGTCCGTAAAATTTACGGAATGTCATTTAAATCTGTCCTACTCATAACTTTGTTGGAGCAGTTTCTGCGTTAGGAGCACACTCCTGTATATGAAGTATAAAACCACGAAATTAAATAGCCACGAGTATGCAAGTTTTCAACAATCCACGAAATTATGCATCCGGCTGAAGCTTTTTATTGGATTTACCTTCAAGAAATAGTAATAGTCAAATATATCTATGGTCAACTTTCAATTGCTTAAAGGATGTGAATCATAATTAAGTTTTGTAATTATTTTTAAATTCATTACCCGTAAATTTTATAAAGTTTGTTATAAATTCTGCCAGTTCTGAAGTACTGACTACTGATACCCGCGGGGACTGATAGTCCAACAGCAGCAGTATCAACCTAGTGGTATAAATTATTAAAACAAAACATTTAATATTTCTTGCATCTCAAGCGCTTATTTCTGGATTAACAATCACCAAGAACGATCCAAGTCGAAAATGGGATAGCAAAGAATGTATAGAACAGAAACAGTTGAACAGCAATATAAATACATATAAAATAATAACCTAAATCCATTTAGGACACCTCTGACTGAGGGAGTTGGAATCTAAGTTTGGTAATAATTTCTAAATTCATAAACAAACAATTGCAGAATTTATTTGTTATAATCATCCCAGTACAGAAGTGCCACCCGATGTGCTAAAAATACCTCTAACAGTTATAGTCTAACAGCAGCGGTATATCGATTCAGTGATTTTAAAGAAAAAACTTTATATATTTTATGCTAATTTCGTCACAATTTTGATATCACAAGCAAACATTAAAAAGTTTTCTTAAAAGAATACAACGAATTCAGTTTAAAAGTCTGGCAGTACATGTAGAGTACTTATTAAAACTAAGACATCAAAACATTGAATTTTACAGTGATGTGGTTAACAGAGTATGTTAATTCAAATACGGTCAATGTAAACTCATAGATCCTTAAATGAAGTTTTTCTTCAAGATTATCAACTTAGTAAAGTCTTGAAATGTTGTTTTTATCGGACCCATATTTATTCTGTTTTGGAAAACTTACTAAATATATATTGCCATATATGTACAGTTATAAGAACTCATAATCCTACATTCTGTCGATACTGGTAACTTATATTTAGAATTGCACCGGATCGTGTGTTTCTATTACGCATTTTCACTTAATATGCTATTGTGTATTGATTGATACTTAATAGCTGGAAAAAATATGATTCACAATTGCAAAAGAGGGGCGAAAGATACGAAAGGGACAGTCAAATTCATAGTTCAAAAATACAACGCAATGGCTAAAAAAGATAAACAGAATAATAATAGTACACAAGACAGAACATAGAAAACTAAAGACTAAACAACACGAGCCCCACCAAAAACTGGGGGTAATATCAGGTGCGCCGGAAAGGTAAGTAGTGGCTTGTCAGTGCTGCTCATCTGTTGTTGTCACGTTAGATGTTTTGTGGTTCTAACCGATATATTAAGTTTAACCATTTGTAACTGGTTTTTACAGTTGTCTTATGTTGTGCTGTTACACCACTATCCCGTGTTAAGGAGGGTTTTAGCGCTTACTTACATATCTTATTAACCGTGCCACATTCGTTATGTACCGCAAGTCACGAGACTTTAACTAAATGTTTGTCGTAAGGTCAAAAAGTTAAATAAAAAAATACCGAACTCCAAAGGAAATTCAAAACAGAAAATCCTTTTTTAGATTGCACTCTGTAAATACAGCTGTTGCACTTGCCACGCCTCTTTTGGGAAGATATATAATATTCATAGATATGTTAATTTTTTAACGTACTGGTTCCAAGATATGATTTCTGTATTTTATCTCAAAGAGACATACCTTGGGAATGTACCAGTATAGAAAGACAAGGTAGCGATAAAAATTTAATTCTTAGGTAATCCAATAGTGGAGGTAGGGATAGTATAGTATGTTAGTATAAGTTTAAACTCTTAGAGGTTCAGGGCATATACATGTTGAAAATATGCTGCACAGGCCTATATTTTGACCTTTGAATGAAATAGAAGTGCATATCAACTTTCCGTTCTTGGATATAATTTTTCACGAAAGTTCATAGAAAAGGTGGTACAGACTTAGCCGCAAATTCGTATATGAAATTACAGTGTATATATTTACAGAATTGCAATATTAAAATGTTTGTGTTTTCATATAAATTGTATTGATATAATATAGGTTGTTTTTTGTTTAGAATGAATTATTTCACATTCTTCATGTCGGTCCCCTTGATAGTTAATTACAGGTTTTTTTCTAATTGTTGAAGGCCGTTCGGCGACTTTGATTTATTGCATTTTCGTAATTTGGACTCTGAACTATAATTGCCTCATTATGAATCATACCACATCAGCTTATTTTTAAACAGATTAAATCATACGCAATTCTATTCTCATAGATAAATTATAATTAATTCTATTCTTAAATAGATAAATCAAACATAGTTATACGTGTATAAATACACATACAATGTAATTATTATTTTACACCTCGGGTATCATAAGTAACAGTTAATAAAAAAAAATTATAATAATCTTTTGGGAATGAATTTTCTAAATAATTCGAATTATAGGGCTCTGAGAAATAAACAATTCGTTGTATGTCAATGTAATGTGAAATATTTTAATATGTATACGTTTAAGGTAAGAAGTTGCAGATTTAGAGAATTATATATATGTCTGTACACATCAGAATAATATATGTTGGGATAACAAGTGAAACCATTAAGCTAGTATAAGTTGCTCATACTTACAGACAATTAACACTTAACATGTTTACTGTTTGCAATAGCATGAATTGTTCTATATAATAAGAATGTTCTTATCCCGGGCATAAAAACAATGCCGTATTTTGCGAAACCTTTTCAACTTTTGATCTTCAGTGCTGTACAACTTTGTACTTTTTTCACTTTCGATCTTTTATATCTGGGCGTCACTGGTGAGTCTTGTGTGGGCAAGGCGCGTTTTTGGCGTATTGAATTTTAAACCTGATGCTTTTTGTTATCTATTAATCATGTTTTTCTGTGTCTTATATGTTCTCCTATTTATTTGTATTGTAGTCCTGTAATATTATGTTGTCATTTCAATGTTATATTTAACTTTGCCATTAAAGTGCGAGGTTTGGCATGCCTTAAAACCAGGTTCAACCCACCACTTTTATTCCCCTTTAAAAGTGTCCTGTACCAAGTCAGGAAGATGGTCATTGTTATATATTGTTCGTTTCTCTTTGTGTTGCATTTTAACGTTGAGTCGTTTGTGTTTTCTCTTATTTTTGAGATATTGAGATAAGACGTGGCACGGTACTTGTCTATCCCAAATTCATGTATTTGGTTTTCATGTTACATTTGTTATTCTCGTGGTGTTTTGTCTGATGATTGGTCTGTTTCTGTGTGTGTTGCGTTTCGATGTTGTGTCGTTGTTCTCCTCTTATATTTAATGCGTTTCGCTCGGTTTTGGTTTGTTACCCCGATTTTGTTTTTTGTCCATGGATTTATGAGTTTTGAACAGCGGTATACTACTGTTGCCTTTATTTAGACGTTCAGTTAATAACCGAAAAATTGCTTCTCTAGATTTGGGTACCTGTTTTGAAATAAAACTTTATAAGAAGGCCTCTCCAGAAGACACATACGTACAGTGATTTTTCTTTATTTATTTTTGGGGAATTATTTAGAAGTGGAAATTAGATTTTTGTTAAGTAATTCTTCTTGATGGAGTTTTGTTAGTTTTATATATATATATATATATGCCTTTTTGTGTTTCTTTGTTACATATTAGTTTGTTTTGTAGATATTAAGATTATAACACCATGTCGACTGCTGTACCCCTATTTCGGACATTTTTACCTGATATTTCTATTTGTTTTGTTCACACATGGGTGTCAATATAATGGAATTGTATGCGACTTTTTTTATAAAACCGTGTTTGATCCACCATTTTGTACATAAGAAAATGTCTTTACAAAGTCAGGAATATGACAGTTGTTATCCATTGATTTGATGTGTTTAAGCTTTTGATTTTGTCAGTTAACTGCGGACTTTCCGTTTTGAATTTTCCTTGCAGTTCGGATTTTTGGTTACTTTACTTTTTGCACTATCCAACATATTTGGTAATGCCTATAAGTCTTGTGTATTTTAACTTTTCAGAATTCTAGTGAGGTTGTTCTGGCAATGTTTTCAAGTTATGAGATGGTTGTCTCTTTGGAGTCTTATATTTTTTATTGTTTCATTTTTTCCACAACTGACCTGAAAAAATTTAAGAATTGAAAGCTTCTTTTTGTAAATTCTAAAAATGTTCGCACGGTCAACGCTTTTACAACCCTATGAAATTAGGTTTTCTTCAATTTACCTGTGCACTTTATTGTGGGAGCTCGTGTCATCATGAATGTTACATTTCATTGTGTAATGAATGTTAATTCCAGAAAGACACGAGATTGCTGGTAGCCAATCAAAAAAAAAAGTATCATAATGAAACATGCATGCAGTGTATGATAACACATGAGTTAGAAATGTGTTCTTCTATACATTGTAGTATAAAAACTAATACTCACTACTACAACAAAAAATTTGATGCGAGTGGTTGTATATCGATATGTCATCATTTTAGCACTTTTAAAGATTTAACAACGCAAATTGAATTACTTTTTAACTTTTTTAACCATTTTCTTTCTTTCTTGTTGCCGATCAAAGCGCAATAACTTAAAACAGAAATGTTGTTTTTGAAAAAGGTGTAAATTATATGAAGTAATAAATGAATAATATAGCAGTGGTATACTAGGATTGATGATTTTTTGTGTTTCTTTCTTGCATATGGCTTAGCTCTGTACGTATACATCCGGTCATTGTGCAATTGGGCCATGGTAAATGTTTATTAATGTATTTGTTTGTTTTAACGTGATTAAGAAAATAACACAATGTTCACTGCTGTACCCCTAGTATTTACATTTTTACCTGTTATGTCTGTTTGCTTTGTTCACGCATTGTAGTCAATATAATGGAATTTTATGCGACTGTCATACAAATTATAAGGTTTTACTAGCTTTAAAACCTTGTTTAATTCACCATTTTCTACATAAAAAAATGCCTGTACCAAATCGTTTTCGCGTTTTTGCCCTATAGAATATGAAAGGCGAAAACGCGAAAACGCGAAATGGCCTTAACCGGCCACCATAGAAATATGACAGTTGTTGTCCAATCGATTGACCTGCTTGAGCCTTTGATTTTGCCATTTGATTAGTGACTTTCTGTCTTTGAATTTTTCTCGGAGTTCATATAAAAAAGAAGATTTGGTATAATGAGACAACTCTCGAAAATCTGGATCGTTAGCAGTTCCTGCTTCAGTAACGATACCCATGATAATGCCAAATAAAAAAATTAGTTAGTTTTTGTACACAAGAATACTTATAGGTTTCAATTCTATAAATATTGACAATGCAATTTCCCATAGGAACTCCTTTTACGGATAACTCTGTACCACTTTTACTATGAAGTTTTGAAAAAAATCTTATCCTAGAATTGAAAGTTCATATGCACCACAATTTTTTTTCAAAGGACAGAATATAGGGCTGTGCGGCATATTTTCAACGTTTATATGCCCTGAACTTCTCAAAGTTTGAATTAACACTAATTTTCTTAACTACCCCTATCTCGAATGAAAGGTTACCACAGATTTCAATGTAAACAATATGCACATGTAAATTTACTGGTAACATTCCCAAGTTATGTCTCTGTGAGATGGAACACAGAGAGCATAATTGGGAACCAGTATGTAAACAAAATTAATTTTCTATGAATATTCAAGTTCTCCCCAAAAGTGGCGTGTTTTGAGAAACAGCTGTATTTACAAAGTGCAACCTATATAATACATGCATCTGCATTCAAATTCACACCATTAACCAGTATGAATGTCACATGAATGTCGATATCCGTCGTCTTTATCTTATTTGGGCTTCCTTTTATTTTTCTGAAAGATAAGCTTTAAACTTAAACTAGTTAAAAATATTACAAATCATGAAAATAAGTTGATAGTACATCCGGACAGTATTGTATTAGACTACAAGTTGTTTTTGGTGTAACATGTGAGTTCTTATTAAAGTGTTGTATGCATATAATAGTACCAAACGCACCAAATGCCTTCATAGATTGATTGTGGAATTGATTGTTAATTAAATCATCTATTGTAATGTTATCTACATAATAATCATCCTTAAAATATTTGACCACGCCTTTTGACAAAGAAATGCATTGTCAGCTGATATTTTATAAAATAGTCGGAAGTTACTTTAAAGATAGTTATCTACCCATGCTACAATGAATTATTTCCGGTTCGATACATTAAATATCACTTACTTTGTTCGGATTCGAGCTGCCGTTTTGTTGTGATATGCTGATACTTCATTGTTAAATGTTCAGGCCGAAGTTATGTTTGTGATTTGTTCAACTCGGGTTTTCAGTTAATGAACAATCCTGTTACTTAAAATGGTTTATTTTCTTTGTTTAATACTTCTTTAATGTATAACTACAAATTATCTGTACATACAATCTTGGAAACGGGGCGTAAAACATCGCAGCAATCAATCAATCTTGTTATTTGAAACAATTACTCAATTCAGTGAATGTAACAATTTAATTCAAATTTCAATAATATCGATTTTATCGCTTCATATATAATAATCAATCATCTTCATTCCTCATGACACAAACACATCGATGATTATTTTTTTATAATTAAATAGATAAAAACATTTGTTTCTGTCAAGTACATAAACTTAATTTCGCTACTATGCATGTTATTCATTCGTGGCCTATACTAGCTGAAATTTAAACGCGCCTTCTAAAGAACAGTTTTATGATTTACGTATATTAATCTTTTGTTTTAGGTTTGCTCTAAATATTTTAATTATAGGGAAAGTTTATCTGATCTTGCAAATGACTTGTTATAAACAATTTTGATTTTTAATTGACAGCGAAGATTCATCAAAATATTTGGCGTTACTTTCAATGTAGACCACTGGAATTTTGAATGAAGTTCAAGTGTTTGTCTGTGACTCAATTCACTTTGGAATTGATTTCAACAAAAGTCCAGATGCAGATTTGTTGTATATGCGAGTAATGTACATTGTTTGGTGGATATGTCTTTTGATGTGCATTTCGAAAGGTAAGAATTTGTTAATTTTAGTGTGTTGCTTTAATCATAACTTTGGCAAGGAATTTCTGGAAGAAAGGTTTCTTGCATTCTAACTTTTTATCAACAAAATAAACACACAATACAGCTTAACAGTTGAGTGATCCAATAAAAAGATTTTGATATCAACGATTCTAAAAGTATATTTATGAAAGTCTTGATTTAAATGATTTCTTAGTTGTTTCTAGTGCATTAAAAATCTTCAAAAGTTTAGCATGTATATACTGGCATTTAGAGTATAATATTTTATTGTTTTAGTATGTAGTCAGTGTAATGGAAGAACTAGGGTTTTATCAGTTGGATATTCGGCCGCCACTGTACAGAGTCCTAACTATGACAATGGATACCCAATGTAAGCATCATTTAATATTATAGAGGCAGCCTTACTGTCTGTTTAATTTTTAACATTGGATCAAAGGGTAAGCAATAATGCCAATATTAACGATTCTGGATATCGTCGTCATTTATTATTCCAGATTTCAAATATTTTTATCCCATTGTACTGATACGATGTTTTTTAGTTAAACCATAGTGCATGTGTTCATATAACAAATATGATATAGGAAACAGTTTGCGAACATCTTTAACTGCCGTATCATTTTAAGATTTTCTAGATGTTTTTTTTTTTTATCTAAAATTAAATGTTATAAATTTCATCTAATGTTATCATATAATTCTGCCTGTACAGATATTTTTTAATTTTTTATGCATGCAATTAACGAACCATTTTAATTACCAGTCTTCAATTAATTTTATTCTTTTGATAAAAGCCTTTTTGAAATCAAATTTGATATATAGTTAAAACTTTGAAGGAAAGTTAAGAGAATTATCGTAAAAGTTGTTTTAATAAACCGAGGTTGAAATGGTAAAATGATATAAATTACAAATATATTGTGTGTTCATATTAAATAAAACTAAGTTTTTAATATGTAAATTTTCATCACATTTACAGTGACATAACATGTTCATGGAAACACTCCTCATCAATAAGAGGATCATCACTTTTGGTCCAAATCAACGCATCTATTGACTGCACCGGGGATACAATAAATATATATGACGGTATGTAACATATATTGTCCTCATTGAGGTGTTTTAGAATATGATAGGGAGTTTATGATAAAAGTGTTAACCATAATGATCAACATGCCAATATACATTATACTTAATACTAAGCAGTCTATGTTTGTCGAATAAAACCTTCAACTATTTTATTTATTTAGACAATGAGGGATTTCTAAGACAAAATCTTTCAGATACTTATCTTTTTAAAACCTCTGTATTATCCATCTAATGATCAAATTTGATACGACTTATTCCAGTGGTAAATAATATAATTCTATTTTGCCACCGCGATGGTGCTACAAAAATATTTCCTGTTAGGGTTAGGGCTGGTGTTATGGTTACGTTTACTATATAAATGCAGATATTTTGCCTGAAATAAGACTGTTTTATGTTGAATAGTCTTTTAACAAATTTTGATTATTGTGTAAGTTTGTCTATATCTAGAAATTACAAGATGATTATTTCTCTAATGGATTATCATAAACTGTCGTTTGTTTTTGCTTAAATGCATGTCAAAGAATACCAATAAAAAGAATCCTGAATGTTGCAAGCTGTTACGAATAGACAACATACCGCTTCCATATGGTTTCTGAATATGGTTACTTTTTAAACTTCTTATTTCTTAACCGGTTTTAATGAATCTTCCAACTTATATTTATAAACTTGGTATTTCCGAAAAGCTTTTTCGTGATTTACCTTCATTAGGAACGCTCTAAGCCAATGATGTATAAATGCAAAGAAATATAAGAAGCTAAATATCAAACTGGACTTTCAAAATGTGTCAGGTTGAGTTGAGTGCAGTTTTAAAATATTTCCAGAACATCGCTTATAAGTTTGTGTTTATCCGTATTTTACCCCGTTTTTATGGCAAAGCAAGGGTGTAATTTCTTCTCCAGATTAATGGAAGAAAACATAATATATATTATATTTAAAACCGTTCTTGTCAAATTCCTCTGGTTTATTGAACACTGATGTGATATTATTCACGACTAATATTCACATGGTTTAAAATACAATATAAAATCTTAATTCATCTAACACATACATAGTCAATAAAATGGTAACCTTAGTCACATCGTTTAAGTTTAATTTGTTTCTGTTACATTACTTAATGACATTGATATTTATATTTTTAGGCACAAATACCACTGGTTTAAATTTGCACACTTGCTCAACAAAGGGATATCCTAGATATTTCATAGCTTCGACTGGTTATATATATACATCGTTCATCACTGACAGCATGTCCAATGCAGCGGAAAAAGGATTTTCATACAACGTTATATCAGCTAAAGATTTTTGTATGTACTTTTTTATGATCTTTAATGAATATAAGATTTTAGATTAATAACTTCTTGAATAAATACAAATTTTAATTATCGTATGTGTATTATAAACCTCCTAGCCATATCTTACCATCTTTGACTTGCTACTTAATCATGAAAATTAGGAAATTTCGTTTTTTAATTGTTATCTTTTGGCAATTTTTTCAAATTTAACGAAATTAATTTGCTAATGATACATTTGATTGAGAATACCCCTTTTGATTAAGGGTCAATAGCTGAAATTTCAAGGTTATACCAGCTATATAGTTTCCAAATGTTGTCTTTTGAATCTTATGCTCAACTGTATTTGCTCAATGGGATGACAAAACACCTTTTTTGTTTTAATGTCACTAGGTCAAAGACTAATACAATGGCAAAATTGGCTTTTCTTATTTATTTGAATCAAAAGTCAAACTTTTACAATACGAAGCAAGAGAATGCAATTTGGAAAGAAGAACTGCTGAATTATAGTCAGTAAGTCAAATGTCACAATACCAATAATAAAAATATTTAGACAGTTGTTTTCCATTCGTTTGAGCTTTTGATTTTGACATTTGATTAAGGACTTTCCGTTTTGATTTTCCCTCGGAGTTAAGTATTTCTGTAATTTTACTTATTATATAACTTTTTACATCACTGGGTCATCAGCTCAGTAGTCAGTGCTTCGGTACCGACATGATTTAACAAACTTTACTAAAATTGTTAGTTTATAAATTTTAAAATTATTATGAAACTAAGGTTACAGCTCCTTAAGGCAAAGTTGACTTTAGATGGATTTGGCTATTTATTTTAGTTTTTTTTTGACATATAGCTCTTCAACGATTTTCGGTACTTATACATCTTCGAATCTCAAATGTTTGGCTTTGAGCGTTCCTGGTGAAGGTAAATCCAGAAAAGCGCTTCGGACGCATTAAATTATTAAACGTGTTGTTTTCCATTTTTTGACTGATTCGATCTATTCATGCCCATGTTAAGAATAGTGCATGCACAAAAGGAGATGTTGCATCTGTCGAAATAAATTACCTCCAATATCGTTATATATCCACCATTTTTTTCTATTTTCAGTGTGCTAATGTAAAAATATTGTTTTCTCTTTGAGACTCCATTTTATAAAACATAAATATGTTTATGCTTTTTTTTAAATTTCAGCTGACTCTGCGTGTTCTTCTATTCAAACAATAGTGGCGTCCACTACAGTACAATATATCAGTAGTCCAATGTTTCCTAACGATTATCCAGAGTAGGTATTTTAATAAAATTGATTGGGTTTTTTATCCTTTTTTTCATAAGAATGTTGTGTTTAATTATATAAGATTCATGCGCAGTAATGTCTGTATGTGTTTTTAATTTCACCACAACTTGATATTAATAAGTATTGTAATTTTCATTGATATAAATAAATGTAATATCAGTATTACAAATTTAATCTTAAATCAATCCTAATTCTATCTTATTTTGGGGAAATATTTTTTAGAAATTCAAATGTGGCGTAACTTTGTGTGATCTTTTAGAATTTCAAATGTAACGTCACTTTGTGCGTTGAGGCTTTGGCTAACTCGGTTGTGTATTTTTATGTGCTGGATTAGGTTGTTTTATGTAATGTATCCATTTTTATTCTGTAGTTAGTCACTACTTCGGTTTTATCATGTATATCTATCATATAGTCATTTTATTAAATCTACTGTTTGCGAAAGTATGAATTATTCTAAATAATGAGGATGTTCTTATCCCAGGCAGAAAACGTAGCCGCATTGGGCACAACTTTTTGAAACTTTTGGTCCTCAGTGCTCTTCAACTTTTTTTGTTTGTTTTGGCTTTAGAACTTTTTTCATCTGAGGGTCACTGGTTAGTCTTGCGTATTGAATTAAAAACCTGGTACCTTTTGTGTTATTAAAATTTACTGTTACAAAATAATAGAAATTATTATAAATTAAGGAATGTATCTCCCTCATGCAAAGCTCTGATTCCTTTCACGGATTTGGCTATACTTTTTGGACCTTTTGGATTATAGCTCTTCATCTTTTATTTAAGCTTTGGATTTCAAATATTTTGGCCACGAGCATCACTGAAGAGACATGTATTGTCGAAATGCGCATCTGGTGCAAGAAAATTGGTACCGTTAATTTTATTAGCTATTATTCGTGTGTTTCTCTGTCCTATATGTTTTCCAATTTATTTGTATTGTAGTCTTATCATGTAAATAGTTATCAAAGGTACCAGGATTATAATTTAGTACGCCAGACGCGCGTTTATTCTACATAAAACTCATTAGTGACGCTCATATCAAAATATTTATAAAGCCGAACAAGTACAAAGTTGAAGAGCAGTGAGGATCCAAAATTCCAAAAAGTTGTGCCAAATACAGCTATGGTAATCTATGCCTGAGGTAAGAAAATCCTCAGTTTTTCGACAAATTCAAAGTTTTGTAAACAGGAAATGTTGTCATTTTAATGTAATATTTAACATTGCCTAAAAATCGGGAGATTTCGCATGAATTTTTCCTAACATATTGAAAAATCTATCTAGTTTATTTCGAAAAACTTTCACAGAGTATTTTCAGAAGAAAAAACTGTACCAAGTCAGGAATATGACAGTTGGTATTTATTCGTCTGATGTGCTTGAAGTTTTGATTTTGCCATTTGATTAGGGACTTTACTTTTTGATATTTCCTCAGAGTTCAGTATTTTTGTGATTTTAATGTTTGCAAGTCAATAGATTCAAAGACTTTACAATTACCCAAGTGAAATATTTTCCGATTTATGATTCGTTTCTTTCATGATTATATAATTTTCAACACAAAGTCACCCTAGAGATGCAAGGCTTCCACAAAGGCATATAAATATCCAGATTTGATGATAAGTCTTCTGTAGATACATGTTGAATTATTCGCTTGGTATTTTAGATGAGTTTTTACAACCGATGGGTCGATACCAATTTTCATTCAAATGTTATCACATGCCCAGCATTATTTTGTTAGCAAGAAATAGCATATATACAGCAATTTCCTGTTAATATACTACTCTTAAACCTACTGAATAAATTGACTGACCAAGTTATATCGACCTCTATACATAAATAGCCTAATCCAGATTTGGCACATCTGTTAAAGACAATTCAAATTTAAATTAGCCTTTCAACTGTTTTTATTTGAGCTTCACTTATAAATTTTATGTAGACAAAACTCACGTCTGACAAACTAAATCATAATTCCGATTCTTAAACTACTGTGTCCATGCAACTGCTGGTGTGCTTTTCGATCCGGAGGATATCAAAATATCCTAGTAATCAGCACATTTGTGTATTAAGTTATGTTTTTTAGTTAACTGCAAATTGTTCCTCAAACACGAGTTTGTATACGAATGATATTCATCTGATATCATCACAAAGACTAAACGTCTGGAGAAATATATAACAATACACAGAAGAAAATGGAATACAGATAAACACCAAAATAATTCTTAATAAAATTTATCGACAGCGGTTTCTTAAAGCATAGAAACCGACTTAAATTTATGGCATTTATATCAATTTGACAATATGTATAACAAAGTATCTAAGAAGTGTACAATCACGTGGATTCAATTGCTTAGTACAATACTCAACAGATCAAAACCAGTGGACAATACTGATGTAAAAGGGATAATAAACAAAATGTCATCTTGACTTAACCATAAATATAAATCTTCGATTGAATAATAGAAATAAACAAAACAATTATTTCCTATTTATTTTACAGAAATAGCGAGTGTTCATGGAGGATAGAGAGAACAGGAGACCAAGAGCCATTAGAATTGTCTTTTAGATTTATAGATATAGAGGCTGATGATAAAATGTGTCGATATGATTATGTCAAAATTATTGATGGTATGTTCGTGTTCATATGAAAGTATCATATCAGTACGGTTTACAAGAGATGACTTTTAAATAGATATTTGAAAAAAAAAAACAAATCCGGTCTTGCCTTTTCTTTTCTCTTTTCTTTAGTTTTCCCTTATTCATTGTATTATATTTTTTTATGTTAATATATTTGGTGGTTTTATTATCTTAGACATATATAATGTTCCGTACGCTACGTAACGTTAAATTATAATATTGCAGATACAAAAAAAAAACATATTTATCAAAACAATATCTTGAATGCTTTTCACTCTTTCAACTTTCTTTAACAATTTCACAATGTATTAAATATATTCGTTTACTTGCAGCATAAAATTATCAGAATAATAATATTGCAGTCATACATGCTTTGATTATCTTCTTCTATACTAATAAAATTAAAGGTACTAATTTTCTTGCACCAGATGCGCATTTCGACAATACATGTCTCTTCAGTGATGCTCGTGGCCTAAATATTTAAAATCCAAAGCTTATATAAAAGATGAAGAGCTATACTAAATCAGACAATTCTTTAGCACAAGTCATCATCCCTAGTCACATGAATAATTATTTTATTTCTCAGAGAATTAAAATGAATTCTTAAAAATCGAAATAAATATAAATTAAAAATAAATTAACAAAATTATGTACATCATAAGAAAATATATAACTAACCCAAGTTGATAATCAATAATTGCTGTTCGTTTTATTATAACCAATGTTAACATATCTAATTGGCAAAACAATCCCCCATAAACCTAAATCTGACCTACAGAATGTATACACTAGGGCGATATTGACTTTAAATTTATACTAGAGTTCATTTGATGTGATTTCTATTGAATAGATGCAACGGGCACAACGATTATAACATCATGCGGCAGAGATGAGTGGTTTCCAAGTCAGAAATACACAACAAAAGGAAACGTTACTGTGATGTTTCATAGTGACATCAGTTCAGAACATAGAGGATTCTTATTGGCTTATCAGATACAACGTAAGAAAATAAATCGTTGTATTGCCCTATAGTAGAAAAATAAATTTTAATTGTAATGTTAAAATAATAATAATGACGTGAAAATAACTGCATGTAATTGCAATAAATGTCAAGAGTGTATTTTTTTTTATGTTCATATCGATTTCGATGTATTTCGTTAATGTTCTTTGCATGAAATCGTTCTAAAAGTTGTCTTTTGTATACACGTGTTTGTATAAATGAAATGCCAATGGCCAGCAAAGACGCCCTCACATTTTTACATAACGAATTGCAGTCTCTGAATTAAAAAATGGTGCTTTCGACAAAAGAAAAGGAAGACTAATATATTTATAAAAAAAAACATCTTTTTTTAAAACAATTAAACAATAGGGTGATACACTTCTTATCAACGTTTATTTTTACATTGTTCAATAGGTTCTTCAAAATCACCATCTGATGATGACTCCTGTTATTTCAATAATTGTGTTATCTTGCCTGTACTGTTAGCCGTCGGAGGAGTTATTCTTATCGCTGTCATAGCTTGTTGCGTTATGTGTTTCGTTGGTAAAATGTATGCTGTTCCAAAAACAGTAAAAGTATCGTCTGTTCAAAAGAAGCCAAGTTCTCGACATATCTTTAATCTGACATTTGTAAACAAGAAACAAAAAAATATATTTCTTAAGATGGAAGAAGACTCCATAATTTCAAGACCTCCAATAGCTACTGCCCAAACACAGTCTATGTCAAATGACATTATACGCAGCAAATTATCAGAGGCACGGAAAACCACGTTGAAAGCAATAAACGAGAAGGATACAACGATAGCTGCTTCATATACAAAATTGATAAAAAGAAATCAAGATAAACACAAAGAAATTTTACAAAACAGAATAATTGGAGATGATCTTTCAAGTAACTTTGTATTACAAAAGTCGGGTCAACTTGCAGCAGAAAATACCAAGAAAGAATGTCAAAATCAACAGGTGGAGTCAACAACAAATGCAGGCTTGTCAAAAATGGATTCAATTACCTACGAAAAAGAGAGCAACACATCTATTAAAGAAAAAAGAAAGACTATGTCGTCCATTACTCGAAACAAAAAAACACATACCAATTCTACGATTCATGAAGGAAAGGTATCTGTCCCCGCTGACAATGTTAATAAAAACTTTGATATGGTGAAAGCTAAAGTTAAACTGAAGCCAGATTTTAACAAAAATATAGAAAGTCGTTACAAAGCTTTTTTCAGGAAAAGCATTGAAAATCCGATCCCTCCGAACAATACTGATGGAAATGTGCCCAAACCTGCAGCTGAATTAGAAAAACCAATTGAGAAAGTGAAAATTCGAAAAATGCAAACTTTAAAGAAATTAAATAGCAAAAGAAAATAACAAGGGATTAAACAAACTTAGCATGACATTATTAAGTGTTATATCATCACATTGATATTTTATTTACTGTTCATCAAACGGGTATTTTTTTTTTACATGTTTTCGCTTTACAGCATTTATCACATATATACTTGTCAGATATTATATGTATATGCATGTTTAACATTAATAATAAAATCCTAATCATGAATCATCTGGACATTATTTAGTCCTGTGTAACTATAGCTTCGGATTAAAATTAATAACTTTCAGTAATGGCTGAAAGACTGTGAAACTTGATGCAACTAGTGAAAAATTGGCGGTTAACTTTCTGAAGTATCTGATCATTGATTCAACTTAAAATGTTTAGTGGAGTACCATTTCATTTTGTTCAGTATCTAGTTATATAAGTTATATTACGTTGACTGATGTGAGGTTTTGGGGGTCTTTTCTAATGAATAAGCCAGCAGACCAGGCCTTGCGGTCATAAAACTTTCGAGTAAGTTTTTTGTACTCGTACTTGAAAATCAACCAATCTAAATGCTGGATTTCATGTTTCGAGCAAGATTTTTGTGCTCCGAGAACTGAGCAAAGTTTCATGACTTTAACCCAAGGTGTTTTATAGCTCATTATTTAGTTCTCAAAAAGTTATAGTTTTGAGAATTTGAAACAATTATAAAGTTAAATAGAGGCTCAAATGAACCAGAGTCACTCAGAAATGCAAAAAAAAAACTTGTATCCTATAGTCTGTATATCAGGAATGTATATATCAAAATGGTGCTAAAGAAACTCTCATACATATTATACCAAAAATTGTTGATTACTCTGTCTATTATAATCCTGGTACTTTTGATAACTATTAAAACAAGTCTAAAACATAAATAAAACACAGACCAAAACGTTGATAATTAAATAATGCAGGATTTTACAGTCACATTAAAAAATTCAATGCATCAAATAATGAAGAATTTTTATTATCAACAATTTACAAATAAATAACAATAGTCTATCACTTTTTTCAGCCTACACTTGGCCAATTTTTTCTAAACATTTTGTGGCATCTTTTAGCTTCCCAACAAAATCCTAAAATCAAAAACACTTTAAAATATAAATAAAAAAAGGGATTGTCAAATAAACATTTTAAAATAATTTTTACTATAAGGTACTGCGAGGAAGTTGTTTATACAGACAAAACATAAATGATGATAATGACATCAGCTAACAATTCAGCACAATCTTGATTTAAGGTCTCAGTTACAAAATTGAATTATCCTGTATGGAATATCACTTTCAGAGATCTAGATCATAGGGAATATGTTATAGGGGGGATAATGGCATTACTACAATTCTGGAATGAGACATACCTAATACAACTAATTACCAGGTTTGCACTAACATGAGCCACTTGTGGAGCAGGATCTGCTAACCCTTCATGGGCACCTGAGATCAACACAACTTTTGGTCAGGTTTCTGTTTTTTATCATTTTCTACATTGGAAAATGCCTGTACCAAGTCAGGAATATGACAGTTGTTGTCTATTCTTTTGATGTGATATATCATTTGATTTTGACATTTGATAAGGGACTTTCTATTTTGAATTTTCCTTGGAGTTCACTATTTTTTTTGTGATTTTACTTTTTGCTCAGTCTTTAGTTTTCTATGTTGCCTTTTGTGTGCTATAGTATGTCTCTTGGTCTTTTTTTTTTAGTCATGGCAATTTCAGTTTATTTTCAACTTATATGCCTTTGAACGTTCTGTTTGTATATTTCACCTCTAATTTGTAACAGTTTCAGTAATACATAGTAATGTTACTTTGTGCACATTGAACGATTAAGATAGTTGAGGGGTATAGAAAAAAAATGACAGAATTTTGTAATACTTTGCCAAAATGATAATTTTTCTTTGCTTTTAAAAAAAAATGATAAAAGGTATGGGTCTCCGCGTTATTTTTCAAGGTATGATTTGTTCAAAATTTCTAAAATTTGACTAGATTATTCATGAAAAAACACATTTTTGTGCATATGAAAAGAAATCTATGAGACAGAATTTTGAAATAAAATATGAGAGATAGGTTTTATAATATATTTTGAGGAAAATATAAAATAAAAAATGGTGTCACCTAACTTGTTTTCTTGCTACAAGTAAAACATGAAAATGTTCCTATATGTTTAGTATAATTTTTGTACTAATGGAGTTATCTCCCCTTAAATGGCTTATTTGAAAAATTAATTCTAAAAGCACAAATGTTTGGTATTTGTTAAAACATTTTTGATAATGCAATGAATAAATAAGTTTTCTTTATATAAGTAAACAGTGTAACTAATAAATTGCAACTCTGGCTCCAACTTTGGAGATTTGGGCAAAGAACTAGACCGATTATTTACTGTGATTGTACAATTCAAGATGGCGGAATACCCCTTAAACAGAGTAAAATAACACTTCTGAGATGATGGAATTAAATAAATTAATGAACCCAAAATATACCTGTAATTGCTCTAAAGAGCATGAAAACTGCACTTCTTCCAAATCGGTCTTACCAGGAACCTAGAAAATTCAAATAATTCAATTAAAAACATGGACTTAAAAAATTTAAATAATTCAATTGAAAACTGTCAAATCATTACAAATCAATTTGTACAGTTTTTAAGTCTGTGGTTTTGTTATTCATAACATTTTAAGCCTTGGTACTGTAAATTCAGTTAATTATGGTATGCATTTTATTATCGCAATGTTTGATTAATGGACAAAAATGTGAGATTCATTATTGTGATTTCTAGAAATCTGAAATACAGATATATGTCATGTTTATAACAGATATATGCCGTGTTTATAACAGATATATGTCGTGTTTATATCAGATATATGTCGTGTTTATATCAGATATATGTCGTGTTTATATCAGATATATGTCGTGTTTATATCAGATATATGTCGTGTTTATATCAGATATATGTCATGTTTATATCAGATATCCAAATGTCAATTCTATTTATTGTGATTCTAACCTAGTCACATTATTTGAATTAAGAAAAACCTCACATCAATTTCTAAATTTACAGTAGTGACAAACAAATAGGAGATACTATATGAAACTGTTACAAAATATATAACCTTAGCCTGTAATTGTGAAACAAACAAAACATGTGATTTCTAATAAAAGTCTAATAACAAGAACTGTTGCATTCAACTTAGGCTTCTTTAGCTTAAAACCAGGTGCTCCGCAGGGCGCAGCTTTATACGACCGCAGAGGTCGAACCCTGAACAGTTGGGGCAAGTATGGACAAAACATTCAAACGTGATACAGCTCTGAATTTGGATTGTGATCAAATTTTTGACATTACATGGTTTTTTTTTACACAAAACAAATGTCAAGATTTTACAAATCAATTAAAGATTTCTTCTTCAAACTTTTTAAATCTAAAATTAAATAGTTGATCATGACACAGCATAGGTTTCTGACACAGAACGAATGTGGTCTAATGAACTTAAAAGTTTTTTTATGCCTTTGAGCAATTCACTATGCTGTTGAATATTAATCCTCTCGAAAAAATGTTTGAAGAAATTTTCTTTTTATTTATGAAATCTGAAATGAGAAAAATTTAAACCCCCCCCCTTTTTTCACATCCCCGTTTCCCTTTTTCCAAAACTGATATCAATTCAAATTTCTAATGGAGTTTGCAACAATAACTACTCTTTTAAATACATCATAAAATATTAAATGTAAAATAAAGTGCTTGTTATCACTGAATGGTAAAGATTGGTTGGTAGTAAAAGTGAATATACCTTGTTTATTGTATAAAACAATAAAAAAAACTTCATCAGCAACATTTTATATTGGCAAATTTCCAATGAAGTTATTTACATAAAGTTATTGGCAAATAAAAATAGAAAATGACATCATAGTCATGTCTGACAAATGTCCAACATACATTATCTAAAAACATTTTAGATAAGATAAGGAAAAAAAGCTTCATCAGCAACATTTTATATTGGCAAATTTCCAATGAAGTTATTTACATAAAGTTATTGGCAAATAAAAATAGAAAATGACATCATAGTCATGTCTGGCAAATTTCCAACATATATTATCAACTACTATTCTATACAAAGAAAGATAACTCCAATTGAAAATTAACTGCTATTGCACAATATTGTGCAATTAGATATTTCTTGCTATTGTGCAATACTGTGCAATTGAAAATTTCTTGCTATTGCACAATACTTGATATGGAATCCTGATTTGGACCAACTTGAAAACTGGGTCCATAATCAAAAATCAAAGTACATATTTAGATAAAGCATATCAAATAAGCCCAAGAATTTAATTTTTGTTAAAATCAAACTTAGTTTAATTTTGGACCCTTTGGACCTTAATGTAGACCAATTTGAAAACTGGACCAAAAATTAAGAATCTACATACACAGTTAGATTTGGCATATCAAAGAACCCATTTATTCAATTTTTGATGAAATCAAACAAAGTTTAATTTTGGACCCCCATTTGGACCAACTTGAAAACTAGGCCAATAATTAAAAATCTAAGTACATTTTTAAATTCAGCAAATCAAAGAACCCTAAGGATTCAATTTTTGTTAAAATCAAACTAAGTTTAATTTTGGACCCTTTGGACCTTAATGTAGACCAATTTGAAAACGGGACCAAAAATTAAGAATCTACATACATAGTTAGATTCGGCATATCAAAGAACCCCAATTATTCAATTTTTGATGAAATCACACAAAGTTCAATTTTGGACCCTTTGGGCCCCTTATTCCTAAACTGTTAGGACCAAAACTCCCAAAATCAAACCCAACCTTCCTTTTAAGGTCATAAACCATGTGTTTAAATTTCATAGATTTCTATTTACTTATACTAAAGTTATGGTGCAAAAACCAAAAATAATGCTTATTTGGGCCCCTTTTTGGCCCCTAATTCATAAACTGTTGTGACCTTAACTCCAAAAATCAATCCCAACCTTCCTTTTGTGGTCATAAACCTTGTGTTAAAATTTCATTTATTTCTATTTACTTATACTAAAGTTATTGTGCGAAAACCAAGAATAATGCTTATTTTGGGCCCTTTTTTGGCCCTTATTTCCTAAACTGTTGGAACCAAAACTCCCAAAATCAATCCCAACCTTCCTTTTGTGGTCATAAACCTTGTGTCAAAATTTCATAGATTTCTATTCACTTAAACTAAAGTTATAGTGCGAAAACCAAGAAAATGCTTATTTGGGCCCTTTTTGGCCCCTAATTCCTAAAATGTTGGGACCAAAACTCCCAAAATCAATCCCAACCTTCCTTTTGTGGTCATAAACCTTGTGTTGAAATTTCATTGATTTCTATTCACTTTTACTAAAGTTAGAGTGCAAAAACTAAAAGTATTCGGACGACGACGACGACGACACCAACGTGATAGCAATATACGACCAAAAAATTAAAATTTTTGCGGTCGTATAAAAATGACTACAAACCTGTACATTAAAGTGTTTGGAATAATATTTCTAATGTTAATGTTATGTTTCTGTTTTTATACAAATCTACAAAAGTCATGGAGAAAACATGTTTCCCCCACACACAAAACTGATAATTATGAAAACTTTTTTTTGTTATGTAGAGATGAATAACAGACATCTAGAGAAACAGAAATTCTGAATAAGGTTTGAATAATTAAATACTAGAATATCCTTGGATTTTATTTTCTCACTTACATCTTTCTGTTTTTGTCTTCCACCAGTTATTAACTTAACAAAAAATTGCTTTGAATAAAAACATAAACCAGTCACCCTGTTGTAAAATAAAAATTACCTCTGTCTTCAAAGATATAAGATAAACTGGTTCGTTAACTTTTTCCAACTGATTGCTCTGAAACAAATAGAATTCATTTGCAATTTCTGGTACTAAATTAATATACCTTCTCTTTATTTACAACTAATTTAAAATATCATTTAAAAAAATTCTCTTCTTATGAAGTATGAGATTGAACAACCTTGTGAGTCCTTTGTGGGTTGTCAAGGTTATTAAAGATGTATATGACTAAGAACATCTTGTAAATAAATATCAATCCGTATTAATTTCAAAATGATAAACAGTTAGTTTCTTAAACCTCCCAAAAAACTTGTTTATTATATTCTAATATAACACTACACAGCCATGTCATAATTTATGTAAGTACATTACCAATCTAATTAAAATTAAATCCTTTAATTGCTCCTGTTCTAATATGTCGAGCATCAAGTTGATGCGCGACATATCAAAACAGGAGCAATTAAAGGATTTGATGCGCGACATATCAGAACAGGAGCAATTAAAGGATTTGATGCGCGACATATCAGAACAGGAGCAATTAAAGGATTTGATGCGCGACATATCAGAACAGGAGCAATTAAAGGATTTGATGTGCGACATATCAGAACAGGAGCAATTAAAGGATTTAATTTTAATTAGATTGGTACATTACAAAGGACCAATTATTCAGCTTCTGCTCAATTCCAACAAGCCATTTCAGGCTGCACTTGGACATATTTTGAAATGTCTTCTACTTTAAGATAGTTTGTTCTGTTTATACATGTTCATATTTTCCTGAGAGATGAATAAAAGGCATCCACTTGATTTGAATTTTGGTGGATAGTTGTCTCATTGGCAACATACCACATCACCATATTTCTATAAGCTATTACAGGAAAATAGCAATATTTTGGTAACATTTTCACCAGTGTTAACTATAGTTAACTAAATTGAATTAATATTCATTTATAGGAAGGACATAATAACAAACCTTACTTTGATATAATAATCTAATCTCCAGTCAACATCAACTATATGTGGTGGGGAGGTACCAATACTGAAAAAAAAACATTAAAGAAGTTTTTTACTGAAATTAAAAATACATAATGTTCCCGAATGACACCTTCTTTATTAGAAAATGAGATTATAATTTTTTCAATTTTTACATTTTTGGTATGTTTTTGCAAATTTTTTACTTAGGGCTGTTCCATTAATCACACACGCGTACGGGACCAAGTAAAGGCAATTTAAAATCTCCACTATGGATCATTTTGTATAATGAAAAAATAGAAAATCTAAAAAAAAAATCTATGATGTTATACATATTATAATTTATACATCAGGTAGAATGATGACAGACTTATCATGTTATTTAGGCTTTTCTGCATATCTGGTTAGGCAACAAACTTATCGTGTTTTGATTCAAGACAGCATGACACACAATGTGCAATGTCGACGATAAGAAGTCCTTAATGGTTGTGTTTATATTATTACTCAGAAAACAACCTGATAGGTCTGTTACCAATCTACAACGTGTTATAAAATGGTTGCCAAATTTACACAATGCCTTTTCTTGAGTGCAATGTATGTTTTAATGGAACACTCCTTGTTTTTCATTATAGGAATTTTATGTAATGTTTCTTATCAATAACAAAACTCCCAACATAGCATATAAATTTCGAAAATAAAAACTCAACTCAGAATCATGCAATTACATTATTTTCTATTGTCAAACTAAGTTGTCTATATATCTCTGCTGTTAACTATACACAATAAGTACTTACTTGCCTAATAAAATCTGTATAAATAGCTTCTTCTCCTATAAATAAAGAGGTCAATCATTATAAAAACAGAATAAAACTATTTAAAGAACTCTTAATCCTATCTATCTATCTACAATGTAGCAATTATGTCCTATTTTCAAATATACATGTATATATTGTACCAAACATAAATAAATATTACTTCCCAGAACGAAATTGTTTGGCTTTTAAATGCTGTATCAAACTTAAAATTGCAGTACAAAATAAATAAACAATAGAATGTTGCTCACTATGGATGCAGTCATGTGTACAATTTACTTTCTTGAATTTAACTTGAGCCTAATTAAATTACTGGCCATTGCAATATTTAGTTCAAGATACCTCACTTTATTGTGATCTTATGGACTGTTAAATATTCAGTAATTCAAATATTTTGTAAAGTTGGTACATATATTAACTGGAAGAAGCCATACTGAAATATATTTTATAATTCTTAATTGAACTTAGAATTCTAGTACAAATTTAATGCAAGTACAGGAGATTAAGATTGGAATAGAAAATTTATAACTTCTCGTTAAATTTTCAAGCTCAAACATATAGTGTGGTTAATTTAAGAAATAATTGATGCAAGCTATACTTTATTGTAGTTTTAACATGGGTAGGCATTATATTCGTGATTATTTTTGCCAGAGTGATAGTGCCTACCCATAATTCTGCAGTAGTCAATATATGCATGTGCAAACAAATTTTATTGGATTTAGAGCATGGGTTTATTCACAAAGAGAAAGAAGCCCGTCATATTAGAATTAATTACACAACCAACCTGGTAAAGTTGTAATAAAATATCTATCCTGTCCTGTGTAAATTTACATTCTTCTAATATTGCGCTGGAAAATAAAATAAAGTATTGGTTAGACATACATGACATACCAAAGTGTGTTTCAACTGAAAAAAGTCATTATCAAGTACCAGGTTCCACTTAAGAATCTCCTTAAAGCTAAAGATACACTGTCTATATATATATATATATATATATATAGCTATGAAAGGAATATCTCTCAATAATGTTACAGTGTCTTCCTTTCAAGCAGCAAACTCTTCAAGAAGTAAGTTTTGGAATTGATGAATATAAATACAATTTGTATTTGTACAAAAGACATGACAGTCTATTCAAGTTTAATCAGTACAAGGGTTAAAATTAACCGTACATTGGACAAAAAAACATATTAGACTCCATTCATCTGAGCAGTTTTTAACTTAATGTTAAAATATTGTATTTAAAAAGTTACAAAATATAAAATACTACCAGTAACTGGTATGCATGTATGGGAAACAAATATCTTATAAATGTCTAAAGAATGTTATATAATAGGTGCATAAGGAATTTAAGCATTTTAGGCCACACTTAAAAATATTTTGGTTTGCCCAAACCCTACCCAAAGGTATAGTCAGTGGGTTAGTGGGTAGGCATTTTTTTTCTTTTTTAAATTGACAAAGAGAAATTTGAGTGTCAGATGTTTTTTAGTCATGTCTGATTAAAAAAAAAATCTTTTTCAAATCAAGGCATTAAAAGATTTTCAGTAGGCAGCTATTTTCTGGTTAGGTAGGGTTAGGGCAAACATACATATTCTTTTTTATGGTCTTACTCTGACAAGCATTTGAGTTCATTGTACCAGTGGGTAAAACAATTTATTAATTTGTTTTGATAAAAAGATTTCCCCCATACATTAATGATTTTAAGAACCTTAGTGTTGCTGTCTCTGCATCAAATTTTGCTGCTTCTAATAACAATGTCAGTACACCTGAATACGCTTCTTTCAGAATGGATTTGTCCAATTTGTTGAACACTTTATCATCTGCAAAAAAATTAACAACAAATTTACATGCACTACTTTTGTAATTTAAATCAAAAACGCTTTTCACACACTATACAATACATGTACATGTAGATTATGATCATGATGATTGGGTTATAATCACAGGCACTTGTTTCTATCTATACGAAGGTCGACTATCCATCTTCTATTTATATGGATAGTCAACCTTCGTTAGGATAAAAACATGTGCCTGTAGATATACTATAATAAAAATATAATTTGTTCATGGGTTTATGGAATATTTACATCTAAATTTTTAACTATTATGCTGCATGTACCTTAACATGTACATGGAAAACTAGGGATCATGGATATTAGTTATCATTCCAATATAAAAAAAAATATGGTGTTGTGGCAAGATTGTCATTGAGACAACAATACAGCAAACTTTAAACAGTGTTCTTCCCAGGCCGTTTTAGCGTTGCGCTTTTCAGTGCTATCACAATTTCCCGCTGTTCTATTGCACTGACCGCAGTGCTATCCAACGCAAGCGGGTCGCTATATTTTTTTCGTATCTTTTTCAAATTTCCCGCTTATTTCACACTTCGGATTACATGATCGACTGGTTTACTATTTCTGAATGAATTATTTCCGTTAAGTAACTCCGCGGAACCAGTCTAATAAATTTTACAAAATGGCGACTTTGAAAGATGATTTCAACATTGACATCTATTTTTTTTAATTAAAAGAATATATAGAGGCATATATGAATGAAATGAGATGAAATAAATTGACCGCATTTCCCGACGACACTCAAAAATTTCAAGTGTTATTCGGTCATTTGAGGTACCGGCTTACATAAATAAATGAAGTGGATGTAAGCCGGTACCTCAAATGACCGAATAACACTTGAAATTTTAATATTAACACATATTGGTGACGTCTTAAGTTCCAAGGGTCCGGAAACGGTCATATATGCCAGTCTTGACCTAAACTGAAAGTATTTTGTCCTAAATGAGTAATTGGGATTTAGGACAAATTTTATTTTTTTACAGAAATAATTTCGGTCATTCAATGTCATTTCGTTGAGATCGAGTTTCTAACATTGTCTAAATCGCCATTTTGAACTTATTTTTTGTTTGTTATCCTTTTCCTGTAATAAAACTGCCACTCAGGTAAAGTGTTATAATCCTGAGGGCCCTCCTAATAACTATAGTAATGCCTCTGGGAAATATTGGCTAATGATCGCTAATCTCTTTACCTGTGTTTTTAATTAATTTTTTATTGATCACGAGCTCAGAACTAATATTTTAAAGAAATTAAAAGTTCATAACAACTGTCTGCATTATTTAATTACTTTTCTCAGCTTAGACAATTGTCAATTCTGATTTAAAATTAAATTAAAATTAAATTAATTTACGTAGAACAAAATATTGTTTCACTACAAACACACATGCTTTGTTTACTAATACGCATGCTTGAAATTCTATTCCGCAAATTAGACACTAAATCGTAAATTAAAAATGATTTCATGCTAAATTAAACAAGTCCAACTATTATAATTAATATTCAAACACTATTAAAGGTAAAACAGTTAAAAAGCCGACGATTTCCTGTGAATTTGATAAACAAAACTAATCCCGGAAATGAGTCCGGAATTGGTCGTCTTACTATTGTCGTAAAACATCCGGTTATAATTTTGGCTTCAAAATCGAAAGAAACGTAAGCGAAGTTTGAGAAATTTATCGTTTTGAGTCATTAAAATCATTTTATTTTTAAACTGTTGCCTTCCTTTTATTGCTCAAGATCGATTTTAAGGGAAATGGTAGGGAAATTTCTGAAGTAAATGCGATGCAACAGTTAAAAACAAGTTCGTTAATGCTACGAGTATGACTGTATGAGCATACACACAATCTTTGTTTGAAAAAGGGCACCAACTTTTAAGTTATCCCAAAATGACCGAAATTAGGTGAAAAAATTTCCGGATCCTTGGTCTTAACATTTATTATTAAATAATATTATATTTTAAGTGAACATTTACAATGTATTTATAACTTGAAAATGATTTACACAAAGCAGGTTAGTTCATACAGAGTGTTATAAATATGCCCATTGTGATTTCCTTAGTTGCCATGTTGGATGTACACACAATATTTATAACGATCTTTATGAACTTACCGGCTTTCTATATATCATTTTTAAGTTATAAAATACATTTATAATATAATATTATTTTTAAAATAATCAATGTTTAATAGTCACCAATATGTGCTGGTCCGAGACCACAATTGTCGTCCCTTGATTTTCGTTGTGCACAAATACATGGATAGTCCCTAGTGTTGACAGTAGGTTACTTGCCATTAATTTTTATACCCCTTCAAAATTTAATTCTCCATGTTTAATGCCTCAAATTTCAAGTAAGGGGGTGAAATCACACTGTAAAAAAATTATGGGTCCAGAATTTTAAAGGAAAGTAGTGATTTGGCCCAGCTGAAAAAGGTTAAAAATTTTCACTTTGGAAGCTGTCAAAAGATTTCAAGACGCCCTAAACATAAAATTGTCCATATTTTGAGTTAGAGCCGATGAAGTTTTCTATAATTTTGTTATAATTTGTCCCAACAGTGGTAAAACACACTGTAAAAATTTGATTGAGAAAGCGCAGGTGGGATTTTTTTAATTTTCATTAAAAATGTTCTAAAAGAAATGCACTACGAAATAATTGTGGTCTAGGACCTGCTAATATTAAAATTTCAAGAGTTATTCCGCCATTACAAGTGTTATTCAGTTAATAACAGTGTTATTGGGTCATTCGTGTTACCCCATGTAAGCAATTGTTATCAACCATATACAGTACACACTGGGACAATTCTGAAAAATAATCAGCATCTTGTATGCCTGGCATTAAATGCTGGGCTTTTATTGGGGGTCATAAATCACTGGCTGATGGTCAGACTACCTGCTGGGATAATTAAAGGTGATCAGCCAGGTGTTTTAAATCCTTTTACAGGTAGAAAGTTTCATGTCTTGATTACATAATATTTAGCTGTACAGGTAAATTTACCGGCGTTTTACGTTTCCGCAAATTGGCCCTACTTTTCCGGAAAAAAAAAAGATGACGTATCCGGAAAAAAAAGTTTACGTTTCCGCAAATAAATATCTTACTTTTACTTTTAACATGCAAGAAAATTTCATCATTAAAATGTATGAAAACATATGTACAAAAGTGAACATTAATCAGAAATATCTTGAGTTCATAAGTCAGTTCTGGCAGAATATTTGTAGCCAACACGTCGCACTGTGTACAAAGTCCACAGTAGTACTAGTACATTCACCTTTTACAAGTCCATCTTCTCCTTTTCATATTTCCGAACAGATGTTTTTACAGTTAGAGTTATCATCTTTATGTAAGATGTAGTTTGCAGTTTCAATAACACGACAAAAACAAAAATGTTAGGATGGCTGACGAAAAACTGCTCGTTCAGGTGGACATGAAAAGACTCGGCATCATTCCTTGTTCTCTTTTCCTCGGTGTCAGGAGGTGATGCCCAAATGGTTGATGGATATCTCAAATTGCAAGCCAAAGTTTAACTTATCCTTACCAGAGTCAACTAGTTATATCTAGTATATTGTAGATATAAGATCAGAACATTTTCTTTATTAAAAAAATAAAATAGATAATTTATCTAATATACATGTATATTCAAATATTTATAATTTACCAGGTAAAATTCCAGAAAAGTAACAAATACATATTGTGGAAACGTATACTTTTAAATTTGCGGAAACGTAGTATTGGGAATATGAAAAATTAGCGGAAATGCAATTTGCCCAAATTTACTTGTGTTGTCCTTGCAGAATTAAGAATTAAGAAAAAATATAACTTCTGTTATGCTTTTCTGTTATTTTGTCTGGCATTATTTAGTCTTGTTTTTTATGTTTTACCAGTAAATAAAATATTTGTTGTATTATTTTTTTTAATCTTGTATGGCCCGCTTGTCAGATTTTATAGGTTAAAGCTCTTCCTTTTTTCCTTTAGTTTTTGTAGCGTTCATGGTATCATCTAGTCCTGTTTTTGATGTTTCACCAGTAAATAAAATATTATTATATTTATTACATATGTCATTTACAAATATTTCTAGTATAGACATGTATAATA
This sequence comes from Mytilus galloprovincialis, assembly GCF_965363235.1. NCBI lineage: Eukaryota > Metazoa > Mollusca > Bivalvia > Mytilida > Mytilidae > Mytilus > Mytilus galloprovincialis. Next base: position 99,312,647 of record NC_134839.1, read on the forward strand.
TATATAATAGTTTAAATTTATTTTCAGGTGTAACAGCATTGTCTATCTAATAATTTACACATAAAGATAGCTTATAACATTTTATTAGGCACACATTTAACATAAAACAGATAATAAAATAATGCAGTACATTTAAATTTAACAAGTCCAATGTTTGTCACTAAAGAGTTTTCTTCTTCTGTTTTCCTGGAATGGGTCTCCTTAAAGCTTCATTTATCTTGGCCACCACCATCAGCTTCCATGCTTGTTGTTGAGTAACCTCAGGAAAGAAATGGCTGACATACTGGTGTAAGTATTGTAGTCTTACTGTATCAAGAGGGTTTTTGTTGTTTTTTACGTCACCATTATATGAATAAAATTTCCTCAAACATTCAAATGTAAAAAGTTCAGGATAAAACAGTTCAACAATATGTTTTGCAAAATTACCAGGGCCAGAAGATGAGTTAAACTCTCTGAGTAAATCAGTTGCTGCAATCTTATGTGGAGCTGGAATGGATTGAAACTTTGCATTCAAACATACATAATGATGGTATAATTCTTGTAGAAGTAGCAGTAGCAAAGTTTGGTAGTGGAGTTTTTGGTACAGCAGCTGAAGGTGTGTTGAACTGAAGATGTCTTGCATTGGCGGGTTGAAATCTAGTTGGTGTATCTGATACTGAAGATGCCCATGGTCTATTTGGTGTGAATGTTGTTGGCCTATTTGTCAAGTCTTGAACTAATGTGATGAAACGCTCGTTCTGTTTTATTAGCTGGCTCATTGCAAGTTCTTGAGATAACGACCTGTTATTCAGAACTTACACTTGTGTCTTAAGCTCAGTTATCATGGCTAGCATCTGGTTACCAGGATGAGGAAGCTGGTTTTTCTCAGTTGTTTGAGTTGGCTCTGTTGTTATAAGGTATATAGGAAATTTTTTTCTGAGACAAGTGCCTGTGGCTGTTGCTGGGGGCGATAAATGGGTAATAAGTGGAGTTGGAGGCTGCAGGTCAAATGGTAACTGTGGAGATGGAGTTGCTGACTTGAATTCATATGGATCTGCTGCTGGAGGAGCATATTGGGTGATGCCTTCAACCCAGCAAATGATATTTATGTCTGGCTTAGTTGGTTTTTTGGGTTTGGTTGGCGTTTTTCTTTTACATTTTCTGGTAGGTGGTGGAGGAACATCTGGAGAAAAGTAGCTTGATGTAGGGCTCTCAGGTGAAGTCAAGACAGGAGGTGTGTCTTAAGGTTTTTCTGTGTAGTTTTTCAGCTCTTTTCTCATCTCCAGCCATTCTCCAGTGTTCAATATCTTGGCGTAGTCTGCTTGTGTAGATGTGTCTCCCTAAGGACCCAAAACATCGCTCCAAGCTTGCCAAAAATTTCATGATTGACAATGACATTAAGTGGTGGGACTGCTGGCCTTTCGAATCTTCCGATATCAACCCAATTGAAATGGTATGGAATATGCTGAAATGCAGACTTGCTAAAAAAAACTTAAAACTAAAGATGACCTTCAGACAGCTCTACAAGAGTTTTGGACCAGCGACCTTACTATTGAGTACTGCAACCGCTTTATTGACCATTTATACAAAGTTGTCCCAGTAGTAATAGCATTAGAAGGACGTGCAACAGCCGATGTATCTCAAAAAATATTTCCAGAAAGGTCTTATGGTAAATCGATTCGATATTTCAAAACCAAGTTAGATGACCACAGTTTCACCAGGAAGATCGAACACCTCCTACAGTACTGAGAAAACCAAGTCAAGAACACCGAGAGATGCAGCAGAAAATATTTCATAACAGTCTTTTTCAAGGCTACCAAAATCATTCAAAAAGATATCTTTAATTTGTTGTACACTCAAAGGGGGGGGGGAGGCTTCAAAGAGTTTTACTAATTATACCCATTGCCTTATCAAATAATGACCCTATACTGTTTGTGACTGATTTCTGAAACGTATATATTTTTTTCATCCTACATGTTCTTGTTCTTCAAGTATAAAAGAAAATATCGAAATTTAATGTAAACACGTATTTACACTATACAGTAAGTTTTAAATTATAATTGAGATAATTTGCTGAATTCTATTTTACCGAGAAAAAAATCTCAGAAATATCTTTTTTTTTTGCTGCATACTATTTTACCGAGAAAAAAATCTCAAATTATTTATTTTTTTTATCATTAATTATCAAGCCAGTTGAATATGAGGTTGGTTTTTTTTTTACAAAGAATACACTGGACATAGTTACATGTTAGGCTAATAATTTCTTTTATAATTTTATCCATGAAAGTGAACAGGAAAACCCCAAGTTTTAAACACATGTACACACATAATATTATAGTGTCAACCTTGACCCCCGCTTTCACCAGCAATTTATTTAAATGTTCAATCAGGTTCTCTTCCCATTCAAATATTTTATTACAATAAAAATAACCATTGTATCTTAAAAACGAAAAACTAGTTGTCAAAAATCTACATTTCATCAGATGTTTCATTCGTGTATTTCTTATTACAGTAGTATTTCACGTTTTGAGAATATATAACATTACGTTTTCAAATATGAAAACGGACAGGAAACTAACGTTTTTAAATTGATAACTGATCTACGAAATTGCTAGAACATATAACTCACGACGAAATGTAGAAGTAATGGGAAAAGAAGGAAATGGAAAAGATATTTGAATTTATATTCATAAAAAAAGATTGATAAGAAAACAATAATTGCATAGAGTGTTTCTTCCTCGGGCAGACCTGAAAAAAAAAACACATTTCTTTTATTGGTATATTAAATAATTTGAACCGAAACAATCTGAAAACCGTTCATGCCTTTTGAATGTCTATTATGTAATTATCGATTTTACCTGTAACATTATCATAACTAATTACATATATTAAGTAGCATGTGCGACCGACCATGCATGCTTGGCTGATTTTATTGCACTTGTTATCAGCTGATGATTTGATTGACAACAGGTAATCTAATCATCGACATTAATAGGTCGCTGATGCTGGGCCTTTTTAAAACCTGCGACATTTTTCAGACCATGTCACGGAATGTACTGTAGCCTTCAACAATGAGAAAGACCCATACCATTATACATGTTATAGTCGGCTATAAAAGGCCTGATATCATTGGATATGAAAAATGTGAAACAATTCAATTGGGAACATCACTGACCTATTTTATAAAAAAAAAAAAAAGTATATATATGAACATACCTGCCAACTGTCACTATTTGGGGGGGATTTCCCCCATGGAGGCTTCCAAATTTAAATTTTGAAAGAGCAATTTTGTCCATAATTTTAAACTAAACAATTAATTTTACAATGACTTTATGCTTATAAAAGTATGAAGAAGCCAAAAAACAACATTAAAATGTATTTGAAGGCCCATCTTGCACGCAAAACCCCCATAGGCATTTTGAAAAGTTGGCAGGTATGTATGAAAAAAAATAAGCCAACGACATCCTTTCAACACCAGGCTCCTCACTTGGACAGGGACATATAGTCATAGAATGTGGCCAGGTTAAACTAGTTTGCAAGTCAATCTAGGAGAAATATTGTTATATTTCGTCCACTGGGGCAGATGTTACAGAATTTGATCAACACGGAATTAAGGGTATAAAATAGTATGGCATTGGTTATAACAAAGTTTTAGGGGGTACATTTGTACTTCAGGCTGTCAGAACAAAATATGTTGACAATACCGACTCGGCGTTTTCACCTTTTATCGTGTTTCTACTCGATTTATCGAGAACGCCCTCTATTGTTTTTGTGATAAAATGTTGGAAGCAAACATCAGGAATATGGGTCGCCTCTCCTGCTAATGCAACTCCGTCTAAAACTGATTGACAGAGCTCCATACTCCCACTTTTCCTGTTTATTTACCGGCTTATTTTGATTTCCAACACAGAAGAGTTAAATAAAATATGAACAACTCGCCCCTTTTGAAAACTCGTCCTATCAAATACACTAAATAAATTTTAAAATGGAGAAAAATGCTTGGTCTCAGTTCAATATTTTGCTGTACTTCAGGCATATAGCGTGTTTCTATATTACAAATTTGCATGATACAGTTCTCTGAGGTTTGTCAATCTTATTTATAAAAATGAAACCATAATATGTTATAATGATGATTGAGTTGTCTCTCTTTGTTCATCCTGATACATTCTCGTGAAAATCATTATTGCCTTATTAGTATTGAATTAATTCCCCTTCCGATAAAAACGAAGGGGAATTTAGGTTTACACTCTGTCTGTCTGTCATAGTATTTTTAAATTGGTAAATATAGTTATTATATAAGAGCTCGGAACAGTAATATATCTAACATATATGTTCCTGGGATTATTATGTAATTGTTATTTCCCTTGTTTAAAACCAGGGCCGTAAATTACATGGAGGCATGTAGGCAGTTGCCTCATATTGCGGGCTGACCCCAAAACAAAAAAATACGAAAAAAAAAACACGCAGAAAATAAAAAAAAATGGTTAAAATCATGCATTATTTTAATAGCACCGGTTATCAATTTGACCAACAAGGTGATTAATCATAATTGCAGGGTCTGTTCGATATTTAAATCTGGTGAATATCGCTGAACGGTACCCAACTCCTGTGCACACGTAAAAATTTCACGCCAATTTTGTAGCACGGGATTTTCCTGTGTCTCATTCGCGGGCATAATAAAAATCCTGCTGTCTCGCCATATCATAACTGAGGAGCAAATTGCGAGGTTGATTGAAACTGGACCACTGGTTCTGATGTTGCGCCACATTAAATGGTTAACAACTAGAAGAATCGTCATAATTTTTGCATAGACTAACCAACTTGTTAATAATGTAAGTATAACTGTGAATTTTATGTCAAGAGCCGAGGTTCCATGACACCTCAATTTAGTTGATATAATTTATAATAACCGTTCCTGATCAGCGTCGGGTGATTTTTTCTAGACATTTCCAAAAGACAGCCTGTACGTTGTCACTTGTTTTTGAAGTCCCCCGTTAATTCCGTCATTATGTATTTAACATCCTGCACATTTTCCACAAACCGATATTTAAAATAAACTCCTACCCAAACAAACCGAGTTTGTCTCTTGTATGAATTTATTGCTATGTGAACACAGTTGCTGATCCGGGGTTTGGGTCAGGAAGTTGGACCCACTTTTTATATTGACAACCGATGTATTCATTTCGTATGGCTTTTTCTTTGCAGGAATTGCATGTGTTGGAATTCCTGCTTTTCAAATAGATCCACCCCTATTACATATCATTGAAGGCCCGACATATAATAAAAAACTAGAAATCCACGATACAATTCTGTGGTTTTGTAGAGCTTGTTAAAACGAACGCAGAGACTATATCAACATGCATACTAAATAAACTTCGTGAATGGGGATTCGACCTGACCCGTTTAAGAGGACAAGGTTATGACGGATGTTCTACGATGACTGGAGAAGTATCTGGTGTCAAGACGAGAATTACTCAAGAGCTTTCAAATGCGAAGTATTTCGTGCACTGTCGATCGCACTGTCTTAATCTTGTCGTTGTTTTACATTGTCAGTCAGTCGCAGTTGTCAGAAATTTTATGGCAATTTTAGGGAAAATCACATGGTTTATCAGTGCGTCCAGTAAACGCAAAAATATTATGAAATCTGTAATGAAAGATGAAGGTCAAATCGCGATTCAATTTGATTTGATGTATGATCAAAAAGAACTTCAAGGTTTGTTCAGCCACGAAAAACGACTACTACCAACACTAGCAGAAACTCGACGCATTAACTTGGCTGTTGAAACACTATGACAAGGTGCTTGACATGACCGAATTAGACTCTTTACCGGATTTGTTATACCATAAGCAACACGACTGGTGCTACATGTGGAATATGATCTGCCTACCCTTCCGTAGCACCTGAGATCACTCCTACTTTTTGGTGGGGTTCGTGTTGCTTATTCTTTAGTTTTCCGTGTTGTGTCATGTGTACTATTGTTTGTCTGTTTGTCTTTTTCATTTTTAGCCACGACGTTGTCAGTTTATTTTCGATTTACGAATTTGACTGTCCCTTTGGTATCTTTCGTCCCTCTTTTAGAGATCATTTATGATGATGATGGAAGTTTTTAACGACATTGACTGACTATACAGGTCATGCACGGTCGGAAAAGGTTGAGCAAAAAACGGCTAAGGTAATCTATGCCTGGGATATCATAAGAAAATCAGAAGTGTTTCGAAAAATTGATATTCATGTCAACACCGTGCTGATTACTGCGCTGGTTATGGTAATTAAGTTAAGTTACTGTAATGTATTGTTATGAGTTACAATTTATGACAAAAATAAGCAAAGACCCATCGAAACAACATCTGATAAACAAATTTAATAATACTTTTAGATATTTGGATGATATTTTGGCTCTCAATAATGACGACTTCAGTATGTATATTAATGAAATTTATCCTGTTGAACTTACTTTAAATAAAGCTAATACTAACAATGACCACTGCCCTTTTCTCGATCTTGATATCTATATCACTAATGGAAAGCTGAATACTAAAATTTATGATAAAAGGGATGATTTTTCATTTCCTATCGTTAATTATCCGTTTTTAGATGGTGACGTTCCCTTGTCACCATCTTACGGTGTTTATATATCTCAACTTGTACGATTCGCTCGTGTATGTAACAATGTTTTAGATTTTAACGAGAGAAATTTATGTATTACTGAAAAGTTATTACACCAGGGTTTTCGATATCACAAACTAGTCAAAACATTTACTAAATTTTATCATCGGTATAAAGACATCATTCGTAAATATAGTTCAACATGCAGACTTCTAATACGTTCAGGTATTTCACATCCAATTTTTTATGGAAATATTCTTTATAAAGCACAAAGGTGTCAGTATTCACCTCAGAAACTTACAAAACCTTTGAATAGACTTATTAAGAAGGGATATAATTACGATACTGTTGTCAAGTCATTAAAGATTGCATATTTTGGCGTTAATATTGAGTCACTCACATTTATTCTAAAAACAGTTGTTGGCATGACACGGGTTATGTTCTTCTCATATATGTTATGATGGTATGATACTAAACCCCTAACGGGAAGGATTGTGCCTGATGTTCATATGATGAAATCATAATCTTTCAGTCAGTTTAATTGAAGTCTGGAGCTGGCATGTCAGTTAACTGCTAGTAGTCTGTTGTTATTTATGTATTATTGTCATTTTGTTTATTTTATTGGTTACATCTTCTGACATCAGACTCGGACTTCTCTTGAACTGAATTTTAATGTGCGTATTGTTATACGTTTACTTTTCTACATTGGTTAGAGGTATAGGGGGAGGGTTGAGATCTCACAAACATGTTTAACCCCGCCGCATTTTTGCGCCTGTCCCAAGTCAGGAGCCTCTGGCCTTTGTTAGTCTTGTATTATTTTAATTTTAGTTTCTTGTGTACAATTTGGAAATTAGTATGGCGTTCATTATCACTGGACTAGTATATATTTGTTCAGGGGCCAGCTGAAGGACGCCTCCGGGTGTGGGAATTTCTCGCTACATTGAAGACCTGTTGGTGACCCTCTGCTGTTGTTTTTTATTTGGTCGGGTTGTTGTCTCTTTGACACATTCCCCATTTCCATTCTCAATTTTATAACTACTATATATTCGCATCTATCCAACTGTAGTTGATTTTCTTTCATGTTCGTGTTGCTCAATTTTTAGTTTTCTGTATAGTGTTTTTTATTGTTCGTCTCTTTTTGTTTAGGCAATGATGACATTTTTTTTTCGATTTCTATTCACTTTTTAACCACAAGTAGAGTATTATATTTGTTTCCCGGTTGTGTAATCATGCTCAAAAGAACACAAAACTTGCGCTTCCGGTAAACTAGTTTACCGTACTAATTATTCGGTATTCAAGAGTTTTCAGCTGCTACTCAGATTTTGTAAAACGTCACTGGCAAGTGATTGAGTAGAAAGTTGATGAACCAGGGTTATGTCAACGCTCGTCCTTTTTCTAAAAAGGTTCATCGAAAGGTACCAAGACCTTGTTGATAAATATTCTGTATCAACTTCACAAATTATACACGATGATCTTGAAGTATAGATTCGGTTCACTGACCTTTTTATAAGTATTCTTTTATTTGTTTTTTTTTTAATATTACTTTTACTGTTTAGACTACTTTTGGTGATATCCGTTTGACATTATTCTGTACTTATGTACATCCCGTCGTCATTGTGTTATTGTGCTATGGAAATTTGTTGTATTCTTGTCTTTCATTTTCGTTTGTGTGCTTTGTCTATGTGCCTTTTTGTGTTTCTCGGTTCACATGACGTGACTCTGCACCATTGTGTTATTGTAAATTTTTGCATTCTTATCTTTCATGTTGCTAATGTGCTTTGTTTATAAGCCTTTTTTGTGTTTCTTTGTTTCATATTTGTTTGTTTTCTATAGTGATTAAGATTATAACACAATTTTGACTGCTGTAACCCAACTTTTGACATTTTTACCTTTTGTGTATGTTTTGTTAACACATTGTTGTCAATATTATAGAATTTGAGGCCACTGTCATACAAGTGGTTTAATCCACCTTTTTTCTATAGAAGAACATTCCTGTACCAAGTCAGAAATATGACAGTTGTTATCCATTCGTTTGATGTGGTCGAGCTTTTGAATTAGGGACTTTCCGTTTTAAATTTTCTTCGGAGTTCGGTATTTTTGTGATATTACTTTTTTCCATAACCATAGATTTGTGGATTGACTGATAAAGAACACATGCAACATCAGCTGTGTAGAGAGGTGGGTTCATGATACCCAATTCTTATTATTTGTGCTGTGTTACTTTTGATTGTTGCTCATCTGTTATTGGTCATTAGTATTTACCTTTCTTTTTTATCTACAGGTTCATCTGTATCGTATTTGACCTCATACCGAGCAATTGGCATTTACCAGTTGTGTCCAGTATTGTTGAAGCCTTAACCCTGTGTAACCTAGCACAATATTCCTTGTAATCATTGAAGCCTCAAACCTGTGTAACCTAACACGATCCTCCTTGTAATCATTGAAGCCTTAAACCTGTGTAGCCATGCACGTTATTCCTTGTAATCATTGAAGCCTTAACCTTTTTAACCTAGCATACAATCCTCCTTGTAATCATTGAAGCCTTAAACCTGGGTAACCTATCATGATATTCCTTGTACTCATTGAAGCCTTAAACCTGTGTAACATAGCACGATCTTCCTTGTAATCATCGAAGCCTTAAACCTGTGTAACCTAGCACACAATCCTCCTTGTAATCATTGAAGCCTTAAACCTGTGTAACCTAGCACAATCCTCCTTGTTATCATTGAAGCCTTAAACCTGTGTAGCCTAGCACGCAATCCTCCTTGTAATCATTGAAGCCTTAAACCTGTGTAATCTAGCATGATCCTTCTTGTAATCATTGAATCCTTAAACCTGAATAACCTAGCACAATCCTCCTTGTAATCATTAGAGCCTTAACCCTGTGTTACCTAGCACGATCCTCCTTGTAATCATTTGAAGCCTTCAACCTGTGTAACCTAGCACGATATTCCTTGTAATCATTGAAGCCTTAAACCTGTGTAACCTAGCACGATCCTCCTTGTAATCATTGAAGCCTTAAACCTGTGTAACCTAGCACACAATCCTCCTTGTAATCATTAAAGCCTTAAACCTGTGTTACCTAGCACACAATCCTCCTTGTAATCATTGAAGCCTTAAACCTGTGTTACCTAGCACACAATCCTCCTTGTAATTATTGAAGCCTTAAACCTGTATTACCTAGCACACAATCCCCCTTGTAATCATCGAAGCCTTAAAACCTGTGTAATAAGAACACATTCCTCCTTGTAATCATTGAAGCCTTAAACCTGTGTTACCTAGCACACAATCCTCCTTGTAATTATTGAAGCCTTAAACCTGTATAACCTAGCACACAATCCCCCTTGTAATCATCGAAGCCTTAAAACCTGTGTAATAAGAACACAATCCTCCTTGTCATCATTGGAGCCTTAAACCTGTGTAACCTAGCACGATCCTCCTTGTAATCATTGAAGCCTTACACCTGAGTAACCTAGCACAATCCTCCTTGTAATCATTGAAGCCTTAACCCTGTGTAACCTAGCACAATATTCCTTGTAATCATTGAAGCCTCAAACCTGTGTAACCTAACACGATCCTCCTTGTAATCATTGAAGCCTTAAACCTGTGTAGCCATGCACGTTATTCCTTGTAATCATTAAAGCCTTAACCTTTTTAACCTAGCATACAATCCTCCTTGTAATCAATGAAGCCTTAAACCTGTGTAACCTAGCATGATATTCCTTGTAATCATTGAAGCCTTAAACCTGTGTAACATAGCACGATCTTCCTTGTAATCATCGAAGCCTTAAACCTGTGTAACCTAGCACACAATCCTCCTTGTAATCATTGAAGCCTTAAACCTGTGTAACCTAGCACAATCCTCCTTGTTATCATTGAAGCCTTAAACCTGTGTAACCTAGCACGCAATACTCCTTGTAATCATCGAAGCCTTCAACTTGTGTAACCTAGCACGATATTCCTTGTAATCATTGAAGTCTTAAACCTGTGTAACCTAGCACGATCCTCCTTGTAATCATTGAAGCCTTAAACCTGTGTAATCTAGCATGATCCTTCTTATAATCATTGAATCCTTAAACCTGAATAACCTAGCACAATCCTCCTTGTAATCATTAGAGCCTTAACCCTGTGTTACCTAGCACGATCCTCCTTATAATCATTGAAGCCTTCAACCTGTGTAACCTAGCACGATATTCCTTGTAATCATTGAAGTCTTAAACCTGTGTAACCTAGCACGATCCTCCTTGTAATCATTGAAGCCTTAAGCCTGTGTAACCTAGCACACAATCCTCCTTGTAATCATTAAAGCCTTAAACCTGTGTTACCTAGCACACAATCCTCCTTGTAATCATTGAAGCCTTAAACCTGTGTAATCTAGCATGATCCTTCTTGTAATCATTGAATCCTTAAACCTGAATAACCGAGCACAATCCTCCTTGTAATCATTAGAGCCTTAACCCTGTGTTACCTAGCACGATCCTCCTTGTAATCATTTGAAGCCTTCAACCTGTGTAACCTAGCACGATATTCCTTGTAATCATTGAAGCCTTAAACCTGTGTAACCTATCACGATCCTCCTTGTAATCATTGAAGCCTTAAACCTGTGTAACCTAGCACACAATCCTCCTTGTAATCATTGAAGCCTTCAACCTGTGTAACCTAGCACGATATTCCTTGTAATCATTGAAGTCTTAAACCTGTGTAACCTAGCACGATCCTCCTTGTAATCATTGAAGCCTTAAACCTGTGTAACCTAGCACACAATCCTCCTTGTAATCATTAAAGCCTTAAACCTGTGTTACCTAGCACGATCCTCCTTGTAATCATTGAAGCCTTACACCTGAGTAACCTAGCACAATCCTCCTTGTAATCATTGAAGCCTTAACCCTGTGTAACCTAGCACAATATTCCTTGTAATCATTGAAGCCTCAAACCTGTGTAACCTAACACGATCCTCCTTGTAATCATTGAAGCCTTACACCTGAGTAACCTAGCACAATCCTCCTTGTAATCATTGAAGCCTTAACCCTGTGTAACCTAGCACAATATTCCTTGTAATCATTGAAGCCTCAAACCTGTGTAACCTAACACGATCCTCCTTGTAATCATTGAAGCCTTACACCTGAGTAACCTAGCACAATCCTCCTTGTAATCATTGAAGCCTTAACCCTGTGTAACCTAGCACAATATTCCTTGTAATCATTGAAGCCTCAAACCTGTGTAACCTAACACGATCCTCCTTGTAATCATTGAAGCCCTAAACCTGTGTAGCCATGCACGTTATTCCTTGTAATCATTGAAGCCTTAACCTTTTTAACCTAGCATACAATCCTCCTTGTAATCATTGAAGCCTTAAACCTGTGTAACCTATCATGATATTCCTTGTAATCATTGAAGCCTTAAACCTGTGTAACTTAGCACGATCTTCCTTGTAATAATCGAAGCTTTAAACCTGTGTAACCTAGCACACAATCCTCCTTGTAATCATTGAAGCCTTAAACCTGTGTAACCTAGCACAATCCTCCTTGTTATCATTGAAGCCTTAAACCTGTGTAGCCTAGCACGCAATCCTCCTTGTAATCATTGAAGCCTTAAACCTGTGTAATCTAGCATGATCCTTCTTGTAATCATTGAATCCTTAAACCTGAATAACCGAGCACAATCCTCCTTGTAATCATTAGAGCCTTAACCCTGTGTTACCTAGCACGATCCTCCTTGTAATCATTTGAAGCCTTCAACCTGTGTAACCTAGCACGATATTCCTTGTAATCATTGAAGCCTTAAACCTGTGTAACCTAGCACGATCCTCCTTGTAATCATTGAAGCCTTAAACCTGTGTTACCTAGCACACAATCCTCCTTGTAATCATTAAAGCCTTAAACCTGTGTTACCTAGCACACAATCCTCCTTGTAATCATTGAAGCCTTAAACCTGTGTTACCTAGCACACAATCCTCCTTGTAATTATTGAAGCCTTAAACCTGTATTACCTAGCACACAATCCCCCTTGTAATCATCGAAGCCTTAAAACCTGTGAAATAAGAACACAATCCTCCTTGTAATCATTGAAGCCTTAAATCTGTGTAACCTAGCACGATCCTCCTTGTAATCATTGAAGCCTTACACCTGAGTAACATAGCACGATCCTCCTTGTAATCATTGAAGCCTTAACCCTGTGTAACCTAGCACAATATTCCTTGTAATCATTGAAGCCTCAAACCTGTGTAACCTAGCACGATCCTCCTTGTAATCATTGAAGCCTTAAACATGTGTAGCCATGCACGTTATTCCTTGTAATCATTGAAGCCTTAACCTTTTTAACCTAGCATACCATCCTCCTTGTAATCATTGAAGCCTTAAACCTGTGTAACCTAGCATGATATTCCTTGTAATCATTGAAGCCTTAAACCTGTGTAACATAGCACGATCTTCCTTGTAATCATTGAAGCCTTAAACCTGTTTAACCTAGCTCGACCCTCTTTGTAATAATTGATGCCTTAAACCTGTGTAACCTAGCTCGATATTCCTTGTAATCATTGAAGCCTTAAACCTGTGTAACCTAGCACGATCCTCCTTGTAATCATTGAAGCCTTAAAGCTGTGTAACCTAGCTCGATATTCCTTGTAATCGTTGAAGCATTAAACCTGTGTGTAACCTAGCACAATCCTCCTTATAACCATTGAAGCCTCAAACCTGTGTAACCTAGCACAATCCTCCTTATAACCATTGAAGCCTCAAACCTGTGTATCCTAGCACAATCCTCCTTGTAACCATTGAAGCCTTAAACTTGTGTAACCTAGCACAATCCTCCTTGTAATCATTGAAGCCTAAAACCTGTGTAACCTAGCACAGTCCTCCTTGTAATCATTGAAGCCTAAAACCTGTGTAACCTAGCACGATCCTCCTTGTAATCATTGAAGAAACATATATCTTATTCATTTTCCTGTTCATCTTAAAAATATATGACTTGTTAACTTATTACAGTTTATCTTTACTCTTATCTCTTTTTGAAGAAAAAAAAACCATATAACAGAAATACCGAACTACAAGTCAGATTCATATGGGGGAAGTCCATACAAACTAATAAAATCAAACGTTAGACTTTATCAACCAGCGGAACAAATTGAAGACAACTATCATATTCCTGGCATGGTACAGACAGTTTCAGAAGAAATTGGTGGGTTAAACCTGGTTTTGTAGCTAGTTAAACATATGTGTACGACATTTGTTTATAGATCTGTTATATTGGCACAATATTGGATGAGCAACCTAACCAGACCATTGTAAAGACAATTCTTGATATATAATAGTCCGCAGCGTTTATTTTGTAGTCAGTATAATCAACTTAGGATAGAACAGTGTGCAGCTTGAAAATAGAAACGGTAGAATCCCAGTTATCATATTTGAATATTATAATATATACAATGGTTGTAACAAGGGAACTTGGTCATGTATTTTTCATAAGAATTATTTCATATATTTAAACTTATATCCTGGAACAACTTCATCTATTCCGAGTTTCTACAGTCATAACAGTACGTGTATCAAAATATAACCTATTAGTAACACATGTTATTCTTTTTTGGTACTGTTAGATATACTTAACTTAAACAAGCTAAAGTCCTATTGTTTCCCTTCTTTCGTTAAAACACTAGCATTTCAAACGCAGAAAATCGCATCTTTTCCAAACAGTTTTGACTTCCATTGGTTTTTTTTTTTTTTGCTTGTTTTAAAGACGGTACTAGATATATAATGTTAGAAATACGTCCTTGGATTTGCGTTTGATTGTGTCCAATTGCAAAATAGAGAGGTGGGTTCGTGATACCTATATATCAATTCATAGAATACTTCATCTTAAATATTTATTGTACTTATCTATAGAATGTTTTGTTATTGTTATTTACATAATGGCAGACACTATTTTATTATTCATAAAAATCTGTCACGAGAAAGATCTCTGTTAAATTTTGGTGTTTCAAAATCAGCTAAACCGGGAATTTCATATCTTTCACCGAGTTTTGGTAATCCAAACTTTTTCAAAATACTATCTGCTTCAGTTCTAAAGTCGTGAGGAATAGTTTTCCGTGATTCTGGCAATATCGAACTTTGCCCGCTATTTGGATGTTTAGAGGTGTCCAATTTAAAGCCTTCCATAGCAGTGTCAACAAAATCCTGTCTAATTTCTAAATGATCAAATAACACTGAACACGTGCGACGTGGATTGCGCATCATATCTTCAAACAGTAGTGGCAAGAGTGGGACGCCAGCTTCAACAAAGTCTAAGCATGTAGCTATATTTGCAGCCCATGCTATTGTGAAAGCTGAAACTGTTGTCATATTCTTTTGGTCTACAATAGGCGGTGTTCTATCAAGTACAGAACAGTATTTGTTATACAAAAGCCTGCGAAAACATGGGAATACAGTAGACAACACTTCACTGTCTAATATATATCTAGATATCATATCGAATTCTTCGTTACCAAATATATTCAAAGATGATGCAATTGTTTTTAAACTGTTTCGATACACATATAGTTGGTAGATATGCGGAAAGTTCCTATAAACGTCTCCCATTTGAATTGTACAGCAAGGTCTTGTCTTTACACAAATCATTCTTGCTCTTTCGTCCGGTTTGCACAAAATACGAATTGCACCTGGAAGTAGCTGTTCATACTCTCCTTTTTCAAAATTATTATTTTTCTCTAGGAAAGCAAGCGTTGTTAAAACATCAGGAGAATTCATTACTAACATACCTGGAAGCTTGGCAAACATTTGAACAAGCATAGTAGATCCACAATGTCCAGTATTAGAGATCCAAATAATAGGAACTCGCGGATTTCCGAGATCATGGGCAATTTTATGAAATGCTGGCAAGGGCATTGTTATTAAACTATGAGCACGTTGAAACTGCTGGATGTACATAGGCGTTCTGGGTTGCTGGGTTCCAGTAATGTCAACTCCTTCCGGAACCTCTACGAATATAACTTCATCTTTCGTCATACAGTATAAAGATACTGTTGGCTTTAGTATATAATTTGGGTGTTTAAACGCCTTGTGTGTAGTTATAAAATTTGACGGATCTGCCATTGACGTACTAATGAATTTCCGGCGCCAAAATATACTTTGAACATGGACGCTTTGTTTAAATTGCAGGCCATGTTTTGCATCCTTTCGAGTTTTCTCTACCCCTGTCACAGCCCATGTAAATTTTTGAAATGTTAAAACGATAGTCTGTGTGAGTTTGTAGAAGAAATATGTTAGCACTATAATAATGTATTGTCTGGCTTTGTTCAATCCCTTGCTGATATTTTCTAGGTGTTTATTGTCAGATTTAGACTTTGTGTCCATTGTTGTGTGATTCTTTTCTCGGAAGGAAGACATCTGAAATAAAAATTCAAAAATAATATCATTCTTCGTTCATAATATACTGTTAACAAACTCATTATTTGTGAGAGGAAAGTTATAGTTGCTGGTAATTTTTTTTCGCAGAGTTAAGCATCTCTTGAACTATAGATTGAATATATTATATGATCTTATATATATATAGGGATCTTATGTATAGTTTATTTAGATGGTGTAGATGTTACTCCAATTTTGCTATAATATACCTTATATTAAAAAGCACTTACTTATGGCGTATAAAACCATAACTGTATTAGCCAGTGGTCTGATATTCCAAATCAGATATACCTAAGAAACAGACAACAACCAAGAACTTACACAAATGACCTCAAATTGAATTAGGCTGATACATTTTTCAACCACAGAACGTAATTGATATCTTTTGCCGTTGACTACTTAAATTATTTTGAAAAAATGTATGTATGCACTGAACTCTCGCTGAATGATTAATTTAAGAGGCAAACAAAATGTTATCTAAGAAAAGACATTAGATGAAAAAATTTCGTTTTTTGTATTCTCGTTTATTGTGTTTGTATCTAAAATTCGTGCCCCATGTTTCTATCACTGGGAATTGTTTCTTACACGACAGGAAAGCTTCATATTAAAGTATTTTGCATGGCTGGTATAAATGACAGTTTTATGTTCTCGGTGACTTTTATTAGACGTATGTGGAGTTATAAATTATTAATTATAATACACTTGTTTTTATTCTTGTCATTTCTAAATAAAGCCAATGCATTTGTAAACATAATAAAGAAGATAGACACATTTTCTGTTTAAAGGACAAGACTACAAAATGTCCAGATCTTTTTGTTGACAATATTATATTGAGTTTATTTCAACAACTACATTTTTAATCAAATATATTTTGATACACTGTGCGTGATTTGTATTTTAATGTGTTTAAATGATGCATTCCGGAAGTGTAATCATTTTTAAAAAACATAATTTACATGAAGGTATTGCAAATCTGAATAAAATCACCACCAGTATATATCGAAATGCATATTACCTTTAATTAATTATTCTAGAAAATGTTAAAAATGTAACAATTAAGGATCATTTATTATAAATGCAAATTTGAATTTCAGAACATCTAAAAAATGAGATTAATATCTTTTTTTCTTTGCCACAAGTTAATGTCATATTTTATGTAACGATGACAGAAAATGAAATGAAGAGATTCCACACATTTTCTAGCTGTGAACCAATCATAGCGCACCAAACTAGAGGCTCACTAGAGCCTGTGTCGCTCACCTTGGTCTACATTGTATGTGAATATTCATCAAAGGACACACTCCATTATTGTAGACAAGAATATAATTCACGACAAACCTTCTGTTTTATTGATCTTATATTGCTGATCAGTTAATCTGTTTAGTTTCTCTCTATCTTCATTGGTTTTTGCTCAAAACACAAAAGAGGGCAGTAAAACAAAATCCTTATTTAAGGGGATAAGCAATCACTCCAATAAAGAGTGACAAGCTACTACCTATATCAGGGAATATGGCTTGTTAGTGAATCTTGCCATGCTGATCATTTTTGTGATGTAAAGTGTCTATGTATCTATTATAATTTTGATGATGTAAGACAACCCCACCCCGCAAAAAATGATAAAAACCGTTATTAAAGGGCATATGTAATACTTTCAAGTTAAGGAGACGTCGACGGATTTTCTCTATATTGTCTTAATTGTAGATCTTGTCTTGCTGATAATTTCTTCTATATATCTATCAAAAATTTAAGATAAAATGCAATAAAATGGCAAAAAAGCTTTATCAAAGGGCAAGAACTCTTATAATGAGTTGACTGGGGATTTCGACAAAAATCGTACTTGTAGAACGTGTCTTGCTGGTCAATTTTGCAATTCTCTGTATCTTTGATTGTTTTCAAGATAACTTTATTGTTTTCAAGATAATAGGCAAAAATGAACAAAAGCGGTAAAATGTCATTTACAGGCAATCACTCCTATAAGAAGTCGTCTGACAATGTTGACGTATATGGACAAGAGGTAGAGCTCAACAATCCGAACATTTTTTTCCGTCAGATTTTCTGTATTTATAACGATTTTCAATTTATACGAGACAAAACCTGCATTTTAACTCTTTGCTATATTTTAGCCATGGCGGCCATGTTGGTTGGCAGGCTGGGTCAGCGGTCGGACACATTTTTTAAACAAGATGCCTCGAATATGATTGTGGCCAAGTATGTTTTTTGGCGCAGTAATTTCAGAGGAGAAGCTTTTTGTAAAAGTTGACGGAACGACAACGACGACGACAACGACGGACGACGGACGCAAAGCGATAAGAAAAGCTCACTTATCTTACTGGGTCAGTTGAGCTTGAAAAGGGAAGTATATACGAGCAGGTCAACGACACCTCGTGGGTAAACTTATCATTCAAATCTGCAATAAAGCTCTTCTTTTCAAGTTATAAAAGCCACACTTCAATGATGTTTCCTTTACTGTATTTACGTAATTGAAAATTTTGATATGAAGGCGTCCGATGAATATGATGAACCTAAAGGCGTCTAATGATTAACCCGATGGCGTCTGATGATGCATATCTTTTATTCGTAGATATGTACTGTTAAATGCTGAAATTTCAAATAATACCACCTTGATTTGAATAACATGCTTGTATTTTACAAATAGTTAGTGTTTGTTGGAAAATAGATATCTTTCTAAGGATTTTTATATTGAGTTCCTCATTGTTAACTGGTTCCTATTAATTAATTCGCCATACATATATTGTCCTTGCAAAAACAATTCAAGTCTGGTAACTTCAAGTATCTTCCCATTAGATCGTATATTAACACCGTACAGTGACGACTATATGTGTACATCCTTGTTCTTTCGTCTTTTGAAAGATCCGTGACGGATCCAGTACTTTTTATAAAGGGGCCCACTGACTGACCTAAGGGGGCCGCTCCAGTCATGCTTCAGTGATTCCATATAGAATCAATCATTTTTTTTCAACAAAAGGCCCCCCATGCCCCCCCCCCCCCCCCCCCGATCCGCCTATGAGGATAACTTTATTTCTATATAGGCACCAATGGCTGCTAACAAAGTATATGGAATTGTGAAATATCGTGATTGTAACGACATAAGACTAAATACAAGATTATTTTCATATCTATTTACAGCATAGGTTTCTGTCACATGTGTAAGGATTTCTGGTTATAAAACATGCAAATTTCTATTTTTACTTTTAAAGTGTCTCAATCAAAACAGTGAATATCAGTGAAAGTTCTTCTAAATTACAGTTCACAGACTCACCCTCTCTGGACGTGTTACTGACATTTTGGAAAGTTTTTACCACATAAAAATCCCTACAATACTAGTATACAAATTTCTCCTGGCAGTATTTAGAAAATATAATTGCATAACTATAATTACTTTTCCAGTAGGCCTAATAATTTCAGATTCATATGTTTTCAAGACCACGTGAAAAAGATATGTGTAATTAGGCATATAGATTGTTAGCATAATAAGATATAACTAAGAAAAACAATAACTTTATGAAAGACCTATTTTTCAACTCTTTGATGAGTTTTCACAGAAATGAGAAAATATCAATTAGACATAATTAGGACGACAACAAATTTACAATCAATTAAAAAGGAAGTTTCTGCAATTTGAGTGGGCTTAGGTAAGAACTGTATAAGGTTGGACTATCACTGGGAAATATGAGGAATATAACAAATTTACATCGCAAACGACCACCTTCAAACTCCTTAATAAATGTTTGTATGGGTTTTTACATCCCGAACTCGACTCTGCCTGACTGAAGTTATACACTCCACTCAAGCGAACCGTCACCATCTCATTTAAACCAAAAAGACGTATTAAAATAGAAAATGAAAATGGGGAATGTTAAAATATGAATGAATTGATTGCCGTTTGAATGAGAAAAAAAAGACCACTAAATGTGTCACTGAAGTCTTTTTATTCTATGTTCTCAAGTATTAAAAAGTGCAGTCTTACTTACATATCTTCATATGGATTATAAATCCTAATATGGATTATAAAACCAAGGTTTTTTTGGTGGTTTTGACGATCAACAGATTCGAATTCATTATGCCATCAGTTAAGTCAACATACAGACGCCTATTCAAAAATGACACATAGTCAAGAAAATAAAATATTTTCTTTTTATTTTTATTTAAACCATATATGGGTTGATGGAGTGTGACATTTACAGTAAGCTGGAGCCGTTTTGTAAATTAAAACGTGTCCTGCATACCTAATAAAGATAAATCCGGAAGTGTCATATATAGATTTCGCATTTAATTTCAACTAACTTTTTAAATTAAAGTTAAAACAACATCAATCAAATTCAATTATCAATTAGATGATAGAGTTTTTTTTCTTCTTCAGGAAACGTATAAATAGTATTTTGTTTATCTTCAGGTTTCAAAATGGGGGAAATGACTCAAAAAAGCAATGTCACATCATAGCAGACGACCCATCACCAAGTAAAGAATAAAATAAGATAAATATGTATAAATAATCATGGGACATCCTTTTATATGTTCGATTTTTTAATTAGCTAGAAACAATGAATATATTACACCTAAATTAAAAGTATAGGTACACGTAAACCCTTACAAAATATGAATTTAAATCTTGAATATAAAAAGTTTTTAATCTGACACTTGTAGATGCTTTCTACAGATCTGTCTTATTTCTGAATGTTACAATAAGATTGTCAATAAATTCTTTTTACAATATTTGTTACCATTTTCCCTTGTATAGACTTTCACTATGAACATGATGCATTTAGCAGATAGAGCTAACAGAGAATTTTGCTCTAATCTATCATTGGGATAATCTTCAACCTGTAGTGAGGTGTAGGTTTTGTTTCATGTCGATGACCCAATCGATAAGAAATGTTCCCTTTTAACTGCGTGTCAAGTTCGTGTATTAAAGGTGTATTTAATATTTATTAACACACCAAATCCCTTCTTTATAATAAATATAAACTTGTTGTCACAACGCAGGTGTTCCAGTCATTTAACTTGACACACTAAGTAAATATAACTTTAAGATACACACAACTTGAGAGACCTAAAGTGAAATCTGTCACTACAGCTAATAGATGATGGGTCAATGACAACTTTTTAGACACGTCATTTGTCAGTGTATGTACATGGCTTCTAAATATAGAGCTTTTTCTGAAAATTGTATTTTAAGATTATTTATGTGTCGGACATGATATGAAATTAGGCAGCAACCCAACAAAAGGAAAAGACTTATGCGTCTAAACGATGTATTATACATAGAATAGTATGCTTACTTATCGACCATTGTACCCAATAGATATAAGAAGATGTGGTATGATTGAAAATGAGACAACTCTACATCCAAGTCACAATTTATAAAAGTAAACCATTATAGGTCAAGGTCTTCAACACAGAGCCTTGGATCACACCGAACAGCAAGCTATAAAGGGCCCCAAATAATAACTAGTGTAAATCCATTTAAACGAGAGAAAAAAACGGTCTTTGTTCATCATACACATCAATACATTAAACATGTTAAAAGTCAAATGATTTATTTTAAGGCTACATGTATAACTCACAGGGACTCGGTTAGCAGATTAAAATTTTCTTAATCAATGTTTTTTATACTTTTTTAAAGTATTTCCTGTCTATTTGATGCCATCGATATTTCTTTGTTTTCTAGCAATGTGCACTTTACTATCCATATCCTAGTAAAGTGCATATTCTAGTTGTTTTTTTTTTCAGTATACGGATATGGAGAGTAAAGTGCACATTGCTAGAAAACAAAGAAATATCGATGGCATCGTCAAATACGTTAATAAAGTAATACAAATAGACAGGAAATACTAAAAAAAGTATAAAAAACATTGATTAACAAAATTTTAATCTGCTAACCGAGTCCCTGTGGTATAACCATTTTACCCGCGTTTTCCTATGATGAATTTGGTTATTGTCTAAGTAGTTTTTTTTCAGATCTAAGCTCTTCAAGTATCCAACTTCAAGTAATATATTTACCCCCGGCTTTAACAGTTTTGGTTTTGAGCGTTTCTGGTGTTGGTATATCCAGACAAGTGCTTCGATTGCACAAAGCGTTTATTAAAAATATGAGATGTAACGTGTAAAACTGAATAACATTTTATGAATAAGTGTATATATTTAATGAATTTATTTTTAGCACACCTGTACTCCGGCACAGCCTGTAGTAAATTTAAACTCTTATAGAATATCTAAATTCTACTACGTAGTAGTAGGTCTTGCCAACATTCCAACTTGAACACTGTGAGTGAAATGTGTTGAGGAAATATAACCGACTTTTTAGAACCATTTCAGATATTCAGTTTTGATGTTTGCAATTGAAGAATTTCTTAGTTAAAGTCATAGAATTTAAAATTTTGTTTTTAAGGGATGCCATGTTTTCTCTCAATTGTTTGTGAAGAAATGTATTAAAAAGCTTCTATGTTAGTGAAAGCATGATAAAGATAACTATAAAATAGTTTTGGACCTTTCACCTTATTCAATACTTACTCTTTAAATATAGCATTCAATGACCTTTGTATCACGTTATCGATAACTCCCTTCTGAAAAAGATGAAATAGTATATCTATTATTGAATTTAATTCTAGAACAAAACGAAGATAAAAAAAAATGTAAATGTATAAATAAATGTGTCATTCGAAAAAGTAGACCACGGGCAAATATTTTACATTTTACAAATCTTTTATAACTGATTAACAATGAGTAAGATATGATATATCATTCGTTTACAAGGTCAATACAATTAAAATGTTACAATTGTATTGCAATTAAAAAATTTCCTTTATATATATAGAGTCTATAAGAATCTACCAACCAGTAAACTTAATAGGTATTGGATCATCAAAGTTGACAATACTACACAAACAGGAAAAATTATATGAGTCTAAAAGAGTGTGTAACAATACCGATAAATAGATGGAAAACAAAACACTAAATTATTGTATAATTTATATCATCTGTTCAGTTTTTCCATCTTTGTGCGATGATATTCAACACTTTTTAGTGTTTTGTTTTCCATCTATTTATCGGTATTGTTACACAATCTTTTAGACTCGTAAAAGAAATATATAAATGAATGAAGAATGTGTCCATGGGACACAGATGATGCCCCGCTTGCATATAGCGCTATAAAGGGACAAACTATTACATATAAAAAAGAAGATGTGATATGATTGCCAATGAGACAACTCTCCACAAGAGACCAAAATGACACAGAAATTACGGCCTTCAACAACGAGCAAAGCCTTTATCTCATAGTCAGCTATAAAAGGCCCCAAAATGAATTTGTAAAGCGATTCAAACGAGAAAACTAACGGCCTTATGTACAAAAAATGATCCAAAAACAAATATGTAACGCATAAACAAACGATGAAGCGTTGTCTCATCGGTAAACTTACCATATCTATAACTCTAGAACGGTAACAATGATAAAAATTCAAATTTGATGTGTGGTTTGACGTAATAACCATTGTATACAATCAATTTCGGGACATTCGTGCGTACAGAAAGTCATACAGTCAAACAAATGTAACAGGGTTTAACCCTCCCCCTAAATTCCCTCGGCTGTACCGTGTGTTCCATGTAAAGAACATGACAGTTGTTGTCCATTCATTCATTCATTGGATGTGTAATTGAGATGTTGCGGCCATTTGTTTTGAATTTCTTGAAGTTCAGTACATTTTTTTTTTATCTATTTTACTTTGCAGTAGGATAAAAATTAGATGTGCCTCATATACCCCTTACTTAATCGTTTGCACACATTTTACTTTTAGCAATGTTCAATTTAAACCTTTAAAGCTTCATAAGTCAGTACAAAAGTGTACACTAAAACAAAACCAATCAAGACGGTAAGGACAAATTTCGTGTGACGTCAGTACCCGGTGTCGGTATTACTACATGTAAGATCATTCATATATAATTATTCTATAAAACGGACCTTGGACTCTTGACTTTGCAAAGACAAGTGACTATCTCCGTCCTGAATTAGGTTCCGTGTTGAGGGCGTCTCCAGGTTAATTTAGCTGTTTACTGATCACTTCACAATGGCCTTACTATGTTTGTCAAACTATAAATTTATAGGTTTAATTTGATAAAAGTAAATACCATTATCAGGAAGATTTAAACACGTGATAAAAAATGAAATTGGTTGTAGTTGGAATGCTAAATCCGATCTAAACTTTAATTTAAAAGTAAATTTTAACTTTCTACATGAATTGCACACATAGTCAAAATCAATACATGTATTAAAAACGGCAATAAAATATGGGTGTAAGTTTTATCTTGTCATATAGAAACGATAAAATACCATTAATACACAATAATAAAAAGAGTTCGAAGATATTTGTTCTGCATTTATATGTATAGTGAAAGGGCAGAACCAAAACATGTTGCGCAAATTACTTGAAAAGTTCCATGAGGGGGTCTTAAACTTCAGTCTGGAATACATTTTTGAAAATCACATAAAATTTAAGAAATTGATACAATTCAATAGATAACCAATCTATATTCAGGACCTACATGAGAGTTTCATTGTAACATATTCATCTCCGATTTAAACTAAAGAGTTGTTGTTGGTGTTTGTTGTTTTTCCACAGTAAACTGTGGTAACATTTCTTAAGATTCTTTGAATATTTTTGCTTTCTTTGATTTACAACTTATAGTCTAGATAGGCAAACGGTTAAGTCGGTGATCACTTTAGTCTTAAAACTAGTTTAACACAACACTTTTGTGTCTGTACCAAATTGGGCTATCTGAACCATTTGCGGTTACACGGAACCTTATTTAAGATGGACACGTGTCTTATTGTTGTTTTAATACCTTGTTTCTGTGTCTGATTTAGTCGGAGAAGTTATATGTCAGCGGCTGATGTGGTTATTGTAACTGTATAGTATTTTTGCGTTTCATGTTTTCCTTTTTTAGACATTATAAATATCGCATTATGAGTGACCTTTAAATTTTTTTAGGACATTATTGCACTTATTAAACCAAACATAAATTATCGTAACAAGTAAATTACATAAATTACGTTTGTTTATGTCCCGAAGACAATGCGTTGCCATCCCCGACTACAGAATGACAAATTGGAAATAGCTGTAAGTTTACAAAGTCATGTGCATTAATTAAGACATTGTTAAGTACAAATATACAAGATTACAAAACGTCACCTCAAGTTTCTGTAATTATATTTTTCATATTAGAATATCAATAGTGAACATAGATGCAAACTTCCTCTGAATTTGTTTTACTGAGGCCCATTGGGTCAAAACTAGCTGGATGAAATATAGTTGAAGAGTCTATATAAGCTTATTTTTTTACACAAGTCTATATAATCAAATGTTATTCAATTGCATGTTTATGTAAATATTGGATTGAAGAAGTTCTGAACTACCGTTACCAAACTGTTTTAATTTGCATCTAAAAGAGCATGCGTAATCATTTGTTAATTGTATCGATCTAATAAGTCAAGCCCTTTTCAATTGATGTTTGTTTTAATTTTGTAGTGAAGCACCACTCTCCTATATTTATGGAGAGGGTTGCGCACTCATAAACATACTGTTTTAAAACAGCCCATCGCATTCTAAATGAGCCTGTGCTTAGCCATGATCCTGTTTCTAGTGATAGTCCTTATTTGTATGGCGACCATATCAAGTTCTCTTGAGCTTAATTTAGGCTACTGGTTTTCTTCTCTCTAGTCATGTCATCCCCGGGGACTTGTGTAACTAGGCTGTACCATGTTGATGTTCAAACTATTGTACCTTATTGTTCTTGTCTAAAATAATATTATATATCATACCGGGTACTATGCTTCTTACAAGCCCGTGTAATGGAAAATTAACACCACCTTCTATGTGTATGCTTTGGCAAAAAGTTTTATCTGGTATCCATAGTACCTGAATACCCCCCCCCCCCCCCTCTTTTCTCAGTATATAAAAAGTCGATGTAGCATAATAACTAGCAAAACAGACTATAAATGGAGACCGGATAAAAATACTAAAACATTACCCCCACAATACTTAAAAGCAATGCTAACAGAGCCATGTAATGTGAATTAATTGGAAATTTTCATGAAATCTTTGTTAGCAGCAAATGCATGTTAATATTCGTTATTTGTTATCCCGGAACTTACCTTTTTAAATTTGTCGTCAACCTTTTAATGTCAATCCTCTTTCCAGACAGTTACAGTCATGAATTGAAAAATGTCCTAAATAAAATAGAATGCACCCAAATCAATCTTATGAACGTCCCATTTAAAGGGCGGGAGTTTATGACTCCAAGATTAGATGAAACGCAAATGTTGTCAACTTGTTATGCATAGGTTACATTTGATACAACTCGTCGAATACACAAATAAATGTGATATTAAGACTGATATGCACGATTTAGCACATATTTTCCTATTCATCATCCATACAGGATAGCTATATCAAATAGTAATTCAAATCCGTTGACATAATTTATGACCCAGTCAACATAAAGAGATATACGAAATTTGTGTTATTTACATACGAAATCTCCTAAAGTTTACACTGAATGAATTTGCGGTCCCGACATCTAGATTGGATGACGACAATTTTATAAGGTGATGTAAGCAATTTGTCAAATTAAGTGTGAAAAAGGTGGAACAAAATCACAAACAGATCTAACCTTTCATTATGATAAGTCAGCCGTATAGGGCAATAGTACTGACTTACTCAACAACCAAATTTGAAATAAAAGGGACAGATTTAAATGCCTCTCCGGTATCTTTTACCCCACTTTTGAGAAGAACATTTTGGGGAGGGTTGTGGGCCTTTTTTACTTTTGTTTTCTCTTTTAAAAAAACAATCTTATAATTTTGTGAAATAACTTAGAGATATCAACTTATTTCATTATCTTTCTCAGATATATCGTGTTATATTTTATATTCGTATCAGTGTTATTTTGATCAAATGCTTTTCAAAAAAAAAAAACTTGTATAAATTCTTATAGATGACAGTGAACTGTGCTGTCTTACGGTGTTTATCTATACCAACTAGTTTTCTATGCCCATGGGTGTAGTGATGTTACAGATTTCCATGAACGCAATCTATGTATCACTATCCCTGGTATAAATAATAAAGTCTCTGATGGACAGTTGTCTCATTGGCAATCATACCACATCTCTTTTTTATGCATAAGACATCAAAAGGGTAACTGGAACAGGAAAACAAATCATGGACGGTGCAACAGTTCACACCAAACACCAATACACGACTCATCAAAACATGAATTTATATCATGCATATTGTGTTAAATACAAGAAAACTGACTCGAAATAGTTAAAACCAAATATCACGTATCCAATTTGAAACCTTAATAAACTAAACAAGAAATTCATAATGAAATAAACTGTGACACTTCATTTTCAACTTAATTTGAAATGACCTCTGAAATGATGAAACCACAAAATGCACATTTCAAAGGGAATTCAAACTAGCAATAAAATAGAAGATGGAATAACCGAATCTCAATTCATTCTTTTTTACAATTCAATTCAATGTTTTATTAAAGTCTCATCTCTCAACAAGTACAATCAATCTTTATACATTGTAAAATAACACTAGATAAAATGAGAGCCATTCTATACAGAATTATAAGAGACTATTAAAGTGCATAGATATCAGGGGCGGATACAGGATTTGACGTTAGGGGGGGCGCAGAATAAAATTTCGCCGAGCGGAGCGAGGTGAAAATTTATTTGAGGTTAAAATAATCAAAGTTATTGCATGAGCTGTTTATCCACCTCTCAACTCTATAACACGAAAGTGTAAACTTCTTCCCGCAAGATTAACGGTACTGGGTATTTCATTTATAAGCATATAACCCCTATGTGTGGATATTGAGTGGTAAAGATCTGTACCAAGTTGAAGGATATGATCAACGTCAGATGGAGTAGATGGTTCGTGTGTAACAGATGCCATGAAACACAGGGAGACACAAACGCATTGTCTTCCACCATCTACTAGCATACCTTGATGTTGTGATCCTTTGCAAACCAATCTACAATCATGACATCAGCACTTGTTGTAAACTCATCTATATAGTAATATTATGTAAAATCTACACTAAACCTTGCAAGATATGGCTTTTCTCATTGTTGAAGCCGTATGGTGACCTATACTATAGTTTTTAATTTCTGTGTCATTTGGTCTTTTGTGGAGAGTTGTCTCATTGGCAATACAACAAATCGAAGTTTTAAACGTTTGAACAGGCTTTACACGGCCGGTAGTTGCGACCTAAAGAGATACAGGATTTCCACAAAAATAATGATCTCTTGTTTTGCACAAAGTCGATGTGTCTAAGCCAACTGTACATGGTTTCAATAATGTGGAATTAAATCGGTTAACTTTAAAATTACTTTAACTCTCCATAACCACTAGCCCTGCCAAACTTCAATTTCTTGGTTAAGACGAAGGAAATGTGAAGAGTTGACAGATAGACAGTCGGACCGACAGACGCAAAGTGAGACGAAGCAAATGACGATAGCTCATCTGACCAATATAAGATTTTGAAAACGAAAATTATAACTGGTACATTTTATTTGTCAATTCATAATACGTGTTTTTATTTTTGTTCTATTTTCGGAGGTCGTGCTAGACTTTTTACTTACTGTAAAAAAAAATTGGCCGCTAACCACTAAAATCAAAATGAGATCCTTAAAAAATTGTGCTTATTTTCTTGGGATCCAATGTAATACTGTAGTACCTACGGGTTTGGTCCTTGACCGTTTATGCATGCTTCGGCAAATTTTATATGTTGCAAGTGAGAATCATATATTGTCACAGAGATATTAAATAATGAGTCAAATTAACAAACTAACCTCTCGCTTGAACCATAATCTTTATCTTTCCTTATGAAAGAATCTAACTTAGACTGCTTTCTTGGTCGTGCCATGATGAAATAACCCAAATAGCGGGTAGGGCACTTCCACCTTCTTCGTGGGAAAGTGATGTAGGGATGTTTTTGAACTTCGATTATCAAAGAAATTGTTTATTAAAACTGCAACTACAATGTCACAAAAATAATTGTTTTATTCTAACTGCTGAAAGCCTATGATATTTGTCATCAAACGCAGTACCGCGTTTGGCACCTTCCTTTGAAGTGTAACATGTTTATAGAACTTAAATAAACAGTAGGTCAGTTGATTAGTAGTTTAATAGTAATAATTCTGTTAAACTACTGTTTTATATAGTAATACTTGTTTGAATGTTAAAACAGATTGAATGCAACGACATTAGGCTAGCTTTCGTCGTTTCTTCGGAAACTTATTACGTGCGGACAACCCATGCTTTGCAAATTTTAGGGGGGGGGGGGCGCACGCCCGCCACGCCCTCGCCTAAATCCGCCCCTGGATATAATACACAATATGAAATAAAATACTATTTACAACATATAAAATTTCTACGTCTTTTTAAAATCAAATGACAGGTTTTGGCACACACACGTATCATATTTACATCTGAGAATAAAAACACTAACTTTTGATTATCATCTAAAGTATTAAAATTATCATTAAAAGTTTCAGCAACATAATATAAATGGTTTCTAAAATCGTCATAAAGAGGACATCTTAATAAAACATGCGCTTCATCTTCAATAAAAACGTCACATATATGGCACACTCTATTTTCTAAAACAATATTTTCATATCTCCCTGTTTCAATTCTTAGGGCATGTACTTCTTAAGATATATTCTGAATTCTACGGCATTTATAAGAAGAATCGAAGTCAATTTGGTTTTTGCTTTGATAAAATTGAGAAAGGAAATAGGGATTGTGTCAAAGCGACAACAACCCAACCATAGAGCAGACAACAGCCTAAGGCCACCAATGGATCTTCAATGTAGCGAGAAACTCCCGCACCCGGAGGCGTCCTTCACCTGGCCCCTTAAAAATATGTATACTAGTTCAGTGATAATGGACGTCATACTAAACTCCGAATTATACACAAGAAACTAAATTTAAAAATCTTACTAGACTAACAAAGGCCGGAAGCTCCTAACTTGGGACAGGCGCAAACTTGCGGAGGGGTTAAACATGTTTATGAGATCTCAACCCTCCCCTTTACATCTAGCCAATATAAAAAGTAAACGCATAACAATACGCACATTAAAAATCAGTTCAAGAGAAGTCCGAGTCTACAGCCGAAGATGTAACAAAAGAAAATAAACAAAATGACAATAATACATAAATAACAACAGACTACTAGAAGTTAACTGACATGCCAGCTCCAGACCTCAATTAAACTGATTGAAATATTATGTCTTCATCATATGAATATCAGGCACAATCCCTCCAGTTAGGGGTTTAGTATCATGCTATCATAAAATATACGAGAAGAACATAACCCGTGTCATGCCAACAACAATTTTTTTTTTTTTTAAATAAATGTGTTTAGTTTGATGTATATTTATTGCCAGTCACAGATATTTTACAAGGCAATTAAATCAAAGGAGTTTAATGATGGACTCAAGTTCAGAGTTTATACTAGCTCTATGATCTTTTTAGTTTTTATATGCCCTTTGCCTTACAAAAGCACTGTTAGCACATTGCATACACAGTTGTTATTGCAAGCTGTTTTCCCTTGTCCGTATACGTACAAACAAGGTCTTGAAGGAAATGTACTGACATAGGTCCCCACAGGAAACAGAGAGCAAACCAGTTTTACCCAATTACCAACCAGAATCTTTGGAAAGCATGATAACTGGTTAAGCAATATGAGATTTTATCCAAACTTGCGTTTGAAGCATTACCCGTTGAATGTGCTGTAAAAACGTGTTTTCAAATGGGGAATATTCACAAGACTGGCATCCTCTGTAGCGGCAAACTTCGCCCTTAGCTTGTTTAGATCATCATGAAGATACATGAACTTTCCCTTATCATCATACAATGAGGCGATAAATACACTTCCAATTTCCTTATCTACCGTTTGAAAACTTATCGGATTTGGCACAACTTTTTGGAATTTTATCCTCAATGCTCTTCAACTTTATACTTGTTTGGCTTTCTAACTATTTTCATCAGAGCGTCACTGGTGAGTCTTATATAAACGAAACGCGCGTCTCCCGTATCAAGTTATAAGCCTGGTACCTTTGATAAATATTATCATAACTTGGAAGATTGAAAAAAGAGCAAATTTCCTCTTCAAGGAGATGAATTATATCACATTGTCGTACAAGTGAGAGGTTTAGCGCTATAAAGGTTCAATCCACCATTTCTACATATGAAAATGCCTGTACCAAGTCAGGAATATGACAGATGTTGTCCATTCGTTTGATGTGTTTTGTCATTTGATTTTGCCATGTGATTATGGATTCTCCGATTGTATTTTCCTCGGAGTTCAGTATTTTTGTGATTCTACTTTTTTCAACACTCCACATGGTACCATCATCATGGAACAGAGCTGTAGGTATGGGACTAATAGGATATGCCAATATCCTGACTACAGTCTCATTTTCACGAACATTAACAAGAACTAAAGCACTGCGAACTATTTTTACTGGGTAATATGTGCCTTAACAAAGTCACCTGATTTACACTTGAGTTTTGAGGTCTTGGTCGTATCATGTAAAGTATTGAGTATTCTTCGTGTTCAGTTTCTGCATCTGTGGCTAGTCCCAATCTTGATCTCATTTCAGAACTAAAATGCGCAAGGATGATTCTTGTAAGCATCATTCGAAGTACAGCTGTTTTTTCCTTGTCAGTCCTATATGATGCCTCTACAACCTTTACAATCTTTAATAATAGTTTTATCTGTAGCCATATTACTCCAGCTACTATTTAAAGCTCCATGTTAATGTCTCATTGAAAACTCAACTGACATAAAGACACAGATTTTACCGTTATAGAAAGATTCAAAAGGAGGGACGAAAGATACCAGAGGGACAGTCAAACTCATTAATAGAAAATAAACTGACAACGCCATGACTCAAAATGAAAAAGACAAACAGACAAACAATAGTACACATGACACAGCATAGAAAACTGAAGAATAAGCAACACGCACCCCACCAATAACTAGGGTGATCCCAGGTGCTCCGGACGGGTAAGCAGATCTGCTTCACATGTGGCATCCGTCGTGTTGCACATGTTATATTCAACATATCCAATATGTCGGCTGGTGTTCACCTAGCATAGTTCGTCCGATTGGTAATGAAAAAGCATCGCAACATTGCAGCTACAAATGTTAAATCCACTACCCATTCAGTTCAGTCCTTATGTTCTGTAACAATATCTCAACTGCACGAAGAAACAAATCCCAAAATGCGAAGGCTGGTGATAGTTTGCAAGAATGTATTCTGAATTCCTCAAACAATGGCAACATATGTTCTTGAAAATTAGAAAAAAAAACTGTGCAATACCTTCAGTGCTTTTGGGTGTTTCAGCATATGAACGGTGACATAAATTTTGTTCATTATTAATTAACGATTTTCGTCTTATAACCAATTGAAGAATGCTTTTAAATTAAACAAAAGAGCCATGAGAGCTAGCCTCATATACCAAAGTTCATCCTCGAACACGTCTGGACAATAAATTGTTTGCACAGCATATTGTTGACCAGCACGTTTTGCCATATCTGAACATTGTTTCATAGTTGTAAATACTATTGCCATGTCGAGGCTTGGCATCTATAACCGGAGCATAGGCTACAGACAAAATTCGGAATCGAATCAACGTTTTGTCTCGAAAGAAGTCGCAGAAATACCAAAGAAATAACAAAAAGGTCCAAACCGTTCTGTTGGCTTGTCGAAAGGTAAACATGCCATAAGATTGGTATTCGAATCATTCAACGCCAAAGATCTTTCTAGTCCCCGTTTAACCTTTATGGAACTCATGTGGGCGTGTTTGACGATTCGTTTTGATACTTAAATACAACTCTGGCCATGGAGTGAAATGTATTTTTACGTAAATAACGATTGTTTCAGCATTTAAGTCAATATTTTCTGCTCTCTCCTGTATAATACGACCGCCTATTCTAAATACAGCAATACAGTAAGTAATAGTAAGTAATTAGTTTATTACAGTGTCACAATCTAACATTATACATAATATATTATACATCAGATAAAAACAGCATAAAAATATATTAGATTCCTGCATTAAAAGACATATTAGACACTTTTACCTCATGCTCATTAAATGCATACACAATTTAAAAACAGTTTTCAAAATTAAAAAAATATATTTAAAAATACAAAAAAATTACTTCGTAGATCAACAATTTTTCACATATAAGAACAAAAAAGGTAGAATTGATTTAAAAATCTTACACAATATGCTAATAAATAATAATTAAAAAAAAACAGTTCTTAAAAAGTTATAAATTTATCTTTCTCCTCTTAAACATCAAATGCAATGTTTAAGCTAATAAAAATTGAATTTCATCACAGCTCATAATATAATTAAATTTCTCTTCTACACTCAAGATAATAAAAACATTGTTAAAGGTGTAACTGGTTTGGTGTAACGTCCTGTTTAAATGGCGAGTGGTAAGGAGCCACAACGAAAGTTTGATAAAGTTCTACGGTAGTCTCTAAACTTGACAGATTTCACATAACTGCTTGGCTGAAGATAACTTTTATACTGTCTAAACGTCCTAAAGTTTATTTCCATTTTCACAGTTTCTATCGTTATGCACATCGCGTAGCCAATTTTCAGCATCCATAGTGTTTAACTTGTCCTTTACAACATTAACTTTTTGTCGGATTGTCATATTTTGAGCGTTTATCAAAGAACTTAAGTTACTTTTTTTAATAAATTTCAGTACACGGGAATGCCACGAGCGCTGTTTTGATTTACTCGACTCATGTATCTTTTTACGAGTCTATTTCTATTTTGCAGCCTTGTTTTACACCATATTATCGCCAAACATATCGGTCATATGGCCGTTTACTTTAACAGCATAGCGAACATCTACATATAGCGACTGTAGTCCTTTCAGAAACTTTCCGTATTTGCCTATTGACATCAGTTTAAACTACATCATCTCTCTATTTACAGAATCAAAGGCTTTTTTGGCATCGATGAAACAAGCAAACGTTGAAAGTCTTTTAATTTTTATATTAGTTATAATACTTGTTAGAGCGTATAAATGTTCGATGCAACCACGATCTTTTCTAAAGCCATTTTGTCCATCGGCTAAGATTTTATTTTCTTCTAACCAGGATGATAAACGTGTGTTAAGAATATCTGCATATATCTTACAGGGAATTGACATCAGAGCTATCCCTCGATAACCTAAAGGATCACGATAATCTTTGTCTGGTTTTAATATTGGATTAATGAGTATGTTGTTCCATGTCGCAGGCACAACTCCATTGTGATATGCATACTTTGTTATCTTGAATAGAATATTCACACACGAGTTGTTACGAAGAAATTCGGCACATATTTGGTCGAGCCCACCGGCTTTATTAAGTTTTGCTCGATAAACAGCCTTCTCAACGTCATCATACGAAATATCATTATTTAAGATTTCTGATTTCTTTCCTGAAAGATCTGTTATTTCATTTTCTTGTTGATGTTGGACAGTACATATACAGTCTTCGTCGTACTTATAATCAGTTACACTGAATAAATGCTTGCTTTTCCATGTATCATATACTGTTTTAATATCTTTACACACATTACCTTCTGATGTTAATACTTCCATTGGTATTGAAGAACGTCTGTCATTCGCTATTCCTAATTTACCAATTTTCTTCCAAAAGTCTCTTGTGTTGTTCTCTGTCGAAAGATTAAGTAACTCTTGCTGTTGTCGCATTTGATAACTTCCTTTCCTTCCTCAAAAGTTTATCGAACGCATTTCTCGATGTAAGAAATTGTTTTCACACGTACACGTTTCTTTTTGGTACCGCAACCTTTCCATTTCAGCCATACTTTTTTGTGTTCGCAGGTTTTATCCCACAGTAATTTGAGATTATTATTCAAGTATGGTTTGTATCTTGATTTTCCTTTTGACTTCCTGTATTGATTATCTCCTTCTGATTTTTCACCTATCTTTGATTTCACTTCAGAAATAAGTTCAACAAAACAGCCATAGGCAGCATTGACGTCTTGTTTCACGGTTAAGTTATTTTCAATGTTTTGAATGACTTGTTCTTTTTTACTCGTACCGTATCGTCATTTAAAAATTCGTTTGGTATGCTTGAGATCTCGGTTTACTAGGAAATTTTGGAATATCGGAGTAAGACGCTTGCGGTGTTTTATCTTGTTGATTAGCTGATTCTCTCTTGAAAGAAACTGTAAGTACCGAACGGTCAGGTATTTGGTTCATGTCATGTAATTCTAATTCGTTGGTAATATCACACATGATTTTAACATCAAATTTTGTGCACATATGAATGTTTTCACGGGTTGTTATTATGAAGTCGACCACTGATTTACTTCGTTTTGATATACACGTAAAATCTTGTTTTCCTTTTCTTCCATTGAGCATGCATAAACTACAGTCGACTAGGAAATCTATTAATAAATCACCATTCGCATTAACTATAATCAATCACCTCTCTTGGTGTTATATCATCAACTCCTTCAATTATAATGAAATCTGAAAAGTCTGAGCATCTCGATTTGAAATCACCTACTATATACATTTTTCCAATGTTCTGATACATATATACCTGATAAGTAAGATCTGCATAAAACATAAAACTGTTCTGTGTCATTTGAACGGCTTGAGCATATTGGTGGTAAATAACATACGCATACACTTAAATTTTCCTGTTCATTATCGCAATTTAGCCAAAGAATGCCTTCGACGCTTTCATCTAAAATTTTAACTTTATATTGATCTTCTATACTACTTTTAACAAATATTCCAACTCCACTCAAGCCACGCTTCGCTTAATTTATGATGCTTAGTCAGTCTGTTTTGTCCATAGAATATATAACCGTCTATATCGAATTTGTTGTTTCCAACTAAAAAAAGTTTCACACACACAGTATATATCAAAGTTCAGTTGTTCTAAAACACAATGTCTATTATTTTCACTGTCGGTGTGTTGTGACCACATGCCAATATTCCATACATCAAGCTTTAGTTCCTTGTATCTTTTGTAGTTTTTCCCTAGCTTTCCTTGTAGTCGTTCATTTTTCCAATTTCTTGAAGTATAGTGCGCATATTAGAGTTTTGGACCCTTGTCTCGTATGCAACATCACTATCAATATACACGTTTCTATATTTTTTGCGTTTTTCTGAGCTCCATTTTCTTTTCCAAAACTGTTGGTTTTTTTTCCTGTTTGAAAATTAATCTTGCCACTACTACACCTGGACTGGGACCATTTGTTTTCTTTCCACTTTTTCCACTTTAACATCTCTTAGCTTAAGTCCATCTCTTATCATGGAAATCACATTGTTTTTAAACAGTTATTGGTGGGTGTTTCATTTTTATCATTGGGTAACATTTTAATTATCAAATTTTCCCCTCTATCAATGGTATCCAAGTTTTTTTTTTATTTTACGACAGATTTGTACGTTTTTTCCATCGAGTTCAGTTTGTTTTTCATAGTGTCAAGTTCAGTTCTAATTTCGCTCTTAATATTGTCTATTTTACTATCGAATTTCCGGTCCATCACCGAAACTAATTTCTCAGTTATCTTTACTTTAAGTCTATTTTCTAAATATGTCATTTGTTGGAATAGTGTAGAGACAGCGAACTTCAATTCTAGCTTTAAGTCCAATGACAAGTGATTTAATGTCAAGTTCGTTGAGTGATTTGGATTTACGTTAGGGCGGCTGTTTTCGATACAATTTCTGTTTTTTTATTTTCATACTCAATTTTCTCGAAATAAAAGTCAATATCAGATAGCTCGGAAATATTACGCATCTTGATTCGTTATATGTACTTTTTGGTAGAGTGTTAGTATGTTCCGTATGCACAATAGCTTCAACTTCAAAGTTTTACATAACTGAATATTTTTTGTCATATTTCCGGAAACTTGTCGTAGTCTCTCCGATAACAATTTCAGTTCGTGTTTACAAAATGTATAGCCCGTGCCTATGTGTGGGCTTTGTTTAACAAAATAATAATTGCATATGTTGTTTGTTTTGTGTCCTCTGTACCTTCTTTATAATTGTCTTTTGCTGATAATTGACAAGTTAACACATATACACACTTACAATTTGCAAAATATCAATTTTTCTTCACAGTGCTTAAACGTACAAGTTGTTGACTTAGGATGCGCTCAATTTGGTACATAGGACATGTCTTGGATTCTGTCTATTTCCAAATTTGCTAAACTAGTCCGATATCTACGTACTTCAGAATAGGATGCACAAAAACCATGAGAGTTTGTATTTTCAATAAATGTTTTAGAGCCAAACTTATGGTGTAATTGTAATGCCAAAGCAAGATGAGATTGTGTTGATAGGTTTATGTTTAAAGCAAGTATGCATTCTGTTATCATTGCAATCTTTCAATGAGCATCAGAATAACGAGGAGGTCCATATCATATTCATTGAACTATAATGCAAAGTTAAAAATCCTCATCAAAGTTAATTTATAAAAAATACTGGAATTGCTTCGAAACTTTACAATAGGAAGTTTACAACATTTTAATACAGAAAATCATGAAATTATCAATGTAATCTAAATGTACAAATGTTGTAACTACTTCTTTAAAATAATACAGAGTGTGCTTTTGCTAAACTGAGTGAAAATGGACAAAATTTAGAAAAAAAATAAGGAATTCTAGTTTTACATTTATGGAATGACTGTAATATTTTTCTGTCTATGAAGGAATAACATAAAAAATTTGGT
Source organism: Mytilus galloprovincialis (assembly GCF_965363235.1). Lineage (NCBI taxonomy): Eukaryota > Metazoa > Mollusca > Bivalvia > Mytilida > Mytilidae > Mytilus > Mytilus galloprovincialis. The sequence continues at coordinate 99,350,451 of NC_134839.1, forward strand.
GCACACTGAATAACGCGCGTAGCGGGTTATTTAACAGTGTGCACCACATTTTTCATGTTATTCCGAATAGACTGAAAAGATATTACAGTCATTCCTTAAATTATGTCTATGGGCTGATAACAAAATAACGTCAGCCAATCAGAAGACATGTAACATCCAAAATTAAATTATTATGAATTAACGATTAAACTCTGTATAAAATGCAAAATCATATGTCAAAAGACAAAAATAAAGTAAATGTCTTTTTTCTTTCCATTTTATAAAAAAAACCTGCACCGCATGAAATGTCTACGACCGTGCAAAAAAAATAGCTTAAGGTATTGACTTTGCAAAAAATGATTTTTAGCCTGCAGGTATGCCGGTCCATTAAAGTCGTAAATTAAGCACCTTTTTCTTGATCTGTTACTCCATTAAACTGTCCTCTACTGGGTAAAAAACAGACATTAATTGTTTCACGAGAAATACAACTAAAGCAGCAACATCACAGATTTACCATTATAGGTAAATGGACCGTTGGGCTTTTAGTTTATATAAGAATTTATTGCACTAAACACCCTCATGTTTTTTTCTCTCTCAAAAATTACTAAAGTACATGCTATGTGTTTTAGGATGGACATCGTATGGTGTACAATGTCGCAGAATTCTACTGGTTCTTGTGCTGTTGTAGACCCAAAACTATGGCTGCTTCATATGTATCCTCCACCTGCTTTTATGAAATCGCAATTTCGCACGGAATCCTTTATGTGTTAGTCATTTAGGTATCAAGGTAAATCTGCGAATCAATCGTGTGTCTACTTATAGTTATCCATGTTTAGGATTTTCATATACCTATAGTCAAGATTCTCATCTGGTACCATACAATGTGTAACGTTAGGATTTTGAAGACCCTCTTAGATAATGATAACTTTCATTTTCTTTTCTACAAAGGACTCATTCGAATCAAAAAATTTAAAAAGATCAAATAAAGGTCAAAGTTGAAGAGCATTGAGGGCCAAAATTCCTAAACGTTTTGCCAATTACAGCTACGGTAATCTATTCCTGTGGTAGAAAAGCCTGAGTATTTAACAAATTCAAGTTTTGAAAACAGTTAATTTATAAATATGACCATATCAATGATAATTCATGTCAGCACAAAAGTGCTGACAACTGGGCTGGTGATACCCTCGGGGAATTAAAACTCCACCAGTAGTGGCATCGACCCAGTGGTTGTAAATAAACTCATCATAGATACCAGGATTAAATTTTGTATTTACTCCAGACTTTCGTTTCGTCTTCAAAAGACTCATCAGTAACGCTCGAATCCAAAAAACGTTTAAAGGGTCAAATAAATTTCGAAGTTGAAGAGCATTGAAGACCATAATTCCTAAAAGTTTTGCCAAATACAGCTACGGTAATCTATTCCTGAGGTAGAAAATCCTGAGTATTTCAAAAAATCAAGTTTAAAAAAAACCAGTTAATTTATAAACATGACCATATCATTGATAATTCGTGTCAGCACTTCTGTGCTACTGGGCTGATGATACCCTCGGGGAATTAAAACTCAACCAGCAGACCAGTTGCTTCAACCCAGTTGTTGTAAATAAACTCATCATAGATACCAGGTGTGGAATTCCGTCTGCAAGGGTTTTCAATAGAAGTTTTTTTATAATATTATTTCAAATCTAAAGAACGGGGTGTCTTTACTATTGGTCCTGTTTGGCTTTATCAGGTCTTTCATATTTTGGTTAAGTTTGCATTATCAGATGATTTGTCACCGAGAATCATTGAATACACCAATTGTCGAGATTCTCATCTGGTACCATACAATGTGAAACATTAGGATATTGAAGACCCTCTTAACTATATAACAGTGCACATTGGGGAAAATATCTAGGATATTTCAGACATTGGGGATTCTATATTATCAGCTAGTCAAATGTATGTCATAGCTACCTAAAGTATGACCTGAATCAACTACAATTTTGTCTAAAATGATGATATTCAACAAATGATAATTACATGGAAAAAATGAAGGCGTCGGTTGAAAAGCTACATTGGTGTCAACATTATAAAGCATGGAGTTTCTATGCGTTTCTAGTCCAAAACAGTGTGCATTTTAATCATGATAAGAAACAATATTATTTAACATAGTCCAGAGAGCCTTAGAAACAGGTGATAACTGACAATCTTGTCAATTAAGATTAAAATACTCGGCGATCATCATATAGCATTTAAAAAGACAAATATATTTTTTATGAAATGGCTCTATACTAATACATCAACGTGTTAATGTGCTTTGGTAAATTTGTGTATACTTGTCTTTCATTTTTACTAATGTGCTTTGTCTTAATGCCTTTTTGTGTTTTGTTACCTATTTCTTTTTGTGTTTCTTTGTTACATATTTCTTTGGTTTATTTAGTGATTAAGATAACAACACAATGTTGAATGCTGTACCCCTATTTTATGACATGTTTACCTATTATGTCTGTTTGTTTTATTCATACATCGTTGTCAATATACTCTGCAAGTATTAAAAGAGGGGCGAAAGATACCAGAGGGACAGTCAAACTCATAGACCAAAAATAAACTAACACCGCCATGATGCCTAAATAGAAAGACAAATAATAGTACACAAGACACAACAGAGAAAACTAAAGAATAAGCAACACGAACCCTATCAAAAACTGTGGGTGATCTCAGGTGCTCCGGACAGGTAGGCAGATCATGTTCCACATGTAGCACCAGTCGTGTTGCTTATGTTATAACAAATCCGGTAAATAGTTTAATGCGGTAGGTCACATTCGTGAAAAGGGAAGGGGATCGTAGCTACGACATAAGGAACCGATATCATCTGTGAAACTGTTATTAAGGGCATACGATACAGTTTTGATCCTGTATTTACAGTTTGATGAAAATTTCCATATAGGCTAGTTTTTGCCTGCTTCAATCAAATATGTAATAAAAAAATATACCTTCATGTGCTACTTTTCGAGTTAAATGAGGTCGAAATTTTGTATATTTGCTCAAAATTCGGATTTGTGGCCGTATTTTCTCTTTCGAAAGAAAGCCATAACTTTTTTGTTTCAAAAGATAAACACAAATTGTTTTTTGTTAGATAATTTGTATTTTTTGTATTTTAGAAGTATCCTAAAAAATTATGCATTTTTTTATTCAGAAATAACTCATATTTATCAAATGGTCATGAATTAAGAAAAAATCGCATTTTTTTGCTGTATATTTATCATAATTAAAAAAAATCCTCTATTTACAGTTTTATAAAATTTGGTCCACATAATCTCCCTGCAAAATGAAACAAAATGTCGTTTTACAAAATAGGGGTCCATGCACTCGTTTTCAAATTAAATCAGTTTGAATGATAAAAAATAGTCGAAAAATGCATCTTTTCCCGATATGTCATAGTTTGACGTCGCGAAAATAACATTTTACGTTAGCAACGTCATTACCTTCTCTGTAACTGTATCGTATGCCCTTAAGTTACTTACGTAAACAAATAATTAATACTTGTTTTATTGAGCCAATGGTACCGTTTATTGTAGTTAATTGCGCTATACGTTCTCTTTTCATTGGAAGAGGCCACTCTTTATCTACTTTAATATTAAGAACAAGCGAGAAACATTCAAGTATTTATTTGTAAATCTTACAAATCCAGTACACATTTACTTATTATGCATATTCCTTGTCACTGATATGTCTAAGGTTATAATGGATGGGACGACATTTCTAACACAATGTAACAACAACGATACATATGTAATACACAATATGTGTTATGTTCAATCATTACAAGATATAAGAGAGCTATTTCAGCAATTGATATGCTTATATTAAGATATTGATTATAAATCATAAACAAATTTCTGCAATTGATATGCTTATATTTAGATATGGATTATAAATCATAAACAAATTTCTGCAATTGATATGCTTATATTAAAATATTGATTATAAATCATAAACAAATTTCTGCAATATTGAATATTTAATCGTATTTTCAAGAGAGACATTTTAAATTATTGTCTGAAGTGTATTATTATGTACAACATTTCAGTGTTACAATATACGTGCTTTACATATCAATTTATTTTATTGCATGTTACAACAAAAAGATCTGTGTCATTTATTTAAGTGAAGTAAATTCAAAACGTCACAATCTTTAAAAAGACACTTTTGAAATATAACTCTTGTGTCTACATGTATGCGCACATCTTATTAATAACACTTAGTACTCTTACCAAAGTTTTAAATTGTTCTACATTGTTTTACCACTATAACATTTACCTTATTTAAAAAAAAAACTCATCCAGCAAATACAAGACAATTAATTCGTAAAAATGTATAAACAAAAAGCATCATAATGTATAGTTCAAAACTACCATGTTTTTGATAACACACAACATAACTTCATTTAAGAAATAATGCAAAACATGCTTACATTCAGTTTCTGAGCAAGTTTAAAATCACTTGACTATGCTTTAATATTTCATAGTATGTATACTTATCGCTAACGTATATTAGAAATATCAAGGATAGAAGGATAAGTGTCAGTGGTATTCTGTAGTAAAATGTATGTGTTTTACAACTACATATATGAGCAGCTAAATTAATTGAGGTAATTAAACAAATGGTGTAAGGGGTACAAACTACGATATACGAGGTAAAAACGATTATTAACACATATTTTAAACCTATAATATAAAATTTAGCAGAGAAAAATCTAATTGTACGAGTTCGTTATCTATTTATATCAAAATTTTTGTTGATATCGCTTATGTGTCATCTGTCTTCGGGGTCAACTCAATAGTTAATTAGATGGCGTATAGACCGCAACGATCATTCGTATTATCGAGTCAATGCCTTGTAAATTGTTTATTTTAGACTTTTCATAAAATGAATAAACGTTTTAGTATGATATAAGTCAAACAGCCGAATGTGAGTCAAATCGCTAAACATGAATTATTTGACAGTCAATGCCCTTTTAAAGCCTGGCCCAAACCCTAAATGTAAACAAAAACCATACAATACAACCTAGTTTGCATGAATCGATTATGGTAAGTACGTTTAAAGAGATGATATTTACGTAACTTCAAATAATCTTATGCAAATCTTCGTGTAATTCCCATTCAAGTAAATAAAACAGATATTACGATCCTTTCAATATTATATGTTTTCTTAAGTCATCTTATTTGTAGTTTGTCATGCAGTGCTTAATTGATTTATCGTTTTACATCATAATGTTCCAGAGAACGGTTAATTTAGATCAACAATTTAAAATGAGGTTTCGATCTTTTACCAATTATTCTCACCTAGGATAGACACGTTCTAGCTAATGCAATTCATTTTATACTATTCTTGTACTAAATATACTGTTTTAACTCAATATACGTTTCTACTGTTCTGTTTACTAGATTACTTGAACAGGTTGCTTGCTGAGTGAAATCATTTGCTATAGTCACATTCTTATGTCATCGATTGGGCATTAATGCATGTGACTTTGATAAGAGAGTTGGAAGATACCAAAGAGATATTCAAACACACAGGCCGGTGCCAATCTGAAAACGCCGTGACAAAAAAGGACGAAAAGACAAACAACAGTCAACAAAAATATAGTACCTCTACCTCTTTATGATACATATAATTGTTTTGATACAAAACTATTTTGATTAGATGATCTTCTATCAAATAACGATTGATACATGTAGAAAGCATGTATAGCTTTTCTTACTTTGCATATAAGTTATGTGTATTAACAGTCAAAGATAGTTCCGTCTATTTTTTATCGTTCCATAAGTTGGTGTATGTAGTTAATCATAGAAAGTAAATACAAAATAGTTGTTAGGTATAACGACTGAAGTTCAAAAGTTATACGACTAAAGAATTATACACACTTATCAATAATAATTAAAAAATAATACGACACAAACGTTGGACAATTTTTTTTTCTATAACTATCATGTCTTCTTCATTGATATAAATAGATAAAGTTATTATAATTAACTCTGAACTTCGTATACTTTTTATTATTTTACTAATCACTTCATTGCTTTGTATGCAATATGAACGATTAAATGACTTATTGTTATATCTTATTATATTTTCAAATAAAATAAATACTTAGTTGAATATTAACGAATTCGTTGCCTTAAACAGCTGTCATTGCATCGGTACCATTTGGGACACTTTTTCTCTTGTTAGAAGTAACATGCATTTCGTATTCCTGTTCTTCTGTGTGTAGAGGAGGTAGTTCGTTCTTTGACAAGTAATAAACAATTCCAGCTCCTAGGCTGTCACCAGTCACGTTTGTCATTGTTCGGAAACGATCCCTGTTAAAGAAAGACAGTAATTTCATTATCAAAATAGCATATTTACATTTATGCGGTACTAAAGACATGGCAATACCGTGCTTCCGTTTTTTCAGTCTTGTAAGTGCTATCAAAAATACAATTCGTGATCGATTGTTATCAAATTTATGTCAGATTTATACCAGCAATCGCTCTGTATTATTCCTCTTAAATGTTGCTAGCACCAGTGATTGAATTTAAGTCTGAGACGGTACTTTTTATTATATCATCATCTGAAAAGTCTGAGTAATAAATTATTACTTGCAAGTCGTGTTCAGTGTTTCAGTAAATTTCTGACTTTTCCATCGCGGTACATTTAGTACTGTTCAGAACATTCGCAGATAATTAAGGAGTTTTTGAGCGTTTTGTCTCCTTTTCCCTAAATTCTATAAAACATTAAAACGAACTTTGAGTGCATATCAGTTGGTGATTGTGCTTGCACAGTATGCATCACTTTTTTAACTTAGGTACAAGATATAGTTATAGTTTTAATTATATTATTCCAAAAGCACACTGCAGAATCAATTTATATTTCTTTTCGTTTTGAGATTTCGTCCTATTTCTGTCGCGGAATACTGAGTAATTCGGTTTTCGGACTTTATATACTGTTTTACGCGCTCTTTTCCTTTCATCGAGATTTCACACACCAAACTGGTTCGACAACTTTACTACATTTAGATTGTAATATTATGCTTTGTATAAATCCTATTTCTTTGTATTTTATTTTGTAGATATTAGTATGAGCACAGTTGAGATGATTATATAGATAATATAATGACGCATGATGTATGGACTTTAATATTCGATCGCACGGTATACATGTATTTTGAAAAAATGTTATATTAAAACTGTTTGGTGTGTACCTCCTGCCATATTAGTCTTTGTTGTTTCTTTATATAGAATGAGAAATAATTTATGTTCGGACGAGCATAGCGAGGTAGAACATAAATACATATTTATCTCTTTCCTCCAAAATCAACAGCATATACTCTTTCTGTGAAATTATAACTGTGATAAGATATTTCTTTTTAAACGAAATGAATATATATAGACCCACTGCATTCTGTGGAAATGGATATAAGAATCTCACACTGAAAACATGTTCACTTAACGATAGAATGACCTTCTCTTTGTTGGTTTTTAATTGTTATTTCCTATCTAATTCACAATTAAATGAATGAATTGTTTAATATGTTTTGGAACTGTACAAATCTCGATTGTTATTTTCCACTTCTAAACCTTTTTCCCCTGACACAAATATGATATTAAACACCCTTTTGTATAATTTTCTTTTGCATTCATAGTCTTAGTTTACGCATTGTTTACAACAACATGGCAGAAAACTTTTTAGGAGAGTGTTTTACAATGTTCAGTCCAAAAAGGCATTCCGTCTGATTTATAATTTAGATCGAAGACTATTCTGTTTAATTAAATTGGGATTCCAAGACATACTTTACCTTTCAAAATGTCAATAATTAAATGTAGAAAGGTAATACCATTGTTATCTAATGCAATATTTAGTGCCCTTGTTTAATTACGATGACATGCACCTTTTCTGTTGCGTGATGTTCCTTTTAGACTCATCGATAAAATCCAGGTCGATAGACTTAATTAAGTTGAAGATTCAAAGTATTATATCAGATTTGAAATCTGGTAAATTCGTTGTTTTATACAATTGATATCGTGTGCAACGTGTTTAGGGTTCATTGTTTTATGCAAAATGTATAGCAAAGCTGGTTTCTATTTCATTGTTTTTTTTATATGTACCTACAATCAGAGAAACACAAATATGTTCGATGGTTATAAGGAATCATGTAATGTACGATTGTTAATATCAGTGTATATATATTATCATATTGGTTAGAAAAGTTTATTTGCATAAAATACTTACAAAAACCAATCAACAACTAGTATCAATGTAATATCCTCTGTTGGTAATCCAACTGCTGCTAGGACAATTACCATTGTAACTAAGCCAGCCTGTGGTACACCAGCAGCACCTATTGATGCTGCAGTAGCGGTGATGCTGAAACATACGAAATTAAATCATGTTTAAGGATGTTCGCTGCTCAGTTTCAAAATAAATTTTCATAAAACTAGTATGTATGTATTGATAGGTAATAAATTGATGAATCAAAAAAGCAAAAAAAATATAAGGGTCAATGTGCTTGTTTTCGAGATATTAGCCATTGGAATTTTGGTGGGAAAATGTTCTCTCTTGACTTTTCATAGCTTTATCATTGACCAGTTAAAGTTCTCAAATACTATTAAAAAATAGATAAAATTTTATAAGACTTTAACAAATGACTTATAATTATACATGTAAAAGATTTATAAAAAGAAAAATGGGGGTTCATGGGGATATTTTTTTAAGGCAATCAAATCGATAAAACTAGAGGATTCCAAAAATCTGACAAAAATTCCAAAACATGACAAGCAGACATCCTTAATTCGCAACTTGCCATTATCTAATGTCCTTTGTTTGTTACTAAAGAACGACAATCTAATATTTGATTTTTATTAATGTGTTTGGTAAACAACAAACATGACAAAACATTATGTTATTCAGTGCCTGACTTTAAAAGTAAATATGAAAATAGATATTTTAAACACAAAATCAAAAATTACATTAAAAGTACATTTGTAAATTGTAAAAATAACTATTTACTTGTAATATTGAAAAATGATATATGTTGTAACCATATGTCATCATTGTTCCTGTTGATCCTATGTTTTCCTCTAATAGTTGATGTGTTTCTCTCGGTTTTAATTTGTAACCCGGATTTGTTTTCTCTCAATTGATTCATGGCTATTGAATAGTGATATACTACTGTTACCTTCAATCATCATTAAAAAAGACTAACCTGATTGTGACTATTTGTCCAAAGCTGAGGGCTGCATTATTGACTTGTGCGATAAAAAGCGCAGCAACAGCTTCATATAGAGCAGTTCCATCCATGTTAATTGTTGCGCCAACGGGAATAACAAAACCAGCCACACGAGGGTCGACTCCATTGTTATGTTCTAAGCAATGGAGGGTAACTGGCATTGTTGCAGAACTGAAATGAGAATGTTTCTATGTATTTTGTGAAGAAAGTTAGAATATTATGATTATAATATATTGAATAAAATTGAGAATGGAAATGGGGAATGTGCCAAAGAGACAACAACCCGACCATAGAAAAAAACCAACAGCAGAAGGTCACCAACAGGTCTTCAATGTAGCGAGAAATTCCCGCACCCGGAGGCGTCCTTCAGCTGGCCCCTAAACAAATATATACTAGTTCAGTGATAATGAACGCCATACTAATTTCCAAATTGTACACAAGAAACTAAAATTAAAATAATACAAGACTAACAAAGGTCAGAGGCTCCTGACTTGGGACAGGCGCAAAAATGCGGCGGGGTTAAACATGTTTGTGAGATCTCAACCCTCCCCCTATACTTCTAGCCAATGTAGAAAAGTAAACGCATAACAATACGCACATTAAAATTCAGTTCAAGAGAAGTCCGAGTCTGATGTCACCAAAGAAAATAAACAAAATGACAATAATACATAAATAACAACAGACTACTAGCAGTTAACTGACATGCCAGCTCCAGACTTCAATTAAATTGACTAAAAGATTATGATTTCATCATATGAACATCAGGCACAATCCTTCCCGTGAGGGGTTTAGTATCATACCATCATAACATATATGAGAAGAACATAACCCGTGTCATGCCAACAACTGGTTTTTGAATAAATGTGTTTAGTTCCGATGCAAAGACCCTATAAGTGAATCAATATTAACGCCAAAATATACAATCTTTAATGACCTGACAACAGTATCGTAACTATATCCCTTCTTAATAAGTCTATTCAAAGGTTTTGTTAGTTTTTGAGGTGAATACTGACACCTTTGTGCTTTATAAAGAATATTTCCATAAAAAAATTGGATGTGAAATACCTGAACGTATAAGAAGTCTGCATGTTGAGCTATATTTACGAATGATGTCCTTATACCGATGATAAAATTTAGTAAATGTTTTGACTAGTTTGTGATATCGAAAACCCTGGTGTAATAATTTTTCAGTAATACATAAATTTCTCTCGTTAAAATCTAAAACATTGTTACATACACGAGCGAACCGTACAAGTTGAGATAAATAAACACCGTAAGATGGTGACAAGGGAACGTCACCATCTAAAAATGAATAATTAACGATAGGAAATGAAAAATCATACCTTTTATCATAAATTGTAGTATTCAGCTTTCCGTTAGTGATATAGATATCAAGATCGAGGAAAGGGCAGTGGTCATTGTTAGTATTAGCTTTATTTAAAGTAAGTTCAACAGGATAAATTTTTTTAATATACATACTGAAGTCGTCATTATTGAGAGCCAAAATATCATCCAAATATCTAAAAGTATTATTAAATTTGTTTATCAGATGTTGTTTCGATGGGTCTTTCCTTATTTTTGTCATAAATTGTAACTCATAGCAATACAAAAAAAAACTGTTTGTGTTTTCAATCACCTGTGAAAATTACCATAAATTATTTGATATTTGGTCCTGTCAATCTGATAACTTTTTAATTGATACGATATTCCTGTGCTTGCATTTCCTATCATGATTTTCTTGATAAAGGTTGCTGCTCACAAGGAAGCTATTAAACCAAGAGTTCCATATGGTGAAGTTGAAATCATCCCTTCGTAAATTTCACGGACGCCATCACGAGTTGGTTGACCGTTATGGACTAACCGTTTCACAAATGATTTCGGATATGTTCCTTACGTCGTAACTACAATCCCCTTCCCTTTCATGAATGTGACCTACAGAATTAGACTTTTTACCGGATTTGTTAAAACATGAGCAACACGACGTGGTATTTAATTTCGTGGTTTAGCGAAAGTCTGTTTATAAGCCAATGTTATATTTGAAATTCGTTGAAAATTTGAATTCTTGGTTAACCTGCAACCTCGAAATCTACGAAAATTGGTATCCAACGAATATCCAACGAATATCAATGAATCCGCAGTATGCATATTTGTAGTAATCTCATATCACTATTGAGGCAAAACTTACTTAATTGTAATTATATAATTAACACATAAAAGTCTTTAATACCTAAAAAATACTTAATTTATTTGTTTTTTTTTTTTTTTGCCTACTTTAGCCTCTTCACTATGCACTTGATTACATATAAAACATCGGTTCTTCATACGAGACGAAATGACAAAATTTAATTCCCGTCTAAAAATCGTAGTATATTTTGTGAGTTCAAGAATCTAATTTGAAAACAAGACACCGGATGCGGCCACTTCGATTTGTTTCATATAACCGCTTGTTCTATTATAAATGACTGGTCTACATTCGAACGACTTGAGACCGTGGTTGCAATACAATTTGTAAACATATCAAGTACTGTTTTTACCATGTTAGTCTTTGATGAATGGAGACATCATATTTCGCTGAAAAGGATGATCATGCAGATTGCTACACATTATTTAACTTATACTTATAGATTTCGTCCTCAATTCAAAATTAAGAAACAACATTTTAATCCTTATTAGATTGAAGTCTCGTTCTGATTTGAGCTTCAGAGATGAGGTTTCCTATAACTATGATACTAAATAGGTCAATTAATTACCTCTATCAAAAATACATATAATCTTCTTTTTTTATTATAACCATGCAAACATGTCTATTTTTAACCATCGTTATTGTGTTGGAATTATTTTTTTTTAAACCCGATTACTTTTACTTTAGTCGAAACATTATCCTACTAAATCTCTCTTCGCATTCTTGCCTTCGTTGTTTGAACTTTTTATCCCAGGCTTTAATATTGATAGTCATAAGTATAATCGATTCACCTACAGAGCGTACACAGTAGCACAGGCAACATTCAAAACCCATCAATATCATTATCTTCTTTATACAATAGGAAGCTTTAATTCTCAAGTACTTGCACGTAACCTTAATTTACGAAGAATATTTTTAAATAGTAAAGGGTACCATCAGACATGATATTGATGAGACCCGGAATCGAAAAGGAAAACAATTATTGGTCTTTTTTGAAAATACAATTAAAATATAATGTAGTTATTCGGCAGTTCATCATTTCTATTTTTCTACACAATATATATAATTGCACATAAACAGAAAACATCTCAATTGAAACTGCTGCAAGCTTAACTGGGCTATTGAATAGAATTACCTGCTTGATGTTCCAAATGCAGTTGCCATTGCTTGTAGAATGCCGTAAATGAATTTGTAAGGATTTCTCCGTGTACATACAAAAAATAAAGCAGGAAGTATAAGTGTTCCGTGTATCAATAGGCCTATCAACACAGTCAGGAAATATAATCCCACCTGTGTAAGAAGGATGCCGAAATCTTCCATTGCAACTATCTTTCCAGCAATCAAAAACGCTATTCCAATTGGAGAATACCTGAAAATGCAATACTCATTATGCTTTGTGTAAGAAATCACATTTTTTAAAAATATGAAGCAAATATCAAGATGTCGAAGAGTATATATAATATTGTATTGTATACACACTTTTTTTATCTATATTATTGCATTTTCTCATTAGTGCATATACAATTAATTAGATTTATGTATCCTTTACGCTGTACTTGCTTTCGGAAGAAAAACGTATCATTAAATAATTTTGTAAGACACATGTTTCCCATAATTTTCACGATCAATTTACATAATAATTATCTAATTACTAGTTTCAATGCCGAAAATAACGTGACTCCATAGATAAAGTGTTTTCCAAGAAAACGTGTAGATTACTGTTTTCTCCGATGAAGCATTCTGTTTTTTTAAATCTGTGGTACCTTTCACCGTGTATTTCATAGTATGTCATTTGATATTATCAAAAGAAACATTGGCACATCAAATCAGGCCATTAAAAAAATGACAGGTATACGAAATGCATAAATCAATTCATAGACTAATACTATTAAAAAAAATCATAAAAGATACCGAAATCCAGGGGAAGTTAAAGACGGAAAGTCCTGTACAAAATAGCAAAATCAAAAGCTAACAATGGAAAACAACTGTCATATACCTGACTTGGTACAGGCAATTCCTTATGTAGAAAACGCAACGTCAATTACGTATAATAAATGTAAATTTAATTGGAGTTTATAGAAGTTGGTGAACACTTTTACCATAAAAAAACACAATCTGCTATAATTTCTATTCTATTAAAATGATCACCTAACGCACAAATAGCAACAACTATACCAACTTTACTTATTCTGTGTTGAAATGAATTATCATTGATATGTTCAGTTATCATCGATATGGTCACAATTATTCCGCATCAACAATAGATTACCTTATCTGTATTTGGAAAACTTCGGGAATTTTTGTTCCTCAATGCTCTTCGACTTCGTACTTTTTTTGGTCTTTTTAACTTTTATTGATTCGAGCGTCACTGATGAGTCTTTTGTAGACGAAACGCGCGTCGGGCGCAAATTATGAATTTGAATCCTGGTATTTATGGTGAGCATAATTACTCCCGACTGTACAAGCTCAAATGCACTTTGACCAACTACAAAGTAAAAATTTCAATCAGTTCGAACACAACTTCACTAGGTAGATTGATTGGTTTTTGGTGTTTTAACGCCACTTTTAAGCACCGCATTTAGGCTATTTCGTGGCGGCGAGTTTATATTGGTGGAGGAAGCCGGAGTGCCCGGAGAAAACTACCGACCTTTGATAGGAAAACTGACATTTCTAGTCAATTAAGATTGGAGTCGAGTGCACCCGCACGAGCGGGATTCGAACTGACAACCAGTGTTGACTGGATAGTGATAACAGTAGTAACAACTTAGACCACTCGGCCACCGAGGCCCCGCAAGTAGACTGAAACCACCACTCTAAACAAATAGAATTAACACAACTAGCTACTCGAGTTTGTCCTCCTTTAAAGCAGTCAACGTCGTCTTAATAACCACATTAATTACAGTGGAACTTGCCTAATCCAACACACTGGGGAACTATTAAAAAAATATCGGATTAAGCAGGGTGTCGGAATACTCAGGTTTTTTTTTTTTTTTTGCAAGAATAGGCATATTTTAGAACCATGAAAATGTGTCGGTTAAATCAGGATGTTGGAATACTTAAGTGTCGGATTAGGCAGGTTACACTGTACTACAAAATATCTTAGCCACTACTTCATGAACATTAGAACATTCAGCATCATAATATTTTACTACTGGTACAATACCATCAATATAGCCAATCCAACAGCAGTTATCAACAATAATTTCATTCCATACATCGTTAAGATCTACATCATGAATATTAACTTCTGAAAACCGCCATGTACATAGTCAGTAGTGTATTTCAGATCACCTCGTTAACTCATGCAAATCGAAGACAGCTAATGTCTTTTGTCAACGGAATTAAGGTTCAAATTGAATTAATGGAAAAGCTGTACGAAATATAGAATACTTTCCCAAGAGAATTTTCAATCTAAATAGGTGTGAGTCTTCATGTCTATGACATAAATGGTTTAATAGAAACTTCACCACTACAAAAACGTCTGTACTTTTGTAGTGCAGCTTGTAATTATATGTTATTCTAACGTCTGACATCAGTGATCAGTTATGAAACTTATTACCTTTGAACAGAATATAACACGTATGCATCATAAAACAAATATTGTGGAAAAGTGATTAAAGAAAACAAAACACAAGAAGAAGAAACAATTTGTGAGGAAATGTGTGCCTCATTTTCAGCAAAGTTGCTCTCCGATCGTTTTGTAGTTATTTTCTATCTATTGATAAAGATATTGCGTTATAACCATTCCAAGAAAACTGTTTCAGAGATTCTTTTACCTACAGAAAGCTTGTTACGCTATCAACAAATGTTTACATTCCCATTCAGACAATGTATCATAAACTCTACCACTCTTAAATCGGTCTTAATGTTTAAGTCCTCATTCAGACAATGTATCATAAACTGTACCACTTAAATCGGTCTAACTAATGGACGAGAGAAATCCTCCTATTTTAATCATAGTATTTTTATGGAAGAATAACATTAACGGTACTTATTTTCCTGCACCAGAGGCGCATTTCGACAATACATGTCTCTTCAGTGATGCTCGTGGCCAAAAAATGCACTCTCCGTAATAAAAGTTCTACATTTTCATGTTTTGTGGTAATTGATACACATTTAATTCAATACAAACCATATAATATTTAATTTGATACAAACCATATAAAAACGACGAAAAGGTTCATTGATGCATCTGTCAAGCAGGTGCAGAAATCAACGATAGGTTTGGCTTTGTGTCCCATCCGACCTAAAACGACACCAATCAACACGGAGAATACTACTAATCCTAGGATATTAATTTGTCCAGTCTCTCCGGAAACAGGACTATCAATTGTGGTTGTTACAACTGAAATAGAAAATTAAAAAAAAATAGTATAGAAAATACATTTCAGATGTTTTAATGTAATCAGTCTTTTAGTATTATTTAAGTAAACATTTTCTTAAACCTTGGAATAGTCCAAATAATCACATAGATCTGATGCGTTTCCGAAAAAACTATAAGCACATATGACCTAGGAAATTGACGAAAGAATGGCAAATGATGACCTTTATATTTACGCTCTGTTCATTTTGATGCATTATTTATGTTGTTGACATTTGCATTTTGTTTTTCTATAAGGAGATATTTTTTATGAAGTTCTGTTAATTTGTGCCGTTATTAGTTAATAACAATCAAAACCGAGGAGTAAACAAAGACTCACAAAACCAAAGGACATTTACATCAACAGTTATAAATAACAACACTAACTCCACTAAAAACCAGGAGTGAGATCAGGTGCTCCGAAAGGATAAATATGTTGAGATGACTGAAATCTCCTTCCTCTTTTAGCTTCGCCGCGGTTGACAATGTTTTCTCGGGGTACAATCTACTCTATCACCTCTCAGCTATATGTTACTTATATAAGGATAATACGCCTGGTATATTTAATGATCAGGCGTACTCATTTGCATATTACGACTAATTTTACGCCAGCTGAAGGTTTCAGTCTCTGTTATGATTGGTTTCCACCTTGTTGGGCCTGGTTGACGCCTGGACATGCATTGCGTAAACTCTGGAGTGACGCAAGGATAAAGTATGATTTATATGCCTGGTTTTTATGTCATTTACAGGCGTGACATTTCGTACAGGTAAATAGAACCACAATCAAAAGATATTGATTGAAGAAACTTCAAAATAGTGACAAGTTACAAAGCTTTACATGATGACATTCTGTTACCTTTTTTAACTATGGTGCTGCCATTTGTAAAGTTGAGAACAAGAGTTTCCATATTGTCTGTATATTTAGATATGTTGGCTAAGTTGTCAACAAAATTTGTGTCATTTGTCGAATAGATTACCGTCTTTGTCTGGTTTTCTGGCGCAAGACTTGTTCTGTACTGCAATAAAATAAATGTTGATATCATTAAACGTTGTATTAAAATTTTGCATGTTGTTTTGTGAATTTAAATTAACTGAACTTATTTATTTAGAGACTACCACTAACTATAACTTCCTAAATATTTGTATTGAGAAAAACGGTTATAGAAACAATATGTACTGGGGTTTGTATGCAGATGAATATATCTGCAATCAAATTCTATCTTTAAATGCATATTGGTGGTATTAAAGACAGAAAATCAGAACACTACAAACAAAGTATAAACTGTGCATTACACTAATGTATCAAAGCCTCATAAAGAGACGTATTATTGGTCGCGTTTATATTTTAGAAGTTAAACAGAAAGACGGACGGAAGGGAGGAAGGAATGACAGAATGACAGACAAAAAAAGGTAACATTATTACCTCTGTTGCCTACGATATGGCTAAGAATAGCATTCTATTCTATATTATGGAATATAATTGAACAATATGTGACTATCATACAAGTGAGAGGTTTAGCTAGCTATAAAATCAGGTTTAGTCCACCATGTTCTGCATATGGTAATGTATGTACCAAGTTAGAAATATGACAGTTGTTTTCCATTCATTTGATGTTTTGGGGCATTTGATTTTGCCTATTGATAAGGGACTTTAAAATTTCTTGGAGTTCGGTATTTTACTTTTGAAATAGATTTGTAATCTAATTCTTTTATGCATAATAATATCAATAAATGCAAAAGTGGATGTGATGGTATTAACGGTATTTGCATTGCTGCATCAGATGTTTTTTTCAACAATTTGTGCTTCTTTAGCGAAGCTGGATGCTTAAATATTTAAAAATCTCAACTTGTACGGACGTTGAAAAACTGGTCAAACCAAAACAGACATAAAGTATAGCCAAATCAGGAGAAGGAATAAGATCTTTGCGTGAGTGCGATATTGATTAAATATAATTTGAAAATTTGTAATCAATTAATACCCGTAAAACAATACCGAACTACTGATAACTAGCCACATACGGACCCTTCGAAGAGTTGATGTATATATCCCCAACAGAAAATGTTTACTGCCAGATCGGAAAAGTGTAGATGACCATATTTATTATGTTATTAAATGTTTACATCTTTTAGCAATATATAAACAAATTAAATATAAGCTTCACTGTGGTTTGATGTTAATACACTGAAAAAAGTCTTCAATTATCATTTAAACACAAAATGTCATATATTGGTTTTATATTCATTACGATTTTTTTATTTCAATTTCATACGCGTTTGGTTGTTCCAATTAGTGTATATTCTTCTCACGAAAAAACAACGTAAAGTAAAACTAACATTTAGATTAGATTCGAAGTATCTGACAGCAGTGTCTTTGTTTCCATTGAACTGTGTATCAAGGGAAATCATCAAAAAAGAATGATTGATTAACCAAATCAATATTTGACTTTAAAAACGAAATTCAGTAAAGTTGTATGAAATTGAACTTGAATTAGTTAATACAAACTCGTCATGTTCTGTTACCGCCTTGCATTGATTTTTTTACTAGTTGCGATGAAAAGAGATTTTCGTCACATCTTGATATATATGCATATATTTTTCGAATTTTAAGTCTTTCAAACCTTCTAGGAATCTTTTTACTGTTGTATTAAACAAATTAAACAAATTTTGCAGACATTCACTAGTATTGGGTGTAGTGCCAATATATACTTATTACAATTGTTTGAAGCAAAGTGTTCAAACAAGAAGAGTTTGATATAACCATGGGGCAATCAAACGTCGACTGTAAACAGACAATGGTAACTATATTAAATTAGAGGCTCTAAAGAGCCTGTGTCGCTCACCTTGGTCTATGTGAATATTAAACAATGGACACAGATGGATTCTTGACAAAATTGTGTTTTGGTGATGGTGATGTGTTTTTAGATCTTACTTTACTAAACATTCTTGCTGCTTACAATTATCTCTATCTATAACAGTACTTTCTGTGGAAAATGTAATTGAAAATCTTCAAATTTTAAGAAAATTGTTAAAAATTGACTATATAAAGGGCAATAACTCCTTAGGGGTCAATTGACCATTTTGGTCATGTTGACTTCTTTTTAGGTCTTACTTTGCTGTACATTATTGCTGTTTACAATTTATCTCTATCTATAATAATATTCAAGATAATAACCAAAAACAGCAAAATGTCCTTAAAATTACCAATTCAGGGGCAGCAACCTAACAACCGAATATCCGATTTATCTGAAAATTCCAGGGCAGATAGATCGTGACCTGATCAACAATTTTACTTCCTGTCAGATTTGCTCTTTATGCTTTGGTTTTTGAGTTATAAGCCAAAAACTGGATTTTACCCCCATATTCTATTTTTAGCCATGGCGGCCATCTTGGTTGGTTGGCCGGGTCACCGGACACATTTTTTAAACTACATACCCCAATGATGATTATGGCCAAGTTTGGTTAAATTTGGCCCAGTAGTTTCAGAGGAGAAGATTTTTCTAAAAGATAACTAAGATTTACGAAAAATGGTTAAAAATTGACTATAAAGGGCAATAACTCCTAAAGGGGTCAACTGACCATTTGGGTCAGGTTGACTTATTTGTAAATCTTACTTTGCTGAACATTATTGCTGTTTACAGTTTATCTCTATCTATAATAATATTCAAGATAATAACCAAAAACAGTAAAATTTCCTTAAAATTACCAATTCAGGGGCAGCAACCCAACAACGGGTTGTCCGATTCATCTGAAAATTTCAGGGCAGATAGATCTTGACCTGATGAACAATTTTACCCCCATGTCAGATTTGCTCTAAATGCTTTGGTTTTTGAGTTATAAGCCAAAAAACTGCATTTTACCCCTATGTTCTATTTTTAGCCATGGCGGCCATCTTGGTTGGTTGACCGGGTCACCAGACACATTTTTTAAACTAGATACCCCAATGATGATTGTGGCCAAGTTTGGTTAAATTTGGCCCAGTAGTTTCAGAGGAGAAGATTTTTGTAAAAGTTAACGACGCCAGACGACGACGGACGACGGACGACAGACGACGGACGACGGACGACGGACGACGGACGCCAAGTGCTGAGAAAAGCTCACTTGGCCCTTTGGGCCAGGTGAGCTAAAAATGAACACCGCCAAAAAGACAAAACGCAGTTCACAAAACTTAACTAAATAGTAATTGTAGGTACAAGAGGAAACAATCTTCCACGAACCAAAAATACTCTCATATTATTGTACAAAGATCTTATGAATACAAATACATACACCAGTAAAACAGGACACAATCAAGTTGTCAGGAAACATATTTCTGAAATAAAGTAAAAACATGATCATTAATACGAGATTTAAAATTCAATTCTTAGGTATTATATAATGAATCAAATAAAGCAAAATATATAGCTATCAGTTTATGTTTTAGACATTTGTTATGAACAAATTATGAGATCATTGTTAATATAATATACAGGGTCACAGTCGAGGATTTAGCTTTGCAAACTAAGTACATGTCCAAGTTGTTTAAGATCCTGAAGTTCAGTGGTTTTTCGTTTATTTTAGTTTACGTTATGTCATGTCGGAACCTTAAACATAAAAAAAATAAGAAGATGTGTTATGATTGATAATAAGACAACTTTCAAACAGAGACCCAATAAAGCTAATCTTCGTTACTTAATGTCCCCAAATGGCCTTAATTAATTAGAAAAAAAAACACAAACTGGATAGCAGGCTTTAAAACACCCCGGAATGCAAATGTTAACCATTCAAATAAGGAAACTAACATGTACGACATAAACGAAAATAAATATTTATTTTATAATATACAGCAACAATCGACAACCACTGAATTATAGGCTCCTTACTTGGGTCATGAATATACAGAGTGTGGTAGGGTTAAAAGTGTTTGCGGTTGTCCAACTTTCCCGTTACCTGCGACAGTGATGCATTCTTAAAATATCCTGTACCAAGTCAGGAATATAGTATTTGTAATCGAATGGCCCGTTTCTATATATGTTGGCGTTTGTTTTAGCATCTAACAAAACAACATGTATATTAGACTTAAATGTCAATCAGTATACATCCAATGGGTTTAATATAAAGATTCCATAAACTGTCAGAGAAAAAATGATTCTGTGCATTGCAAAATAAATAAGTACTGAAATAATATAAGTTCACTGGGATAAATATTAGATGCAAGCTTTTAAGCTAACTTGGGTTTGGTAAACGTTAAAAATATATATGATATTAACTTAAACTATAAGTAAATATAGGTCACACAGATGATCTTTGTTGTACAAGGTGTATTTACCAATGTAGGACACTAGTGCAACTGGTTATGTAAAGCATTTTTAACACTGATGAAACTTTTTCCAGCTGTAAAACATACACAGTTTACAATACATATGTCTTAATGGTTTACAAAGATGCATACTTATTCCTTATTTTAAATTAGACAATGACCGCCAATGCAAATTTGATTGTAAATCCATGTACATGTCAATATTTTCCCTTCTTTAAAGTCAATTATTCTTATATCAAAAATGGGTATAAGCTGATTAATTAGATAATCAGAACAAATAAGAGTTGAATGATCAATGGATGATATCGAACCGATCTTTTCATTATTTTAACGATGGCAATATTCATATACAGCATTGATACTTTTATGTAAAAATCCATCAATGTTTGATGAAAAAAATAGCTAAATGAATGTCGGTCATGAGTTTATTCTCCCTGTCATGCAATTTCCTTAACATCGGTACACAATATATTTCAAAAATTAGAACTCAAATACCGGAAATGATGTGCCGCGGCACTGTCATTTTTCATTTATAAAGATCCATAGCCCGTAAATTATTGAAGAATATACTCAATAAAATGACGTTAAGTACTGCCAAACAGAAAAATAAGAAGATTTTTATTTGATCTCTAATCAATGATACGAGAAAAGAACTTATATAAATGAATTTGATGCGACCGGATCAATATCGGCTCCGAAATGAAAGATATAATGAAAAATGCATTATCTGCTTGCACGTTATTCCGAGTAATAAGAAGAAATATTGATAGAAGAACCGACTTAATTTGTTGATAGAAAGTTGTTAAGAAGTTGTCAAGTTCCATACGACCTCTTGTAGAAGTGATGACGTTGAACGACTAGAACCTAAGATTTTATTAATTGAACGATAGATTTGGTATGATTAAGTGATGTCGCAGATAGTTCGCTTGTAAGAAAAAATGTAAAGCAAAAAAAAAACCTCTTAAGAAAATTTTAAACTGAAAATTCCTCAGCAAATGGCAAAATAAAAAGCTCAAACACATCAAACGAATGTAAGAAGATTTAGAATCTATCTTATTTAGACGACATTATTACAACTTGTCATTTATAACTGCAATAACAACATAAATACAATATAAAAACATGGGATTTTTTTATGCATTTATAACAAACATTAAATACAAATAACACTATTCCACTTGTACACGCAATCTATTTATCTTTATTTTGAAAAAAGTTTTAAGATCAGGGAAAACACAATAAATTCAAATGAATGGAACAAATTTGGCACGTTTCTCCTTGATTTTCTAACAGATTTTCCACTATGAAATTCTAATAAAAGAGGGACGAAAGATACCAAAGGGACAGTCAAAGTCATAAATCTAAAACGAACTGACAACGCCATGGCTAAAAATGAAAAAGACAAACAAACAACAGCACACACGACACAACATAGAAAACTAAAGAATAAACAACACGAACCCCACCAAAAAACTAGGGGTGATCTCAGGTGCTCCGGAAAGGTAAGCAGATAATAAACTCATCAAAGATACTAGGATAAACATTATGCAAGCAAGACGTGCGTTTAGTCTACCAAAGATTCCCGGAGTCGGTGACTCTCGAATAAAAAGAATAATTTTATAAAAATGTTTTTTGGCTTTCCAAAGATGTTAACCTTGAAATTTTTCATTGGAAATAAGTTACCACGAAACATGAATGTTTTCAAAAATTGACTTACTTAAAATCCACAACCGAAAAATGAGAATAACACTTTATAATTTGTAGCCTTCCGACACGCTTTTCTGTACTTACCTTTATCCAGATACTCAAAGTCGAAAATTTGAAAATCAAGTCCGTATTATCACTGAAGCACGATAAAAGCTACCAAGAGGGACCCACAGCGAGTTGGAACATAAGTCTCATAATAATTTTTATATTTATTTAAGGAGAATTTTTAAAATGAATGATTTTCATCATGTCGATACCTTTCTGTTTTGAATTCTGACAACACAGAATAAATCAACGTATTGTCCAACTATTTGAATGAATTTTTATCTAGTTTTCGAACACATACTATGCATATCACTTCTGTATTAGAATTATTAAGTAAACAAATTTTATTTGCGGAATAAAATAATTTAACATGAGTTTTTTAACGCATACTTTGCATATCACTTTTTTTTTGAATTTACAAGTAAAAAGGTTTAACTATTGTAATAAAATGCAAATACATCGGTTTGGCAAAGGTTGAATGATTTACTAACTCATTTATAACAAAACTAGAGGCTCTAAAGAGCCTGTGTCGCTCACCTTGGTCTATGTGTATATTAAACAAAGGACACAAATGGATTCATGACAAAATTGTATTTTGGTGATGGTGATGTGTTTGAAGTTCTTACTTTACTGAACGATTTTGCTTCTTACAATTATATCTATAATGAACTTTGCCCATTAGTAACAGAGAACTATATTTGGTAAAAATTTACATAAATTTACCAAATTAATGAAAATTGTTAAAAATTGACTATAAAGGGCAATAACTCCTTAAGGGGTCAATTGACCATTTAGGTCATGTTGACTTATTTGTAGATCTTACTTTGCTGAACATTATTGCTGTTTACAGTTTATCGCTATCTATAATAGTATTCAAGATAACCAAAAACGGTAAAATTTCTTTAAAAATTACCAATTGGAGGGCAGCAACCCAACAACCAGTTGTCCAATTCATCTGAAAAATTCAGGGCAGATAGATATTGACTTGATTAACAATTTAACTTCTTGTCAGATTTGCTCTAGATGCTTTGGTTTCATAGTTATAAGCCAAAAACTGCATTTTACCCCTATGTTCTATTTTTAGCCGTGGCGGCCATCTTGGTTGAATGGCCAGGTCATCGGACACATTTTTCAAACTAGATACCCCAAAGATGATTGTGGCCTAGTAGTTTCAGTGGAGATTTTGTAAAAGATTACTTAGATTTATGAAAAATGGTTAAAGATTGACTATAAAGGGAAATAACTCCTAAAGGGGTCAACTGACCATTTTGGTCATGTTGACTTATTTGTAGATCTTACTTTGCTGAACATTATTGCTGTTTACAGTTTATCTCTATCTATAATAATATTCAAGATAATAACCAAAAACAGCAAAATTTCCATAAAATTACCAATTCAGGGGCAGCAACCCAACAACCGATTGACCGATTCATCTGAAAATTTCAGGGCAGATAGATCTTGACCTGATAAACATTTTTATCCCAGATTTCCTCAAAATGCTTTGGTTTTTGAGTTATAAGCCAAAAACTGCATTTTCCCCCTTTGTTCTATTTTTAGCCGTGGCGGCCATCTTGGTTGGTTGACCAGGTCACGCCACACATTTTTTATACTAGATACCCCAAAGATGATTGTGGCCAAGTTTGGATTAATTTGGCCTAGTAGTTTCAGAGGAGAAGATTTTTGTAAAAGATTACTTTAATTAACGAAAAATGGTTAAAAATTGACTATAAAGGGCAATAACTCCTAAACGGGTCAACTGACCATTTTGGTCATGTTGACTTATTTGTAGATCTTACTTTGCTGAACATTATTGCTGTTTACAGTTTATCGCTATCTATAATAGTATCCAAGATAACCAAAAACGGCAAAATTTCTTTAAAAATTACCAATTGGAGGGCAGCAACCCAACAACCAGTTGTCCAATTCATCTGAAAATTTCAGGGCAGATAGATCTTGACCTGATAAACATTTTTATCCCGTCAGATTTCCTCAAAATGCTTTGGTTTTTGAGTTATAAGCCAAAAACTGCATTTTACCCCTATGTTCTATTTTTAGCGGTGGCGGCCATCTTGGTTGATTGACCAGGTCACGCCACACAGTTTTTAAACTAGATACCCCAAAGATGATTGTGGCCAAGTTTGAATTAATTTGGCCCAGTAGTTTCAGAGGAGAAGATTTTTGTAAAAGATTACTTTAATTTACGAAAAATGGTTAAAAATTTACTATAAAGGGCAATAACTCCTAAACGGGTCAACTGACCATTTTGGTCATGTTGACTTATTTGTAGATCTTACTTTGCTAAACATTATTGCTGTTTACAGTTTATCTCTATCTATAATAATATTCAAGATAATAACCAAAAACAGCAAAATTTCCTCAAAATTACCAATTCAGGGGCAGCAACCCAACAACCAATTGACCGATTCATCTGAAAATTTCAGGGCAGATAGATCTTGACCTGATAAACATTTTTATCCCTGTCAGATTCCTCAAAATGCTTTGGTTTTTGAGTTATAAGCCAAAAACTGCATTTTACCCCTATGTTCTATTTTTAGCGGTGGCGGCCATCTTGGTTGGTTGACCAGGTCACGCCACACATTTTTTAAACTAGATACCCCAAAGATGATTGTGGCCAAGTTTGAATTAATTTGGCCCAGTAGTTTCAGAGGAGAAGATTTTTGTAAAAGATTACTTTAATTTACGAAAAATGGTTAAAAATTGACTATAAAGGGCAATAACTCCTAAACGGGTCAACTGACCATTTTGGTCATGTTGACTTATTTGTAGATCTTACTTTGCTGAACATTATTGCTGTTTACAGTTTATCTCTATCTATAATAATATTCAAGATAATAACCAAAAACAGCAAAATTTCCTCAAAATTACCAATTCAAGGGCAGCAACCCAACAATTGATTGACCGATTCATCTGAAAATTTCAGGGCAGATAGATCTTGACCTGATAAACATTTTTACCCCAATGTCAGATTTGCTCTAAATGCTTTGGTTTTTGAGTTATAAGCCAAAAACTGCATTTTACCCCTATGTTCTATTTTTAGCCGTGGCGGCCATCTTGGTTGGTTGACCGGGTCACGCCACACATTTTTTAAACTAGATACCCCAATGATGATTGTGGCCAAGTTTGGTTTGATTTGGCCCAGTAGTTTCAGAGGAGAAGATTTTTGTAAAAGCTAACGCCGGACGACGACGGACGACGGACGCAAAGTGATGAGAAAAGCTCACTTGGCCCTTTGGGCCAGGTGAGCTAAAAAGAACTTTTAACCTTCTCGGCTTATATAATGTAGGATTTCGAATAAAGGCAACATTAGTATACCGGTATTCAAAAGTCATAAATCTATTAAGAAAAACAAATCCGGGTTAAAAACCAAAACTATAAAGCGAAAACAATGGAACAACGGGAACACCACAATGCAACAAAAACAAACGCACACTCCAGTAGATGAAGTCAGCATAGTGTGAATATAAGTTTGAAAGATAAATATATAATCACGCTTGCTTTGCGCACATTATTAAACGAACAAACCTTGAGCAGAGAATATTAAAACAATCTTTTAAACAAAGTTGCCGAATTGTATGGAAGGAACTTAAGTGAGGTTTATTTTATCGTATTTAGTAGCAAGTAACTGCTACTAGATATCATCATTTAACCGGCTAAATACAAAACAAATAATAAAACATAAATTGTTAATTGACACGGATGACACTGATTCCTCGATTATATTTTTTTTTAAGTAAATGCAGTATCATATAGCATGCGTCAAGAACATTGACTTTCTCAACACAAAGAAATTACTATCACAAAACTAAATCTTGGTTATATCAGACATTATACAAATAAAGCCGTTGTATGAGGTCGATACAAGGATATATTATTAATTCGTATATTTTAACAAATTTGATTCGTTTAGCGATAGTCACATGTTAAACTATATTTTTGAAGGTAGAGAGAAAACGGCGGATAGCAAAAAAGCATATTGCACAGCAAAACGCATATCGCACGGTTATTTTTAGAAATATCTAAAAACCGATATACTTTGAGACGTTATGTAATGAATTTCAGGATATTGTTAAACGTTTTGCAACAAAGGATATCTGTGATCGATTATTTGACGAAAAAAAATCTTCAAATACAGTATTATGTCATAAGATTTGTCCAAACCAATAAAAGTAAATTAAATTATAACAACTAATTTTTTTTTTTAAGGTTTCATATTTTATTGAAATCTGTACATTTGTTAGTTGAATACATCGAATACTGGTACCTTATCCCGGCCTCGTTAACATTAGTAAATAACATATATATGCAGATATTAGTATTTGTTAGTAATTTACACATTATAATGACATAATAAAATAAAAATATATACCATAACAGAAATAACAATTTTTAATAATAATAATTTGTTATTGTCAAGGAGACAATATGATATCTACAAACAAAATCAAATGACGATTTTGATACAAGAATGTTCGGAAATTAATAATATAACAAATATAGCCTTTGTATGAGGTCAATACAGGATATATCGACCCAAAGAAGTATATCGACCTCGGACCTCGTCCTCAGTCAATATACTTCTTTCAGGTCAATATATCCTTGTATCGACCTCATACAAAGGCTTTATTTGCATAATGTTGACCTGAAAGAAGTATATTGACTGAGGACGAATATACTTCTTTGGGTCGATATATCCTGTATTGACCTCATACAAAGGCTATATTTGAAATATTATTAATTTCCGACCATATTTGTATCAAAATCGTCATTTGATTTTGTTGGAATTTTATAGATATCAAATTGAAATTCATTACATGACCTAACAAGTATATCGGTTTTTAGGTATTCTAAAAATAACTGTGCAATATGCTGTTTGCTATCCGCCGTTTTCTCTCTACCTTCGAAAATATAGTTTAACATGTGACTATCATTAAACGAATCAAATTTGTTAAAATATACGAATTGATAGTATAATCTGATATCATCCCATCAAACGGACACCCCACTTTGGCAATGGTTTTGCTTTTTTAGTTTAAACATATTTTATTTGATCAAGTATAAATTGGATAAAACACAAGTCAAACAGACTTATGAAGTCTTCTCCATTTAACATTTAAGCAATATATATGTATGAGCATGCATGTATATAATGGTATATCTATATATACAACTCGTCTAAACATCAACCCAACAATGTTAGATCTGTAAATTTGCTTTCGCAAATTTTTTGTTCTTCCCTCGCCGAGATTCGAACCCATGCTACTGAGATATCGTGACACCAAATCGCCGGCACTGCAGCCGTCCCGCTAGACCATACGACCACCAGGGCTTTATAAAAATGAAGCTTTCGGTGTTACCTTTCCACGTCAGTTTTAATCTAGCGTCGTACTACAGTACATGATATATAAGGCATGGTTATGTTATTTTTACAGATCAGCTAAATTATCCATAGTAAAGGATCCTACAAGTAAATGTAAGATACAGTCACAGAAAATATTTATATTTATAAGTACGTCTGAGCCAGTGTATATATATATTATATGGATTTATGTCAAAAGACAGAAAAATGACAGAAGAAAGAAAAAAAATAATAATACAGAAAAAAAAACAAATATATAAAAAACAAACTAGAGGCTCTAAAGAGCCTGTGTCGCTCACCTTGGTCTATGTGAATATTAAACAATGGACACAGATGGATTCATGACAAAATTGTGTTTTGGTGATGGTGATATGTTTGTAGATCTTACTTTACTAAACATTCTTGCTGCTTACAATTATCTCTATCTATAACAGTACTTTCTGTGGAAAATGTTATTGAAAATCTTCAAATTTTAAGAAAATTGTTAAAAATTGACTATGAAGGGCAATAACTCCTTAGGTGGTCAATTGACTATTTTGGTCATACTGACTTATTTTTAGTTCTTACTTTGCTAAACATTATTGCTGTTTACAGTTTATCTCTATCTATAATAATATTCAAGATAATAACAAAAAAACAGCAAAATTTCCTCAAAATTACCAATTCAGGGGCAGCAACCTAACAACCGATTATCCGATTCATCTGAAAATTCCAGAGCAGATAGATCGTGACCTGATCAACAATTTTACTTCCTGTCAGATTTGCTCTAAATGCTTTGGTTTTTGAGTTATAAGCCAAAAACTGCATTTTACCCCTATGTTCTATTTTTAGCCATGGCGGCCATCTTGGTTGGTTGGCCGGGTCACCGGACACATTTTTTTTAACTACATACCCCAATGATGATTATGGCCAAGTTTGGTTAAATTTGGCTCAGTAGTTTCAGAGGAGAAGATTTTTCTATAAGATTACTAAGATTTACGAAAAATGGTTAAAAATTGACTATAAAGGGCAATAACTCCTAAAGTGGCCAACTGACCATTTTGGTCATGTTGACTTATTTGTAGATCTTACTTTGCTGAACATTATTGTTGTTTACTGTTTATCTCTATCTATAATAATATTCAAGATAATAACCAAAAACAGCAAAATTTCCTTAAAATTACCATTTCAGGGGCAACAACCGAACAACGGAATGTCCGATTCATCTGAAAATGTCAGGGCAGATAGATCTTGACCTGATGAAGAATTTTACTTCGTGTCACATTTGCTCTAAATGCTTTGGTTTTTGAGTTATAAGCCAAAAACTGCATTTTACCCCTATGTTCTATTTTTAGCCATGGCGGCCATCTTGGTTGGTTGGGCGGAGCACCGGACACATTTTTTAAACTAGATACCCCAATGATGATTATGGCCAAGTTTATTTAAATTTGGCCCAGTAGTTTCAGAGGAGAAGATTTTTCTAAAAGATTACTAAGATTTACGAAAAATGGTTCAAAATTGACTATAAAGGGCAATAACTCCTAAAGTGGTCAACCGACCATTTTGGTCATGTTGACTTATTTGTAGATCTTACTTTGCTGAACATTATTGCTGTTTACTGTTTATCTCTATCTATAATAATATTCAAGATAATAACCAAAAACAGCAAAATTTCCTTAAAATTACCATTTCAGGGGCAGCAACCCAACAACGAAATGTCTGTTTCATCTGTAAATTTCAGGGCAGATAGATCTTGACTAGATGAACAATATTAACCCGTCAGATTTGCTCTAAATGCTTTGGTTTTTGAGTTATAAGCCAAAAACTGCATTTTACCCCTATGTTCTATTTTTAGCCATGGCGGCCATCTTGGTTGGTTGGCCGGGTCACCGGACACATTTTTTAAACTAGATACCCCAATGATGATTGTGGCCAAGTTTGGTTAAATTTGGCCTAGTAGTTTCAGAGGAGAAGATTTTTGTAAAAGTTAACGCAGGACGACGACGGACGACGACGGACGCCGGACGCCAAGTGATGAGAAAAGCTCACTTGGCCCTTTGGGCCAGGTGAGCTAAAAAATGAATATTTAGAAAACAAAAACACAAATAAAATGAAAGACTTTGACTTGAATTTTGATGTGTGTTCGATCATGGTTTACGATCTAGACAATTTGAAATCTTTCCGAACTTTTAATATCCTGGAAGACATTTTTGAAAATGATTTGGTTTTGCTCTAGAGAAAGAAGACAACTACCTGAGGTTAGTAGTTCGATATTAATTTTACAATCATTTGGAACCAACCGCAAACTTTCAAACATTTTATTTCGTATGTTTGAATATAATATACATTTAAAGAAGAAACGATAGGAATCTTCACGATTAACACAACAGCGGCAAAAAGGGTCAGAAATAATATTGACCCTATATAGATCATAGTTTAAGGATGATGGAAAACATCGAAGTTGGGTAAGAATAATATTCAGTTTTCGAATTCCAAATTCATACTGTTTCGGTACAAATATGTTACTCTGAGGATAAAGTTTTTTTAGTTCAGTTTTATGTTTATTTATTGATTCCGAATCACGAGTTGAATCATCAAGATAATTCTAAAGACGGATAGTTGATGGTATAAATGAATCATTAGTCAAAGCTAGTCTGCAGAATGGAATAATGATGTCATTTCCATTGCGTAGAGGGTAAACCGTCATACTTTGGAGTTTTTGGGGAATTAAATTTGTCAAATATTCTGTAGCATTATTATTTTGATTATTATAAAACATTTGAATTTTTCTTCTCTATCTTCTTGCAGCTAATGTTTCCCATCCAAGCTCTTCATAAATAAGCCTTGAGCTTGTGAATATAGGTAACTCCGTAACTATTCTAGCAGCTTGGAGCTGTAATTGCTCCAGTTTATTGATATAGCCTACACCAATAGTATCCCAAACTTCACTGGCATACTCCAATAAAGGTCTTATAAAAACTAAAAAGATTTTCTTTTTTCTGCTCAGTTTATATTTCAACTTCCTTAGCATATTCATATAAAATTGAGAATGGAAATGGGGAATGTGTCAAAGAGACAACAACACGACCACAGAGCAGACAACAGCAGAAGGTCACCAACAGGTCCTCAATGCAACGAGAAACTCTCGCACCCGGAGGCGTCCTTCAGCTGGCCCCTAAACAAATATATACTAGTTCAGTGATAATGAACACCATACTAAACTCCAAATTGTACACAAGAAACTAAAAGTTAAAATAATACAAGACTAACAAAGGCCAGAGGCTCCTGACATGGGACAGGCGTAAAAATGCGGCGGGGTTAAACATGTTTGTGAGATCTCAACCCTCCCCCTATACCTCTAGCCAGTGCAGAAAAGTAAACGCATAGCAATACGCACATTAAAATTCAGTTCAAGAGAAGTCCGAGTCTGATGTCAGAAGATGTAACCAAAGAAAATAAACAAAATGACAATAATACATAAATAACATCAGACTACTAGCAGTTAACTCACATGCCAGCTCCAGACTTCAATTAAACTGATTGAAAAATTATGTCTTCATCATATGAATATCAGGCACAATTCTCCCCGTGTTGATAAATATTCCGTATCAACTTCCTCCCCGTGAGGGGTTTAGTATCATACCATCATAACATATATGAGAAAAACATAACCCGTGTCATACCAATAACTGGTTTATTTATAATACGTGTGTTTAGTTCCGATGTAAAGACCCTATAAGTGAATCAATATTAACGCCAAAATATGCAATCTTTAATGACTTGACAACAGTATCTATATCCCTTCTTAATAAGTCTATTTAAAGGTTTTGTTAGTTTCTGAGGTGAATACTGACATTTTGTATAAATGTGCTTAATATAATATTGTTTAGATGTGCTTAATATAATATTATCAACGTGGATATTCCATTTAGCATCATTGCTAAATGTAACCCCTAAATGTTTATGAATATTTGTAATAGGTATGTTTTTTATTATTGAAAACAAATGGTTTTACTGCTTCTCGGAAAAAGACCAGGGTGATCATATATCTATTCCCCAGTCACCCGTTGGGTTGGAAAGGGAGCTTTCGTCTTTTAAAAACGTATAGTTTTTGATATGCGTTTGTATTTGTAAACTTTTGCGTTATGTATTTTTTGTGAAAAATGCGAATATGTTGGTGCCAATATTGGGTTATCTCGGTCATAGGTTGTCAATAAGCAACGGGAACGACGTTTATAGTGCAGACAACAAGCTCTCTGGATAACAGAGTAGTATGTTTTTTTTGTCATATGACTTAACTATAAAAAAACGCAATAAGATACCAATGTGAAAATCAAATACCATAGGTGGAAAAAAAGACCGACAGCTATTTTGCAAAACGAATAAATATAGTGAATGTTATTGAACTAATCAAACTTATATAACGAATAACAATATTATGATACTTTTAGAATACCAATCAAGTTTCGTTACTGTCAGATGCAAACAGATTTTGTTAGATGTGCATCCTTAGTTCAGACTTAATTTTACGTGCATTGTATTGTATGGTATAATAAAACTCTAATTACTGATGTTATCAGTATAACAGGTCAAATTAATAGAATATGTATTACAATGACATTAACATATATGAAATAGTGCGAGACATTGTAAAGGTAATCAATTCCTTATCTTATTAAATTTCCAAGTAGTTTACATTGAAAACAAGGGATGCAATCCTTTCTAACATTTTTTAAAACTTCGATACCGTCCTATATATCAAATATTCTGATGTTTAAGAAAACAGACATGTGCACGTTGCAAAGTAACCGAGTAAGAAATGCTGATTTGTTTATCAATTTGTTTTGCTCATTTCATATTGGGATTATTTGCTTTAACATGTTATCAAGAGGATCAAAGAAGCCAGATTATTTAATTTCACTTTCAGATATATTGATGATGTTCTTTCCATAAACAATCCGAACTTTTCTGAAGGGTTCCATTTATATATCCATCAGAACTAGAGATTAAAGAAACAACAAACACGGCTTCCTCCGCTTCATTTTAGACTTATGTCTCGAATGTGACTTACAAAGTCATCTCAGTACCAGAATCTATGACAAACGAGACAATTTTAATTTTGAAATTATAAATTTCCCCCACCTTAGTAGCAATATACCAACTTCGCCTGCATATGGGATATATATTTCCCAACTTATTCGATATTCAAGAGCTTGCAGCTCCTACTCAGACTTTTTAAAACGTCATCAGTGTCTGAGTAGAAAGTTGATGAACCAGGGGTATTTCAAAGAACGTCTCGTCTTTTTTTCTAAAAAAAATGTTCATCGGAAGGTACCAAGACCTTGTTGATAAATATTCCGTATCAACTTCCTCCCCGTGAGGGGTTTAGTATCATACCATCATAACATATATGAGAAGAACATAACCCGTGTCATGCCAACAACTGGTTTATTTATAATAAGTGTGTTTAGTTCCGATGTAAAGACCCTATAAGTGAATCAACATTAACGCCAAAATATGCAATCTTTAATGAATTGACAACAGTATCGTAACTATATCCCTTCTTAATAAGTCTATTTAAAGGTTTTGTTAGTTTCTGAGGTGAATACTGACATTTTGTATAGATGTGCTTAATATAATATTGTTTAGATGTGCTTAATATAATATTATCAACGTGGATATTCCATTTAGCATCATTGCTAAATGTAACCCCTAAATGTTTATGAATATTTGTAATAGGTATGTTTTTTATCATTGAAAAAAAAATGGTTTTACTGCTTCTCGGAAAAAGACCAGGGTGATCATATATCTCTTCCCCAGTCACCCGTTGAGTTGGAAGGGTGGAGCTTTCGTCTTTAAAAACGTATAGATTTTGATATGCGTTTGTTTTTTGTACACTTTTGTTATGTATTTTTTGTAAAAAATGCGAATAAGTTGGTGGCAATATTGGGTTTGCTCGGTCTTCAGTGGCGGATCCAGAAATTTTCATAAGTGGGGGCCCACTGACTGACCTAAGAGGGGGCCCGCTCCAGTCACGCTTCAATGATTCCCTATATAAGCAACCAATTTTTTTCCCAAAAAGGGGGGGGCCGGGCCCCCTGCCCCCCCCCTAAATCCGCCTCTGGTCTTGTTCTGTCAGTAAGCAATGTAAACGACGTTAAGTGCAGATACCAATGTGAAAATCAAATACCATAGGTGGAAAAAAAGACCGACAGCTATTTTGCAAAACGATAAAATATAGTGATTGTTATTGTACTAATTAAACTTATATAACGAATAACAATATTATGATACTTTTTGTACACCAATCAAGTTTCTTTACTGTCAGATGCAAACAGATTTCGTTAGATATGCATCCTTAGTTCAGACTTGATTTTTACGTGCATTGTACTGTATGGTATAATAAAACTCTAATTACTGATGTTATCAGTATAACAGGTCAAATTAATAGAAAATGTATTACAATGTCATTAACATATATGAAATAGTGCGAGACATTGTAAAGGTAATCAATTCCTTATCTTATTAAATTTCCAAGTAATTGAAAACAAGGGAGGAAATCCTTCCTAACATTTTTGAAAAACTTCGATACCGTCCTATATATTAAATATTCTGATGTTTAAGAAAACAGATATGTGCACGTTGCAAAGTAACTGAGTAAGAAATGCTGATTTGTTTATCAATTTGTTTTGCTCATTGCATATTAGGATTATTTGCTTTAACATGTTAACAAGAGGATCAAAGAAGTCAGATTATTTAATTTCACTTTCAGAAGTATTGATGATGTTCTTTCCATAAACAATCCGAACTTTTCAGATTGGGTTCCATTTATATATCCATCAGAACTAGAGATTAAAGAAACAACAGACACGGCTTCCTCTGCTTCATTTTTAGACTTATATCTCGAATTTGACTTACACAGTCATCTCAGTACCAGAATCTATGACAAACGAGACGATTTTAATTTTGAAGTTATAAATTTCCCCCACCTTAGTAGCAATATACCCACTTCACCTGCATATGGTACATACATTTCCTAACTTATTCGATATTCAAGAGCTTGCAGCTCCTACTCAGACTTTGTAAAACGTCATCAGTGTCTGAGTGGAAAGTTAATGAACCAGGGGTATGTCAGAAAATGTCTCGTCCTTTTTTCCAAAAAAAAGTTCATCGGAACGTACCAAGACCTTGTTCATAAATATTCCGTATCAACTTCACAAATAATACACGATAGTCTTGATGTATAGATTCTGCGTACTGATGTTGTTTATCATCTTAACAACGTGTTTTATAGTTCTTTCATTTGTCTTTGTTCTATTATTAATACTTCTTTTGCTGTTGAATGGTTTTATGTGATATCCGTTTGACGAGCTCGGTACTTCACATCTCGTCAATGTGTTTGAATTGTCTTTCATTTTTTGGTAATGTGTTTTGTATATGCGACTTTTTGTATTTCTTTGGTGCTTATAACGTGACTATGTACTTTAAAAGATCCCGTCAGTATGATATTGTTCTATTTTATGTCATTATGATATATTTCTATTATGAATTACAATATACGTTGAACCACAAACGTCAAAATCATTCAATCGCGTAGTGGAATTAACTATTTGTGAATTCTTATAAATTCTATATATACCTTTTGGACTAGTTTAAATCTCGGTCTATTTCTGAAATTTATGCTTACATACTTTTGATTTTTTAACACTGTATGCTAACATTGCGTAGGTAAATTTTAAAATTGTTTGTATGCACATTAAACGACAAATCTATGTGACGTATAAAATTTTCTGACGTCAGACACACAAATCAATGTATGTGTTTGTAGATGGATGTTTTTGTCTTCTGTTAAATTGTTCCTTTTAAAATTGTTATACGATGATGACTAATGTACCCGTACCCATATTCTGACTACTTTATTTATTGTGTCTGTTTAGTGAACGCATCAATGTAAATATAACGGAATTTGATGAGACTGTCATCAAAGTGAGAGGGTAAGCGCTATAAAACCAGGTTTAATCCACCATTTTCTACATTTGAAAATGCTGTACCAGAAAAGTCAGATATATGACAGTTCTTGTCCATTCGTTTTTGATGCGTTTTGTTATTTGCTTTTGCCATGTGATTATGGACTTTCCGAATTGATTTTCCTCTAAGTTCAGTATTTTTGTGATTTTACTTTTCAATATATTGGTGTTCCCTTTAAATCATTAATTGAAAATGTGATTTAGACAAAACTCTTCTTGCCACTACAAAGGTACACCAGTCGAAATCCTGACAACTTTTAACAATAAATCATACATTGTATATAGATATAATAAGTAACTTTATACTGTAAAATCTGTTCTTCGTGTACCACACCTTCTTCTGAGAAAGTGTACGGTTTGTTTTTATACTGATTAAGATAATAGCACAATGTTTACTGCTTTACCCATATTTTGACATTTCTACCTATTATGTCTGTTTGTTTTGTTAAAAAATCATTGTAAATGTAATGGAATTTAATGCGACTGTCATACAAGTGAGAGGTTTAGCTAGCTATAAAACCAGGTTTTATCCACCATTTTCTGCATAAGAATATGACTGTACCAATTTAGGAATATGAAAGTCGTTGCCCGGCATTCGTTTGATGTATTTCAGCTTTTGAGTTTGGCATTTGATTACGGACATTCATTTTTAAATTTTCCACGGAGTTTAGTATGTCCCGCTATCTGAGACTCTTTACGGTAATGTTGTTTATAAATAGTCCGTTATTTTAGAGACGATCAATATTAACTCATTAATATCCCTTGAATAAAATAACTCTTATAAATTTATCAATTCAACACCCTATTTAAATCTTTGAATATTGATATTATTGAAAAAAAAAAAATGAAACAACTGAAAACAAGCAAGTATTTTTACAAAAAATAATTAATACTTATGGACTTACACCCTGTTGATGATATTGATTTATATTTTGGCATTGTACAAGGTCATGTTGTCTCAGACTGGTTATAAGTCTTTAAGCTTAATCAGTTGGAGGTTTTCTGATTGGTAATTTACTTTGAGTGAACATTCGTTGTAAATTGACTTTGAACTAGCTTGCAGTAGTTGCTAGTACTGTTAAATCGGTACTTTATGTCTTTTGTATCAATGTAAAAAGTTCTTTTTGGGCTCCGTAATTATCTATTGGAATACGCCATCTTTATCTGATTTTGTCCGTTTGTTTAATGTTGTTATGGTATCCCAATATACCTGGTAAGGGAAAGGGATGAGTGCACAAAAAGTTATGTTACCCCGCTCAATTCGCTATGTACCTTGTCCAAAGACATGAACTTATAATTCAGTGGTTATTGTTTATTCATGTATGTCATATTTGTTTTTTCGTGAAATGTTTTTCATAATAGATCAGGTCTTTATATTGGTTTTATTGTTTGAATTGGTTCATCTTTGCCTTTTATAACTGACTATACGTTAAGGGGTTTGGTTTTTTATGTTGAAGACCGTATGGTGACCTATACTAACGGTATAATATAAACTATGGATGAATGAATGGCTGCTTAACATGAACTTTCCTGTTCTAAACCGACATGTTAAATCGAAATTGTAACGTGCTAGCTCACAAGATAGTAGTCCGTTGGAAGATAATACACCAAATCTGGTATTTGTTATAGGTTTGGATGTTTCTTTGAGATATTTTCACAGAAACTTTTCAACTTAGAACACGTGTATAAAGGTTTTGATGTACATTTTTACCTATTATGTATCTTTGTTTTGTTTACACATCGTTGTCAATATAACGGAATTGTATAAGACTGTCGTCAAGTGAGAGATTTAGCTAGCTATATAACTAACTAGGTTTAATCCACCATGAAGGGTAAAAAGAACACCAAGCCTCTGCGTATACTTAGCTGTTTATTAACTGTTTTAATTATTCAAACAACTAAGGATTTCTACCCGTATCCATATAGATAATACTTCAGAAAATGTTTTGATAATTTGTTTTTGAATTTTTGGTTATAAATGCTATTTAATGAAATAAACACTATATTACTTTCTAAATCCCGAAATTTTTCTAGATTTAATTACCTTCACCAGGAACGCTTCAATCTTAACAATTACAAGTCAGGATTGTGTAAATTGCGTACAATACGTAGAGCTATATGAACAACAAGGATATAAACAGAAGATCCAAATTCAATTCAAATAAAAAAAAAATCTCATATAAGTAATAAATATTTTTATAAATCTTCCCTTCACAGAGTTGTACAAAATTGAATAAAATGTACCATATAATCAAGTGGGTGGAAACTCATATTTTAGAGTAGATAATGTTCTGGAGAAAAACAAAATATATAATACTGAAGCCTCCAGCTGTTAATGTATGTAGGTTTTAAGTAGAAAGGTATTATAACTTTAAATACTTACCGAATGAGGTCAAGGAATGTATCTGAAGCGTGTAATTTTTTTGTGCTTCCGTATCTTGCCAGATCTGTACGTTTTGCTCCTCTACCCGGTTGAATTGAGACAGCCATAATTATCCCCAAAACCACGGCCATAAAAGTTGTTGCTCCAAAATATAACATAGTACGAAGTCCAATTTTTCCACAAGCTTTGGCATCAAGTCCTGCAATGCCGGCTATCAAACTTGAGATAACCAAAGGTAAAATCAACATTTTCAGCATCCGCATTAAAATTTCTCCTGGAAATTGGAGGTACATTATTTCTCTCTTTGTCATTGTTGTAGAGGCTCGTATGATAAAACCAAAACCACACCCAAAAACAACGGATCCAAACAAGAGAAGTAAAATAAGATTTTCTTTCATATTTTTATGACATTTTTCTCTGCAAGATTCGTCTTCTTCTTCTACCTTCTCCATCGGCAAAACTATATGAGTGTCAACCTTTTGAGGAATTTTATTATCTTCCATTTTTAACATCCAAAAACTAGTTTCAATCAAAATATTTTTGAAATAAATGAACAAATTCTGTCTCTTCTTTACGAGTTTGAATTGAATGTCAGCCTCCTTTTAGAGTTATTAAGCAACACCGAGCACTTGATGTATTTTAATTAAAATCTGTTTACCTTGTATATCATCAAGGTATGATTTGATTCTTTTACAAAATGTTGATATCCTTTCAACGTTGAAATTGTCCGAAAACAGATGATATTGTATCCATTTTCTGTGTGTTTGCCAGTTCAATATTACTTAAAGCACTTTCCTTTACCCGTATATACCGTGTTCAATATCGTATTGAAAGCGACTTATATAATAAGTTGGTGTTGCTTCCGTTGTATGTGGTTTGTCTAGTCACATCACATTGTTGTGTATTGATTAAGTTGTAGGAATTAAACTCCTGTTTTACAACGTTATTGTTTCCAGTAGATCTTCCAATGATTGGTAAAATATCTCAGCTGACACGAACATGATTTTTTTAATAATTAGAAATCTTTTTTTCAGAGTAAAAATTTTATTTATTAAATTATTATTTATAAGATTTATTTATTAAGCATGAAAGAAATGAAGGTGAAATACTTGCGAACAGTAAAATCACGAAAATACTGAACTCCGAGGAAAAAAATAAAGTCCCTTAATCAAATCGAAAAATCAAAAGCTCAAACACATCAAACAAATAGATAACAACTGTAATATTCCTGACTTGGCACAGGCATCTTCGTATGTAGAAAATGGTGGATTAAACCTGGTTTTAAAGCTAGTT
Organism: Mytilus galloprovincialis; assembly: GCF_965363235.1. NCBI lineage: Eukaryota > Metazoa > Mollusca > Bivalvia > Mytilida > Mytilidae > Mytilus > Mytilus galloprovincialis. Next base: position 99,390,326 of record NC_134839.1, read on the forward strand.
AAACCTCTTATGTGTATGACAGTCGCATCAAATTCCATTTTTATGAACAAAACAAACAGACATAATTCTCATTGTTGACGGCCGTACGGTGACCTAAAGTTCTTAATTTCTGTGTCATTTGGTCTCTTGTGGAGAGTTGTATCATTGGCAAACATTTCTTTTTTATATAACAGGTAAAACTGTCTGTCAAAATAAGGGTGCAGCAGTCAACACTGTTATAATCTAAATCACTATAAAAACAAACGAATATGTAACAAAGAAGCACAAAATGGTATATAGACCAAGCATATAAACAACAATTAAAGACAAGAATACACATTTTTTCCATTACAGTACAATTACACAATGACAGGATGTATAAGTAGGTCAGAGCCAAAGCAATTTAGCAAAAAATAAAGACAAGAATACAAAAAAAAGATTTACAACAGTTCAATAACAGGATGTATAAGTACAGAGCCACGTCATATATATTAAAAAAAAACACCAAAAGCCATATAGACAAAGCACATTGGCAAAAATGAAAGACAAGAATACGAGAATTGTCATAGAACAATAACAAAATGACGCGATGTACAAGTACCGAGCACCATCAAATTAATATCAATTAAAACAGACTAAACAATAAAAGTAATATTCATATAAAGACAAATAAAAGAATAGTATAACAGGTTATTAAGATGGTAAACAATGTCAGTGCCCAAAAGTCAACTGTGCTAGAAAGACCGGCGTAGTTACAATTTGTCTATGAACATAAATAAGCTGAAAACTGAACACGTTTGTTAATATATGTATGACTATGTTCTTCTCTGTGACTTTTGATAAATCATGTAAAGTAAATTCTTCAATTTTTCTGGGTTTTTTTCTACATATGAGAAACATTATGATGTCCAAACTAGACACAACAATCCAGATATGAAGTCATTAACAAAATTAAAATGGAGGAGCACCAGGTACGAGATATGAAAAAAAATAGAATATGAATGTGTTTGTTTCAATTATTAACTGAAGTAAATAATGAAATAATAAATTACTTTTAGCAGCCAATGTGGTTCTATTTTGTCACAGAAACATCGATGATGAACTATACTTGCAAATGAGAAATATAAGTGGAAGTAATACACTCGCTTAACACATATCTGAAAAATATAAGATGGAGCTTTGTGAAAGTTTAAGGAACCAGTACATGTAGATAGTGGGGACATTGTGATTTCACTTTACATTTGAAGCTGTTTAGTTTCGACAAAGGGATTTTCTGTTATGTCTTTTTAAGTTTTTGTGATAAACTGGTCGAAACAATTAGAGCTTTGGGTTTACTCATATTGACATCGATATATAATAACTTACATAATGTTGTCATTTTAGCGGAATTTTTAACATTGCCGTATTGGCGGGAGGATTGGCTATCAATAAAACCATGTTTAGCCCTCTTTTTTTCTTAAAATGCCCTGTACCAAGTCAGGAATATGGCAGTTGTAAATCAAATAGTCCGTTTCTATGTTGACGTTTGTTTGTTGCAGTTCAGTGTTATTGTTGTGTCGCTGTTTTCCTCTATCTTGTAGTTGATGTATTTTCCTCGGTTTTAGTTTCTTATCCGGATTGTTTCCGCCGCTTAATCGATTAATGAACATTGAACAGTGATATACTACTGTAGGCTTTATTACGTCAAATATAGCTAATCAGCTGGGTTTTTTTTTCTTCTAGTTTCATATTTTTGACTTTCAGTCTCGGTGTGCCTCGTAGTACAAAATATGCGTTTGTCAACAATATTCATCACTTTATTTATTAAAAGAGTGTTTATCAGTTTATACTCGCTTGTACTTTTTAGTACAAAGTTTGAAATAGAGTACATGTTTACAGATGTTATTTCGACAAGCCTTATAATTAAATTCTCCCTCGCCCTGCTCGTCCGAATCTAAAGTATTTAATAAGCAGCAACTGCAGATATACCTATGTCACCAACTTCAATTCGACGTAACTGCGAGCACCTTCGTGACACTATAGTGCCTAACAAGATTTTGTGAGGTAGACGAAATTGACTTTAAAACGATCGTATTGACTTTTGATGTGCAGAAATAGGCAGATCGGACATATTTTGACTTTAGTTACTTACTTCTTAAGTTTGGGATTAATTGTAATCAACATATTCCAATGAGACTGAAAAATGCTTTTTTTTATTATGATAAATAATAATTTTACCTGCCGTAGTCGTGCGTAAAATATATTTCGGTATTTCTCTTACGAAAATGACTTGTTTAATGGAACAAAACGTATTATTTGTAAACTTTCTCTTTACTCTTCACAATAGGCTTTTAAAAAATAACCTTTCCAACTGTATATTCCGAAAATTTTGTGAAAATCGAATAAGTGGCAATTCTTACCTTTCATACCTTAACTTTCATTGATAAAACATAATATTGACTCGTCCAGTGTCCAGTTTGAAGGTCATTTTAGTTACCGGTCACATTCATGCACGTTCTAATTAATCAATAGTCATGTATGAAAAGCATAAACAAGTTTGAAGGTAAACTAATAACAACTTAATCCAATAAAATTGCCTACGATTCAATAACAATGACCAGTCCACATCATAAAAATGTATAGGGGTAAACTGGGTAGGGAGAAAATGTCAGATAAATTAAGTTCATTATTTTGCAATAACGAGTAAAAATTTGTTAACCAATAGATTTGTTATAATTTCATAATCATGTCGTTATGTATTGGTATAGTTTTTGGATCTTTCATTAGCGTATTTAAGGCTGTAGAAAGTTTGGCCTTCAAAAGTCAACATAATCATTGACTTTATAAAGAAAATTCGCCTTTTTAAAACATTGAATGTTTCACAAATAATACGCGACAACAAAGCAAAATCATTTCTTAAAACACTGCAAAAAAAATAATTCTGATTGATGCAGTGGTATTGTCATAAATTGCACTGGAGTGAACAGTGGTACATCAAACGTCGAATTCCCTCACACAATGTTATCACACACTATAATACTAAAATAGTTATCCCACAAGGACGCGGTGTGTCAGTGTAAGATCACCCCGATGGCCGGAGGCCAGAGGGTGATCTAACACCGACACACCAAGTCCGAATGGGATAACTTTTTTTACATCCCAGCTGTTTTAGATTAGACGAAAAACCATTTACAATTCATAAAATCTAGTTTAGAACGCCACACAACCATTATAATATACTTTATATATTACTATATGATGTATACCCTTTATGACCTCCAAACACGATGAGTAGATATCAAACAATGTCAACTCGCCCCACTGGCCAATCGGCCCATACTATATCGCCACTTTATAAACAAAATCGCCCCACTCTTGTTTACCGACTCGCCCAACTTTTGAAAAAGTGTAAAATCAAATTTAACAATCAGTCTGACAACTCACTTATTAACGAAAAGAGTTTAAACCCCACTGAATAAAGGTCTGCCAACTCGCCCAAATTATAAAAATATCTTGCTTACTTTAAGTATGTTAAATTACAGATAGTTCGTATCCGGTCGTCCTGGTGTAGTGGTATGTGTCGTCGCTTGGTATGCTTGAGTTCGAATACCAGCATATACACTGGATTTTTTTCTACGTGAATTTAGATAGATAGTCTTTTCCGTACAATTAGTTTTAAGTTTTATAGTGGATTCGACATTCCCGCCAAAATTTTACTGAACAAAGGAAAGCATGCAAAACAAAGAAACTCAAACTGGGTGATCTGGTAGGGGTGATCCGGCTCAGATCACCCCCGTTAGAACAAAGGAGCTGGGATGTAAATTTAAATGCCAAACTTTATATAGTACCATTAAACCCCACCCGTAAAAACCGCCAAAACTTTCCTCGTGCCTTATGCACCTAACATCAAATTTATAAATAATACATACTGTTACAAAACCAGTATCCGAACTAGTTATACTAGTTCCCATCTATAAATAATTACTACAAATAGCTAAAGGGAAAAACTCTATTTCAAACGAAGTAAAAGACATTTAGTATATACGAATACGTATTTGTGCAACTGTTTCAAAAACACGAGTATTTTCGATTTCCTGATAAAAAGCTAATACTATTATATGTGTGAAAGTCAAATTTAAGTCTAGCAACAATCTGAAACTCACATCTGTAGCACTTTGTTGAAAACATCTTTAACCTTTTTATTACCCAAATAGTTCGTTCCCTCTCCATGATCCTCCACTCGCGAGGTAATGTAGCCATTTTAGAGCAGCGGAATATAACCACTAAATGTTTCGGGTTAACCTATTTATAGACTGTTTTGACTTCACAGAATTAAGATATGTGCTTTTTTAACGTCACCTCATTTGAAAATTTTAACCAAGGCTTCTTTACTTAATAGACGACCATAAATAAAGGCAACCGTAGTATACCGCTGTTCGAAAAGACAATAACAATAAACAAAGAATCACAAAACCAAGGGACATTTACATCAACAGTTATAAATAATAAATAAGAAACTTCATAAATCGATTGAGAAAAAACAAATTCGAGTTACAAACTAAAACTGAGGAAAACACATCAAGTATAAGAGAACTACAACACAACAGAAACACAACATTAAAATGTAACACACACACAGAGAAACGAATTATAATATAACAATATCCATTTTCTTGACTTGGTACAGGACAATTTAATGAAAAAACAAATGGTGGGTTGAACCTGGTTTTATGGCAAGCCAAACCTCCCGCTTTTATGGCAATGTTAAATATAACATTAAAATGACAACAGTGCATGATAGGACTACAATACAAGTAAATGGGAGAACATATAGGACAGAGAAACACACGAATTATACAAAAGGTGCCAGGTTTAATACGCCAGACAAAACTACCAGTGAAGCTCTGATGAAAAAAGTTCGAAAGCCAAAAAAATGTACAAAGCTGAAGAGCATTGAGGACCAAAAGTTTCAAAAAGTTGTGCCCAATACGTTTAAAAAGAGGCAAAAGCATATAAACACTGTAAATAACTCACAAAAAGTATGTTATTGGGATCAATGGTTAGTTTTGGCTCTTTTCTGTGTACCTTTTACATCTTACATAGTGGTATCAGCTATTGCATTTATCATTTTACATGTATCATCGAGTTAGTAATATATAATAAAATGGACAACGAAAATGGATAATGTATTAAAAACGATTTTATTCGTTGACTTCTGTCTTTTCTTACAATACGTATTGGATTTGTATGTCTTGCTTTTATTTAATATCTACTTTTGACATATTTATATAACCGAAAGAAAAGTGACATTGGGAACTTTTCCATAAATCGAAAAGTGCTTTATATGAACTCTCGATTTCTCATTTTAATTTTAAGTTGGATATTTCTTGTTTTAAACGTTTCTTTAATCTTGAATACACTGTTTCTTTAGTTTAAATACCCAAAGAGATTATAGATTTACTACTTTACAACTTAATCCGATGGCAGTTAAAAGTGCGAAAGATAATACATGTATCTTACACACGAACTGAAAAAGAAGCAATTATCGCTATTTTCCTAATGTTAGCCGGAGGACAATAATCCGTTTATGATTTCATAAGATTACACAATGATAGAAATATTTTATGAGAACCTTATATAATGTTTTAAGATCCTTAACTTGGGATTAATGAATTATTGTATGTTTTGAAAACTGCTGCTTGGGCAGTGTTTCCTTAGCTTTCAGATTGTACACTTGTTTATAAATTTGTATATACTGCGTTTAAAGCAGCCACATTGTCGATTATAGACCAACAGACTGTAATTGTAACCCGTACCAAAATTAACGGGTTATATACTACTACTCAAAAGTTCGTAAGAAAATACGCTTTAAAAATGGTTGCTTGTTGTCCGCTTACTGTTCAGTGAAAAATATTTCATGCATATTCGGAAAGTAGAAATGTCTTACCTTGCAGCAGCTCACCTCGATGAGTTGTTGCAAGGAGTCTTACGCTGTCTCGGATTCCCAAGGCATAATATTTAAGGCTCTAAATAAAAAAAACGTGGACGTGCGAAATAATCGTATCCCTCAGACGGAAAAACTGGGGCCAATTGCTTTACCCTCATTGACGATAATTATGGAGGAGCTCCTCTGGTTGATCTTGTCCTTGCTGTTCTATTTCTTTAGTCTATTTTCTAGTGTCCTTTCATTAAAAAAAAAAAACTCCGTCATAAATATGTAACATTGTGAAATGTGTTTTTTTTTTCTATAAAACGTTTCCAGTCCCCCAAATATCCAAATATATGTTAACGTGTCCTTTTTTAAACGTGTGACCGTGTCCTTATTTTTTAACACTACCAAATTTATGTCATCTAATGAAGAGTGATATCTTATCACACGAATTTTGTTTAATAACAAACAAGTCGAACTGATAAAATATATGTTCCCACGGTAATTCCTATTATTTAAAGACACAGATTTTTTTTTAATTGTAATTAAAAGTCAATCATTATAAAATATTTCACTTAGGGACGATATCAAAAGATCAATGTAAGATAAAAAAAAAAAAAGAAAAAAAAAATTCAAATAGTTTGGGGGTGGGGGGTTGAACTGCTGCAAGATTTGGTTATCCGACATTGATTTTTACATATATCCATATGGGTCAATCAATTTTTCCCAAATTAAGTTAAGAGGGGGGTAAGTGAAAAAACTATTCGAATTAAGTTTTTTATCCTTCATTGAACTTTTGATGTCGTCCCTTATATTATGACTTTTAAAATAAATCAAATGTATAAAGTTGTCTACACTTTGAGCCAAACACACCAACTAAGGGTTTTTTTTCTGTGAAGGGCGTTTAATTCCTCTTGTCGATAGATATAACATGTTGTCTCGTCGGACACCTTCCTCACTCGAGGCGATTACGTTTGTTTTGTTAGTCTGGTGTATTAGCGATTGTTTTAGCTAATAATAATAAAATTGAAACAAAATGACTATAATGCCCCTTAAACCTTATTATTCGAAGGAAGTGTCTTTAAAGTCATATGAAACGGGGTGACCGGTGAAAAATAATTTTATTCCAATTCTTGAACCAATGCATACAAACATCATAAACTTAGTCTTCTGTGCACGATTTTATCATTTTTTTCGTATAAGTTTCGTATAATCGTCATTTTTTTTCAATCGGTCAGTGTTGTTGTTAAAATATGGCAAGTAATTTTAAAGTTCGTGTTTTGAAGCCGAAGTTTAACGATTGGCACCGGTTTGTCAACAATCAACAAAAAAGCATGGATACCGAGCACGTGTTTAAGATGTACAATCAAATAATAGTTTATTTTAAGGACATCCATGCGTGTTGCGCTCACCGGATTTTTACCAGATGGCTCACACTGAGGTCACTTTGCATACGGAAAATATGTCGGGGAATTGCTTCCTGGAATCAAGCAATTGAAATAAAGTAAACTTCTTCTAAATATGAACAAATTTAAGAATTTTCTTCAGAAAAAAGTATATGTACATAAGTTTTATAATGAATACTATCCATTGAGTTATAAAAAACATGTGAATTTATTTTTTTTAATTTGAGGTTTCTTATGACTTTAATTTAAAGGACAGATTTCAGGATATTAAATTTTTTCTCCTTTTTAATATATCAATTGTGTTCTTGAATTCCACACAAACATATATATTATATATTATCATATACTTAGACTTAATAACATATGATTTTTACCGTATGATAATAGCATTAAATTAAAGTATTTTCTATATTTTTCGAATTGGTGCTTAGCGGGCTGACATTGACATGCTTCGATTGTTATCACATGCCTTTCCGTAACGTTATCACATGGCATTCCGGTGATACTCGGCAAATTCCGGAAAATACACCTTAATGCTTCGTTTTCAGTGAAAAACATTACAAAGTAGTGTACAAAACAATTATATGAATACTGGAAAGTATATTGTGTAAAATAATTAAATTAAATTAAAAAAAAAATATTAAATAAATGCATTTTTTAAGCTTTTCTGAAACATAATTTAGAAAGTTACTTTAAAAAAAGTTGACTTTACCAAACAATTTTCATTATGTATATTGTTGAATTATTTTTTTGTCGATTCGTCCATATTAAAATGTTTTTTTTTCTCTCTGTTGAGGCATATGATAGAAAGATTTCTTATTATCTTGGCTCTTGGGCTGATATTGAACCTAGGGCTGATAATACATGCGATATGAAAAATGCCATGTAATAATCTGATATTATTATATAGTATAAATAATAAAGGCTGAAAATTTTACCCAATAGTGTTAGAGTTATAGATTTTTATGCTGACAATTTTTTCTCCGTCCCTCAGCAGAATTCGAACTCACAATTTCAGTACACTACAGCACCAATCGCTTAGCCTCATATCTAGCGCTCTAGACCACTCGACCACATCCGTTATAAAATATAACTTCAATAGTCGTAGTGTTACCTTGTCACGTAAGGTGAATCTACAAAGACATGTATTTAAGCGTGTGTAGATGTCATATTATTATTTATACACAATGTACTTTTATTTGTTATTAATCTTACTCGACATTTTGTATATACCGTATGGGATAGTGATTCAATTCATTATACAGTCACTAGGAATAAGTATATCATACAAACAGGTCTAGGTAAGTGACAACCATACAATATATATGTCCGTCCCTCACCGGGATTCGACCTCACACCTTTGATTTACTACAGCATCAATCGCTAAGCCTCAATTTCCAGAGCTCTAGACCAATCGACCACATCCGCTATAAAATATAACATTCAATCCTATGATTGCGTTGGATAAAACCGCAATTTTTATACGTGTGCATACAAAACAAATTTCGTGGTAGAGGGGTCTAAATACAGCACAAACAACATTTTCGAAAAGACCTAGAGAGTGAAAAAGTTTATTTTAACAACACGCATTTGACTAGCAGGTCGAACAACTGATGTTCTTAAAAACCCTGCTGACTGCCAGTGGCGATTGCCAAATAAACGGATCACCAGATTAAATAAAATGGGTCTTATCAATAATTTATTGCCAAAGAGAAAACAATAAACTTTCGGGAAAGATTGCATACACCATAATCTGATTTCCACAATTAATGTCTCTTCAGTGATGTTAGGAATCGAAACGGCCGGTATTTGGAAGGCCATATATAATTTACCTCACTGATTTAGGATATACTCGTGAAAGAGTCGCGGATCATATAAACCCGAAGGCAAATATAATACAAGCCCAAACGAAAAAATACAAACAAGTCTAAATTGAAAACAATATATATACCTCATTTTATATTTGATATTGTGACGACAGTTTATCAATATTGTATACTTTAATGTTACAGTTGCTATTTGTCCGGTTAGCAGTTAACGTTAGGAGTTATTCTAGTCGAAAAGGCTACACAATTATTATTTCTGAAGCTGCCAAACAAAATTATAAACCACCTTAACATAAAGTTATCCATATTTTGAGTGAGAGGTGGGAGATTTGTCCTTAATGTTTGAGACCATTTTTCTCTATTCTCTATTTATTTTTCTCTATTCTGTATGTTCTAATAGACCCGTATGGCCTTTTTTCTCTGTTATTTGTTTTTTTGGTACGTTTTTCTATATTCGTGATCCATTATTGCATATAACCCCAACCAGACCCTCACATAAAGACGACCTCTTGATTTTATGTAAGATTGGTGTCTCATTACAGTTTAGTTGTACATGACAGTCTTGATAGGGGTTCTCATTTTTTCATTTCTGTATTCTTTAAATTTTTAGGTTTACATGTATTTGCTCTATTCTTTATACCTTTTGCCCATTATTCTCTATTTCATATACTGTAGCACCTCATTATTTCTATTTTATTTTTTGGGGTCTATTTTGTCCTATTTTTCTCTTTTCTTATAATTTTACCCATTATTTTTTATTCTGTAAAACCCCATTCTCACCCTCGAACATGTAATGAATTCAATGTTATCTACACTCTGTCATTGTAAATATATATATTATATATATTCGGAACAAACACATTTAAATTCCCATATGTGATCATTTATGTATTGATTTTCATTCAATAAGAGGATTTCCCATTTTATATTTACTAGGTAAGCATAATTTTTGAAGGATTGTTGACCTAGGAAACACGCTCCTACATGACGTAATATTTTAGTTTACAGAAAATTTGTGTATTTTAAATCAGGTTAAATCGAAAGTAGAATTCGACATGTGTTTTATTTACAACTTGTAGATTAATGGAAGTATTTGGCTGGATTTCTTATAATTATAATCAGACATATACTTGTAAGTAACACGTACTTGCCTCTTTCTTTGTATAAAAATAACTTTATATGTCATATGTATTATCTTGTGCAAATGTTATCGAATGATACAACATGTGCAAGATGTATTCTTATGAATAATTAACATACATGTATAAAGTTTTTTTTTTTTTTTTTTTTTAAATTATCTGGTAATTTAAACGCGTTTTGCGTACGCAATTTAAAACTTGGTAACTATATATGTGTTTATTCATTTTCTATCAATTAAGTAATACTTTCTCTCAGTACTTGTTAAATTGTTTATAGATATAATCTCTTGTTGATCGTTGTGAGCCCATTAATTTGGAATAAAATATATGCTGCAGGTCAACATACGTCCTTCGACAATGAGCAAAACCTATACCGCATATTAAGTTAAAAAGCATGATAAAATGCGGATCAATTTAAAAAAGCAAACTAAACGGCATGATTGATCATACTACAATAAACGAAAAATAAATATGGCAGATAGCAACAAAAGCAACCACAAATAACATGATTCCAACTTCGGAACCCCACATAAAGAATGTGCAAAGCGGGGATGAAAATGTTTGCGAGCGCGCAACCCATAAAAATATTGAAATGAAAATGGCTTTATCTAAACATGTAAACTTTGCAAAATACAGACAATGAGCCATAATTGAATGTGCAGGACCAAATAACATCAAAGGAAATTTGATATGTCAATGCTTATAAAACTGCTTTAACTTAAATTTGCATGGGAATGGGAAGTACCAATGATAATATATCTGCATACCAAAGACAAAGGGTGCACCCTATGCATGGGAATGGGAAGTACCAATGATAATACATCTGCATACCAAAGACAAAGGGTGCACCCTGTGTATGGGAATGGGAAGTACTAATGATAATATATCTGCATACCAAAGACAAAGGGTGCACCCTGTGTATGGGAATGGGAAGTACCAATGATAATACATCTGCATACCAAAGACAAAGGGTGCACCCTATGTATGGGAATGGGAAGTACAAATGATAATATATCTGCATACCAAAGACAAGGGGTGCATCCTATGTATGGAAATGGGAAGTACCAATGATAATACATTTGCATATCAAAGACAAACGGTGCACCCTATGTATATGCATGCCATTGTTTCGTAGATAAAATATTTATTTTCCTGGACATTACAGATACTGGTAATACTGTTTATGATATAAACATTTTAAAGTCAAATGAAGTTATTATTTATATTTCATTTTAATTTAAGTAAAAGTCTTGAAATATTCAGTTATTTTTAGTTTTCTGGGCGCTTTTCGAAACTGCCCTTAAATTACACAATGGGTAACAGCTGTCCAAGCATGTTGGTAATAGTTTGATATTTATGATTTTGTTTTGTTTTGTTTTCTATATTAATTCAGTAGCAATCTAAACAAGACATTCTTTCTAAATTACCCTCTGTCTAATGTTGCTGATAATAACTTGACTAGGATGAGAGTTATATTTTGTTTTACCGAAAATAACTTGTGTTTTGTTCTTTCTTTGATTTTACAGCACAACCAATCACCATTATCATTTCACCAAAAACAAATTTAAAAATCTTTCATATAAAGGACCATAAATGCATTTACACATCAAAGTAATGACTTTATATTCTCTATTGTAGAAAATTGTTGAAATCATGTCAAAATATGGAAAACGTGAAACCGAGTTTAAGACTGAACGTAAGTGTAGATAAATTGAATGTTCATCAAATGAATCATGAGAAAAACTGATTATTTTTTGCACATTCTATATCGTGTAGGTTATTCCACTAACCAAGATCATTTTTTTTTTATCATATTCCACAAATGGTTTCAACAATTCATTGCTACATTTAAGAATGATACCTCTCACTTTGAAAAATAATAGTGATCGTGTTCAAAAGGGAATAAATTGTTGTATAATTTGTACCGTTTCATCTGAAACACTTCATCACACATATATAGCAATGTCGCATTGGTGATTGACAAATAACCTCGTATCATTAAGGTTGGCCAGTAACTGTCCCTTTGTGTTACTTAAAAGAATCACAGAAATTCCCATGGCTTGTATTTCCTATCATGACTTCCTTGATAGGGGATGCTGCTCACAATGTAGCTATTAAAACAAGAGTCCCGCTTGTTGAAATCATTTCTTCGTTAATTTTACGGACGCCATCACGAGTTGGTTAACCGTTATAAATGGATTGTCAGTTTCACAAGTGACGACGGATATGTTTCAGTTGTCGTACCTGGTACCTATAACTCGTCCCATTGTTTTCGAATGTGATCTACCGAATTAAACTTATCAGCGAGTGTGAACTAATATGAGAAAGACTACAGGTGCCACATGTGGATGAGGTTCTGCATACCATTCCGAAGCATCTGAGACCACCCCAGTTTATTGGTGGGGTTCGTGTTGCTCAGTCTTTAGCTTTAATTTATATGTTGTGTTGTGTGTACTGTTGATCTTCTGTTGTTGTTTTCTCTTTTTATCCATGGCGTTGTCAGTTTATTTTCGACTTGTAGGTTTGAATGTTCCTTTGGTATATTTCGCTTCTAGATAGAAAATAAATCTGAAGAACAAATTAACATTCCGACATACAATTCTAATATGCTTTTACATCACAAGCAAATATAGACGTCTCATGGCTAAGAAAGAAACTAGTGCACACTCTAAGATATGACGGCTGAAAATTACACAGAAGTTTCAAAACTTCTTAACACCATGTTTTGGACATGTTAATTAAAATTTTAGACCTAAAATAACAATCATTAAATTTGAAGTCTAACGATGACTCATTTCTTGAGGGAATATGTATGTACATATATAAGCAATTTTTGTGTTATACGTTATAGCTATTCATCAATATCTGTTTCATTTCATTGTTTTAGAAGAAGACGAGTGCATGGTATCATATTAAATAACCATAACATTTTCAAACCCATCCTATAAATAATAAAATCATACATAAGTATGAGGAAATGTCCACTTATTTCCAGGATACAATATTTACAGATGTGATGTTTATCATACGATTGTATAATATTAATCAAACACAAATCACTATTAATCATATCAGAAACTAAATCACGTACTAACTGATTCAATTATCAGGTCTTATGTATGATTGCTGAATGAATGAATATATTTTATTGCAGAAGCAAACATAATTCTATAGGAAAATAACATAATATACAATTACAATAATGACAGTAAACACACAGAGAACAACACAATGTGGTCATAATAAGCACAGAATTACAACTGCTATGCAATGATTATTTGTGATCTAAACTTCCATGCCGCATTAAGAAATTGCCACATTTTTTAGTTAAATTCTTTGAGCTAGCCTGTAAAAGAAATACCAGCTTTCTCATTAGTTGGCCACGAACAATAATATTTTGGTAAACACTGTAGCCTCAATGATCTGAAGGCAGGACATACTAAAACAAAATGGTACTCATTTTCAATACATTTCAATTTACAATTGTTGTAAAGTATATTTCTTCCCTGTGCTGGTAAAATCTTCATAACATTTTCCTTTAAGGCCTTTTAATTACGTCAAATAAGAAAGACAATGCCTCTATAACATTCACCAGAATGATGGACGACAATAACATTCACCCAGAATGATGGACGACAATAACATTCACCCAGAATGATGGACGACAATAACATTCACCCAGAATGATGGACGGCAATAATATTCACCCAGAATGGTGACGACAATAACATTCACCCAGAATGATGGACGACAATAACATTCACCCAGAATGATGGACGACAATAACATTCACCTAGAATGATGGACGGCAATAACATTCACCCAGAATGATGGACGACAATAACATTCACCCAGAATGATGGACGACAATAACATTCACCTAGAATGATGGACGGCATTAACATTCACCCAGAATGATGGACATCAATAACATTCACCCAGAATGATGGACGGCAATAACATTCACCCAGAATGATGGACGGCAATAACATTCACCTAGAATGGTGACGACAATAACATTCACCCAGAATGATGGACGGCATTAACATTCACCCAGAATGATGGACGGCATTAACATTCACCCAGAATGATGCACGACAATAACATTCACCCAGAATGGTGACGACAATAACATTCACCCAGAATGATGGACGGCAATAACATTCACCCAGAATGATGGACGGCAATAACATTCACCCAGAATGATGGACGACAATAACATTCACCCAGAATGATGGACGACAATAACATTCACCCAGAATGATGGACGACAATAACATTCACCCAGAATGATGGACGACAATAACATTCACCCAGAATGATGGACGGCAATAACATTCACCCAGAATGATGGACGGCAATAACATTCACCCAGAATGATGGACGGCAATAACATTCACCCAGAATGATGGACGACAATAACATTCACCCAGAATGATGGACGACAATAACATTCACCCAGAATGATGGACGACAATAACATTCACCCAGAATGATGGACGACAATAACATTCACCCAGAATGATGGACGACAATAACATTCACCCAGAATGATGGACGGCATTAACATTCACCCAGAATGATGGACATCAATAACATTCACCCAGAATGATGGACGGCAATAACATTCACCCAGAATGATGGACGACAATAACATTCACCAGAATGATGGACGACAATAACATTCACCTAGAATGATGGACGGCATTAACATTCACCCAGAATGATGGACATCAATAACATTCACCCAGAATGATGGACGGCAATAACATTCACCCAGAATGATGGACGGCAATAACATTCACCCAGAATTGTGACGACAATAACATTCACCCAGAATGATGGACGGCATTAACATTCACCCAGAATGATGGACGGCATTAACATTCACCCAGAATGATGCACGACAATAACATTCACCCAGAATGATGCACGACAATAACATTCACCCAGAATGGTGACGACAATAACATTCACCCAGAATGATGGACGGCAATAACATTCACCCAGAATGATGGACATCAATAACATTCACCCAGAATGATGGACATCAATAACATTCACCCAGAATGATGGACGACAATAACATTCACCCAGAATGATGGACGGCAATAACATTCACCCAGAATGGTGACGACAATAACATTCACCTAGAATGATGGACGGCATTAACATTCACCCAGAATTATGGACGACAATAACATTCACCCAGAATGATGGACGACAATAACATTCACCCAGAATGATGGACGACAATAACATTCACCCAGAATGATGGACGGCATTAACATTCACCCAGAATGATGGACGGCAATAACATTCACCCAGAATGATGGACGACAATAACATTCACCCAGAATGATGGACGACAATAACATTCACCTAGAATGATGGACGGCATTAACATTCACCCAGAATGATGGACATCAATAACATTCACCCAGAATGATGGACGGCAATAACATTCACCCAGAATGATGGACGGCAATAACATTCACCCAGAATGGTGACGACAATAACATTCACCCAGAATGATGGACGGCATTAACATTCACCCAGAATGATGGACGGCATTAACATTCACCCAGAATGATGCACGACAATAACATTCACCCAGAATGGTGACGACAATAACATTCACCCAGAATGATGGACGGCAATAACATTCACCCAGAATGATGGACGGCAATAACATTCACCCAGAATGATGGACGACAATAACATTCACCCAGAATGATGGACGACAATAACATTCACCCAGAATGATGGACGACAATAACATTCACCCAGAATGATGGACATAACATTCACCCAGAATGATGGACGACAATAACATTCACCCAGAATGATGGACGACAATAACATTCACCCAGAATGATGGACGACAATAACATTCACCCAGAATGATGGACGGCAATAACATTCACCCAGAATGATGGACGACAATAACATTCACCCAGAATGATGGACGGCAATAACATTCACCCAGAATGATGGACGACAATAACATTCACCCAGAATGATGGACGACAATAACATTCACCCAGAATGATGAACGACAATAACATTCACCCAGAATGATGGACGGCATTAACATTCACCCAGAATGATGGACATCAATAACATTCACCCAGAATGATGGACGGCAATAACATTCACCCAGAATGATGGACGACAATAACATTCACCAGAATGATGGACGACAATAACATTCACCTAGAATGATGGACGGCATTAACATTCACCCAGAATGATGGACATCAATAACATTCACCCAGAATGATGGACGGCAATAACATTCACCCAGAATGATGGACGGCAATAACATTCACCCAGAATGGTGACGACAATAACATTCACCCAGAATGATGGACGGCATTAACATTCACCCAGAATGATGCACGACAATAACATTCACCCAGAATGATGCACGACAATAACATTCACCCAGAATGGTGACGACAATAACATTCACCCAGAATGATGGACGGCAATAACATTCACCCAGAATGATGGACATCAATAACATTCACCCAGAATGATGGACATCAATAACATTCACCCAGAATGATGCACGACAATAACATTCACCCAGAATGATGGACGACAATAACATTCACCCAGAATGATGGACGACAATAACATTCACCCAGAATGATGGACGGCAATAACATTCACCCAGAATGGTGACGACAATAACATTCACCTAGAATGATGGACGGCATTAACATTCACCCAGAATGATGGACGACAATAACATTCACCCAGAATGATGGACGACAATAACATTCACCCAGAATGATGCACGACAATAACATTCACCCAGAATGATGGAAGGCATTAACATTCACCCAGAATGGTGACGACAATAACATTCACCCAGAATGATGGACGACAATAACATTCACCCAGAATGATGGACGGCAATAACATTCACCCAGAATGATGGACGACAATAACATTCACCCAGAATGATTGATGACACATACTGATGAACACTAATTCTAAGTTGAATGAAGTTTTTTCGATTTCCTTACTTGACATATATATGATTCCCTTCTAAAGATGAATATTTTAAAAAGAATAAGTACGTAATGAACAGATTGAAACGCCACTTATAAGAGACTTTTTTTTATCTGTAGTATTTTCCTATTAAAATGTACATTTACTTAGTCTTGTTCAAACGTTTTTAACCTCTTCAACGTCAAATAGTGTACACGATCAACGATTGTACAACCCCTCAAAATTACAAAAAGAAAAAAAAATTGAAAAATAGTTTAGCTGGATGATACAAGCACAGGGAAAAATCGATATATGTTACGGATATTTGTAAACGTTATCGCAATATGTAAACTAAATTTTACAGTCCAGGTAGTTAAAGAATTTTAAAATTAACTTATCAAAACGTGAATAAAACGTAAATAAAATGATAAAGTGATTGGGTCATCCGTGTACAATGTCCATAGTACACGAATGCCCAACTCGCTCTTTAGTTTAAACATATTTATTTATAGTGGATTGGGAAACAAGTTTTGCAACTTACATTAATCCCTTTCCACTTTGCGGATGCGAGTGCTGCCTTGTAGTGGCATTAGCCTCCTCTTTTTCGAAATCTACAAGGGTGTCTTCAACGTGCAAGAGATGTGGCTCTCTTTTAACACGGGTCAGCCATTTATCGTCCCCTTCCGACTGACTATCATCGTTTCCTCGAGACCATACTCGCAAATGGCGTCAAAGGAGAGCCGAAAATTCAGTTCCTGAATTTTCATCCAAGACGGGAATCGAACCAGGAACCTTTGTGTTAGTAGTCCGATGCACTAACCACTACACCACGGCTCTCTTAAATCGCACTTTCATTGTCTATGTTTAGTGGACCGTAAAATTTGGGTCAAAATTATAATTCGGCATTGCAATTATAGAAATATCATATCATAGGAAACATGTGTACCAAGTTTCAAGTTGATTGGATATCAACTTCATCAAAAACTACCTGGACCAAAACCTTTAACCTGAAGCGAGACATACGGACGAACGAACGTTATGACGGACATACAGACCGAAAAACATAATGCCCCTAGGTGGGGCATATCAATGTGCAAATGTACTTGAATTCTATTGCTACGTTATCATGCTTGTTAATACAGTGAAATAGCCTAACTAGCGGTGAAACAATAATTTTGGTTTCCAAAACTTTACGATTTTTAGACTTTTGCTATTCCAAAGTTCAACTGCTGTTTTCCAAAGATTCAGAAAATGTTTTAATCCTATGCTTATGTGGACTTGAAGGAATGGTGGTGACTTTGGAACATTATATAAATTGTCCACAGTATGCTGCATCCCTCAAAAGTTTTCAAATTTATCCGCGGCAGTTATTTGTTGATGAAAACCTCGATACTTTATTTTTCTTCTGCTGTAAAACTACAGGTTTGAGCTCCTTAAAACAGTACTGATTTTTTTTATTCGTGTTGAAGATCCAAGTATTAGTGTTTTTCTATTATTGTCGTTGTTTAAAACAAGTTTTACTTATTCTTGATTTGATGTCTGCATTTGTTCCACCAGTTTTATCCAAGATGTTTCCGAAATAAGTAGAAATGTCAAATTGAAACTTTCCTACCTTTTCTGATCTTTTATCTTTCCAAAAAAAATCATGACATGGATTGTTAGTCTTTGTGTTTGTCTGTTTCATGGTGTTTGGTGGTTTTGTCTCTCGTGTCTTTCTGAAGATGTGACAGCAGAGCCAAATCGTCTGCTCCGTCTAGGTCTTCGTGCCTTTTATGTTTTGACACAATTCCATTGTAAATCTCTATGTGTAGTGTCTAGTGTTTCCTTCGTTACCCAGTCTTAAGCTATCAAGAGTGGTTGTAGTGTAGGAAAAAGTAGGCACCCTTGTTTACCATCAGTGTTAACATGGAAAGAGTTAACTTTGTGAATGATGATTCATGTATAAACTGAACTGTGAAATCCTCATACAATGCTTTGATCATCTTAGATGGTATTCCATAATGCCTTAGCAGTTGCCACATCCCTTTTCTGTCGACATATCGAATGCTCTTTCAAAATCGACGAAGAGGGATGCTTGACGTTCTACTGACTGTTCAATGATTGTACGAAGACTTGCTATTTGTTCAGTAGATCTTCTGTTTGATCTGTTTTATCTGTTTGATTTGAAACCAGCTTGTTCATCTCGAGGAACCTTATCTATTAAAATTTTTATCCGGTTGAGTATTATTCGATCGGTACAGTATTTGCTAGCTACAGTTAGAAGTGTAATGCATCTCCGGTTTTCCTATAGACGTAAATCCCTTTTCTTTTGCTATTTTGCTAACAAAGCTTAATAGAGGAGCGAACAATACCAGAGGGACATTCACACTCATAGATCACATATATAAACTGAGAACGCCGTGGCTAAGAAAGAAAAAGAAAACAGGAAACAATGGTACACAAGACATACCATAGAAAAATAAAGACTAAGCAACACGAACCCCACCAAAAACTAGGGGTGATCGCAGGTGCCTCTGAAGGGTAAGCAGATCCTGCGCTACGTGTGGCACCTGTCGTGTTGCTCATGTTATTACAAAACCGGTAAAATAGTCTAAATCGGTAGGTCACATTCGTGGAAAGGGAACAGGATTGTAGTTACGACATTATGAACTTATCCGATATCATCTGTGAAACGGATATTCCGTAACGGTCAATCAACTCGTGATGGTGGTCGTAAATTTTACGTAGTGATGGTTTCAACTTCACCATTTGGAATATTTTAACCATTTATATGTTGATATCTTTTTCTGCATTCCAGATTTTAATCAAGAGTTTGTACATGTTAAATGTGTTCTATTATCTGATGTCTTGCAGATTTGAAAGCTTCAGATGGCATTTCTTCTTTGCCTGCTGATTTCCTCTTATTTCGTTCTTTGAATTTCCTTCACACTTCATATTCATTGATAATATATTTATCTTTTTTTATGTTCAAATACTCTCCTGGTTCTACTTTGATGGTCCTATCTAGTTCTGGTCTATTTATAATGTGATAAAGAATGCATTCTATCTTTTCATATGTTAATTGAGATTGGCCAAGATTTTTCAATATTTATCATATCCTGGTTTCGACTTCGCTGTTTTACGTTTTCAAATAGTTTTATTTGCTGATATCAATCAAGGTTTTGATGCCGCCCGTATATGTAGAAAATTCTGCTGCTGTTGCAAGGTCATTTAACTATTCTCTCTTGATTTTCCTACAACATTGTTTCACTGCTTTTTTAAGCTCCTGTGTTTGTTATTTTACCTTTGTCCTTAATAAGTTATGTACGAAAAGTTATGGAAAGAGTTGTGTTTAAGGCTCACCATAACAAATGGACAAATATGGCCGTATTTTCACCTCAAAAACTACTCTGTGTACAGACTTACCTTTGCTGTTTTGAAAGGTTTAATGCCTAGCATCCACTAGATATATGAAAGTTAAATGCATTTTGTGTTTAAGAAAGATTTAATCTTTCTTGGTTTTTGATGGGCATTTTTTTTCCTTTCTGCAGAAGGTGTAAAAATAAACAAACACCTGAATTGCTTTGATACTGTCCACTCACTGACTCAGATAAACTCTTTAACTCACCTAAAGTCATGAAGATACCTCTTGTCCATGTCAATTAATGACAATCAAAACAATACAAACCTGTTCTTTACCTGAGGGAGCATCTCATAGTTATACCACAACTAAGTTGATTTTCACACCTTTTGCATGAAGGAAAAAAATGCCCATCAAAATCCAAAAGAGATTTTATCTTTCTGAAACACAAAATGCATTTAACTTTTTTATATCTAGTGGATGCCAGGTTTTAAAACTTTTCCAACTTTACAGGCAAGTCTGTACTGAGAGTAATTTTTGGCATGTAAATACAGCCATATTTGTTCGTTTGTTATGATGAACCTTAAGCCACTATACAATCATTTACTTGCTGATAAACTAATTTATGAGTATCAATCAGGATTTCTCCCTAAAAATTCAACTGTCCATCAACTCTTAGAAATATACAATTGCATATTAAACTCCTTGGAAAATAAATATATACATTGTTTTGTATTCTGTGACTTCTCTAAAGCTTTCGACACAGTTTGGCATAGGGGTCTTATATATCAAATGAAAGCTTACAGCATTGACGGTAACTTATTGAATTGGTTTCAGGACTATCTACACGACAGAATACAGAGAGTAGTAATACAGAACTCGTCTTCTTCCCTTTGTAATGTTTTAGCTGGTGTTCCCCAGGGATCAGTTCTGGGCCCTCTTCTCTTTGTCTTATATATTAATGATATTACTGATAAGCTTACTTCACTGTGTCGACTATTTGCTGACGACACATCGTTCAATTATTCTGGTAACGATGGTGAACAGATTAAATCTGTAATCGATCGCGACCTGAAAGAGCTGGATGTTTGGTCTTCAAAATGGCTTATGTCATTTAACCCAGATAAAACCAAATTATGATTTTTTTCAAATATTGAGATTCCAGACCTTAGCTTTTCCTTAAATGGTAAAAATATACCTTTAAGTACATCTTATAAGCACCTAGGAGTTAATTTTAGTAGTGACGCAAAATGGAACAATCATATTGAAAGTATGATAACAAGTGTAAAGAAACACTTAAATGTTTTACGTAAACTTAAAAACCGATTATCTCGAAACAATTTAGAAAACTATACTTAGTTTTTATTCGACACATTTTTGAATATGCCACGGAAGTGTGGATATTTGTGGAATAGACTACTCAAATAAATTGGAGGCTGCAAGAATAGTAACCGGTCTACCAGTATTTACTAAAACTGAAATTTTATATTCTAAGATTAGCTATGAATCTCTTTTTGAAAGAATAAGGAGAAGAAAATTACAGATGTTTTATAACATGAACAAAAAGCATGCACCAGAGTATCTATGTAATCGTGTACCTCCATGAGTACAAAGTACAACCAACTATCCGTTGCGAAATGGCCATGATATTATTGTTCCATTTTGTAGACTTTCCCTTACTACTAAATCGTTTAATCCATCTGCAGTACGTGAATGGAATAAACTTGATCCAAAAGTTCGCAGTGTCGATTCTATTTTTAAATCTAAGAAAGAATTAAAAAAAAACGATATGTCATTATGTAAAATTGAAACGTTTTATTTGTACGGCCCAAGGAAATTGAATATCATCTTAACGCAATTGAGATGTTCCGCTTCATTCTTAAACAATGACCTATTTAGAGCTAATATCATAATTGATCCTTCTAATCATTGTGGGTCAGATACTGAGGATATCTACCATTACTTCTTTGTTTTTCCAAAATACACATCATGTAGAAAACCCTTATTTAATTATCTTAACTGGCTATCTCAAAACTTTGCTTTATATACAAAACTATTAATTTGCGGACATTTGAAACTTTCGAATGAACAAAATATTCAAATTTTCAAACATGTTTAAAATTTTATAAAAAGGTCAAACAGATTTCTAATGCCTTGATAGAGCATTATTGTTACTGGTACGGAACGTCATTGGCATCATTAGTACACACGTCATCGTCACAGAATCATATATGACTTTTTAAATTTTCTTTTTCTGTTTTTTTCTCTCTCTCCTCTTTTTTAGCTAGTATTATATTCTATAAATTTTTTGCTTAATATTCATGTCCATTATATTATACTATTATTGTAATTTTATATTGTATTATGGAGAAGATTTCATAAGTATGATTTATTTGTGTCCAATCCATTTTGCTTTAATTCAGCAAATAAAATATGTTTAAACTAAACCTTTGTTCTTGTATGAGTACCTTTCCCCTTCTTTTGCCTACTCTGTTCTTCTTTATTCCTTTTTACACTCTTCCTTGGTGATATATCTACCTGCATCATTATCAAAGTCGAGGTTTGACCCCAGGGGTTACTTCCTATATTTTTAGTGGTACGCGTGTGGCGCAAAACAGGGTCGCTTTTTCATGCCCTGCTGGTTAGAACAGAGTCCCTTTTTCATGTCTGCTGATTAGAACAGGGTCGTTTTTTTTCATGCCCTGCTGGTGAGAACAGGGTCTTTTTTTTCAAACAAAGTATTTGCCTAGAACAAGATCGCTTATTTAACTGTTTAAGATACAGTCTAGAACCCAGGTATAGCACATAGGGTATACATTTTCTGAGCGTGTCTAGAACAGGGTATGTTTTTCGATATTTCTGTTTAAAACAGAGTATGTTTTCAATGTTTCTAGTTGTAACAGGATATGATTTGGCAAGTGCTGTCGGCATAGTTATACCAGAAAGGATAGTCAGTAACCCCCGGGGATTTGACCCATCTTTGCGTATTTCAATGTCTGAACTCGATTCGGAATTGATCTTTGAGATGTAAATCTTTTATCTTCTCCACGTTGTATTTTATAAATGTGTGTTCTTCTTTTGTCTTTTAAGCAAGTTTAAGTTTTACTTTGGCTATGACAAGATGATGATGAGCTTAGCCTCTCATAAGTCTATCATTTTCTAGTAAAACACTTATTCATCTTTGACTTATCATTGTCTGGTCAATCTACATTAAAGTTTTTCCATCAGGGATTTCCCTTGTCACCTTGTGTATATCCTTATAAGGGAACAAATACCTTCTTGTACAAGTGTGATATAAATAGATCCATATCAGTTACTGATTATATGGATAAACTTTTTAAAAATATTTTTTTGCAGCAGAAATTGAAGAATGCAAATGCAATGAATGCGGTAAAACATTTAAAACTGGAAAAGGTTTAAAAATTCACATATCGAAAGTTCACGGAAAACCATCAAATCAAATAACATCGAATGTTAAAACCTCAAAATCAACAATTGAACAAGAAACAAAATATGAGACACAATTTCAATGTCAAAAATTGGACAAGAATCAAGACCATGATGGCTGCAACTCAATAATATCAAAAGAAAAGGTTCCTGTTATGCTAGACGAGGAGCTATCTTCATTAAAATCGTCAGACAATCAACAAGGTATGTACATTTTTTACATATATTTTGGGTCTTTCTTTCTACTGACAGTAAGTAGTATCAGTATTCAAAGTGGTTTGTTGTTTTGACTTTTCTTGACGAATTCCAAAACACGTTTAGGGATAGTTTTTTTTAATTATAATATATATAAATGACGTGTTATTTCAAAATGATGTACCAGTTAGTTTAATTTACATAATTTAAATAATGATTTATATATGTCGATTTTTTTTTTACTTTGTTAAACAATATATGTATGAAAATATACCACAAAAAATAGCTGTCTTTCCTTTTAGATCAGCCAATTTGTCAACAAACTGAAAGGTATGATGCATAATATCGCTAAAACAACTGATGTGTTTAGCTCAATTTTTGTTCTTATTATACTATTGCTTTCATTTGCCTGTTGGCGTTACGCAATCAACAATCAATCTGTCATGTTATCGCTCTATCCTCTAGCTGTAGATACCTGTTTGTATTGCTATTGATAAACAATGATTGTATTTGACATAAGACTAGCACCGGGAAAACAGTATCAATGCATATGTAGACTGAGGTATAAAATAAGTGAAACGAATGCTAGTGTTTCATGACAGGAAAGCAAGCCATTGAGAAAAAATGAAAAGGGCTACTACTATTCCGGGAATTCAAAAAAACAAAATCAGTTAAACGCATTTTAATAATTGTTAATAGATGAATGCCGACGTTGCTAATGAAATGATTCGAGTAAAATCTGCTTACTATTGTTAGTTTTTAATATGCCTTTTAACATCTTTGAGACTAACCAGGAATTATTATGATTCTTTTCAGCTTTACTTAATTAGGATTTATTTACTAATATTACAATAAAGTATAGCTAATGAAGTGACTAGATAGGAAACAAGTCATTTTGTTGAAAATTTAAGTTCCTGCGTTTTATTATGACGTCACAAGTTGTACTAATACTGATTTTTTTACGAAAAAATCAATGAAAATTGGTACATTTCCGTAGATTGTTGGACAGGAAACATACAGTGCATACGTCATCAACAGAGATCTTTTAAATAATGTTTGTGAAGGCACTGTACATGTCTTATTTCAATATTTAGTTTGTCGACGCCTGCACTCTATGCTTCCTGGTCCAAAATGTGGTTGAAATCCAGCTGATTTTGTCAAATTTCACCAAAATTTCTTATCTAGACTTTTTGAGATGTAAACATCAACGTGCAAGAATAAAACTTTGACAAAAATAGATTTATTCAACTTTATCACATGTCTTTAAAGTCAACTTAAACCAGTTTTTGTCTTGTAACAATGAACTTTATAATCGGGGCCAAATTAGGCCCTTACCGAACTTACTCCTTTGTTATCTTAAATCTTTAGATATCTACTAGTATCTAATTTTAAATGAAATATGATATTGTTCTGGGTTACCCTGAAATGCTATTTTACTACCAAATAATAAAGTCTATTTAGAAGTGAAATACGGGAAAAAATGAGAAAGTAAATAAAAAGAAATTTGTTAAGCTCAAGGTGCAGTTTGTTGACTTTGAGGAAGCTTTTTGCATATTCCGTTAAGGTTTACACAAAGTTAATTTCAATATGTTTTATATTTGATACTTTTCCCTCAGTTTAAGTTTGTAACCCGGATTTGTTTTTTTCGATCGATTTATGAATTTCGAACAGCGGTATACTACTGTTGCCTTTATTTAAAGTATTAACATCAAAGTTGCCATTTATCTTTTTCTTCAGATACATAGATATCAATATAGGTAAAATCTCTTTTTTATGGTAAAGATTTGGCTCATAACTGTTTTGACTAAAACGTATGTGTAAAATTGACTTTTTGGGTCAAGTTCGAAAATTTTAGCATGTTTACAATGACATCAGTGAAAACAAAATTAAATGCTTTGGCTGAAATTTCAAAGTTGTATAGATCTAACATATCTTTTGATGTATTGAGGACTTTTACATTTCTGCAATTTCAGGGGCCAAATTATGGCTCTTACATACTTTCTCTTTTGCAGGCTCAAAACTGTTTCAGTCTAGCTTCAAACAACGAAAGTACAAATTGTTTTTCATATGTGTATTTTTGTTTTTAACGACATATGATTAACCATTTCAAACCGACGGGGTTTCAAATGTCATGATCATACATAAATAAACATTAAAAAAAATTTGGTAAAAGAATATTATTTAGTCACATGAAATAACAACAGTTAGTGAGACGATTAAAAACAAGTGTGTTTTAAAAAAAAGTGGTAGGTAACAGTATTGAAAGAAAAAAAACGGTTAAAGTCTTTAAGTAGGAGGTTCTTTCGATTTTACTGATATAATCATATGAAAGAATACTCGTTTTTCAACAAAGAGCTACATGTTTATTTATATTTGTATTTACTAATGGAAATGCTAATTCAAGTTATTTATTCAATTTGAAGAAACAGAAAAAGCTGGATTCAAATGTAATCATTGTGAAAAGTCATTTAAAACAATCAGAGGATTGAAAACGCATGTTTCAAAATCACATAAAGTTTCAACGAAAAATGGACATGATAATCCAAGCCTACCAGTAAACGAAGATACAAGTGATAATGCAGCAGTTGAAAAGAAGGAAAATTCAGATGAAGATGTATTTCAGAAGGAAGATAGTGTGGAAGCATGCTCCAATGAGGACGAAGAGTCGGTTTTAGATGATAGTGAGCTTGTATCTTCACCAATCATCGAAGATACGTCCATGCTTAGTTGTGAGTAAAACCACCATTGATTCCCCCCCCCCCCCCCCCCGTTAGTCATTTTCAAATTTGCATTTTTCAACAAAATTTGCGTAATTTATCTTTGTTTCAATTAGAAAAAAATGATAATTAGAATGAGTCAAGTTTTATTCTGTCCATTACTACAATTTCACATAAAATTTCATTACAAATAAGTGTAACGAAGTAAGTTCTTTGGATTGTCAAGTGGCCAGTGTTATACCAAACTAAATTTAAATATAAATTTAATAAACATAAATTCAGCATAAATGAAATAATGAAATGAATACATACAAATATAACTAAATAAACACACACAAAACAGAACTAAATATAATGTTTTGAAATAAACAATTAAAGTCCGCACACCTCCTCCGGGTGCGAGAATTTCTCGTTGCATTGAAGACCTGTTGGTGACCTTCTGCTGTTGTCTGCTCTATGGTTGGGTTGTTGTCTCTTTGACACATTCCACATTTCCATTCTCAATTTTAATTTTACGTACTGTAGAATAATTTTGGGTTGTTCCCCTTGAATTGCTTTTATATATAACGGACAGAAAATAACATATTTTGACACATTTTTGGTTGATTCCAAATTGAAGATAAGAACACTAGATTTTATACTTTTACTCCAATGATAACTTCAAATGAGCAATGATGACTTGAAACTGCATAATACTGCACGGAATGCTCGATTCGTTAAACATATATTTAAACGGACTTCTTTGAATATTTCTAACGGATAATTTCACCGACTCCAGGCGTTGTAATTGATATCAGCAAATACCGAGTTTTAACCATATTACTAATAATACATCATTTGTCTCTCCGACACTATATATCACCGACCAGTCGACGATATTTACTACGTGCTGTACGCACATCAAAACCGGGCCTAAAAACCTCTGAGTGTTGTAATAATACGCCTTGGGATATCCATGTCCTATACTGACAATTGTAATACCCAACTGCTTTTTTACCAACTGTAGATTCAACACAAGCGTGTGCTTTACTCAATGGCCATGTGTCGACTGATTTGAATCTAACCTGTGAAATTGCAATAGGCGCGTAATCGCGTGATATACATGAAAGGTCTGCTTGACTATATAGTCCGGTGTTTACGACAATAAGCCCTAACATAAAATATAGTCCTATGTGAAATAAATATATATAAATAAATAAATGGAGTTTGTTACAATAAGATAATAACCATCACTGAAAGTAAACCAAATAAATTTTAACCCCTTCTTATACTGTTAAGAACCAACCATGTCACCTGAACTTTCTAAAATATTGCAGAGGAACAGCAAATAAAAAGGAATGGTGCCTTGAAGACACCCGAGATATATGTTTATAACTCAGATTTTTGTTTTTGCAATGAAATGCAGGGTTTATGTCAACAATCAAATTCAAGGGAATATTTTTTAAACCATTTTTCGTATATAACCGGATGTGACTTACTTTGATTTGGGGGTATGACACAAAGTTAAATTACTGTTGTACATGCAAAAAATTAAACGAAAATTCCTTAAATCATCAATTGAATAATTTGTCTCCGGAAATACAAATTCTATGCTAGTGAATTTATGTACATATTTACTGCTTACATATGCATTTATTTAAACTTCAATTTACAGGTGTTCAAAACGCTGTGTTCAAATGTAATCTGTGTGAAAAATCATTTAAAACAAACAGAGGATTGATAACGCATGTTTCAAAATCACACAAAGTTTCAACAAAAATTGGACACGAAGGACCTGGAAAGAAGAAAAAATCATCAACAGATGGAGATGAATTCCAGAATGAAGATATTGTGGCACCAAGCTCGTATGAGGGTGAAGAGTCGGTTTTAGGTAATAGTGAGTTAGCCCACTACCTATCAAGGAAAGTTGATCATGCTTACTTGCATTGACTTTTTTTTTCTTGGAAAGTATGACGCAAAATGTTTCTCTTTTTGTCTTGCTTATGATGGAAAGATTGTAACAGAAATTCCAAAAATCATCAATTAAATGATTAGTGGCTTAACTGTCTTAAAATTTCTTTTAACAAGTACTACTTGTGTATTTATGTATTCATGTACGTATTTACTGCTTACATATACATGTATTTAAACTTCAATTTACAGGTGTTCAAAGCTCCGTGTTCAAATGTAATATGTGTGAAAAGTCATTTAAAACAAACAGAGGATTGAAAACGCATGTTTCAAAATCACACAAAGTTTCAGCGAAAAATGGACATGATAGTCCAGTCTTACCAATAAATGAAGATACAAGTGATACCGAAAGACCTGGAAAGAAGGAAAAATCATCAGCAGATGAAGATAAATGCCAGAATGAAGATATTGTGGAGGCAAGGTCCAATAATGCCGAAGGGTCGGTTTTAGGTAATAGTGAATTGGTCCGTTCACATATAATCGGAGATAACACGAATATATGGCCATATTTAGGTGCATGTTTACTTTTATTTTGACAGTATTTAACTAATTTCAATAGAGACGAACAACGATATGCCATTTATAACCAAATCCTGAAATGACAATAAAACCCCAAAGTTTAGGGAACGCGATCTGTTGCTATGTATTGGGTAAAAAAAAAGGAGAAATGGATAACGCCATGGCACAAAACTTTTAAGTTTTAGTTTGTGACACGGATTTGTTTTCGCTTAATCGATTTATGAATATTGAACAGCGTCAAAATAGTGTTGCCATTATTTAGAAGCTTCGACTAGGGTTTTTTTTCTGCGAATTGTTCGTTATTCAAAATATTAGGTTACGTAATTAAATTATTAATCAGCATAGAGAGAGAGAGGGAAAAAAATTCAATTACAATTATTTTCAATATAAACATCTTTAACCCCGTTAAAGAAGACAAATGGGAAAATGGCATTTATATGTTGAATAATATTTTCCACCATTTTGACTCTCAAAACCACTCCATATGTCGCTGTTGTTTATTAATGAAAAAGGCCAATCATTTATATTTTTTATCTTATTGATAACAATTAATTTTTATTTGTTATCACAAGTCCGTCTAGAAGTCTTCCCTAGGCATCACTGAAGAGACTTCTCATTTTGAAATGCGCGTCTATTGCAGTGAAATTTGTGCAATGTTTTTTACTTCTTTTTTTTGCCATTTTGCCTATAATCTTGAGAACTATAAAGAATAGATAGATACTTGAAGAAAGGGTCAGAAAGACAAGATCTAAAAAATGAATAAAAATTTTGCCGAAAACGTTAGTAGACTCTTTGAATGAGTGATTGCCTCGAAAATGACGATGTTTAACAGTTTTGAAACACACAAAAGATGAAAAGATGAAAAGAAACCTATGGCACCCTTTCTTGGCATTATAGCTTTCAAATGATTACAACTGAAAGCATATGCAATATATAACCATGTCATTACCATGTAAAAGAGTTCGAGGAACATTCAAACTCATAGATAGAAAGTAAACTGACAACGCCATGACTAAAAATGAAAAAGAAACACAGACAAATCATAATACAAAAGAAACAACATAAAAAACTAAAAACGTGTAAAATGGTGTTTGAATTTACAAAAGTCCCTCCAGGTATTTGAGGAGTTTTTCCATCATTTTGTTCTTTTTAGTTTGTCAAATTTTATTGATTGGTGTTGAGTTGTTGCAATCTTAACCTCGATCTTGCATCCAAAACTATAAAGAATTATAGATCGAAAGTATTTAATCAAATTATTCAGCAAACTTAACCTTCCGTAATATTTTTTCAGTGATACAAAAACATGTTACAGATCAAGGGAACCAACTAGGTGTTAAACATTATATGTCAGGCGTTTCTTTATTTCTACAAGTTTATGGCGATAACGTAACGTCCATTTTAAGTTACGTTTTAATGATTAACTAAGTTTAATTACTTTTCGCCGTTAATTTTCGTACATTCTTTTTGGAATACAACTAACGAATTTCAAAAAACGAAATAAATTCAAACCTGAAATCGGTAAATTCCTTATGGAAATGTATCACTTGTTCGATTGGAATTCAGAAGATTCTAGTTAGATCTTTATGATTCTTATTGAAGTAAATGTGTCCAAAGTTTATAACTTTACCATCTAAACATACTAAAGAAAGTTGTATTATGTTTAACTCTCATCATGTAAAAATGTTACAAAAATATTCTCCTTTAAAACTACTGGGCCAAATTTAACCAAACTATTTAGTACGATGTGTCTGATGACCTCAAATGCAATTAATATGACCGACATGGATAAAAATAAATTCAATACAGAAAATCTGACAGGACAGATTTTTGAGAATATTCTGATTGATGTACCTAAAGATCATTTACTACAAACTTGCAAAGACTGTTTCTAATGAGAGTTATTGCCCTCAAATGACCAATTTCTATTTACTTTTTCCCCTCTTATCTTGAAAATACTATAGATAGAGCGAAATTTTAACATTTAAAATTACCAGCAAGACGAGATCTATAAATGAGCAAAATATGGCCAAAATCATAGGACAACTCATTTAGACAATATTTACCATTGTTTGCCTATTTGTCTATTATCTTGAAAACTATAAAGAAAAGATGGACATTTAAAAAAAATATCAGCAAGACAAATAAACTCATCATAGATAACAGGACTGAATTTAGTATATACGCCAGACGCGCATTTCGTCTACAAAAGACTCTTAAGTGACGCTCGAATCCAAAAGAGTTAAAAAGGCCAAATAAAGTACGAAGTTGAAGAGCATTCAGGACCAAAATTCCTAAAAGTTTTGCCAAATACAGCTTAGGTAATCTATGCCTGAGGTAGAAAAGCCTTAGTATTTCAAAAAGACGCGCGTTTCGTCTACAAAACACTCATCAGTGACGCTCGAATCCAAAAAATTTAAAAAGGCCAAATAAAGTACGAAGTTGAAGAGCATTGACAGGTCTACAAATAAATCAAATTGTGTAGATTCTTTGTAGGAGTGATTGCCCTCAAATGGCGATATTTAACATTTGTGTGTGTGTGGGCAAAACCAGCGGAAGATAGAAAGCAACTGTAGAAACCAAAGATCAACAAAAAAGAGACGTTATATTTTAGTTTACGATGTTTGTGGTTGTACATTGTTGAAGATGCATATAGACCTATGCAAGCCATACATTTAATGATCATAAGAGCCTCTAATTGTGCATATAGTATAGATAAAAACATTCAGCAAAAGGTAGCATGCATGTTCGATGTCAACATATAAATAACTTTATAATTTCATTTCAGTCGAATCAAAATCTCTAGATTCCACTGACGAAGAAGAAGAAGAAAGTAACGACGACGATAATGAGGATGCTGTGTTGCCTGAAGTTTTAGAATCTGATAAAGAAACAAATTCTGAATCGCTAAAAGGTATATACCTGTAACGTCTATGTTATATAGGCACCTACGTTTAAATATTATATTTGTATAGTGTCATAGATCAAACTTATTCGTTCAATGAATGTTTACTTGTTTTTGTTTAGAGATCTTTATGATTTCATTTGATATTTTATAGTATGTCTTTTTATGTTGTAATGTAACACTTCTGTCTTAGGTTAGGGTGAATGTTAGCGCCTGTTTAAATGTAAAAATCACGCTGTATGTCTATGCACCCGTCCCAAGACCGGAGCCTGTTGTTCAATGGTTGTCGTTTGTTGAGATAGTTTATAGGTGTTTCTCGTTTTAGTTTTTTTTATATAAATTATACCGTTGGATTTTCTATTTGAATTGTTTCATGTTTGTCACTTTGGGGCCCTTTCTAACGTGCTGTTCAGTTCGAGCCAAGACTCCGCGTTAAAGACTGTATTTTGACCTGTATTTGTTAACTTATTATACATTGCGACTTGGATTGAGAGTTGTCACAAAAAAACTCATACCACCTCTTCTGATTTGTAAATAAATCTTACAGTGGATGTGTTTTCTGGGTTTTTGGTTTGTAACCCGGATTTGTTTTCTAACAATCGATTTAGGAATATTGAATACCAGTGTACTACTGTTGCTTTTACTTATTTGATCGTATGAGGATTATATATTGTGAAATAATGTAAAATTCTCGAAGTTGTTTAACAATTTCCTTTTAAGCGAGTGTAGAGCGTGATACAAGACCAGTCTCTACGAAGACTAAGCGAATTGTAGATAAGCTGAAAAAAGAAAACAGCCTGACAAAATCAGAAACTTCTGTAGCAGTAACAGAAACAAAGAAACTTGTGGACACATTTTTTGAACATCTCAGAGTTATATCACCAACACTAAAGTGGCAGAGATTTAATTCAGGATCGTATTACGATAAAACGAAGGTAAAGTTGATGTTTCAATATTTATTTGAAATCTTAATCACGCAAACTTAGTTTATGTTGGTATTCAAATTAACAATGATTCTTAAAGAAATTATTAGACACTAGTAAATTCAAAGAAACATTAAATGCATATGCATATATGGATTTTTAAGTTATCTAAATTTAAGAGCTTTATAAACAACATATTCATAAAAATTAGAATCAAATATTTCGTTTGTAATAAGATTTCTACAGGTAGAGCTCAACCTCAGAACATAATCTGGTTTATTCTCCGAAAGAATTTAGTGAAGGTTTTAAGTATGTTTAGTAACAAAATATATGACTTGATAATGTACATGATATATAAATAGAGTATAATATATTATTTGAAATTTAAAACAAAAACGTCACTACAGAAACAATCCATCTACTCGTACTTTCAAGAGTGGCTACTTTCAAATTTGTTTTCTCATGGCCCGGTAACGTGCTCGCCTCTAGTGTGAAAGGAATTTCTGTTTTTGATTCTCGGACGGGCAAAACTGAAGACTTGAAAGGTGGTTATTATTTCAATTTATATCCTTAGCTTGATTCGTTTAAATGTAAGAGTTGGATTAATGTATCTGCGTAGAGTGTCGTGTATGTCTGCGGAATGCGACATTATGAAGTAGCAAGTTAACCATGCAACTGGGCATTTTGGTCTAGTATTTTTTAATATTGATATCACATTAAAATGTTCCCGTCATTATGTGCATGTAATATTGAAGTATATATTTTGATTATTATGATAATTTATTTAGAATGACCAAGCTGATGAATTTGATATTATGATATATCCAGATAACATACAAGTTGAAGTTAATTTTGACTCTCCAATTAGTGGATTCTACAAAGTTAAATTTGAATCGCCTAGAGTTGAGGAAAATTTAAAAAACCAAGTAGAAACAAATGGCTACATCCATCCTGGCAAATTCAAAGAATATGTGTTTGGTTTGTTCGACCAAGTATTTCAATCAACAGAGCATCATATGTTTAGAAGAGTAACAAGTAAGTGACTACTTATTTCTTTCTCTGAAGTGTAAATTACTCCAGTAACACAATTTAAAAAATGAACATTAAAAGAAAGTTTTTAAATTTCGTTTATATGGTTTCATAGAAAAAGTCAACAGAAATCGATGTTAACATTACCGAAACGACTTGACATAATGAAAGATTTCCGTATTCTTCTTTAATATGGTATTATGTCTGTTACTGTAATGTGGGGTGCGAACGTTATGTACGTATTCTGCCTTTTTGGCATGTTCATATTTCTTTTTTTTTAAGAGAAAGAGAGATCGGACAACAGCAGTCCAGCATACACTATCTTTTATAACGGCATCCCTGGAAAACCTATAGATATTGATCTAGTTCCGTGTTTTAGGATTAATACTTGGCCATGCATTGCAAGAAAAATCAACCCAACCTGGATACATTCTAAACTTGGAAATATAGTCAACGATGCTATCAAATGCTACGACGTTGTTTCAAAGACCTGTCCAGACGGTAAGATTGATATAAGTAAAACATCAAATTTAAATGCTTATTTACTTCACTTCTAGATTTATGGTAGATTTGTGTTTGCCTGTGTTTCAGATTAGCGATGGTATGTGTGATTGAAGAGTGAAGACGTGAATCTGACTTGGAGCAAATACTTGAAAGTTTTTTGTGTTTACCTTTAGTTACATTGTGTTACATTGTGTTATTTTGTACATACAAAGTCGTTATATCTTTGCATTAATATTTATTTAAAAAGCCCACAATTAAATAGGGTTTTAGTGACTATCCACTGACGATACCTGTCAGAAAATTTTGACGCCATTTTTTCTTAATCTTTTTCAGAGGCGCGAAATTCAAACGGTCTTTAAAATCAATTTTTATTAAAGCTTTTTCATTCACATTATTTACATAATTGCAAATAAACTTTTGTCATATACTGATATATACTAAATTGCTAAATTGTATTTAAGGCTGAACCCATTTCACAGAGATTGCCCAAAATTAATATCAGATTTACTGCTTCCAGTGCTTATATACAATATTTAGCTTGCATATAGAGTAGTATAGTGCCATAATTATATCAATATAGTGCTTGACATATATATCTAACATTGAACTAATCTAGAACCACTAACTTCTACTTCACATATGTCACTGAATAAACTTCACAAACAGCTTAGCAAGCCAGAAATATCTCCATCAAATACAAGAGCTTATACCCCAGTGCTTTTATCAGATAGTAAAGGAATCAAATTAAAAAATAAAGTATTTTCAGACCATCCTGTTACTCAACATATTCAATGGTGGTGTAAAGGTGGTGAAACTTTTCAAAACCGTTACGACTGGCTGAAAGCAAACTTAAGCAGCAAGCTAACAACAACAGGCAATATTTGGTTATATGTTTGGTTAGGTACTTGTAACCTCACACGAAAAGACGGCCGTTATATATCCATAAGATCAACTGACAACTCTACAGTAGACAAATGCGTAGAATATATTGAGAAAATAATCAAGCTAATAAAAGAATATCCAAACAACAAAATCTCAATTCTCGAAATTCCTGTATATTCTATATCCACTGACAACAAATCATTAAGACACTCATCCCCGGAACAAGTTGAAAGTCAGGACAAACAATTAGAGGAACAAATCCATACTCTAAACAGCTACATAAGAAACATCAACAAAGCACTAGGAGTATACAGTCTACAATTTACTACCGACTTTCAAAATCACAGAAAAGTTAAAGCTCATCAACATCCTGAAAACCGCAACTACTGCTATTTTGAACTTTACAGTGACGGATTACATCCTGGTCATACATTAGCTAGATACTGGTTACGAAAAATTAGTAACCAAATGAGTAGAGACTGTTGGAAATAATTTAACAACCTTATCATAGAAAAAAAAATAGCTATCAACCTAAAGTGAATATAAACACTTATACTAAGCATCTTCTCAGCAGTCAGCACGGGTATTTTCCGAGCTATACTGATAAACCTCATATTTCTCTTTGAAAATTAAAAAACAATTTAACCACTGGCTAATCGTCTTTGAATATATATACTGATTATACTGAACATCGTCACAGCAATCAACATAGATATTTTCTAAACTATACTGATAAACAATCACAATTCTTATATAGAAAATTGGATCAATAAACACTAGCTACTTGTCTGCGTCAATAAACTGAATACGGGTTATTTCCGAGCTATACTGAACAACGTCATAACAGTCAGCACGGGTATTTTCCGAGCTATACTGTTAAAATACCTTCAATAACTATCTAAAAATTGAAACAAAAAACGCTAGCTCTTGTGATAATTCAAATATACTGACCATCTTCATATCAGTCAGCACGGGTTTTATTTCCGAGCTATACTGAATATCATCTCATCAGTCAGCACGGGTATTTTCCGAGCTATACTGAACCTCTACACATCAGTCAGCACGGGTTTTTCTGAGCTATACTGATAAAACAACTTATATCACAGGAAAAGAAAATAGCACTAATATGGAGATAACAACATTTGAAGACAATGGGAAGAAAACATTGCGTAAAAGCCAACGTAATTCAAGAACCAACCTTACAAGATCAAGCTTAAGTCCACAAAAAACTCCAAACTTAGTAAACATGGTTAATGAAACATCTAAACCTTACAAGCTCAATGCTGATAAAGCACTAGAAAAGAAACGCTCAAATTGCAATGCAGAACATCTGCAAACTATAATGAAACAAAATGGTAATTTCAGGATGTACATGAGCACAGCAGCAAATGAATTAACAAAAGCAAAGCTCCCCGTTATCCTTAAGAAGTACACAGACAATGAATGTCTTGCTATTACTATACACAGAGGGCTTGACCTGAATATTGCTGAAGTAGACACTAGATTTCGTGTTCTTAACCAACTAAAAACGGGAAAGCCAGGAAATAAGCTTAAATTCACAATCAATTGCTACCATACAAGCACTTCCCTCCTTGTTAATGGATCAAAGCTGAATTTATTCATTGAAAACATCTTGCCCAAATTAAAAGAAGCAATAAACGCAAATTGTAGCAACCTTAATGAGCTTAACTACAGAATTGAAAATTCAATTGTTTGAAGCATACAACAGTGTCAAACAGAGCATCAGCAAATTGCTTCTAAAATTCCACAATCAACTACTAAAACCAAAGAATGTGAACAATCTTGCCAAATAGTAGCTAATACAAATGATAGCATACAAACAGAAATGGAAAATATAGATATTTGTCCAGTATGTCAAAAACAGGCCGATGATGACACCATTGAATGTGAAGAATGTAATGACTGGCTACATTTTGAACGTGTAGGACTTACAAAAACCCAAGTCCAAAAAATAGATCATAGCATACCATATATATGTAAACAATGCATAGAGAACCAGCTGTATCAACTTCCAAAAGACATGGATAATACCATAGATGTCTCTATACAACAACAGAGCGTTGAACAAGAAACTAATCAAGACTCCACTCCCCAGTCAGCACGGGTTTTTCCGAGCTACACTGGAACTGATAATGACAGCGCAAACCTCCCCCCAATGGTTAAATCAATAACTGGAATTACGCCAAGCGAAGCAACCACATCACATCTGGCACATGCTTTTCCAAATTGCACTGGTTCAACAAATGATATTTCATGTACTGATATCCATCCAATAACTAAAGCCATAGCTAAAACTACGCAACAAACAGAAGAAGAATTCAACAAACAGGTCTCCAGTCAGTCAGCACGGGTTTTTCCGAGCTATACTGACATGACAACCTCTACAGAACAGCAAAATGAGCAGTTAGTACAGATAACCAATACATCCAACCTTGTTCCAAATGTGCAACAAAAAGTTACTGCCAAACTAACAAAAGCTACCAAGAATACTGGTCCTAATCAAAGACAACAATCAAAAGCCATGGATTCATCTCAAAGAAGTTATGTAATAGATCTAGAAAGGAAATTAAAAGATCGAGATAGAACAATAGAAATTATGGAAAAGAGGCTATCTCAGCTAGAACAAAGAGATCAAAGATCATCCTTGAACAACCAAGAACAGAACTATGGAAACACCTGCCATACAAACAATGGGTGTAGCTCAAACAACAATAGCTGCCAAATTCAACAAATTATGAACAATGTAAAAAGGCTTGAGTTCCAGCTTACTCAACATATGTGTATGAATACAGCACTGACTACACAAATGGCAATGCAACTGCAGCA
Source organism: Mytilus galloprovincialis (assembly GCF_965363235.1). Lineage (NCBI taxonomy): Eukaryota > Metazoa > Mollusca > Bivalvia > Mytilida > Mytilidae > Mytilus > Mytilus galloprovincialis. The sequence continues at coordinate 99,428,841 of NC_134839.1, forward strand.
AAGTATACTCCTAAAACAGGCAACATGCCCACCTACAATGCCACTGCCTGCACAATACCAGCAATACAATCATGGAATGTATACAGTGAATCAATCAACAGGGACATATATTCCCCCTTCATTTCATATACCACCGCCATTGCCTACTTTCAGACCACACCAGTTCATGAACCATCAAACGGGTCAACCCACACCAACAATGTTGCAACAACCCCCGCTATTTCATCATCAAATACATGTACCATCCTTCATCCAACCTCCAAACCAAAGACCTCAGTATCAGAATATTAACCATCCGATTGGTCCAGGAATACCACCACCAACATATTTGCAAAGTGGCTTCAATATAAATCCTCCAAATAGACAATCAAACCAAGCTCAGAAAAAAGAATCATCTGTACTTCACCAATATTCTGTGGACTCGGCCCAGACAGAAAAGGATAACCATGAAGATCAGTCCAGAGCTAATATAGATATGCCACAAAAGGATGATCTGGACTCTCACGAGAAAGAATTGACAGAAACTAACAAGGGAGCAAGACCAAAGATAATAAAAAAACTCCCCAACAAAGAGACAAAGGAAAGAAAGCAATCAAAACAACTAGATTTAAGAGTGGCTATTAAACACATAGAAGAACAATCAGTGGATCAAAATCGCCAACCGAACCATCATTTTTTAGAAATTCCAAGCCTCAAGAAAATTCCACCAATTCTAGACCCAATACAAATGGAAAACAACCCTACCAGAATATAGACGTCATAACTTGTAACATTGAGGGTATAAAGGCAAATATGAAATTTCTAGAACATTTATCTCAGAAACATGCATTTATCTGTCTGCAGGAACATTGGCTTTGGACTTTTGAAAAGGACTACATTGATAAAGATATACCAGGCATGATTAATCATAGTCGATGTCACGATGTTAACGATCCAATATCAAACTTTCAAATACCAAAAGGAAGAGGGGGTGTTGCAATTCTTTGGCCATCATCCTTAGATTCTCATGTGAAAAAGCTAGAAGACGGAAACGAACGAATAATAGCTATAGAAATTCAAACTAGGAATAAAGCTACCTGTCTAGTGAATGCGTACATGCCAACAAAAAAATCCAACTCTGACGTAGACTATCAAGCTCACTTAGACATTTTACAGGCTATTATGGATAAATATGAAGATACACATACGATCGTATTCTGTGGTGCTATGAATGGTACCTTAATGAAGGAAAGAAACAATAGTCACGATAAGAAGCTTACTAAATTTATCCAATCCAACAAATTGAACGTACATCAGGAGATGATCACAAATTCAACGCCAACCTTATACCATAATGACGGCAAATCAACTTCACAAATAGACTATATATTTTCAAACAACGACGTTATAAATACTGCCATGGTAATGCAACAAGATCCTATTAACTCATCATCACATCTGCCGGTCATAGCAAATTTACCAAAAGATTAAAGACAGAAGTGAAAAAAGGAAAGAAAAGCCACACCACTTATAAACTTTTATGGGAAAAAACTGACAAGAAAGAATACAAAAACGTCCTCAACAAGATGATTACAGCTTATAACTGGAACGACTCTGATGTGAACGAAAAAGTAAGCCAACTTACTTCCATTCTTCACAAAACAGCAGACAAAGTAGTACCTAAAAAACTCATCAAGCTAACTGGGTTCAAAAACAAAGCCTCTCCAAAAGTTAGACAGCTGATACAGGCAAGCAAACAGAAACACAGAGAATGGGACAACGCTGGACGACCAAGAAACAACCATATACTTTTCGTGGGAAAAAAATCAGCAAAAAGGGCTTTGCGTCGTCAACAACGAAAAGAAGCAGCGATAGAAAGAGAACAATTTCTGCAACGACTAGAAAAAGACCCAAATGATAAGGCTTTTTTCCAATTGATCAAGCGAAATCAATCCAGTATAAAGAGCAATGGTCCTGAAATTCTGATAGATGGCGATAAAACATCAAAAACGCCTTCAAATCAAAGAGAAACTTTTGCAGACTACTTCAAAAATCTAGCCACTCCACAAGAAAATCGGAATTTCAAGGACGAATTACTTTCTCACAGCACAAATAGATGCAATTTAATTAAAGAGGTCTCCAAAAATAGTACCAAAAGGAAAATACTATTAACCCAACAAGAAATATTAAATGCTATTCAAAAACTTAAAAATGGAAAGTCGCCAGATGAATATGGTATCACAGCTGAACATATCAAATATGCAGGGAATGAAATAACCCATATATACCAAAACATTTTCAACCAGATATTTAAGGAAGGAAAAGTTGCAACCAGCTTTAAAACAGGCATAATAACGCCAGTTCCAAAAAAAGGGGAAAGATTTAACTCAAGCTACAAATTACAGAGGCATAACAGTTACATCTGCTCATGGGAAAGTATACGAGTACGTGCTGATCGAAAAGACAGGTTTAAAGAATATCAATCAATCAAACCTACAATTCGGCTTTACTGAAAGACTCTCACCTACTATGGCGGCACTGATATTATCAGAAGTATACTCAGAAATCAATGGAAAAGATTTATTATTCATAACAACATTAGACAGTCAAAAAGCATTTGATGTAGTCAATCATCAAATCTTGCTAGACAAACTCTACTATCTAGGAGTAGATATTGAATACTGGGATGTTATTGAGGATATGTACAATGGTGTCACATCAAGCGTGAAATGGCAGGAAGAAACAAGTCTCTCGTTTAGTATTGATCAGGGAGTAAGACAGGGTGGAATCCTATCTTCGCATCTATACAAACAATACATCAATGAATTACTCTCTGAACTAGAAACTCATAACATGGGCATATCTATAGGGAATACTTATGCAGGCTGTCCTAGCTGTGCAGATGATATTGTACTTCTCTCAAACGACCAAAATGAAATGCAAGAAATGCTCAACACGGTGTATGATTACTCAAGCGACCATAGATTCTTAATCCATCCAGTAAAAAGCAATACAATAGTTAAAAGTGTCAACAAAAGAACTAGTGAAAGAATACAACAATCAATTACTTTAGGCGATAACATTATGGAATTTAAATCAGAAACAACACATCTAGGTCTTAAAAAAACAACATCTGAGGAAACTAAAATTAATATCAATGACAGGATATCACTAGCACGAAGAACTCTGTACTCTCTGATCAAGACTGGCGTTCATGGTACAAATAGACTCAACCCAAGAACTTCATGCAAGATTTACCAAGTATACGTCATTCCACGTCTTCTATATGGCTTAGAAAAATTAAATCTCCAAAACAAAGACACAGTAGCACTATGCAGTTTTCATCTTAGCACTCTGAAGCATATCCAATCACTTCCAAATAGAACAGCTACATCAGCAGTCTACTTGCTTCTTGGAGCGCTGCCAATAACTGCTGAGCTCCACAAAAGACAGTTGAGTCTGTTACACTCAATAGCAATGAGTCACAATAACTCAATACGTGAAATTGCATGGAGGCAACATACAGCAGGTCGACCAAATAGCTTCTTCAAAAGAATAAATGACATACTGGACATGTATCAACTCCCATCATTCAACGAAATAATGAATCAACATTACAACAAGCTTGACTGGAAAAACATCGTACGAACAGCTATTTCATCTCACTGGACAGTCAAACTAAAAGCAGATTGTGAAGAAAAATCAACACTCAACTTGCTATCAAAAAGAAACCTGAATATTGGACAAACTCACAACGTATGGGATACAATATCGAGCTCCGTCAAAGATGTTAGAAAAGCAGCGACAAAAGTACGCATGTTAACTGGAACATACATGCTTCAAACCTTAAAAGCAAAATTCAATCAAGCAGAGATAGATCCTACCTGCCCAATATGTAAGATTGAAGCTGAAGATCTTCAACACCTTCTAACAAGTTGCCCAGCGTATAGACACATTCGAAAATCGCACTTTCAACAGATAAAAGAATATATTGTTAGCAAAATTGGAAGTAGTGTATGGACAATCAATTTCAATAGCAAATTGGCTATCACGGAATTATTGATAGACTGTCAAAGCTTTGTTGAAAGGAATATTCTCCCGAATGACAAACTGATATTAAGAACAATAGAAATGAAATCAAGGGACTACTGCCACCTAATCCACATGAAAAGAATGAACATTACTAATGCCTAGCTAGTGCGTGGAGTTAGGGGCATATCTCTGTGTATGGTCAAGCCAGTGTCATTTCAAAAAACTTAAAAGTAATACGCCATACGAACATTATTAAACTAATCAAAATAATACTTCTATAACATCAAAGTCATGATTTCAGTTTATATAAATTTTCATCTTATAAGAAAACTTAGATACTTTATTCTTACACTAAAAGTACATGATAATTATACTATATCTTGGCAGTTTAAATTAACGTTAAGCATAATTAAATAATGTAACTCAACATCCAAATTAGTCATGCTTATGTTTTATATTGCATTGAAAAGCACCTGTTTAAATTTATGAGTCTGCGAACATGTAATTTATTTAGTATACCTCTTGCCAATTTAATACTACATTACTTTAAAAGTCCCTATATTAATGCTTATATATAAATTCACGACTTGTTGTAAATACACTGGTTTTTATGGTGGAGGATGCTGTTCATTCATATTTTACATAGGATTTATTGCGTGTTTTAATGTACATATACTGTTAACATTTATCGGTCTCATCCGAGTGCTCCTAAACAGGAGGGAATTACGAAAGAAGAAGAAGAAGCGGAGTGAACCGTTGGTCTGACTCTCTAAATAACTTTCTGGTTTCTTCGTTTCTTATAATCAGAATTACATAATATGTTACATTGACAAAACCGACAACGCGAGTACAATAGAAAAGTAACTCCTCTTTTGAACAATCGACAATATCCATTGTAAAACCATGCCGGTGACGATATTGATTAAAATTTATTTATTAAACTGGGTTGCGTTCAATATCATAGCGGCTACGTAGTGCTACGTTGATTTGTGTCTACTTAAACGAGTAGCTAGTCTAGCTGCTGTCAATATCTATGTAGCAACTAAGGTAGCTACACATTCAATAGTCATAAATCTACATAGCCCTATGTAGCTGCTACAATATTGAACGCAACCCAGCAATCGTATATTTCAAAGAGGAAGTATTTGTTATACTACGTTTATCTGAAATAAGCATGCAAATACATATGTTTCACTTACTCCTTGGCATGTTAAAACTTTCAAAAATATTTATATGTTCTACACCTAAGTTTTCCGTTCAGTGACCGTATCAGCAGTATATTTGTCATATTTCAGACAATTTTATTAATAAAATTTATTATTGTGTTACAAGTTATATTGTGTAATTTCAGATGTTGAAGACAGTCATCTTTTCTGGCGATTGTCATTTTCATACACAGAGAAGAAACTGGTAAACTCGGCTAACAGTGTCGATAAATTCAGCACAAAGAAAACAGTATTCAGATTAATAAAATCACTCATTCAAGAACTGAAAGATAATAATCCAGCAATAATGAAAAAATTCTGTTCGTATCATATCAAACAGTTTATGTTTAAACAATATGATACATGGGGGGAAATATATGATGATGCGAAAACTCTTAGAAATGTTCTACAGAAATTGTTGGAGCAACTGTCAAGTTCACCCCCTTTTATAGAGAATTATTTTATAGAAAATGATAATGTAATCAGATATGTTCCACAGACCGAAATTGCTTTGATTGTAAAATTTCTACTAGACAAAATGAAAGAATTATGAAAAGTAATTATATTGATATTTGTATATATTTATATCATGCTTTGACCAAAGAAAACATATCATATGAAAAATTAAAATCGAAAAATTTCCAAAAAAGTCATCTTGAATAAACATAAAGGTAAAACATTACATTAAATATAGAAGACTCGTGTCTAGGTTTGGTCCCTTATCTAATAACTTCACTTTATTTAGTAGTCGCGAAGTCACAACTCTCAAATGGGTAATTAGTGTTCGTTTTCTTTCAATAAAGTTTATTTAAAAAGTTTGTATACAATTTACGTCATCATGTCTTTGCAAGAAGTCATAAAAAAGTATGTCGAAAGAAATGGTAATAAGTATTCGTTTAGAGGGTATCGATTTTTGATTATTACTTTTGTTTGGCGTCAATTTTGTCTACGATTTTGCAGTCGACGTCGATTTGAAATTAGTTTAAACATATTTTATTTGCAAAAGTAGAAAAGTCGGACGTCGATTTGAAATGGAAGGTCGACATGAGTTCCAACATACATAATTATAAAAACAAATGGTTTGTTTATACATATCTAAATACTTTACTGCCTCATATTTTACTTCATTTTAATAGGTTTCTTGGTGTATGCAATTTCCCCTAAGTGTATTTTCAACTTTGGTGCATGTCATTTGTAAAAATTCTATTTATTTGCAATTCGGGAATTTAATGAAGACAAATCTCACGAAATCATAATATATGTTTTATACCCCCGCTTTAAAAAAATCCAATATTATTGTATTGGCAGATACAGAAGTCACGTATATTTGATATCATTTGGTTATATATTTTTAGCTTATCTGCAATCATTTCCATCTTCATGCCTAATATATCATGTATCATCATGGAAAAATTTACATTTGATTCCTTTGTATATGATAAGTATGATCTTAAAGTTTTTATTAGTTATATTGTTGCATTTTAATTTTCTGCAATTTTTTTATCGTTAGAATTCCTAATTATGGTAATACTTATGATAACTATGTGAATATTTTTTAAACAATATGCATTACTTTGATTTAATGATAAATAGTGGCATTTAGATTAAATAAAAAATTACACAGTTTCGTCTTTTCTTTTGGTCAGCGACAGTTATGATATCGTCTTTTGAGTATACTCGAACTGTTTAAATTAGTAAATGTTAAAGAAACATGTGAATGTGTTTCATTATTGTGTAATTGTAAATATTTTTGCTAATAATAGTCTAAGTAATAGTAGTCTGAATGTTTAAATTCTCATTTGTCTACATGCTGTTTTCTTCAGGGTTGGGACTACCAAAAGTTTTAGACAGTACAACTAACCATGGCTGCCATCTCTGCCTAAATAATTCTGATTAATAAACCTTAATAAACCGAATATATAATATTAATGAGTTCAAAATCTTTCAAATTTACCTATATAGACCATATGTAGTAAAAGGAGCAAACCAATATACAAACTCCAGTCCAAGATGCAACAAAATTATCACATGTATCAGAGGCCTACTTGAAAGTCAAACAAATGGAAGTTTTTAACGACCTTGACTGGCTATGCAGCCCTTGCACGGTCGGCCCTGGCTTGTGCCTTTTTGGCATTAAATGATTTAATTTTTACCATATGGTAATTGACATAATTTTACTTGAAAGTAACGTATCATCTACGCGTTAAACATTGAGTAATCGGGAGACAATGTGAAGCCATGTACAGTCTTGAATAGAATTGCGAGTATTTCCATTAGGCGTCGATCAGATTCACAGATTTATCAGTATATATCGACCAGCCTTATCCCTTATTTAAACATTGAAATTATACTAAAATAAACTCTAGGTGTTGAAACCACCTTATGTTCAGAATTGGCAACGGTGAATATCTTAAGGATTGGAGAGACATATAATAATGTATTATATGTCTCTGAGGATGGTGAGCATCCGAAAATTAGAGTACATTTTGTAATATATTTTTAACTATATACTGCATGTACAAATTGAAGCATATAGTACAAATCCTACTTCTATCAACTGTACATTTTCGACGTGGCCCATTATGACCCTAAGACTCGAGGTTGACACTTTACGGCAGGAAAAAAGAAGTCGTGCAGTGCCATCTGCACATATGAAGTCGACATACCGGTATCCCCACGGAAAACCTTTTTATAGATATCTCTAAACAAGATAATGTGTTTTGTACTCCTACCTGATTTACCTTTAAATCTTCAAAATTTTGTATTTGCTCCAGAGTGCATCACACTTCGACTACAAAAGACTTATCGGTGATGCTTGAATCAAAAGAAGTTTAAAAGGCCAAATAAAGTACGAATTCGTCCGAGCAAATGTTGTAATACGATTAACAGGTTTGAATGAACACTCAGGTTGCATCGAATTTATCATATCATAAGGGTAAATAGTAATACACTTTATAAGGCAAATATCAAATTTGTATCTTTACATCGCATTTTTACTTTACTTCCGTCTATATATAAAATCCTTGCGCTGACAAACCTGTCCACCCATATTGATTTTCTTTAAGAAGCGGCTTTTCCTGAATATGTTTTCTATTTCCTCCTTTTGATCCAACATTTCATTCCCTGAACAACTGATGCTCCTCAAGTCAGGACAAAACGTAACCAGCTGCTCTAGACTTGATTCATTCATGTCCGAATTTAGAAATTCTATTTTTTTCACATGACTATGTTTTTCAATGAGAGAACGTCGTTTTTCTACGAAACATAATAACTGTTGGTTTTTTATCAAGTTCAGCTTTTCAAGATTTTCACATCTATTGATTGACACAAATCGTAAATGTCGATGATTTAGTAGCAAATGTTCTATGGTGGTAACGTCAAAGTCTAGTCCAATTATATCTATATGAAACAGACATTTACTGTATTCTGATACAGCTAATAGACCATCATTGGAAAAACATTCGCTTTGTATTTCAAGAAACTTCAAATCAGTACAGTGTTCAACTAGATTTCTTATACCGGTATCATCCAATTTTGGACAGTTGACCATACATAAATGTTTTAATTGACTACACCCTGACCCAAGAGCTTTCAGGGTTTCAGGATACAACTGAATACCACTACCAACTGCTGGAATATTATAAATTTGTAAATTTTCTAGTCTTGTGCAGTGTTCCGCGATATATTTTACTCCAACGTCGGAAAGTTTGGGACAAAACAAAATGTGTAATGTTTTAAGATTTTTTGCTGTTGAAGCAATATTGTTAATTCCATCGTCGTCTACATTTGTACTTGTAAGGTCAATTGATGTCAAATGACAGGGATTGATTAAACCATCAAAAGACTGACTGTCAATCCCTGTGCAATTACTTAAAACTAAATCATTCAGCTGTGTAGCATGTCGTAATGTCTTGCATATTGTCTGGTTTTGTACATCTGACGACTGTATAGATAAACTTCTTAAATCTCTTTGCTTTGAAATGAACTGATCTAAACACTGATTTAATATTGTTTCATTTGCCCCTTTGGATATAGATATGTCAAAGTCTCGGAACTGAACCCTGTTGAAAACTGTTATACACCCGACAAAGTCTGCGGAACGAAATATTCGCAGTCTGATTGATGTTAATTTCGGATATGAATTGACTATATTTAGACAGACATCTCTCTCGTTACCAGGAAGGTAATTGATAATTTGAAGATTTGCAATATTTGGAAGATCGTAATTAATACCGTTGCTGAACAACTTCATAAGATGGTCACTTTTAATCAACAGGTTTTGAACAAATTGTCCGATGCGGGAAAAATGTTGAAAGCATAGATCAAAATCCTCATCACTGAATTTGATTAAATTAAGAATTATCCACAAATCACTACACAGCGCAACTCCATTCCAATAGCTACAAACTTGACTTGTATTCCTTAATAAATCAAGTTTGGTTAAGCATGAAAATATATTCGTTAACACTTCTGGTGGAAGGTGGTTAACATTCATGATATCAAAAGCAATGACCAAACTGCAAGATGAAGAAAAAAACATGTTATTCCTTTGCTTTTTACTCATCTGACGATGTACTTAACTTCAGAATTGCACAAAATGATGGTCAATCTAATTTTAGTGAATAGACCTCAAAAGTAGAATATGTTTCAAATTAGCCCATTTCTTTACTCAAATACATACAAAAGAACGGGCTATGGTGTGGAATGGTTGCCAATATGACAACAGCTTATGCTTTATAGTTTTTTATACGCCCGTTTACGGGATTGTTTTCGTTTTTTTTTATATCAATTTTAGATTTTACGTTTCCGAGTTATCATGGTTATTAGATAAAAGCGGGAGGTTTGGCATGCCACAAAACCAGGTTCCACCAATTCTTTTTATTTATTTATTAAAATGTCCTGTACCAAGTCAGCAAAAATGTCCATTGTTATAATAGTTCGTTTCTGTGTGTGTTACATTTTAATGTTGTGTTTCTGTTGTGTCGTAGCTCTCTTCTTGTATTTGATGTGTTTCCTTCAGTTTTGGTTTGTAACCCGGATTTGTTTTTTTCTAAATCGATTTATGAATTTCGAACAGCAGTGTACTACTGTTGCCTTTATTTATTCATTAAAAAGGGGAATTTTCAAGTTTTCGGGTAATAAGTCAAAAATTCTTTCAGCAGTTTTCATGAAGCTTTGGTGAATTGTTAATTTCTATTGAGGTATCCTCCCTTTGGATTTTTATAAATTTTAGGTTGTATGTTTCCGAGTTATGGGATTTTATTAATAAAAAGGGGTGATTTTCCGGTATTCAGACAATAACTTTATAAGTCAAAAATGCTTTGAGCAGTTGTCATGAAACTTTGGTGAATTTTTTTATATATATTGATTAAGATAACCTCCCTTTAGTTTTTCATGAATTTCTGATATGACATTGAGAAGTTATTTAATTTTGTTCTTTGAAAACGCGACGGGCGTATCATGCGTTCATGGCTCAGCTGTTTATTCTCATTGTCGAAGGCCGAATTGTAACACCTATGTTTTGCCTTTATCTGCATTTGAACTCTGATGGATATTTGTCTCATTGACAACCATACTACTAAATCTTTTTTCTGAGAGTATATTGATATCGATATGGTCATTGCGCCTAACAGTACCTAAATATGTATGAAGCCGTTTTCTATTATGCCCATAGGCGGATCCAGGGGGGCCTGGGCCCCCCCTTTCATGGGAAAAATTTGATTGATTATATAGGGAATCATTGAAGCATGACTGGAGCGCCCCCTCCCCCTTTCCACTTTAGGTCAGTCAGCGGGCCCCCCTTAGGAAAAGTTCTGGATCCGCCACTGATGCCTTTATCGTATAAAGGTACATATCTGAATGTGCTCAGATATGTATGCTTTACAAAAATCTGGAGAGATTTAGTACATAAATACTTTATGTTCGTTTGAACACAGTGAATTTAGAACATAATCTTTGTTTCTGAGAGTATATTGACTTTTGATTTTCTTCCCAGATAATTTTAAAATGAAATTCTGCCTGTTTTGTGTAAAATAGACTATAGTACTTACTGTTTATATGGAGGTATAACTTCAATATGAAACTATCGATCACGAATGCGTTCGTATCACATCACGGTATATTAATGGTGATATGTGTACATTACATTTTCAATAAATACACACGGTATTTAAATATTGTTTTGAATTGTGTATATTTAATGCATGTAAACAGGTTGTGTACACGTATTATTCGTTCTTTAATCAATAAAAAAAATGTCATTTTTATATTCTTTAGGATAATTGGTGGACTTTATCTAACAAATTTCACCCGATTTGTTGACAGAAATATTTTTATTTGGCCAAACTGTATTTATTGGGAAATCATTGTACTAACAGGACCTCAGTACAATGAGGAGGGGGGATAGGACCTTTATCGGGACTCCAGGATCGGGTGTTTTTAAGCTCGGGATTTCGGGATTGACCCTTTCGGGATCCGGTAATTATTTTCTTCGGATTTCGGGACGTCGGGATTTACATTATTTAAATTCGGGATTTCGGGATTTCGTGTTTTTAAGCCCGGGATTTCGGGATCAGGACCCCTCCTATCCCCCTCAATAAGGGGGGATAGGACCTTTGTCGGGACTCCGATTCGGTTGTTTTTAAGCTCGGGATTTCGGGATTGAACCTTTCGGGATCCGAGAATTCTTTTTTCGAATTTCTTGATGTCTGGATTTAAAATTTATTCAAATTGGGGACCTCGGGATATCGTGTTTTTGAGCCTGGGATTTCGTGTTTTTACCCTCCGATTTCGGGAGTAGAACCCCTCCTATCCCCCCTATAATGACATGTTACAACTACAGATCTGAAGAGATAGTGTTATTGGGGTTTTTTTTTCTCACCGCGCAGATTTTTGTCCCTCAAATTTTCCTTTTCAAAGCCCTTTTCATTCCCTTTTAGCTTGAGCTTTTAGTAGCATATAGTAGGCGTGGGGAAATTCATGTAAATGAACTAAAATGTATCCGCTCTATAGAATATTTTCATAAATTTTCAGCGAGCAAAAAAGCGGTTATGTTCATTTCTGTTTTCATGCACGTCGTGCCACTTGTTGTCCATGTCCTCGAACTAATTATAAGACCCAGCGAATTAGCAATTGATATAAATATTGATAGATTAGTATATTTATGTCAAATAAAACAATTATCAAATTCGTTTATTGTGTTTACGTGTGTGTTTAAATTGTAAAATTCTAGCCGAATATGGGAAGCAAGAATGCCCAGAGAACCACCAACATTCGGCAGGAAAACTCCATCACAACTTCAGTGATGACGGACTAGTGATACTGTAGATGGACCAACAAGACAACTTAATCACCAAGACCCCCTTTATGTGGACGATAGTGTCGATATTCTATTCAACATGGTTTCTAACAACCTAAATATGCTTAATATGATCGAAAAATTATAAGACAAAAACAAATCACATTAAATAATATTTAATAATATAACGCTCGTTTCCACGAGGCATTGCTTTTAATATCTTCATTCCTTTCGGACGAGACTGAGTATCCATATATACTTCCCCTCCAAATTAACCATCTTCCCTATATCATGGGTTCTACTATATGATAGAACTACTCCATGGCACCATATATGACCAAAGATATTGATATTATCATATATTATGATCTTTCCTGTCTAAATTAAAGCAATTTCTCATAGCCAAACTGTTCATCAAATTCTTTAGAAACGGTAATCTTTAATTCAGATTTTGGACATCGTAATATAAAGTTTAAGACTGCAGTATAATGGTTAAAGAAAGACAATTCAATTTCGACAGTCGTCGCATTGTCGTTTCCCCGCGGTCCAGATTTGCACAGCAATACAGATTTTAAACTAATCTTTGGTTTATTTATTCTTTATATTCAGGATTTATTAAATATCAAACTTTAAATTATTTGAAGATTCGATATTATTATCCAGCCATCTGTATTTAAAGACTAGCGGTAGCGGTAAGGTCTTAAATATGTTTGGACATTCTAGTTTTTATATATAAGAAGATGTGGTATGAGGGCCAATGAGACAACTTGGGTGTTTTTTTATTGTTATACTATGCACCCGTAAATACATGTGCTTTTTCTTTTCTTTTTTTGTTTGTTTTCATAAATCAATAACTATAATTTCTTACGAAAACTATATTACTTTGGACCGAAAGTGTTTAACACTTCTTGTCTTTATTTACATACGACCAATGTAATCTAATCGATCCTTTTATTAAGCATAATGATTTATTCAGCAATTCAGTAGAGTTGTGAAATCTCTGCAGTTTGAATACTACTGTCATTATTTGTGTTTTTTTGTTTTAGTAATAAAAACACGAAAATATGATTGCTAAACACTTATGGTCCTTCATCCTGTCGATACATACAATTTAGAACTGCCCAGAATCATGTTTTTTGTGGGTTCTTTTTTATTTTTTTTTACAGCGAATGGCCTTGAGTCATTCCGGTGTTATGTTGCCGCAGATATTTCTACCCAGTTGACCTTGTTTTATTTACGTATATCGTATAATTACGCGGATATCGTCGAGTGCAAAAAGAAAAAAAAACGTTTTTTTCCTAGACTCTTGTTATATAAAATTTCGTTATAAAATATCGATAACAAATCATGAGTACCGAAAATTTGTGTTAACGCATGCGGAAAAATATCTCGAGAACATTTGCAACAAGAGCGGTAACATATGAATGAATATTTAAATCCAGTCCAGCATGCACTTGTACTGCACTATCATCAGAATAGAAGTGTTGTGCTCTTACAAAATCTGTCCATGCGAATGGTATAAGCATTCACATACACATTCAACCTTGATCCATTTTGTACGTTCAGAAGCCTGTAGTTCAGTGTTTGTCGTTTGTTTCTGTCTATCATATATGTTTTTGTTTATCGTTTTTATCACAGATAAGCCATTGATCTATTTGTTTTGTTTAAAATGCTTTACGTTTGGACCTTTCACAAATATAGATATAGTTCCTTTTGATGTTTTGAGTTTTGCTCATTGATGAAGGTAATAGTTCTTTTAGTTGTTTAAAGGCCCCAGTTACACTGTCACGTTTCAAGAGCTACGTTTTACTACGTTTTGAAAGCGTAGCGAAACGGGAATATACGTAACGAAACGTATCGAAACGTAGTGATCCTTTGTTCAAAACGGGACCTGCCCCGTATGATTTGAAAATTCAACAACAAACGCAGCGAAAATTGAAACAAAGTAGAAACCTAGTAAATACGTAACAAAGCCTATCGGAACGTAACAAAACGTGCTTACTACGTATCGAAACGTATCAATGCGTGGTGGAAACGTGGGTCTACACGTTCTTATACGTAGCAAAACATGATAAGAACGTAACACAAACCTAGTACGCCCTAGTAATTTTTATTCAAAACGTAGTTAAAACGTAGCATTTTAAAACGTAGTAAAACGTGACAGTGTGACTGGGGCTTTACACCTCGTTATTTGGTCTCTTGTGATTAGTTGTCTCCATTGGCAATCGTATCGCATCTCCTTATTTTTTCATACTCATAGAATGATAACCAACGTACATAATTTTCAATTTGAGTGACTGATTAAGAGTGAAATTTCCGAAAAGTACACGGGATACGTACTTGAAAACATATATATTAGAATAGTTTAAACACAATTAGTTAGGTGATTTAAACCCTAAAATTGATACTATAAGAGTAGTTTTCTACAGACATAAAAGCAAAATGCCTTAAGTGTGTAGGTAAAGGTTATAATTTTGGCTAGATTGCTTGTTAGCTGAATCGTGAATTCATTATTAGGTAAAAATATACTTCCCTCCTGTAAGAGTTTACTAGTTGTACAGACAGATAGATTGGTTATTTGTCGGACTAGTCTACTCTTAACGCAGGGTAGTACACCTAACCTAATAATGACTTCGCGGTTGAGCTAACAAGCAAACTAACCAAAGATAGTACCTTTACCTACACACTCAATGCATTTTGCTGTAATAGGCTTTTTTAGTTTACGTTATAACTCGTAAATATAAACAAAATAGGTATGCATATGTAGTTAAATGATACAAGTTTTAAAAAAATGAAATCATAGACATTGTGTCAAGTCTGTGATCTTGAAAATCATAATTTAAAAAATTGAAATGATGCATGAAATAATAAATCATCAATATAGTCTAAGTCAGAGCATTTGAAGTCAGAAAACTTATAAATACAGGTATCGAAGAAGGGTGTTTGACTTCAGTGTCTAGGAGGTCGTGGAATTCAAAAAACTTGTCAAATTAAATACTTTTCAAAATAGTTACTTGCTGTTCCTCCGCTAATCAGACGCTAAATATCAGTTAAAATTTAGAAAACGCAAGTCAAGTTGTGATACGCCAAATGAATAAACTGCACTGGATAGAGATGTTAAATACATCTCATGTTTGCATCCTTTTTTTTAATTTCTTTACATATTTTTCAGTCCGACATCGTTTAGACGCCTCGTTTCAAGAATCTTTCAAATATTTACAGCATTCGACATACATGTATGTACTCACAGCAGTTGTCAAAATTTTGCATTTTGATAACATTTTGGTGAGAAAATATTTGTCCTTGTGCAGAAATGGACCAATATACATGTACAGATAAAAAAAAGTTTAGGTGTAATAGTATATAAAAACTATTTATTGTTATAAATATTTCCAGATATGTCCAAATGTTGATACCGAATACCGAGAAAACTTATCACTTTTGTTTTGTTTTTCTGTTGTCTTTTTCTCTGTCTGTGATGAAGTTTTCAAATGTTTATCATATTGATCCATTGCAATAACCCATCTACACAATGATCCTGCTGCTCTTGAAATGCTCATCATTCTTTCAATGGTGAAATCTGGATCACTGGTGTAAGTTTTACGAATTCTAGTCATTATATTTGGCTGAAATAAAGTATTACAAAATCAAAGAAAAGTTTGCTGTCTTATTGCAATATAGCATTATCTTATTTTATTTAAACAAGTAACAGAAATATTAAATGTTAATCACATACATGTAAGTTAAGCATGTGTATTGTCATGTGATATTTTGGTACTGCTCCTTTTAACAGTAAATTTCAATTTCCCTTGGAATCACAACGGGATGAATTTTAATTCTTTCAATCTTGGTCAAAATCCATATAATTTATGTTGTAACAAAATATTGACATATTTGAAACATGTAATTGAATTGCAAGGCTTAAAATGGCTTTAGATAGATATAGGAAGATGTGGTGTGAGTGCCAATGAGACAACTCTCCATCCAAATAACAATTTATGAAAGTAAACCATTATAGGTCAATGTACGGTCTTCAACACGGAGCCTTGGCTCACACCGAACAAAAAGCTATAAAGGGCCCCAAAACTACTAGTGTAAAACCATTCAAACGGGAAAATCAACGGTCTAATCTATATAAAAAAACGAGAAACGAGAAACACGTATAAATTACACAAACAATCGACAACTACTGTATATCAGATTCCTGACTTAAAACAGGTGCAAACATTTGCAGCGGGATTAAACGTTTTTCTCCCTTTTTCTGAAACAATAGCATAACATCACAACATAGAAAACCACACGATAAAATATCAATTGGAAGGCTTAACTCAATCAAAAAAACGTAAATTAACACACTATGAACGAATAAAATTAAACTGTATTCAGATTGTTCTCTGCAGAACTATACGAAACTTGTTTTGATACACCAAATGTGTTTTCCCCACCAGCCCAAAGCACAGTATACCATTTATGTTTTAAAGAAATTACTAAATTGTTGACTAAAACTTTAAACGTGTAAGTATGGTATCCTCATCAGAAACTTAGTGATATAAATGCAATTCCAATTGCTTTTATTTGATTATAGGGGATACAATGCTATGGTAAAGTCGTAGACTTTATATCCTTTATGATTTCCAGTCGATTTTGAATTGATCCTTGATCTAGCTTCAAATTTATATGACCTTGTTTTTTTCGTCTAGCCCCTAATTGTATATATACATGCGTGTGTTTCATTAGTTGAATAAAACCATTAAGCCATGTCTCTAAATCGCACAGAGTCTTAAAAAGTTTTAAATAAATACAGAACAAAAAAAGCATTGATATGTAACAAATGACAACAATTGAGTACGTGGTCATCTGAATAGGAAGGAAGAAAACTATCTTT
Source organism: Mytilus galloprovincialis (assembly GCF_965363235.1). Lineage (NCBI taxonomy): Eukaryota > Metazoa > Mollusca > Bivalvia > Mytilida > Mytilidae > Mytilus > Mytilus galloprovincialis. The sequence goes on from NC_134839.1 coordinate 99,446,239, forward strand.
GTTATCACTTCCCCTCGTCATTTCAGTTTTGATCAGCCAAACCACTTACAAGCTGGTTTATCCTTTCATTTTTTGTTTTACTTTTTTTTTGCTGTCTAACCTTAATGGTTAGAATATATGATACATAAAATTCGTTGTAAGAAACGTATGGTTCATTCAAAAATTATTTGGCTGACAATCTTTGTAAATCTTTGTCGTTTGTTCCCCATTGGTCGAGATATGTATAGATACGTTTTAATCCGTATTCCTAGTGTTGTCTTTTGCTAGTAAGCTTACCCGTATGTTCCGTATTTCTAGTGTTGTCTTTTGATAGTAAGCTTAGTTACCCGTATGTTCCGTATTTTTAGTGTTGTCTTTTGCTAGTAAGCTTATCCGTGTGTTCCGTATTTCTAGTGTTGTCTTTTGCTAGTAAGCTTATCCGTATGTTCCGTATTCCTAGTGTTGTCTTTGCTAGTAAGCTTAGTTACCCGTATGTTCCGTATTCCTAGTGTTGTCTTTTGCTAGTAAGCTTACCCGTATGTTCCGTATTCCTAGTTTTGTCTTTTGCTAGAATGCTTACCCGTATGTTCCGAATTCCTAGTGTTGTCTTTTGCTAGAAAGCTTACCCGTATGTTCCGTATTTCTAGTGTTGTCTTTTGCTAGTAAGCTTACCCGTATGTTCCGTATTCCTAGTGTTGTCTTTGCTAGTAAGCTTAGTTACCCGTATGTTCCGTATTCCTAGTGTTGTCTTTGCTAGTAAGCTTACCCGTATGTTCCGTATTTCTAGTGTTGTCTTTTGCTAGTAAGCTTACCCGTATGTTCCGTATTCCTAGTGTTGTCTTTTGCTATAAAGCTTACCCGTATGTTCCGTATTTCTAGTGTTGTCTTTTGTTAGTAAGCTTACCCGTATGTTGTCTTTGTCTACGTTTTTAAGTCTTTGTAGAAAAGAGTTTGGGTCACTGAGTTGTTTCTGTGAATCTGTCCAAGAGGAACACTTGCTATTTCCTAGAAGTAGACACACTGCTTGCATTACCCTAATAACACCACTCGGAGGAGCTGATAGACTTTTCAACTCGTTCAAGTCTGCTCTTTTAATCTAAAATACATTGAATTGGTATATCAGTAAAAAGTTGCGTGCACTTATTTTGGCGAGGTGTATTTCTTTTAAATTGATGCTGGTGTATGAACATGTGAGGCTATCTAAATTATTTTTATGAAACATAGTTTATTTACAAATGTAGATGTTTGTTTATGACAGAATACTCCACGTTGATATTTGCGTTAATATCTTGATAATACACATTCATTTTCCAAATGATTGCTTCTGTTAAGAAGTTATACATCTAATATAAAAAAAAGATGTGGTATGATTGCCAATGAGACAACTATCCAAAAAAGACCAACATGACACAGACATTAACAACTATAGGTCACCGTGTGGCCTTCAACAATGAGCAAAGCCCATACCGCATAGTCATCTATAAAAGGCCCCGATAAGACAATGTAAAACAATTCAAACGAGAAAACTACCGGCCTTATTTATGTAAAATAATGAACGAAAAACAAATATGTAACACATAAACAAACGACAACCACTGAATTACAGGCTCCTGACTTGGGACAGGTACATACATAAATAATAAGTACTGTTGTATATGAATGTTTTAGTAACTTCAGCATATGTACAAATAAACTCATCATAGCATATGTGCAAACTACAATCTCAGTTATAAAGAGAATAACAAAAATAATTAATTTTCTATGACAATTAATCAAGGTGGAATGTATTTAACACACTGCAAAAGCCATTATCCATCAGTTTCACAGATGACGACAGATATGTTTCAATTGTTGTACCGGCAATCCTGCATGTACCTGGAAAATGACCAACGGAATAAGACTTATCACCTGGTTTGTACTCACATGAGCAACACGACGAATGCTATATGTGGATCAATATCTTTGTACCCTTTCACAGCACCTGAGATCACCCCCTGGTTTTGATGGGGTTCGTGTTGATCAGTCTTTAGTTTTCAAAGTTGTGTTTTGTGTAATGTTGTTTGTCTTTTCGTCGTTTATCGTTTTTTGTTCGGTTTTTTTTTTTCTCGTAAATTTGACTATTTCTTGGATATTATTTTTGAATAAGTCAAATCAAAACACAGTTTTATTCACTTGTTTTAATAGTTATTTCCAAGTGTATACCAAACGCATACGCCTCATATCCTTATAAACGGTTTGATTCCATCGGTACAGATAATTTTGGATTTTGTACTTCATAAAATGTTTCAACAAACTTCCTAATGGTATACAATATGTAGCTATTTTTTTTTACGAAGAATGTCCTAAATTGTGTATGAACAAAATTTGGAAGTAAGTCAAAATTACAATTTCACATTCATAATTTAATTGAAATAAACAGTGAAAGGAATGTTATGTTACTTATAACTTTAATTCAAACACTATTACTCATTTATAATAATACTCACACACCTTGTTCATATCCTTCATAACTGAATTTATATCAATTTCTTGGGTTGCCATCATGGGTTATTTTTCCTCTGATAGACTTATTCCAACATTTTGTGACAAAGTTCAGAAACAGCGCAATGTTTCTTTAAAAGTATTATAACTGTATTGTCAAATTTGACATAAGTTATATTACACGTACTATGATCGATGAAAATAATATACGTAGTATTGTATTACTTATTCCATAAAACAATTTAAATGTATTTTGTTTAAGGATTACCTACCACCAGCAAGATTGACGTGTTTTTAATCTCCTGAATATAGGTTTTTTAAATTAAAATATACATTGTATGATGTTATTATAGTTTCTAATTTCAGATGAAGGTTAACATATGTATTAAGAAATATAAAGGCCATTTTTTCATACGTGGACACCTAAGAGACGTCCCAGTAAAATTCATTAACTGCATGGTTCAGAAAGAAATCCATCTTTTGTTTATAAGCAAAGCAACAAATGTGTATTCAAAATTAAGATAAAATTTGAAATAAATAAGACGAGTGTACATGACTGAAATGTAATCAGCTGGACTTCTCCAATCAGACAGTAAATCCCATACGACAGAGGGTGTCCGTTTAGCTGTATGGGATGTATAAATACGCAGCCACGTGCGGTCGGAATGGGAACTTTATATCCGATGAATCCGATTATATTCTCCATTCCAAACTAAAAGACAAATCGAAAGAGTTGGTCCTGCTTTGTTTCATAAAAAGAATGGTCGACGAAACAAGTATATTGTCCTAACTATAGGGATGGATACACTTTGGATTCAAACAAAACACATGGTTAGCAATATCCTTTAACTTTACTTTCCGCTAAATAGATGATGTTCTCTCACTAAATAATTCATAATGTGGTTATTATGTTGATCGTATCTAACCCATTGAACTTGCGATAAAGGATACAACAGATATGTCCTATATTTTGATTAACATCTAGAAATTGACAATGATGGTCGGTTTAAAACAAAGCTTCACGACAAAAGAGTTGATTACAGCTCCCTAATTGTGAATTTTCCATTTCTTTCCCATTTGTATATGAAGTGCTCAACATTCCAGCATCGACTGCATACAAAGTATGTCACACAGTTTACGTGATATTCTAGGGCTTGTATTTCCTATCATGATACCCTTGCTAGAGGCTTGCTGCTCACTCAGAACATATTAAATCAAAAGTTTCTAAATCGTGAAGTTGGAAACACTACTTTGTACGTGCTACATGTGAACAGGGTCTTTTTACCCTTCAAGAGCACCCGAGATCACTCCCAGTTTTTGATGGGGTTCGTGTTGCTAAGTCTTAGGTTTTTTATGTTGATTTTTGTGTACTATTATTTTTCTGTTCATCTATTTTCTTTTTTACCAATGGCGTTTGTCAGTTTATTTTCGATTATAAATTAGTTTGAATTCTCCTCTGGTATCTTTTGCCTCTCTTTGAAGAGAAATCATTGCAATATAAAAATGAAGATTGTCAATCTCCGGCGCAGAGATCACATATCCGTTCCGTTCAATACTTTGTAACACTACACTCAAGGGAAAACGGTAGTATTTAATTTTCCCAGCATTAGGTTGGCCTTTTGTGTACCCAAGGCAGGTGAAGGAAGTCAAATTAGGAGCGCTGTGATTGGATGTAAGGGTACAATATATTTTTTATTTATCTATGAATAACTGCAGTGTGTATATTTACAATATAAATTTTAAAACCTATTGAAATATTTTCTAGAGAATTATTCGAAAAGACTTGCAAAATTTCATAAATTTGGTGCAAAATGACGGTGGGCATGGATAACATAAACAAGCGCCGTTGGAAGTTGGTCATGATACTGTTTGGCTTTAATTTTTAAAACAGAGTAATAAAGTACTAACACAACATATAACTGTTTTATCCAGGTTTTTATCTTAAAAAGTGGTAAATTTAGAAAATGTTAACATTGTCGCCAATGGCAGAATAAATAGTACCGTTTTCCCTATACTGAAGATAGCAAGGGAAATCAAAGTCACTCAAACTTCAATTCTTTTATACTTTTTTGAAGCTTTTGATTAGTACATTTGATTTTTATCACAAAAAATAGAAATTTTTCTCTGAGAACAATACTGTGTTGAGAAAAGTGCTGAGTCATCATGATAGGTCAAATTGATTGGTAATGATATAAAACTTTATTCTAGGATGTCAATATTAACTATATTGTGTAAAATGCACCATATTATAGTTCTTTTGTATTTGATTTCACCTTTCGCAATGATTTTTTTAATTGGAAACACCAGAATTCAAGTCGCGACAAATATTTTTTACTGAAATGTTTGCCTTTTTTGCTGCGTAATTCCCTAAATGTATAACATGGGTATTTCTGTAAAAATAATCTATCAAAAATGGGAAATTGTCTGGTTTAGTTTGTACTGTTTATGGAATTAGGCAATATTTGGTCACATTGAAAGCATTTTCAGTGTTAGAATTGTTCATCTAAGAAAAAAAGAGGCCCACTTGAGGCTAAATTTACATAGAATTTATACTCTCCTGTGTAAAGAATTGTTCACATTCTTGATAATGCATGCAGCAAATATTTCAAAAGTGCTTCATTTTGTAGTTTCTTTCTTTTATTATATCAGACATAAATAATTTTTCATTTCCTACTGTTTGAAAGGACTTTTGTTGGAAATTAATACTCCCAAGGGACATAATTTAGCTTTTTCATTGATTAATACAGGCAACAAAGGCAACTTTGCAGCTGAGTAGTTTGCATATTTAATGTTTAAAGTGTCTAATATCTTTGTTTTCATCATCTCAATACAGAATAATAGATTTTATAACAAGCTCTAAAAATTTTAACCACAATATGGCATATACTAAAGCATGGAATGGAGATTAGTATGAAAAATCTTGAATTTGTGCATTTCTTGTAAATTTTTGATAAAATGAATACAAGTTGAATGGAACTGTCCATTTTATCTGTTTAAATGGAACTATTTATCATTCTTTTTAAATAAGATAAGATATGATTGGATACAGGTTGTTTATTAAGGCTTTTCTGAAAGAAGTAGAGAATAAGGTAAACCAGCATGTAGGGGTGGGGATATAAAATGATCTATGTTTCTTTAAGTACTGGGGACATACAAGTATTTATTATAGCCAAGGTTTTCACAATAGCCCAGTATTGCATTAATAATGTCATAAGAATTCTTTATATCTTTATGTCACAGTATAGGGAAAACGGTAGTATTTAATTTTCCCAGCATTAGGTTGGCCTTTTGTGTACCCAAGGCAGGTGAAGGAAGTCAAATTAGGAGCGCTGTGATTGGATGTAAGGGTACAATATATTTTTTATTTATCTATGAATAACTGCAGTGTGTATATTTACAATATAAATTTTAAAACCTATTGAAATATTTTCTAGAGAATTATTCGAAAAGACTTGCAAAATTTCATAAATTTGGTGCAAAATGACGGTGGGCATGGATAACATAAACAAGCGCCGTTGGAAGTTGGTCATGATACTGTTTGGCTTTAATTTTTAAAACAGAGTAATAAAGTACTAACACAACATATAACTGTTTTATCCAGGTTTTTATCTTAAAAAGTGGTAAATTTAGAAAATGTTAACATTGTCGCCAATGGCAGAATAAATAGTACCGTTTTCCCTCAATATGACCTCTGCCATACATTTTTTTGCGTACTTTTTTGTTCCCAATCTCTAATCAAAATCTACATTACTGTTTATTTAATTAAGATACTTTTATGGGAAAAAACATAGAAATTCTCATTTTTGCGAAGAAAAGTATATCAAACGGAAAATGTTGCTATGTTTATTAACTTAATACTGAAAGTTGCATTTCCGTTAGAGATTAAATGTCTTTCGTAAACACAGCCGGTTGAGAAGGGACTATTTTGTCACCGTAATTACTATTTTTACTATATTACATTAATTTTATATATTAATTTCTACCTAAAATTGCAATTACTATTATGTTCTGTAATGCCTGTAATAGTACAGATTCCCGGAGACATCATTTTAAATTTTTACCCTGCCACGTTTTTTTTTTTTGTCGCCGATAAGAACAACATGGTGCTTGTTTTGTTTTGTCATGGACTTTGGTGCAGTTTGATGTAACCCGATGTTTTCTGACATGAGCCCACCCTGAAGAAGATGGAGCAAAGACAAAATGTATTATGCAGAAAATGCAAATCAATATAAGCCATTTGGTAAGCACAATAATTATTGGCAGGGCTTATTTTACCAACTTAGCATCAGTTATCAAATAATATTGGGGGGGGGGGGGGGTAAGGTAATGTATACAAAAACACAGTACTTATAACAACAATAATTGTTCACCTGTATATAAACCACCCTGCTAGCCACTATAATAGGTCTTTAAAAAAATACCCCACATCCATAAGTGGACTTAAGCTGGCCTCTACATTTCTATTGATACATTTGTAAATCAAGATACATTTGTATATATGTAGGTTGTCACTTACTTTAAAAGTTTGCAATTTTATTCTTTGATATAACTTCTCCACATTCATACCTACACAATTAAGTCCTTATAACTATGATGTCTTGCAAGTATATTTTTATTTTTTTTCTGTCAGGATGAAGATGTTTTTTATAATTATTTTGACTACATTCAATACCCAAAGATTTATTTTAACATCAGCTAGTGGGCCCCACTTATGAAAATTTCTGGATCTGCCACTGATTATCATATTTGTACTTAAAGTCTACCACCAGTTCCATGTTGTACAGTTTGTCCAGTTCAGCAGGGGATGCAAGTACAACTGACAAAACAGAGTAAGTTAATTAAAAGTACTTGCATATCATTCTGTTTTCTAGCAAGGACTAGAGAGTGAAGTGTTTATAAAGCGACAAATTAAATATGATAGTAATAAATTGTAAAATGATAGAAATGCATAACTAATCAATACTTATATCTTTCTTAGATTCACCATAGTCAATCTTTTTCTGTTAGGTACAAATGTAGTAGTTCAAATACTTTTTGCACTAATATGTGTTAGTTTTCCTTCCAGTTTTTGCAAACAAATGCACACAAAGAAAGAATAGATAAGGGACATAGGCTCATACAAACAGCTGGTGAAAGTTTTGCCTATTTATTTTAATCTGTTTTTTTATTATTCATTTTAAAGGTAGAAATCATAGTTATGTATAAAAAAGAAGATATGTTGCCAGTGAGACAACTATCCACAAAAGACCAAAATTAATCAGACATTTACAACTATAGGTCACATTATGGCCTTTAAAATGAGATGTAGTTTAAGTCTATGTGACATTATCAGACACAAAAAAATATTCCCTGAATTTTTACAAAGGCCAAATGATACCATGATGGATCGCTTGACCATGTTGACTGTAAGCTGTCAATAGACAATAGACAATACTCTATTTATAAACCTCAGACACATAGGTGTACAAGAGGACATCATATATACATGTATACACATGTTTATACTCAATACATTCACACTAAACATAATAATGCTACATACATGGGAAAATATAGCAAAATGTCAATTTACAAACTACTATAACATTCAACTAAAAAAAAGAGAAAAGACTAACATAAATCACAAGTATTGTGTAAGAATTTTTAAAAATATTGCTAAGTTTTTGTAAAGTTCCACATGACAAAATGTTAAATGTCAATATAATGAATACACTAAAATTAAGAACACTTTAAGTTCTAGACAATCAAACAAATAATATTTGAATAAGTACAAATGTATACTTTATACTGAACATGAAAAATGATATATATTATATAAACTCTTATTGAATTTTTATGACCTCACAGAAATGTGGTTATAATTCTCATTAGAGCTAATTTCCTAATGCTTGTAAAATAAGACTTTAGTTCACTTGCCTGCAATGTTAGCTCAAGCATTGTAATAAAAATTGACATCTGCAAACAATATAGATAGGCATAGTTATTTAAACTTGTATATTATATTTCAATTTAATTGAATGTTATCCCAATAACAATTGTACAATATACAAACAAAACAAGCAAGCTAACCAAATTCTTACTCTACATACATTAGGAAATTATCTCTAACTACTGCTTCTATAATTTCCTTTCAATTTAGCAGTTATGACACCGTTATGCCAAAAGATGATTTAAAGGGGCATCTGGAGTAAAAAGACAGACTACTAAGTATAACATGAAATTGATTATATCAATCAAATTATAAAATATTTGACAATTTTATTTTCAATTAAAGTTTAACACAAATGTTTAAGACTGATTAACTTCTCTTAAGTAGTGCATTATATAATGTCAAAGTTTTATTCACAAAATTCATAATGCTACAAAGTACTGAATTTTTATATAGTTTGTAAATGTTGTGCTATTCATCTACATCTTCTGTGTCATTACTTTATTTACATGCAAACACAGGATCATACAAATCATAAATAGTAAACATTGTAAAAAAAATTTGTACAAGGCCAAAATTAAAAATATGTTTGTTTCCCCTTCCCCCACCCGGGTAAAAAATAAGCCCCCGGGTCAAAAAATTATTTCCCACAAAAAAATCGGATTTATTTTTTTCCTGAAAATAATTTGTTTTCATTTTTGGAAAGTGCTTGAAAGCAGAAGGATAGATAATCTAAATAAATACACTCAAATTGAGCACAAATAACTGCTAAGTGGCCTGGACTGGACAAGACTTTTAAATGTGGCCTAAGTTGAAAAGGCTACATAGAGGTCAATATACAGTCTCCAACAGAAAACCAAAGAAGGAAAAATATAGTGAATTTTGGAGAATTAATATTATTAAATGTACATGCATTTGAAATATTTAAGATATATTGTTTCAAATTTTTTTTAGTTCTAGGTTCCACGTAACTATCATTTTAGAAAACTGGGATTTCCATGCTAAGTCTTATTAGAGGGATATTTGATTTTCATTGGTTGTAGATATGGAATCTGGCAATGGTAAATAGACACTGACAAGTCTTTGATAACATTTTTTATTGTTTTGAATTTTTCTTCGTCAGTTGACTAAAATTAGGTGGAGGTGTGTTCTAATTTCCAACAGAGGAGCAGTCAACCTATATCAATATGTGCATGAAGCAATTTGATAGTTGCTAGATACTGAATGATTATACCACAATAAAGTTTAAACCTGTGCATATATACTTAAAATACGATAAAAAAAGTCATGTCTTTTTCAGGACTTCTGAATCCAATCATGTAGTATGGAATGTTATTGAGATATGGTTTTGGTGGATGGATGGTCATGAAGGACCTGCCACTGTCCTGTAGTACAAAGTATATCACTGGATTTAGCTCTTTGTCTAAGTGTATTATTAAAGTACTTTGCTTTGAGCTCAGTTCATTGTTATGCAATTCATTCTTTGTGAAATTAAGATTTGACAGACAACTCTCATAGACAAGGATTTGTCAAAGTAGTATCACCTCGATGTACAATGTAAGTATTCGGGAGATAAAAGCATTCTATTTTGATCTGACCAAAACATTTTATAAAAAAAAAGTGGGAACAAATTTACCTGACAATGCTACTCCCGCTACTAGCAATATAATGCTAGGTTGTTTTAATACATCTGTACTGCCTGCTGATGACTCGGCCCTGAGTGTAAATGGTCCTTCAATTAGGATGGAAAAAAATTATAAGGCCTATCTAGTCTAATCGATTTCTAAAACTATATTTCATTGCACATGTTCAACATTTTTATACAACCACAAAAAATTTTGCGGTCGTAAATTGGTATCCTGTCCGAAAGATGGATGGTTTCCGGATAATATCTTTAGTATAAGTAATTAGGAATCAATAAAATTATAACACAACGTTTATAACCACAAAAGGAAGCTTGGGATTGATTTTGGGGGTTATGGTCCCTAAGGTTTAGGAATGAGGGGTACAAAGGTGCCCAAAACAAGCCTTAATCTAGTGTCAGTATAAAAAGTTGTGTATAAGCTAAGTATTTCAATTGTTTTAAAATTGTACCACAATGTTTAATACCATAAGTAGAAGGTTTGTATATATTTTGTGGGTTATGGGACAAACAGTCTAATAATTAAGGGCCAAAAACAAACATTTTTGTAGATTCAAGACCCTTAATTGGGCCATAATAAATAATAGGTTTGTTTGCCCAAACGCTACCTACTCAGAAAAAAGCTGCCTACTCGAATTCTTTTATTGTCCTGATTTGAAGAATTTTTTTTTTAATCAAATAGATATGAAGACTAATAAACATCTGATACTTCAATTTCTTTTTTTGAAAAAAGAAAAAGAAAATGCCTCCCTACCTACCCACTGTATCAACCTTTGGGAAGGGTTTGGGCAAACCAAAATATTTTTAAGTGTGGCCCAATGTATGTAGAAATTGAGTCAATATCTAGCTATACATATGCTATAGATTTTCTATAGGAGTAATTAAACACTTTTAAAAATACTGTCTTTATTTTTAAGTTACCATTAATCTAAATTGCAGTTCTTCAAATGACCATGAGTACAGTTGTAAATTGTTAATGGAAGAAGAGGAAGAAGTTGATGGACAGGAATACAGTAATCAGACAAAAACAATTATGCATATGTTGAATGTAACAATTGGGATTATTTTTTTTAATTATGCAAGTTTATTAAGAATAGACCTGATTTGTATATACATGATGAAGATAAATACTACTTGAAAATATTTAATTTTGCTTTATTCTTTTGCAGGAAATCAAGTATGAAATTGAGAGGGTTCAGTATTTCTAGCATATTATAGTATTCATTTATACTTAGGATTGCTATACAACTATACAAACAACTGATCAAACACAAGCCACCATTTGTTACTTTGTAACTCACTAATTGCTTTATCTTTTGTTTTGCTTTAATTTACTCATTTGGCCCTATGTTGCTTCTAGCCTTTTTTTTTGCTTGAAGATAAAAGTTATGCTCTATAATAACAAATTTCATTATATATAAGTCTGTAAATAAGGGAAATACACTTGTTGTATGTTGGTTCGAATCCAACTGCAGACGTACAAATGTAAGCTAGTTAAGCTTATGAAATCATTTTTTTTTTCATCATTTTACAAATAACAATGATTTTTAGGATAATAGCTTCTTTACTAATAATTGGAAAAATAACTCGTATATTTTCCTTTAGACTTTTGTTTTTTATTTCAAATAAATAAACAAACACAATTCATTTAATTGGCATTTATGAAACAAAAATAGAAAATAAAATATAATACATGTATATTGATATTAAAGAATGCTTTCACATTTTGCTTTTCACCTCTTATAGTGTTGAAATCACTATTATTTTCTACATATTGGTGTTGGTGTTTAAACTAAAAGAAAAATATACCAAACTGGACATATTTTTATCCTGTAAAAGTTACTCTCCATCTGCATGAGATAGTAGCACAGACTTATTTGTAGATTTTTTAAACAAAATGCATATGATAGAAAAACAAAATCATGTACCATATGTGTAGCGTAAATTAAAATGCACAGACACTGCAAAGTCATATAAACTTACAGTTTGGTTAACAAATTTTCTAAAAAGGCTGTAACTTATTTGTTTTCAATAAACAATTACTGTAGTGGTAGCCATAATTTGCCACCTGATGAGTACCCTTGGCAGGGACGAAACAGTCAACCTACATCTTGCGTTAAAGAAAAGATATTACTTGTTTATATATTGATATTTTCAGTAGGTGTTGATTTTTTTTATATATATTATTGTATTTTTGGCTAAAATGAATTATCTGATGCACTCCTACATAATGCATTTTAATCAAAATATCTAAAATCTGTCTTTTTTTTTCTTCAAATATTACAACTTTAACTTTTTGATTCGGATCCCAATTGTTGTTTCAACACATTTTTTTACAATTATGAGTAGACTTATATTGCCATCTTATAGTCAATAGGGAAGACTTTTAACTGCAGAAACTGAAATTGAAATACAAAATGGTGCATATTTGTTGGTTCTTAACCTGATTTTAAAGACTGTTCCTAACTTTCTAAAATTTAAGTTTTTGTTACTCCTCAGGTCCATACATGTAGATCATATGCATACTATGGACAGGAAGCTTGAGATTGATTTGGTCCCAATGGTTTAGGAATTAGGGGCCAAAAAGGGGCTTAAATAAGCATTTTTATTTGTTTTTGCACAATAACTTTAGTATAAGTGAATAGAAATTTATGAAATTTAAACATAAGTTTCATGACCTCAAAAGGAAGGTTGAGATTGATTTTGGGGGTTTTGGTCCCAACTGCTTTTGAAAAAAGGGCCAAAAAGGAGCTCAAATACATTTTGTAAGCAGTTGATTTTGGTTTTCGCTCAATCACTTTAGTATAAGTAAATAGAAATCTATAAAATTTAAACACAAGGTTCATGACCACAAAAGGAAGGTTGGGATTGATTTTGGGGGTTTGGGTCTCAAAGATTAGGAATTCGAGGCCAAAAAGGGGCATAAATAAGCATTTTTTTTTGGTTTTCACCCGTTAACTTTAGTAAAAGTAAATAGAAATATATAAAATTTAAGCACAAGGTTCATGACCAAAGAAGTTAGGTAGGGATTGATTTTTGGGGGTTTTGGTCCCAACAGTTTAGGAATGAGGGACCAAAAGGATCCAAAATTAAACTTTCATCTAAAATTGAAATATATTTGCATAATTTGAGATGCTGAATCTAACTGTGTAATTAGATTCTAATTTTTTTTTTATTTTGGTCCTGTTTTTTTTTAAACTGGTCTACATTAAGGTCCAAAGGGTCCAAAATTAAACTTAGCTTGAGTTTAACAAAAATTGATTTTTTGGGGTTCTTTGATATGCCAAACCTAAACATGTACTTCGATTTTCGATTATGGGCCCAGTTTTTAAACTGGTTTAAATCGAGGTCCAAAATTAAACAAAAAATGAATAGATGGATATATACATTGAGGACTAAAAGGTTCAAAATGGAACTTTGTTAGATTTCTTCAAAAATTGAAATCTTGGGGTTATTTCATATGCTGAATCTAAACATGTATTTTGATTTTGGATAGGACAATAATAGGTAAATTTCAAATTCAATTTAAGACCACATTCATTCTGTGTCAGAACCTATTTTGTGTAAACTATTTATTCACAATCCAAATTCAGTGCTCAATCAAGCTTGAATGTTGTGTCAATACTTGCCCAACTGTTCAGGATTCGACCTCTGGGGTCTTATACAGCTGTGCCCTGCAGAGCATCTGGTTAAATTTATACTTATTTTATTATTTTAGCTACTTATAAAAAAGAAGATGTGGTATGATTGCCAATGAGACAACTATCCACAAAAGACCAACATGTCACATACATTTTCAACTATAGGTCACTGTATGGCCTTCAACAATGAGCAACGCCCATACTGCATAGTCAGCTATAAAAGGCCCCAATAAGACAATGTAAAACAATTCAAACGAGAAAACTAACGGCCTTATTTATGTAAAAAAATGAACAAAAAACAAATATGTAACACATAAATAAACAACAACCACTGATTTACAGGTACCTGACTTGGGACAGGCACATACATAAATAATGTGGCGGGGTTAAACATGTTACCGGGATCCCAACTAACTTTAACTAGTTTGGACAAATTTCTAAATGTTTAGCATTAAGATGACTTTTAAATTGGCAGCAATATTAATTTGAGTCAAATAAGGGTCTTTTTTGCCCTTACTCCTTTGAGATCTTGAATTAAGTGTTGACATTTAAACGGCTGGATTGACAAACAATGGCATACCATGTATATCCCTTATCTTCAAAAAAACCAGAAATTACAAAGATAATTTTTTTTTTTATTATATTTTCAGATAACAATTATGTTAACCTGATCATAGGAGGTTTATCTAGAAACATGAGAAGCATTACAAGCCTGCATAGATTATACACCCTCTCACTTTAAAAGAACTTACAAAGTAGACTTAAGAACTGATAAAAAAATGATTCATGTTTCAATTAGTGAATTGGAGTGATTCTAATTGCACATGCAAATGTGTGCATTTAATACATGTATTAATTACAATGAATTTTATTAATAGTTGTTTTGAAAATTTTGTATGTCTTCTTAAATCTATCATGAACATATTGTTGTTAACAATTAAAATAGAAATAAAGAATACATTTTATCAGTTTTAGCCAAATAGTATGTTAATATGAATGTCTTTCACATTGTTTACATTTTTAAAACTTCCCAAAAAGCCTTTTGCTTTATACTACTCATAACTTCAGTAATGTTCAGATAAAACTGATTTAACTTTTTACCTAAGATTTAAGATTTAAGCATATGAATTCAAGGAAATAATTGGTATGAGTCAATTGGACAGCATTCCAAAACACAAAAATCTGAATAAAATACTTCAGTTACAAATAAAGATCTGCAATCAACAAAAAGAAAACAGTAATAACAGTTGTCTTGCAAATAAATTATAATGGGTTAAATGCATCTCAAACTGGATACATGTACATCATGTCTGTGCTTGATTAAATGGTTGTATTGATGCATAAGAAAGTTCAGTATTATAACCTCTTACAATGACAATTATTTCATGACCCCACACAATGAACTTGCAGAGGGGATAATGTTTTGATCCATGCATTTGTCTGTCTGTCTGTCAGTCCTGGTCTTCCAACAACTTGTCATCACAACTCCTCTGAAAACACACTTGTAAGAGAACTTCATGAAATTTTATAGATGTGCATATCAACAGGAAATTGTGATTTAATTCTTTTTCTAGAAGTTATTCCCCTTGAACTTATTGGCCTCAATTATACTTCAGCAATAGTTTTTCATTGAAAATTATATGAAACCTCAAAAGAGAATCTTATTAAGCTTTGTAGACAACAAGGACATACTAGGTACATTGTAGATGTTTGTCCAGTGACAATGTGGGGACATGTGTATGTGCTAACAATGGTTTTTGAATTTATTTTGAATTCAATATGGCATGTACAATGTTTTACTAGATGATAAATTTAAGCTCCATGTAGCTTCCAGGTTTTGTTGGCTTACTGAATAAAAAATATGAGATGTGTTTGTTGCTAGTGAGAAAATATTTTTTTAGCAGTGATAATGGGTCCAGAATTTTTTTCAACTTGAAATAATAACAATTGATTAACAGTACATACATTCATCACTGGCTTAATGCACACAACTCCAATACCAATTATTGATAATGCCAAGAGTATCAGGACATAATTTGGGTGTAACAGCTACCAAGGTATCTGTTAGCTTAAAACCCAGTCCCCAATCATGTATATTAAATAATAGACATTGGTTAATGTGCAGTAAAAGTCAAGATTATATGATACTAGAGAAGGGGTCAAAATGCAAGAATAAAAGTAGAGTAATAAAATCATTGTCATGTTTTATACTGCAAGATTCAGAATTTGAAAGAATTATTTCATATACATGTAGGTGTCTATGTACTGTAAAATGCTTGCACAAGAATAGGCTTCATAAAAGAAAAGCAATATATTTTTCTCATTTGGTAGCAAGAACTTTTATTAGGATAGGAACAACCCTACCAAGCTATGAGAGGCTTTCCCTCTGACAAAGGGTTATGCTGTTATACATGTATCACAGAGGTTTGTTAATATTTGCCATTTACCTTTTTTTAATGGAAGTTTAATGGATTCCTAATGGTATGGATACATTGGGCCCTAAAAAAGAATATGTTTGCTTGCCCTAATCCTACCTACCCAGAAAATAGCTGCCTAATCAAAATCTTTTATTGTCCTGATTTGAAGAAGTTTGTTTTTTTTATCAGATAGGCAGAAAGACTAATAAACATCTGATACTTCAATTTCTTTTTGTTGGAAAAAAAGGAAATCAATGCCTACTTACCTACCCACTGTCTCAACCTTTGAATGTAGGGTTTTGGCAAACCAAAATATTTTTAAGTGTGGCCTTGTAGTAATATATAGCACTTTATTCCAGATTTCCCAACCTTAGATCTTCTTAATTTCTAAATTGTTCTTTTTGCAAAAACTTTGGAACACAGGGAGGGGGTTTTGTTACAATTTGCTGGGCATGTTGGGTTTACGGTTTCAATAAGACTTTCACTT
This sequence comes from Mytilus galloprovincialis, assembly GCF_965363235.1. Taxonomy (NCBI): domain Eukaryota; kingdom Metazoa; phylum Mollusca; class Bivalvia; order Mytilida; family Mytilidae; genus Mytilus; species Mytilus galloprovincialis. Next base: position 99,462,815 of record NC_134839.1, read on the forward strand.
ACATGTACTTTGTTCCCACTGGATAATTTGTCTCCTCAGTGGCGGATCGAGAACTTTTCATAAAAGGGGGGGGGGGGTATCTGACTGACCTAACGGGAGCCCACTCCAGTCATGCTTCAGCGATTCCCTATATAATCAACCAATTTTTTTCTCAAGAAAAGGGAGGGCAAGCCCCCTGGATCCGCCTATGCTTCTATGTCTATCACTCTATGACATGTAAATTGAAGTGTGATTTTTGGGAGTTTCTTTTGTATATATGAACCCGGCAAATTGTAACAAACCATGTGGATTACACAGAGCTGCTAAGTGGACAACTACCTTCAAGGACCAGGATCAAAGGTGCTAACCGAGTGATAAAAAACTTGAAAGACTCAAGCCGTACATGTAGCCTTTCGGCAAAATTCATAGAATTTCTTCTTTTTTCGCTTCAAATATACTCCTCATAGTTACCAGGATTGAAATTTTGTGTTTGCGTCAGATGCACGTTTCGTCAAAGTAATTTTAAATCTTCAATTTGGCGACAATCCTAGTTGAAGGATATGAAGCGATGAGATGATTCTCATAATTTCCGCCATCGCCACTTTACCTGATTACTCTTAACCTTCCGCATAAAAAATTTCGACAGTCCTCGCTAGGTTGTGTATCACGCAAGGGACTTTGCAGAGAATACCGAATGCTTGTCGGCCATGAGGAAATTTCCTCATGGGGTCGGACAATGTATGGCAGAGGTCATATTAAGTGCAGTATTGCAGAGCATGTATGGAACGGATATGAACTCTGCGCCGGAGATTGGAAGATTGTACGAGTTTCAATGAGACAACTCTCAATCCAAGTCACAATTTGTAAAAAGTATAGGTCAAAGTACGGCCTTCAACACAAGTTCTCATTATTTATAGGATACCTTATGTTGCATTTTGCAAAGCAAAAATTCACACCCTTCATCCCGATCGTCCCACTTTGGAGACTTTCTGTTTTATAAATTGTTAACTGTTTGCCATAGGACGGTATTTAAACCACATTGTACAAGCCTATTTCAGGTCAAAATAGAGAATGTTAAATCATAAAAAAAACATTCTAACACAAAGTGTAATAACCAATAAAGTGGAGTTATGAGTTTCAGTTTCTAACCCCATACTTACAGAATCTACACATATATAGAAGGTTTTATAAAGTGCAAAATATTTAATTTGTGAGATAAATTAAACTATTAGTATTAGTATACTAGTTGTTAATCATATTCTAAAGCTTCATTCGGACGGGTGTTTACCACTGTTTTTTTACGTCAATTGAGATTACAACTAGACCAAATGGTCTACATTTATAAAAGTGTAGGTACTTCTTAAAAGCTTAAATGTAAATCTACTACAAGAAGTTTTATAATAACCAAGTAGCCATTATCAATATAAGAGTTGTTCTTAATCAAGTGGACAGCACTATTGAAATTCCATCATTATTTGTTACTTCTGCTGTATGTTGCTATAAACATATATCATACCAGTGGCATCAGAGCAAAACGTACAATTAATGCCTGATTTTAGTAGCCTTGGGTACATTCAACGTATAGTTTTCTTTAAATACCCCCTTATAAAGTTTGACGAAGACAATATTTAAAAGCCCAGTAGGAACAAGAAACCGTTCTGGATATTGTTTCATTCCCAAATTAATAGATAAATGAAACCTGTCATGATACAAAACATGCTTTATGGTAGTTGGCTACAAAAATTTTTGTCGCCAGGAGCCAATTATGTATTCATTTTGTACAATAAAGTTTCTCAGAAAAATTTAACTATTATTTTGAAAACAATATATATGATACATTGTAACTTATCCTATATAGTCTATAATTACTAAGACCTTTAAAGACCATATATAACTGTTGAAAAATTGTTTCTGAGTTTCAGTAGTTTTTACTTGTATTTCAAAAAAACCATTTAGTAAAATATCTATTTACAGATTCAATTAAGTGCGAGTGTTACGCAGAATTCTGCAAACGCATGATTGAATCTTAATTTTATATCTAACTTTTTTATATTCATCTTATATAAAGTCCTATGTGAAATGTGTACATTTTAGACACATTAACGGTCTGTGTTGTTTTCGATATGGCGGTTGTTACAGTTTGACAACTCTCCGACGCGAAAGCTTTACTGGAATGTATCCTAGGAAATCGAATGAAATGGAATTTATTTATTTTTTATAAGACATCGAAACTAGTCCAGCATTTTTTAGACATACAAAACATTATCTACGATCCTTCAAGTCATTTATTTTTCATTTAATGTTTGATAATTTAGTTAAAAAAAGACTGTTGTCGAGGTACAGCCATTTTATTATATTCATTAATTGAAAATTTGCTTTCTTCAAGTTTTAAAAATATACGTACATCGTCGAAGGTATAAAAGGATGAAATGTAATAAGTTCCATTGTTATTGGCACTTACATGACAAAAATAGTAAAATTATATAAGCCTGCCAAACTGGTCATGTAAATTGTAATGATACATGAGCAGGTTGGTATATTCTGGACACTTTCGTGCAGAGAGGTCACTTGTAATGTCATCATAGTGTCATAAACATGTCTAAATTACATATTTGACCAAATGCAATAACTTAACCTATTATACTCTTAGACAACATAGATAAGAGCCATGAACTACCTCTGCGAAATATTCAACACACAGCAGTAATGGAAATGTGTTATTTACAAAACAAACCACAAAGCAAAATAAGCAATAGGATGGGTGCAGTAACAATAAAGAAAACAACTGTGGAAAAATGAAATGCTTGATGTATTTGGATCAGTAGTTCCAATTTCGGCTCCAAGCAAATTGAATGGCGCTTCGTCAATTCTGAAAGAAGAAAAAAAAACTTTGATAGCGACAACAGTGATATGTCTTTGACCAAGTTTTCTAACGCAAGCACTCTGTCACATATAAGCTAGGGACACAGACATTGTAATACCATACACACCACTGAATTCTATACTCCATCCAAACCTAGACGGTCCAATACTTCTATACTCCATCCAAACCTAGACGGTCCAATACTTCTATACTCGATCCAAACCTAGAAGGTCCAATACTTCTATACTCCATCCAAACCTAGAAGGTCCAATACTTCTATACTCCATCCAAACCTAGAAGGTCCAATACTTCTATACTCCATCCAAACCTAGACGGTCCAATACTTCTATACTCCATCCAAATAGTTATCAAAAGTACCAGGATTATAATTTAGTACGCCAGACGCGCGTTTCGTCAGTGACGCTCATATCAAAATAGTTATAAAGCCAAAAAATACAAAGTTGAAGAGCATAGAGGATCCAAAATTCCAAAAAGTTGTGCCAAATACGGCTAAGCCCGGTAATCTATTCCTGGGACAAGAAAATCCTTAGTTTTTCGAAAAATTCAAAGTTTTGTATCAGGAAATTTATAAAAATGATCACATTATTGATATTCATGTCAACACCGAAGTGCTGACTACTGGGCTGGTGATACCCTCGGGGACGAAACGTCCACCAGCAGTGGCATCGACCCAGTGGTGTAAATAGTTATCAAAAGTACCAGGATTATAATTTAGTACGCCAGACGCGCGTTTCGTCTACATAAGACTCATCAGTGACGCTCATAGCAAAATAGTTATAAAGCCAAACAATACAAAGTTGAAGAGCATAGAGGATCCAAAATTCCAAAAAGTTGTGCCAAATACGGCTAAGGTAATCTATTCCTGGGACAAGAAAATCCTTAGTTTTTCGAAAAATTCAAAGTTTTGTATCAGGAAATTTATAAAAATGATCACATTATTGATATTCATGTCAACACCGAAGTGCTGACTACTGGGCTGGTGATACCCTCGGGGACGAAACGTCCACCAGCAGTGGCATCGACCCAGTGGTGTAAATAGTTATCAACAGTACCAGGATTATAATTTAGTACGCCAGACGCGCGTTTCGTCTACATAAGCAACCTAGACGGTTATAGAAGTATTGGACCTTCTAGGTTTGGATGGAGTATAGAAATAGAATACTAAGGAGATGTAGTATTATTACCATTGCATGAGATAATTACATGTACCCATGTACCGGAGACCAAGCAGCTATATGTTATCATACAAACCTATGTTCAGAGTAAATTACAAATATATGAAAATAGATGTTTGGTCCCCTTTTAATTTTCAAAAACTATATATCGTTGACATATATGTTGGGTGCGCATTAGCTAGCAACCCAATAAAACCAATGATCAAAACACATCCAGAATTCGATAAACAGTCTTCAACAAAAGACGGGTATCTAGACAAATGCCGAGCTTTAATAAACCTCCTCAATTAGTAAGGTTATTTATGATTTCTGTTTACAAATCAAATCGACCAGTAGTTGTGTACAATTAGTACTCATTGGAATACCGACTGTGTTCTTACATATTAATCCATCAAATGCAACAAATATGTTGTCGATTTAATAGTCATAAATAGGTAATACTGCTTCGTTTTGTTATCATGCGGACGAAAATTGAAGCAGTAGCTGAAATATACAGGGGTAAATCCAGAACGATTTCAAAATGGGAACTTGAATTGCTGAAGACATAATATATACAATCTATTCCACAGAATCGATCGAGTAAGTCAACCACATTTAAGACAATTCTATATTATACAATCATGAAACTTGTATTTTCCCCATCCTATCTCTACCCCCTCCCCCTTTTTAACATATCTGTTGTTTTGCCATTTAAAGGCATACTTTACAGTTTTGATCCCGTATTTACATTTTGATAAAAATTTCCACTTTTTACATGATTAAATCAAATATGTAATAAAAATATACCACCTTCATTTGCTACTTTTTGAGTAAAATAAGGTCGAAATTTTGTATATTTGCTCAAAATTCGGATTTGTGGCCGTATTTTCCGTTTCGAATGAAATACATATCTTTTTTGATTTAAAAGATAAACACAAATTGTTTTTTGTTTAATAATTAGTAATTTCTGTATGTTACAAGTATCCTAAAAATTTATACATTTTTATTCAGAAATAACTCATATTTATCAAATGTTCATGAATGTAGAAAAAAACATCATTTTTGCTGTATATATCAAATTTAAAAAAAAATGCACTATTTACGTTTTCATGAAAATTGCCACACATAATTGATCATAATCTTCTCGCGTAATAAAACCAAATTATCAAGTTAAATTGATTGTCAGGTCCCGATTTGAGGTGTCGAAGTGATTATATTATGAATTCTTTAAAACCGCCCACAGGCACTTGTCTCAGATTTTCCCCCCATATATACAATAATTATTTGCAGGTATATATATGAAAAAAATGACAAGTACCTGTGGAATCGCCAATGAAACATATATATCATGTTTAAAAAATGCACCGTTTTTAAATGACAGCAATTTGACTAATTTCCTACTTTAGAAAAGAAAAAGAAAAAGGTTTAAGAAAATCTTGTATGTGAAATCCCTATCTAAAAATCTTATTCCTTTTTTCTCGGTATATTCTCGTCCCCTTATTTTAATCTATTATTACCTGTATGGAGCCTCTCTTCTTTACCGGAAATGAGCGCCGCCTAACGATAAAAATACGCATCTGATGAGTCTTGAAATAGAAATATAAAACCGGTAAAAAGTGATATCAATAGTAATGGCTGGTACCATTCATGAAGGGCCAGAATTTGGCATTGGAGACTTTGTTCTCCTCCATGATGTCACACTGGAGGCCTTCATGGATAATTTAAAACTCAGGTAAATATATCATTTGTTTTGGGTCGTACACCTGACAGAGTGGCGCGAGTAAACCTGTACAGGTAATATTTTTATTAACATTTTAGTTAGAATTTTAAATTAAAATTGTCTGTTATAAGAAATGCCATATATTTTTTTAATTGTTTGTAAATATCAAGCACAACGACAGTCTCGTACTATGGTCCGAAGACCTTATCGACCAGGCAGTTGGTACCCCTCGCCCTAATAAATTATAAGACCCATACATGTACTTTGGAGATCCTCATTTATAGGTATAAGATCACTTCATATATGTACAGTTTGAAACATTGGGTTGCAGTGACAACTTTATTAATACTTGTAGTGCATTTTCCCTTAAATTTCCTATGCCAATGTTTATTTATGATGTCATTGAATAAAAGCTAACTGATCTCCTGCACTTATGTAGTGGTATGTAGAAAGAACCAATTGTAAGATGATGTCTGTTTACGCCATGTAACACTGGGTAAAAACAAAACCCTCAAGATTGGTGTATGGGTAGTATAGCTGCATTGCAGAACTGCCATACTTACATGTACATGTAACAGTATCCACATACATGTAGCATGATCGGATCATCCATTTAAGAATTGAATGCTTCTTTTTGTAAATTTATTGGGGTGTAAAAGCGTTGACCAAAGTACATTTTGTATGAAGCGCTTCCTGTCATCTGCGGAAGCGCTTCATTCTAAAAATATACGCACGGTCAACGCTTTTACAACCCTATAAAGTTACAAAAAAGAAGCATTCAATACTTATAATTACATTTTTTAGCTATGATCATGGAAACACGATTTTTATATATTTTTTTATTTAATTCACCTGTGCACTTTATCGTTGGACCACGTGTTATCATGAATGAAAAGTTGTATTGAGCAATGCAACTGCTTACGGAATAACATGTGATGTGCAGTTAGCCAATCAGAATAAAGTATTATAATGAAACATACATTTAAAAACAATAGCAACAGAAATTACAAAAATTTACATACTGTAGACACTTTACAATTTATATTGACGTGATTTGGCATTAACTGATTAAGCATGTCTTTCAACATAGATAATTATTTTCAAATAAACACAAAGGGTCTCAGTCATGACAGTATGTATCAGTAATCAGTGAAAATGGAAACTCTACAGAAATGTCGCCAAGTGAGGTCTGCAAAAAGTCAACTTTTTAAAATGACCAATCAAAATATGTCACAGCAGGGAACAGTTTATATAATGGGAAATGTATCTGATTGACCTTCATTTTACTGCCTCACGGCTTTGGTCCTTATAACGCTTCCTGTCATCTATAATACTACGTCCGAGACTCATCTACCAGTACTCCTTCATCGAGGTTAGCGTGCTGCCAAGCTGACAAAACTGGCCCTGAAAGCAGCCGTTATGAAGAATATAACATCAAATTAGTAAACAAACCAAATCAAAACAGCTCACAAAACCAAGATGGCGACCACCACTCGTTCCTGACCGATGGCACAAAATTATTTACTCACCAATCGCCTTTGGGCACCGAGCTAACCGTGTGAGGGCTTTATAGCCAGTCAAGGTCGTTAAAAACTTCCGTATATAGGCTTTTCAGTATTTAATTGAAAAAAGCTCGAAATTTTGCAAGATCTGAAAATCTATCAGAACTGCTTTAGAGTTATGCCCCTTTACAAATGTTTCCATTATCTAACTTAGCTTTCCTCAACCTAATGTTATGAAACTTATGCACAATTTTTGACATAAAAACTTACGTAAAATTTGAATTTCAGTGGGATCACATTTAAGTTTTATTTTGTAAATTTAATAATGTGATATGGTTAACTGTTATGGGATACACAATTCTGCAGTAAGCATAATCTTAAAGACTTTCAGTATAAAATTTAAACATAAATTAATTAGAAAATCATTGCACTTTTGTTGATATATATATTATTTTACTTCAGGGATGACTTGAAGTCTTCAGATTTTTTTTTATTGTGGAGCTTATAAAACTTATATCTATCATTGAAAAATATGTTAAAATTTTATACTGGAGTCTGCATTACATGTACAATACTCTTTAATACACATGTATACATGATATACAAAAAAATGTGTCTGGATGATAAATATAGGACAAAAAAAATGAGAAGTCTATCAAAATAATCTTTTACTGATGAATTAATATTTTCAAACTTATCTCATAAATCTCAAAATTTAAGGTTTATGCTGAGTATATCAAGATGGGTGCTTAAAATATTTAAGTTTGGTGATATGTGATTTATATGAACAATAAATTTCTATGATAAAATTTTCTTTAAATGAATCCTACATGTATGTGTGCCTCAAATGTTCACCTTCTTTCCCTACATGCTGTTTATGGTAGGATGGACTATACATAACTGGTATATGAGTCTTTTGAGGACATGATTGATATTATATTTACTTTAAAGTGCTTTTAAGTTACAAAGGAAGGATATTGACTCTCTTATATTTAAATAGTGACAGTTAATAGTTTGTCAAATAATAGTAACTTAGTTGGGTCAGGCTTTTATGAGTGTACGGAGTTACAGTTCATGTTTATATGTGTGTACAATTAATATAAACATATGATACATGCATATCTCAAATTAAACCATACATTTACCATTTTCCACTGATTGAAGCACTATTTTTATACTTCAAGTAAAAAAAGAAAATCTCATCCCTCACATATTGCACATATAACTGTAAATCTCTTCCAGCATTGTAGTCATTTTGAAGTAAATTCACTACTTACAGTGTTCTCTATAGGGCCTTAACACACCATGATCCACTAATTCTTTTTCTACCATGGTGCTATCTTGAATGATTTTATGATAAAATGTATTGGGGGGGAAAAACAGTGCTACATCGAATGCTCATTTCCATGACTAACGTGTTCTCCCCACAAATTTTATATACCAGGGTACATGATATAATATCCTGGTAAAGAGGGTTTTTTAAAATACCATCTTATTCCTAGATAGTTTAGCATTACATCCATAACACTGTCTGTATCATAATAATCTCAGATAGTATCACATTTTGATTCAAGCAATATAGCATCCCATTAATAATGGTAAAAGGCCCTAGGAGAATACTACTGTAATTTAGAAATTGCAGGACTACTTTTCCTTCAGGTTTTATTCTCTAAGTTATAGATACATTAAGGGATGTAAACACTAGTTCAATAGGACTTTTAATCATATATTGGAAATTCTACATGCCCCATTGATTTTCACTCTCAACAAGATTCCTTAAATGATCTTATCAATATATATGTCAATCTTTTATAGCTCAATTGAGTTACATGTTTATATGTACCTTGTACAGATACATGTAGCTTTAGGGTTTGAAAAATAGTTATTCTTATATTTATTTGCAATGTATTTTGTTAAAGAAATAAATCCTCCTTGTAGATAAGAACTGTTTACTGTGTTCTTGTTAGTCTTATTACATGTTTTGTTAAACCAAATAATGCTTGAAAAAACACCTGCACTTTGAAGGTACTGACTCCCAAATACATTTAAAGGTCTTCAAGACTATTTCATAAGTATACTCTAAATGTCTTTTATTTACTCATTTTGTTTTGAGCAGGCCTTTTGTTTAAGATAAACGTCATTTTAGAGCATCCACCAACATATATACATTCTATCTTCACGATCTGAAATGGTTTACATTGTGATTTCCCCCCTGTATCATTGTCCTTACTCTGATCCGGATATCAATGAGTCTTTTATACAGGCACTTCAAATGCCCCTTAGTGTCTCTAAAACTTTGTTATACATTGTATATACTTTAAGGTAATAGAACAATATACATGTATATCCGGGTGCGGGAGTTTCTCGTGACATTGAAGACCCATTGGTGGCCTTCATCTGTTGTCTGCTCTATATGGTGGGGTTGTTGTCGCTTTGACACATTCCCTATTTCCATTCTCAATTTTATATAAAAAAAAAAATCAGAGATCAAACTTAGTGCCTGTGAAAGGATAGGGAAATTGTTAAAACTATTGATATTAGTTCCTGAATCGTTTATAAAAATTAAAATAACATTGTAGGTATCTAGTCAAAGGGTCATTTAAATTTTGCTGGTGTTGTTAGGTCATAGGAGGTCTGAGTATTCTCTCCAATTTCCTTTCTTGACATAAAAAGTCTTACCAACTGGGTACTTGATAAGATCACAAGGTAACCATTACCCCAAGGTAAATTTATTGAGTTTGCTGCCTCTCATTTTAAGTTTTCCTCTTTTTGTCAACTGTATTATCAGGCATTAGAAAAAGGATGTCTACATGTACTGTGTTATGTGTGATACAATACATACATGACCTGATTACATGCATGTACTGCACATGTATTACACAGTAACAAATAAACAATAAGTCAATGCCTATTTTCTTCCAGTTATTTGCTTTAGATCAACATAAGGTACATCTGTGCTAATTATTATTTTTGTAATCAACATTATTTATCACTGTCAATTACGTTTTCTATTGTAAACAATACATCTTTCTGACGTAGCACTCCCCCACAATACAAAAAAAAACGAATCAAGGAAATAACAGTTCATATGAGTCAGAATATAGTAAATGTATAATGAACTATGAACTAACTGATGGAAAAGGCTCATCCGGTTCATCTGTATACCTCAAATAGTATCAAATAATAGAACATAAGATAACTCTAAAGACAATGGTTATAATGAATCCTCATTCTCTACACATTATTCACAGGAAAACACAAGCCACAGTATGTGCCATTTGGACCCAAACATTACTGAAATGACCCAGTCATATTATCTTAAGAACCAAATTTTTTAAATGATTTATATCCAATTCCACATTAGGCCAACCATGAATTTTGTCCTTTGATGTCATATCCTTGCTATATTAGGTCATGAAGACTGAAATAATGTATTGTATGGTAATCAAACTTTCTTTTTCTCACAATTGGACTTGTCATTACTACAAATGGTGAGTCTCAGCTGGATTTGCCTTAAAAAGTATCCTGAAAACACTCAACAGGCAGTGAATGACCATAACATGACCATTGTGTCCATCAATGCAATCATCCATCCACTATTTGTATATGCCACTGATTATGAGATGGAACGATACCAGAATTAATTGAAACTTACACAAGTTATTAGTACTAGTAATTACTAGTAAAATAAAAATAAAAAAATCCTATTAAAGGGCTTCATCAACATCTTTTTTTCTTCAATTTGATTTTAAGTTATCTGCTGCAAGTGATTTAAGGCCTTATTACATCACATGTGTATGCATGACTTCCATTATCACTGAACTAGTATACATTTTTGTTTAGGGGCCAGCTGAAGCACGCCTATGTGTGAGGAAGTTTCTTGCTGCATTGAAGACCCATTCTTTGTCTGCTCTTTGGTCAGGTTACGTTGTCTCTTTGACACATTTCCGATTTCCATTCTCAATTTTATGATTGGGTCAAAACTTGTAAAAATTGTCAACATTTCAATTTACTTTTGAATTACAGCTTTGACGTGGTCCACTGTTGAATGGTAAATTTTAAGAAAAAATTCACAACATAAAATATGCATTTTATACAGTGCAACAAAAATACATTGTGCATGTTAATTGGAGATGTGAAAAAACAGTAATTTTACTGTATATTGTAGACAGAATTAATCGTCTTAAATTGAATGTAACAAGGATTTCTACAGCTGTTGTACAGTTTTAACATTTTGTAAAGCAGCTCATATAAAGAGGTTATGTAAGGGGTTGAGAGTTGTAACGACGGAAATATTCCTTTAAATAGCTATTCTATTGGTTTTTTTTTTACACATGGACACACCAATTAAAGCGAAGATGCATTTGCATTATAATAAAATTTGCATTTCATCAGTGAGTTTTTTAAAGATTTGATAAAAATCAGCCATACAGTAATAATTAATAATACAACTCTTGTACTTGTACTGGACCAAAATCAAATCAACATTTAGGTCTATAACACATGCTAGGAGTATAAATTAAGGTCTCATCACTGCAAATTCCAAAACAGCCCATAAAACCAGTTTGAGGAACTTGATTGCAGTTATTGAATTATTCGCACATCTTTGTTACTAGTACTACATGTGTGCATTGAAGCAAATAGATACAAAAAAATTAAAAATATTTAAAGATGGGCAAAAAAGTGCAATTGCATAACTATTAATTTGCTCAACTCATATTTTGATGACTCCTTCAGGGCAGATCAAGATATGCAGGAAATAATGCATTAATATGGCTGATCAATGTTTGGAGAGACTGTTTAAAAATTAATTTATTTGGCTATAAATCTCTAGATTCCTTGAATTTTATGGAAATTTTTCACTTGTGTGAACTCTGATTGTACATTTATCTGAAAATCTATCTGGCTGTTAAGAATTTAAATTTTAATAAACCATTTAAGATGTTAGATCTGACATTTATTGGTTTGCCCTATTTATAATATTCAGCTTCATTTAACAGTGGTTATGTATTACATATTGTAATGACATTTCTTCAATTTCGTTAGATGATGATATATTATATACACATGTACTTTTAACAATGTTAATATAAGGATGAAATACTTGACATGTGAGGGTGTATTTGATTTTTGTCTGTTAGTCACCAAAACATACTCAAATTGACAAAAGATAAAGAAGATGCCTCGCCCATGATTCAATGTAACGGAAAGTATTGAGACAGTGCAAATAGTTACCAGCAAAGAATCACGGCCTCAAATTTGTTATCTTTAGTTGTGATCTTTGAACTTTAATTTTTTTTTAAAGCTACCATTCTAAGATAATACCAAACTTTGTTGGATTGGTTCAATGGAGGGGGCTTTCTTTAGCAATATCTGGTGGGTGTAAGACCGCAGATTTATATACAAGATTATTTAAATTTTGTACTGTATACTAAGTAAATAGAATATAGTTGTAAAACATCTTTATTGATAATTTTTCTTTACAATTTAAAAGTGTCATTTGTATTACCCAGGGTCACATTCTACCATTAAATCTGTCTTAAATTTCAATAAAGTGATACTAAACCCCTAACGGGAAGGATTGTGCCTGATGTTCATATGATGAAATCATAATCTTTCAGTCAGTTTAGTTGAAGTCTGGAGCTGGTCCGAGACCACAATTGTCGTCCCTTGATTTTCGTTGTTCACGAATATAGTCCCTAGTGTTAACAGTGGGTTACTTGCCAATAATTTTTATACCCCTTCCAAATTTATTTCTCCATGTTTAATGCCTCAAATTGTAAGTAGGGGGTTGAAACTACACTGTAAAAAAATTTGGGTCCAGAATTTTACAGGAAAGTAGTGATTTGGTCCAGCTGAAAAAGGTTAAAAATTAGCACTTCGGAAGCTGTCAAAAGATTTCAAGACACTCTAAACACAAAATTGTCCATATTTTGAGTTAGAGGCGATGAAGTTTTCTATATTTTTGATATAATTTGTCCCAAAAGTAGTACAACACACTGTAAAAATTTCATTGAGAAAGCGCAGGTGGGATTTTTTTAATTTTCATTTATGTTCTAAAAGAAATGCACTACGAATTAATTGTGTTCTCGGACCTAAGAGGTGAAGTCTGTAAATATAGAATCTGTACTTTGGCAACTTCCCTAAATGATTTGATGGTTTCAATTTGTCAAATAGCATGAAACTAAAGGATTTAAACTTTTATTTTATAGAATTTCTGCAAAAATGACCAATTTTGGCATTTTATGGTCAAAATAGGCATTTTAAGGCTTTTTCAATAATGATGCATACATGGCATCCTGACTTTTTATCTGACAGGTTTTCATGTGTCAATACTTGTGTTTATATGCCTTTATCTAGTTCTTTTACTTGTTTATGAACTCAGAATCTACAGAAAAGAACATTATCTCAGACAATATGTACAAAATGTGTTGTATAAATGACCCTTGTCTAACGCCCTGTTTGGATGAAGTCAAAAGTGGGGTTCTTGGTACATAAAATTTGAAGTCCACAATAAAGACCTCACTAAATTTGTATCAAAAGCACTTTACAATGTCTATTGTACCTGTTCCATCTCACATAATATCTTTCTTTTCTTCTGTAGGATAGCAAGTGGTTTAGATATAAGCCTGTTGAGACTAAAATTGCATTCAAGTTTTTCATTAAAAAGGCAAAAATCTTTGTATCAGACCATACTGTCTGTAAGAAAAGTTAATTGCAAGAGCCTTTTTGGGCTCAGATTTGTTGTATCATGTCACATGAGTATAGAAATGATAAAAAGACACAATTTTTTATTTCTTATAGCCTCAATATGCATTTTTTAATGTAAATATGTGGCACGGCCAAAATTGACCCTTATTTCTTTCCAGTCTTACTTGGCTTAAGACCCTTTTAAAATAATATGATATGTTATTTGTGACTTTTCTTTCCATTTAAAGTACATTTAATACATATGTAAGGATTATTTATAACCAAAAAGTTTAACAAATTTAAAATTGCTGGAAAATATTACATCTTCATGTAAGGCCCCCTTTCATTGAAAAACCTCAATTTTTAGGCCCAGGCTGATATAAATTTGACTTTTGAATAATTATGCTAAGTCTGATAAATCAAATGAGTACTCTTTTGCTTTTAGTACATAATAAATGATATATTAGGGCATCTAAAAAGTATTTTTTTGCAATATTTTAATTTTCAAATCCCAAAATGTTGATAGTTGAAATTATTCAATTTTAACGTCAAAATTTAACACGCAAAGATGAGTATAGAATTTAGCACATTGTCTATAATATATATCCTATTGTTATGAAACTTTGCAAGCAGTGTTATAATTTATTAAGCTCTGGTCATACCAAGTTTTTTTAAGATTTGTCAACTCTTTCTATCCTATTAGGTCCGAGACCACAATTGTCGTCCCTTGATTTTCGTTGTTCACGAATATAGTCCCTAGTGTTAACAGTGGGTTACTTGCCAATAATTTTTATACCCCTTCCAAATTTATTTCTCCATGTTTAATGCCTCAAATTGTAAGTAGGGGGTTGAAACTACACTGTAAAAAAATTTGGGTCCAGAATTTTACAGGAAAGTAGTGATTTGGTCCAGCTGAAAAAGGTTAAAAATTAGCACTTCGGAAGCTGTCAAAAGATTTCAAGACACTCTAAACACAAAATTGTCCATATTTTGAGTTAGAGGCGATGAAGTTTTCTATATTTTTGATATAATTTGTCCCAAAAGTAGTACAACACACTGTAAAAATTTCATTGAGAAAGCGCAGGTGGGATTTTTTTAATTTTCATTTATGTTCTAAAAGAAATGCACTACGAATTAATTGTGTTCTCGGACCAGCTGGCATGTCAGTTAACTGCTAGTAGTCTGTTGTTATTTATGTATTATTGTCATTTTGTTTATTTTCTTTGGTTACATCTTCTGACATCAGACTCCGATTTCTCTTGAACTGAATTTTAATGTGCGTATTGTTATGCGTTTACTTTACTACATTGGTTAGAGGTATAGGGGGAGGGTTGAGATCTTACAAACATGTTTAACCCCGCCGCATTTTTGCGCCTGTCCCACGTCAGGAGCCTCTGGCCTTTGTTAGTCTTGTATTATTTTAATTTTAGTTTCTTGTGTACAATTTGGAAATTAGTATGGCGTTCATTATCACTGGACTAGTATATATTTGTTTAGGGGCCAGCTGAAGGACGCCTCCGGGTGCGGAAATTTCTCGTTACATTGAAGACCTGTTGGTGACCCTCTGCTGTTGTTTTTTATTTGGGCGGGTTGTTGTCTCTTTGACACATTCCCCATTTCCATTCTCAATTTTATTAGAAAACAGAATATCAAAATTATTTAAAAATGGCAATAGAAGGGGTTGAAAACAGTCATAACTCACTACTGGGGATTAATATTTATTTTTGTGGTTATCAATTTTCGAGGAATTTTTTAAGGAAAACTTGCATTTTAGTGGGTATTTGATTTTGTGATTAAGAAAATCTCTGCATACAAAGCCTATAGAAAATGTGTGATTGATTGAATTAGTGGTTCATCTGTAACCACGAAAATTAGTATCCAACGAATAATAATGCATCCATAGTATATTATTACAATTTTTTTAACTTGTTTGGATTCAGTCAAGATCAGTGGTTGCTTTTCACCAATGAGATTTTACTGGGTGTGTTTGAATTGGGCTTTAATTCCAAATACATGTCAATGATGCACCCTAAAGTAAGAACTCTAGCTTCAAAATCATGTGTAAATTAGTTAAAAGCTCCACTCAGGTGAAAACTTGGATGTCTCTACTGCTCTTGTCCAAAACATTTGAATTGCAAAGTAAAAATGTATGTGTAAAAACCACATTGTTGCATAGCTTAAATCTCGTTTTATGCTTGTTGAGGTTAATTACACTTAAAATGTTTTTAGATAAGCAAGTTTATCAGTTTAAATACATTTCCAAGGGTGGTCAAATACAAAAGTGGCTACTAAAACCATCTGCATATTAAGGGAATTTACAGAAAGAAAATTAAAGCAACAGAAACTGTTAACCAATAGTTCTTTTTTTAGCTCACCTGGCCCGAAGGGCCAAGTGAGCTTTTCCCATCACTTTGCGTCCGGCGTCCGTCGTCGTCGTCCGTCGTCCGTCGTCCGTCGTCGTTAACTTTTACAAAAATCTTCTCCTCTGAAACTACTGGGCCAAATTAAACCAAACTTGGCCACAATCATCATTGGGGTATCTAGTTTAAAAAATGTGTGGCGTGACCCGGCCAATCAACCAAGATGGCCGCCATGGCTAAAAATAGAACATGGGGGTAAAATGCAGTTTTTGGCTTATTACTCAAAAACCAAAGCATTTAGAGCAAATCTGACATGGGGTAAAATTGTTCATCAGGTCAAGATCTATCTGCCCTGAAATTTTCAGATGAATCGGACAACCTGTTGTTGGGTTGTTGCCCCTGAATTGATAATTTGAAGGAAATTTTGCTGTTTTTGGTTATTATCTTGAATATTATTATAGATAGAGATAAACTGTAAACAGCAATAATGTTCATCAAAGTAAGATTTACAAATAAGTTAACGTGACCGAAATGGTCAGTTGACCCCTTTAGGAGTTATTGCCCTTTTTAGTCCATTTTTTACCATTTTTCGTAAATCTTAGTTATCCTTTACAAAAATCTTCTCCTCTGAAACTACTGGGACAAATTAATCCAAACTTGGCCACAATCATCATTGGGGTATTTAGTTTAAAAAATGTGTGGCGTGACCCGGCCAACCAACCAAGATGGCCGCCATGGCTAAAAATAGAACATAGGGGTAAAATGCAGTTTTTGGCTTATAACTCAAAAACCAAAGCATTTAGAGCAAATCTGACAGGAGTAAAATTGTTCATCAGGTCAAGTTTTATCTGCCCTGAAATTTTCAGATGAATTGAACAACCCGTTGTTGGGTTGCTGCCCCTGAATTCATAATTTTAAGGAAATTTTGCTGTTTTTGGTTATTATCTTGAATATTATTATAGATAAAGATAAACTGTAAACAGCAATAATGTTCAGCAAAGTAAGATTTACAAATAAGTCAACGTGACCGAAATGGTCAGTTGACCCCTTTAGGAGTTATTGCCCTTTTTAGTCCATTTTTAACCATTTTTCGTAAATTTTAGTTATCTTTTACAAAAATCTTCTTCTCTGAAACTACTAAGACAAATTAATCCAAACTTGGCCACAATCATCATTGGGGTATTTAGTTTAAAAAATGTGTGGCGTGACCCGGCCAACCAACCAAGATGGCCGCCATGGCTAAAAATAGAACATAGGGGTAAAATGCAGTTTTTGGCTTATAACTCAAAAACCAAAGCATTTAGAGCAAATCTGACAAGGGGTAAAGTTGTTCATCAGGTCAAGATCTATCTGCCCTGAAATTTTCAGATGAATCGAACAACCCGTTGTTGGGTTGTTGCCCCTGAATTGATAATTTTAAGGAAAGTTTACTGTTTTTGGTTATTATCTTGAATATTATTATAGATAGAGATAAACTGTAAACAGCAATAATGTTCAGCAAAGTCAGATCTACAAATAAGTGAACATGACCAAGATGGTCAGTTGACCACTTTAGGAGTTATTGTCCTTTATAGTCAATTTTTAACCATTTTTCGTAAATCTTAGTAATCTTTTAGAAAAATCTTCTCCTCTGAAACTACTGGGCCAAATTTAACCAAACTTAGCCATAATCATCATTGGGGTATCTAGTTAAAAAATGTGTCAGGTAACTCGGCCAACAAACCAAGATGGCGGCCATGGCTAAAAATAGAACATGGGGGTAAAATGCAGTTTTTGGCTTATAACTCGAAAACCAAAGCATTAAGAGCAAATCTGACAGGAAGTAAAATTGTTGATCAGGTCACGATCTATCTGCCCTGAAATTTTCAGATGAATCCAATAATCAGTTGTTAGGTTGCTGCCCCTGAATTGGTAATTTTGAGGAAATTTTGCTGTTTTTTTTTGTTATCTTGAATATTATTATAGATAGAGATAAACTATAAACAGCAATAATGTACAGCAAAGTAAGAACTAAAAATAAGTCACTATGACCGATTGACCCCCTAAGGAGTTATTGCCCTTCATAGTAAATTTTTAACAATTTTCTTAAAATTTGAAGATTTTCAATAACATTTTCCACAGAAAGTACTGTTATAGATAGAGATAATTGTAAGCAGCAAGAATGTTTAGTAAAGTAAGATCTACAAACACATCACCATCACCAAAACACAATTTTGTTATGAATCCATCTGTGTCCATTGTTTAATATTCACATAGACCAAGGTGAGCGACACAGGCTCTTTAGAGCCTCTAGTTGTTATTGAAATACATTTGTCTTAAGTTTGAAATCAGATGTCAAGTTTTAAAAGCAGTTAAGCTATATTGATATATATAAACCATATATCATATTTATACTGTGTTTTACATACGAAAATAAATGTATGTATAAAAATGAAGAAAACAGTTTCTTGGAAATATTTTTATGATGATACAGTATTCCCCTAACCTTTCTATTAAATGACATTGATGTTTTGAAAGTGAGCTGTAAATTTTGCAGTAGGTATAATGGTATACCAGTAACCTATTTTTAATTTACTTTACATTATATTTGAAAATTTATACTGTAATTATTCCGCTCAATTTGGGCGCCATGATTGGCAAATAAAATGTTTGTTAGTTGTTGTTTGTTTGTTTTGGTATATATATGTATTTGCTGAAATTAGTTTACGTACATCATACTCATAGAAATAGGAAATTTAAACTTAAAGGAAGGATATGTATGTCAATAATAAACAAGATGTGCATATCTACATCATATACCCATATACATCCTATATATAAATCATATACCCATAATATACATGTCAAAAGTTAGTCCTATATTGAAGACCATTTGAAGAACATTCTAACATTAGTTGCATATTCCTGAGATGTTCCCCCAAAATATTAAAAGTTTATGTTTTTATCAGGTGATATACCTGATGTTTAATGTTGACTAACTGGGTTTTACCTGTATTTAGATCTAGGTATTGATAGACACATAGTTTTACATATCAGGCATGTCAGGTAGGAAGTATATAGGATGTCATTACCATAATTAGATCTACATGACAAATTTACATGGTCAAGTTATTCCAACTATTCAAAAGAACTTTTAACTATAGTTTCATTACATATATATGTACTTGAAAATTGAACTAAAGTTGAATGAATGAAATCTTATCAGGGAGTTTGTTAATACACCTAATGTGTTATGGCCTATGTAAACAGTAGATTAACAAAGTATTCAGCATTTACAGATTACTACTTATAAAAATAAAATTAAAAGGATTTCATTTTGAAGATAATTTATTATTCAACAATAATTCAGCTGTTTGTAGGACTATTTATTGGTGAACAGTACACAACTATCTATACTTCATTTACAGAATAATCAAAATGATAAGCCTACTTAAAAATACAGACACAAGTTACAAAAAGAGCTTTGTTCATTTCTACATCAAAATTACAACATATTTAGGTGAGGCAGATTTTTTTGCATGTCAACAGGACTGGACTGTCAGTAAATTAAACATGTTCTGCAGCTTCTGCTTATCATGCTACTGATAATTCAATGTATTAGGTCTACTTTAAACATCTCATTTTCTAAAGTTGTTGGATAAATGTACATGCCTTCATTACTATTGTCACAAGTTTCTTTTTTATCTTTGTTTATTGAGGTACATGTACATTTGAGATATGAATTTTGGGAAGGGGAAATTGATACTTTTCAAGTTTTGTGCATTCAAACCATAGGTAAAATTTAACCATATTTTTAATACCCCTTTTTGGGGGCATTATGTGGTACCCTGTTCCTCTGTCTGTACATCCCAAAATTGGTTTCCCTTCTCTAACCTTAGTTTGCCTCATCCAAATGTTATGAAATTTTATGCACAATGCTTATCATCACAAAACACAGATCTAGTTTGAATTTGGTTTTTACTATTCTTTAATTTTTTGTTTTTGTTCTCTAACTTAAGTTTGCCTCAAGCAAATGTTTTGAAACTTATTCACAATGCTTATTACCACAAAACACAGATTAAGTACAATTTTGGGTAGGTCACTGTTACCATTCCTGAGTTATGCTCCTTTATAATCTGATATGTGCTATTTGGAGCATCATTTGTGTCCCATGGACACATTCCCCATTTATTTTTACTTTGAATACCTATATCAATATGTAATGTTACATGTATTGACATTTATGTCCTAATAGCTTACATTCATGTAGTATCAAATCCATAGATAAAATTATACCATATGTTTTTTACTTTGAATACCTGTCGATATGTAATGTTACATGTATTGACATTTATGTTTGATGATATTTCCTAATGTCTTACATGTACATGCATGTAGCAATAGAGATCAAGGTCAAGGCTACTTTTTACATCGCGATAACCTTGAGGTCATTTCGATGTATTGCTATAGCCTAAATTTCCATTAATGCATAAATTATGCAAATTAGTTTCTGGATTTTAACCGATCTATAAACATGATAAATACGCAAACATAAACTAGTGCAAAATAACATTTCTTATCATTTGATATAAATACATATCTTCAATGAATACCAATATATATTTTTGTTAATTAATGATATGAAAATGTTTTGTTGTAAGTGCCTAGAAAATCAACCTAACAATGTAAGAGTAGATTTGAATCGTAACTTCCTCCCCGGCGCTCTTCCCTCGCCAGGAGTCTAACCCATTCTACTGAGATATCGTGACAACAAATCGCCTGCACTGTAGCCATCCCGCTAGACCACAAGACCACCTGGGCTTCATAAAAATGAAGCCTTTGGTTGCCGGATGTAACCTTTCCACGTCAGTTTTAATCTAGCGCTGTACTACAGTACATGATATATAAGGCATGGAGGTGTTATTTTTACAGATCAGCTAAAATTATATGTACATAATGTACACAGCCATGTATCACCATCACTGCTGGTGATCCGATGGATAAATCTGTTGTAGAGTTGTCACTTGCTCAGACGAACTTATATATAAATATATATATATATATATATATATAAGTGAAAAATCATTGATTATATCAATGCACACATACATGACATACCGATAGTATTTTGTATCACTACAACATAATAGTTATTACTGTGAAGTTGAATTTCCTGTCATTTATGAGTCATTCAAACAAGAACTTGTCTCAGAAAAAAATAATTCTCTGTACATTTATCTCAGCTTCAGGTAAAGAGATGTGTACTTTTTTTTCTGAGACAAGTGCTTTTGACCATCCACAAGAACTTGTGGTCATTCGATGTTCAGTACTTCAGTACTTTGATTGTTCAATGCTACCAACAGTAGTAAACTACAATTCAGTTTTACCTACTAACCTAAGACAGTGAGAAAAAAAACACAAAAAAAAACAGCCATTCTTCTTCTTTCAGTAAACAGCCACTGTCAGCTGGTTGTCTATCCTGCCACATTTTTGGAATGCCCACATGAAAACAATTTAATAAATTTTATAAAATAACAAAAACTGGGTGAAATTTATATACAGGTGCAATCAAAAACACTTCATGATAGACTGTTTTATTAAAAAGAAAAAACACATTTATAATTGAGTTATTATTTTGTTTAAACTTTACTTGCTTTCTGTTAATAGATATGAAAAGAACCGATTATACACATACATTGGAGAAGTGGTTGTGTCTGTCAATCCTTACAAACCTGTGGATATATACAACAAGAGCTATGTTGATGAGTACAAAGGACGGGAAATTTACGAGAGGCCACCACATATATTTGCTCTTGCAGACAGTGCATATAAAACCATGAAAAGAAAAAGTAGAGATACATGTATTGTAATATCAGGTATGAAACTTGTATGAAGCATATTAGACTGTTTTACACACCTGAATTTGTCTTCTAAAATGTTTTTTAAGGGTCTAATGATAGCTTATCTCCCTTGCATTGGGATGATAGATATCACATTCAGGTCAAACCAAAATACTCAAAATTA
Organism: Mytilus galloprovincialis; assembly: GCF_965363235.1. Classification (NCBI taxonomy): domain Eukaryota; kingdom Metazoa; phylum Mollusca; class Bivalvia; order Mytilida; family Mytilidae; genus Mytilus; species Mytilus galloprovincialis. The sequence goes on from NC_134839.1 coordinate 99,485,107, forward strand.
GTGCATGTATATGCCGCTTATTTAAGATCTTTGTTGTAAGACCTTGTCATAACATGAGTATTTACAATAAGGGAAAATACTATGTGCATATAGTAGAATGTCATATTACCAAAATAAAATATATGTATGGTTGGTGTTGGAATCAAACTGAAAAATAATGTTGGGACAAAAAAATAACATTTGGACTACCTTGATAATCAACTGCTGGTTAATGATATAATTTAAACTGTTACAGAGTTCTTAATTTAAAGTTTTGTATATTTATCAGGTGAAAGTGGTTCAGGTAAAACAGAGGCATCCAAGATAATAATGAGATATATAGCCGCTGTGACCAATGTTGGCGGCCAGAAAGAAGTTGAGAGGTCAGTGATGCTTTAGTGCAAAGAAAATAAGACATGTAAAGTAGCAGTATAATAAGTGTGCATTTATTATACAAGCTTAAAAAAATACTTCAGATTCCCCACTAATATCTATTAAAATAACATGGAAAATAGTATTGAATCAATATCAAACCAGTGTACAGCATTATGGCTTACGGGTATATTAGCAACTTGCAAGCATTATGATTAAAATTTAAAAGATTCCATTGATTTTTTTGAAAAAATGAAATTGAGAACTAAAACAACTTATTTTTTTAAATGCTCTTTCTGTTTCATAGGGATTCATTTAATTGTAATTATATAATAGAAGATCTTCAGCAAGCTCTAGATAATTATGTTCTTGTTTTTTATCTTCTCACATAAGTCTGAACAACTATTTAGTATACAGTATTTTCACAATTGATCAAAATTACAATTTCACTACTGAGTATTTCAGAGCTACAGTCATTTTTATACTCCGGGCACTGGGAGTCCCTTTTTTTTTCTTTTTTTTTCAGGACACTGGGAGTCCTGCATAAAATAAAAACTGACAGCCAGGAAATAGCGCATTACTGTTGAAAGTTTTGTTTAACACCAATCAGTCATTAATGTTGAAGTATTTCAAACCTATAGTCATTTTGATATATGCCTCCAGTATCATTAAAAAGACACTTGTTGTTTTATATCCATAAAAGTTGTGTAAATGCCTTTTGTGTATAGAAAAGAATGCAAGTTGTATGTATGTAATAAGTATGACAGTTTCAACATTTGAAGATACATTGTGTCTGGACCCCAGTCACCTGCTTCAATTTATATCCATTGTTTACATATAGAAATAAAATGTAATATTATATTTAGGATCAATGTATCAAAAGAAATTGAGAGGTTTGTTGTCTGTAGATATATATTAAAACTATCTTAAAAAAATAAATGCAAGTCAACTTCTTAAATTCTTGTTTTCCAGTCTGTTACAATCAAATCTTTTTATCCTATTTGAGAGACATGTCAAATACAAGAGTTTAGATGTTTTTATTCCTTCGCATGTACTTTCTTCATTTGTCTAATTTATTTATCAATTTTTTTTTCAAATACAGAATGTTTTTCTTCTCAATTTGCTCTCTTTTCTTTTCTTTTTCTTTATTAAACTCATTCTAGAAAATATACCATCTACAAGAATGTATGTGTCCTTAATAGATAGGATATTTTACAGTATGACTTGTACCATTTACATTTGCAAGTCTCATATCTCAATATAATTCATAGTTGATCTTGTGATCAATTACACCAAGCTTCTTTTCTACTTTCTGTTTGTTCCAGTGTTATTGGCATTTTTCTCAAAAATTACAAAACAGATTTTCTTCATATTTGTTATGATGCTTCATATTAGTAATTTCAGCTATACCTTATGAAGCTGTGACACATTTTTAGATCTGATACCTAGGCTATCTTCTTCCTGTTTGTGTCATCCATGTTTGTCTTCACATATAAGAAATAGTCATCACATTTTTCTACAAATCTTTTTGATATTGCTTCATAGTGATAAATGATACTTGGACACATTTGTAGATCTGTCACTTTTGCTGGCTTCATTTAAATGTACATAAAAATAAGGAGATGTGGTATGATTGCCAATGAGACAACTATCCACAAAATGATGTGGATGTAAGCAATATTCTTTTCATTGATGCACTTCTAAAAAATTCTGATTGCATTTTCCAAGCAACTTCATGTCATAGTTTAATGAAAAAGTATGTATCATAAAAAAAGAACAACTACTTTTTCAAGGTTGTTGAGAGGTCCTATACATATATTACTATAAGCTCATAACACAGCTGTCTAATATACATGTTAAATATGTCATGATTTTATTTTTACTTGTTCTGTTTTACGTACCATATTGTGAACTGTATTCAATTCTAATTTAGTACATGCTTACGATCAGGAATGTTTCCAGTATTTCTATTGATTCCAATAAAAGTCTGCAGATAGCAGTACCAGTTATTTTATTATGTCAGAAAATAATATGATAGATTGAACATTTTTGCTATTGTTATCTCAGATTATACTGTACATCAACAAGTCTATAGACATCATAAATTATTTACAAAGGAAGACAGCAGGCAACAAAGAATGTTTTTTTAAGTTTTGTTTCCTTGAAATTGATTAAGTTAATATAGATTATATTTATTGTCAATGCCAAGTCTGTATATCATATTAAAAGACCAGAGGCCAAAAAGATGATTTTTTTTCCTGACTAAAATTGCACTAAATTATTGAAAGTAAAATCAGAATAACTTTTCATGTATTTTAAAATAATATTGAAATATTATTGTAGGATTTTTCCTCACATCAACCTTTCATGTGTGCTTTCTTTTTCTCTTAAATCTCTTTCATTTTTAATCTGGAAAAACTTTCCTACTTTTACAGGGTGAAAGATGTTCTGATCAAGTCAAATGTGATATTGGAAGCTTTTGGAAATGCTAGAACTAACAGGAATGATAACTCCAGTCGTTTTGGGAAGTATATGGACATTAACTTTGATTTCAAAGGTGATCCTGTTGGTGGACATATAAACAATTATCTTCTAGAAAAGGTAGCCTGTAATTTAAAGAACAAACACAATAAAACCCTAGCCAAATGTTGGGTATCAGGTTTACTGTGCAGGAGGTATAAATTTGCAGTCTCGTCTTGTCAGAACAGAGACATTAACTTTGTTACCTCATGTAGTGGTAATCCCACACTCTCTACACCTTAAGAACCCTTGCAAAAGCTCTTTGAATGTTTTGTAGTTTGCCATTTGCAAGGTTAAATTTATTCCTATTTATATTAGCATACACTAATTTCAAGTGGTAATCCAAATTTCACACATATCCTGGACCTATATATAGCTACTGTTATTAGTATTGTTAAATTGTTCATAGTTTCATTTCATTTAATAGAAAAAGGGCATTTGGGGAAAATAAAATCAAGAATATTGTAGAAAATCCGCAGACTTTAATACAGAAAAATTGAAACATAGTTTACTCACTTGTTTTTCTATGATGTTCTAGCGTTTATTGTTTACAAAAAGTCCTAAACAACTTTTTAATTCAAAAACACCTTGTGCTGAGTCACTAAAGTCGAGTGCACCCTAGAAGGTGTACTTGAATTGGTCCATATTTATACTTATTTTAATCAATATCTAAATTTATAAACTTGTTTTAAGGAAATCATTGCTAGCACTGCATGCAATAATCCTCCATCTATCAAGTATCGAATTGACAAATATGAGAGTGCAAGGGGAAAGGCTGTGGATTTTCTATAAGATTTCCATTTGTTTAGCATTGAAGCAACACAAGGGTACATAATCCTTAACAGATAACACTTATTTAGTGTGACACATGATCAACAATATATGCAAAGTATACCCAAAATGACAAGGTTTCTTACCTTGGACAGACACATGAATGTGGCAAGCTTAAATAGTATTTTAGATGGCAAGGTTAACACACCCTCTTTAATCTTAACCAGAGGATAAAAACAATGGAAACCTTTGTTGATAGTTAGCTCAAGCTCTTGTTCTGTATCATATTGTACAGTCCTACAAATTTATACCAGTAATTGATATTAATCCTTAAAAATACTAGATGTAATGATGAAACCACAGAATACTCTTGTAACCTGCTCATTTTACAGAGACTTACCTTTACATAAAAAAGCTGTAAACAAACAATATACTTTTTTAATTACAGTACATAATTTAAGCAATTATTTTTTTCTTACTAGACTAACTTTAAAATATACTTATTTTTAGGACTAACTTTACCCAATATTTTTCCTGTTAATTCCTTTACAAAAAGTCCTAAACAACTTTTTAATTCAAAAACACCTTGTGCCGAGTCACTAAAGTCGAGTGCACCCTAGAAGGTGTACTTGAATTGGTCCATATTTATACTTATTTTAATCAATATCTAAATTTATAAACTTGTTTTAAGGAAATCATTGCTAGCACTGCATGCAATAATCCTCCATCTATCAAGTATCGAATTGACAAATATGAGAGTGCAAGGGGAAAGGCTGGATTTTCTATAAGATTTCCATTTGTTTAGCATTGAAGCAACACAAGGGTACATAATCCTTAACAGATAACACTTATTTAGTGTGACACATGATCAACAATATATGCAAAGTATACCCAAAATGACAAGGTTTCTTACCTTGGACAGACACATGAATGTGGCAAGCTTAAATAGTATTTTAGATGGCAAGGTTAACACACCCTCTTTAATCTTAACCAGAGGATAAAAACAATGGAAACCTTTGTTGATAGTTGGCTCAAGCTCTTGTTCTGTATCATATTGTACAGTCCTACAAATTTATACCAGTAATTTATATTAATCCTTAAAAATACTAGATGTAATGATGAAACCACAGAATACTCTTGTAACCTGCTCATTTTACAGAGACTTACCTTTACATAAAAAAGCTGTAAACAAACAATATACTTTTTTAATTACAGTACATAATTTAAGCAATTATTTTTTTCTTACTAGACTAACTTTAAAATATACTTATTTTTAGGACTAACTTTACCCAATATTTTTCCTGTTAATTCCTTTATGTTAATAAATGATCTTTTTTTTTCAGTCAAGGGTAGTACATCAACAGACTGGAGAAAGGAATTTTCACTCATTTTATCAGGTAAGAATTAGAACCTAATTAAGAGACATCTTATAAGCTCTATCATTATCACACATACAATTCTTGTATGAAATTTATATCAATGGTTTGTATCAGCAATGTCTAGGATTAGTTAGAAAAAGTGTTCTGATTATATAGATCGTATGGAAAATTGTAAAAGCTCTCAAGCCTACATTTCTCGTCATATTTCTATTTATATTAAAGGGGCACTAGATGTTAAATTCATGTTCACCGATTTTAATCAAATTCAAATATTTTATTTATAACAATGTAAAACATTTATCTAAACTATTAAAAGTCTAAAATAAACAATAAACAGGACACTAGCATTAAAAAACATAGCATTGTTTCGTATGTATTTTAGTCCAGACGCCATCTAATTAATTATTGAGTTGACCTCTAAAGTCATGCGATGACCATATAAGGGATGTAAACATAAATATAGATATAAATAGATTAAGCAAACTCGTGCTGTTGGATTATTCTAGGTCTATTTAATTTCATATTATAGATGAAAAATAAATGTTTATCATCGTTTTTACCTGTATAAGAATAAATGTTTGTGGATCAAATCAGTCAATCAAATGATTTATCTTTGTTTCACTTTCAATGTTGACTTTCGTGTTATCCATCTCAAGCTAAGGGGTTAAATTGAAGTTCACATGAATATGGATTCAATGATGTCGAATTATTTATTCCAAGTGAATAATTCATAATCAATGTTTTTATTCCCCACCTACGATAGTAGAGGGGCATTATGTTTTCTTGTCTGTGAGTCTGTTCGTCCGTTCGTTCGTCTGTGTGTCCGTTCGTCCCGCTTCAGGTTAAAGTTTTTGGTCAAGGTAGTTTTTGATGAAGTTGAAGTCCAATCAACCTTAAACTTAGTACACATGTTCCCCATGATATGATCTTTCTAATTTTAATGCCAAATTAAAGTTTTGACCCCAATTTCAGGGTCCACTGAACATAGAAAATGATAGTGCGAAGTTCAGGTTAAAGTTTTTGGTCAAGGTAGTTTTTGATGAAGTTGAAGTCCAATCAATTTGAAACTTAGTACACAAGTTCCCTATGATAAGATCTTTCTAATTTAAATGCCAAATTAAAGTCTTGACCCCAATTTCACGGTCCACTGAACATGGAAAATGATAGTGTTAGTGGGGCATCCGTGTACTATGGACACATTCTTGTTGAGCTTATTTTGACAAAATGGAACCAAACTTGCTGCTAAAAGCTAATTATCATTTTACTTTTTGCATTTCATTATTGATTGAGCAAAAAATAAAAGATATTATATTTTTTATACATCTCGTAGATAGTGCCCCTTTAAAGGTTTATACAGGTAATTTCTTTGACAAGTTTTAAAGTTAATGCTGATCAATTTCTTTTTAAAGACTCATGTCTATTTGAAAAATGTGATTAAAGTAAATTATGCAAAAAAACTGTTTAAGAATTATTTAAAATCTTACCAATATTGACGTTACAACACTAATAGTGCCATACATAAGGAATCAATACTTTGTCGTTTTTAATATGATCTACCAAAATGAAGTTATTTTATGTATTTTAGCCCTTCATGAACCTTCTCCTTTCTTAAACCAAACAGATGTGGTTTCCAAAATGTTTTAAAAGAGAATCTATTCATGGAAGCTATTTGCTGGTAAAGCTATGAAAAAAATATATTCTTGGAAACTTTTATTCAGATGTAGAAGGAGAAAAATGTACATACACTGTGTTTGGTTCATGTTTTCATCTTTTATTATTTCAGCTTATTTTTGGTGCCAATGACCAGAAGCTAGCAGAGCTTAAATTAACAAGAGATCCCAAAAAATATTTCTACATAAACCAAGGAGGTGAACCAAAGGTAAATTTCTCCATCCGGCCATCTGTCACGCTTCAGGTTCAAGATTTTTGGTCAAGGTAGTTTTTGATGAAGTTGAAGTCCTATCAACTGGACACATAGTACACATGCATGTTCCTAATTATGATATGATCTTTCTAATTTTAATGCCAAATTAAAGTCTTGAACCCAATTTTACTGTCCAATGAAAATAGAAAATGATGGGGCATCTGTGTAGTTTGGACACATTCTTGTTTAGAAAAATTTATGAAAGAGGGTATTAGACTTCTATTACAGAATGGAAGTCATGAAAGTCATCTTAAATTTTTTTCTAGTTTAATTCATTCAATTCTAATGTACAGAAAAGTTCCTCAATCAAATAAACATTTTAAATGATTATTGTTGGTAAATTTTAGTGCTATATCTCAATGTTGATATAGCGATGTAAAACTAATGTTTGAGTACTATACATTTCAGTGTTCTACAATAAATGACCGTGAAGATTATAGATCTGTAATGAATGCTATGAAGACCATGGGCTTTGGATTTGATCAGGCTGAAGCTTTGTGGAAAGTATTATCTGCTGTGTTAAATCTGGTAAGATATATGTATGGGTTATGGAAATAACTAATAAAAATTTAACCCAATTGATAAAAGACATCAATAATATTCTTAAGCCTTCGTAGAATTTTATGATAAAGAGAGAATGTCTGAAGTAAAATTTTGAAAATAAATACTGTTCAGATGGACTTCTTTTGTAGTCTTGGGTTTTCAAAAAAATCATATGTAAATCACTTTTATCAATCTTCATGGAATATTTTATAACTTGGACAGTGACTTCTTTGGGATAAAAAAAATCTTTTTTCATGTATTTTTTATGTCATAATTTGCTGATAAACTGACTGAAGTCAATATTTCATCTTTCACTGACTGCAGCAATTGCTTATGACACACAGTTTTCTTCTGAACCCTTTCTTAATTTTTCTTGTAATAATTACAAAGTGTGCTAGATCTTCTAGTCACAAATAAATGTATCAGTTTAACCTGATGTTCCACCTTAGTGACTACAAATATATAATACTTGTTTTTACTTTAAGGGAAATACAGGTTATGAAGCGGTAGATGATCATGACATGGCTGGAATTAGTGACAGAAAATTGTTAGGTAATATCGCCCATCTATTATCTGTGACACCAGATGAGTTAGAGAAGGCTCTTTGTTCTCGTGTGATAGCGGCTGGAGGACAGGTGGTAGAGAAAGGTTTAACTGTATCAGAGGCTATGTATGCCAGAGATGCTTATGCTAAGGTAGGTTGTCATTATTGTTTGGCTACAAATTAGCAATTCTAATTCTGCTACGTATTGTTGGGGGAAATTATAAAGACATATTAAATTATCCATATTATTTTATACACTCAATAAGGTTTAAGAATAAATTAAAAGCAAGAAGCAGTTAACATGGTTAATAAACCAAAAGAAGTTGAACGTTCGATAGAAAAGTCGATTATTATAGAAGAAACTTAAAAAAACATCTGAGAGTTATATGTTGAAAAAATTTATGAACAATTGAATGAGCACTATAAGGGACAGTTGACATATTTACTTTTGAAGATAAAAGCGCTAATGTCATTTGTAGGCAACCTATGACAGAATGTTTTCCTGGATTGTACAGAGAATAAATGAAGCTATAGACCCTAAAGCTAGTGGTATGAGACTTATTGGTAAAAACACTGTTATTGGAGTATTAGATATCTATGGATTTGAAATTTTTGACAATAACAGGTAAGTTATAAAATGGTGAATTATTGTACAAATATAAATTTTGATGGGGTAGAAATTGTGTGGTCTTGTTTCTAAATTCATTTTTATTAGGAATACTATTCATTTTGGATCATATCTATCCACGAAATAATCAAATTTAAACACCAACAATTTTTTTTGTTTTAACAGTATAAAAAAACCATTATAACAATTAGTGTTGTTCCGATGATCGGAATAAGTCGGAAATCAGTTGGTTGGGCCTGGCGATGTCGATAATCGATTGAGATTTTTTTTGATCGATTGTCGTTAAAGTTTTCCGGACTTTAGCTTATCAACTTCCGGTCCGTTTCCGGTTTGCATTTTACATGTGCAACAAACAAATAATAACAAAAAATATCAGGATCGATGACAATAACAATGTCAAACATCCTATAATTAAAGACATAACCAATTTCCTTCTTTATAAACTTGACAAATGCATTGACTATAAATATTTGCAGATTGATGGAATATTAATTTTATTTAACTTTGTATGAAAAACTTTCTTTCAAATTATACCGGTACTTGCAACTTGAGAGCGTACATAAAATCATTCTGATTTTAGACAAAATAATTTCTTTGCTTCATTAGAACGTGTTGCAAATTGCCTTTTATTAATTTTTTATCTATTTGTAGCATCAAAAACGTCATATTCCTTTCCAAATTGCTTGCCACATCGTTTATTTTTGTAAATTTTCCGAAATTTGTCAGCCATATCAAAAAATATAAGAATCACGAATCGGATACGGTTCAACTATGTAATAATTCCGCATTCTTGCAATTATAAGTTCAGACGCACGAATGACACAATTGACATAAAAAAAATAATGATTACAAAAGTGAAAAAAAAGCATTATACACGAATTAACAGACATTGGCTTAATCCCCTTTGTTTACTGTGCAAATGCAAATGCATTGTTTTATTTTTTTCTTTTAATCTTAAATTTCTTAAAGTTTAAAACTTTATATATCTTTTCTTAATTCATGTTATTAGAAGCATTCAAATGTTTATACAGCTATGTTATTGAAATTGTACTGTGAGTTACACAATTGAAATTTAGAAATGTTAGTGTCACTGTTGGTAATTAATGTTGTAATTATGAGATCAATATGAATCTTGATTCTTATTAATTATTGTTTTAACTGCTAAATAAATAGTTATCAAAGGTACCAGGATTATAATTTAGTACGACAGAATATGAAAAGGAAACAAAAGATCAAATATGAATATATAAACTCTGCAATGATAAGGAATATACACATTAGACATGTACAATGAGACTAAATGCATGATTTCATTTGAAAAAAGGGCAAGGTATTATGATGCGATTATAACCGATAGTCGGTTGGTTGGTGTCAACCAATTGTAATAGATAATCGGTTGGTAATTTCAACCGATTATCCAACACTAATAACAATTATATATGATGTTGAACAATTATTCTAATTTTCATCTAAGTGATCAGCCAAAGCCAATCATGATGCAGAAAACTAGCAGCTGATATTTTTTTGAAAATTACGACATGTAATTTCCTATTCTTCTTAAATCTATGTTAATATGCACACAAATAAAGTTTAAAAATTGTGTTATATCTTCAGAGCAGTTTATTCAAGTATCAATGCTATTAGTTTTGCTAATTTGTTAGCTGGTTTGTTTTCTATGTTAGTAAGAGTGAACTGTAATGATGAATAAACAATGCGAAACATTTTAAGGAGTGCACTCTTGTTTTCAAAGAAAAGATAAAAAAAATAAATCTGTATGAATTAAGGAAATGTAGGATCATTTTATTTTATTTGTAAAATTTAGTACTTCAGCAGAAGCAGTATAATAAAAAGTTCAGCAACAATCAGGGGTCAAAATTAGCGCTGGTCCGATGGTCTGGGACCAGTAGATTTTGTCAGCTGGTGGTCCGTGGACCAGTAGAAATTTGTCCATAAAAAACACTGATTGCATCCTTTGTTTACAAAACAATTTACCTGTAAAATCAATTACACAGTACTGGGTTTATTACAATTGATCAAATTAATTAATATCTCGGGTGAGCGTCCTTTATAACAATATAAAAAGAAGAAATTTTTGGAAGGAGTTAAACCGCCGGACAAAAAGATTCTGTCCATACGAAGGCCGACTATCCATACTTCTATTTATATGGATAGTCGACCTTCGTATGGATGGAAACAAGTGCCTGTGTCGTGAATGGTTGATCGGAATTTAATGAACTGTACAACATGTGAAAAATTTGCAGTGACAACCCTAGATAGGAAATGTATTTTCGTAACTGGATCGTCAAATTTCAAATTGGATTCTGTACTTGCTCATGAGCAATTAGAACGGCACAAAAAAATCTGATTTTGATGATAAAGAAAATCATTGAGATTATTAAAGCCTTCATCAAAATCAGAATCAAGACTATCCCTTTGTTCCTGTCTAACTTGTGAAAACGAAAGCATCAAAATAAAATTAAACATCTATCGTTTATATTAGTGTTTGTCAAATGAATGTCATTTTTGCAGGACCAGTAGAATTGGAGTCGGACCAGTAGAGTTTTCAGTCCACTGGTCCGGCTGGCCAGTACACAAAAAAGCTTAAATTCCACCCCTGGCAACAATATAACAATTTAAAACTGAATGTTTAAACAGGATATGAAACTTAAGCTTTTGTCCTCTCCCCAGATTTCCTGCATAAAAAAAATTCTGTTGAACATTTCTTCAGCTGATATTGTACTCTTGATATTCTTTTTATTATTATCTTTTTAGCTTTGAACAATTCTGTATCAACTACTGCAATGAGAAATTACAACAGTTGTTTATAGAACTTGTCCTTAAACAAGAACAGGAGGAATATTTAAGAGAAGGGATCGAGTGGGTTCATATAGAATATTTCAACAACAAAATCATCTGTGATCTAGTAGAACAAGCTCATAAAGGTGTATTGGCAATACTGGATGAGGCTTGCCTCAGTGTAGGGAAAGTCACTGATGAGGTAAACATGTTAAATACTAAATCAAAACTGCTTGTTATAATGGAAAGAAGGTTCTGTAATTTAGACATGACATTCCATTCATTCACTTTGACAAAACTAAAAGCAAAAGATCAGTGCTTTTTGTGCTGTTATTCACCTAAAACTTTTAAGTGTATTTTCTCATGACAAAATTAAGTTAATATTTGAAGCCGAGGAATTTCTCTTGTTTTGTTCAGTTGTTTATAACTCTTGGTTGCAGAAGTAAAACCTGGTTTGCTGTCAAGATTAACATAATAACACGTTGTTAACAAAACTCTTGAGGCCTATTGACAGAAAGCTTTCATACTTGTATGATTGATTGTCATTATTATGTCAGCCTACTCACCACTTGTAAATGCTAACCTCAAGAAACCATAATATAAAGTGTAATCTGTATGGCTTTTGTAGAGCAGTCTATTGTTTATACCATTGAATAAATATTGGTTGGGGATGTTTCATGAAGAGACACCAATTATGTTAAGTTTTATGGCATATGTTAAATTTTTAAATATTCATTGTATGAACATTTATTGAATGTTGATTTTTCTTTTCAGATGTTTTTGACAGCCATGTCACAGAAACTTGCCAAACATGAACATTTTACATGTAGAGCTGTAAGTTGTACAGAAACTCTTTTAGAAATGTGAATTATTATATGGGAAAAATTATATTTCTCTTAATCGAAATTGCGACTATTTACTATTACATTTAAACAAAATTATTTAGTTATCTTAGGTTGCACTCAAAATACTATACTTTTTAAATGGAGAGAAAGCAAAGCAAAATTGTCATAAATTTCTTGTTATTCATCATGAATATTCTTACTTTTTATAATAAACTTCTTTCCAACTTCACCAAAAATATTTCAAAACATTATATAAGGGGCCTAGGTGTTGCCGAGTGGTCGAAAAAGTTGCTACTGTAATCACTAGCCAGTCAACACTGAGGTTGTGAGTGCGAACCCTACTAGTGCAGGTACAACTCGACCCCAATCTTAATTGAGAAGAATTGTTAGTTTTCCTATCGAAGGTCGGTGGTTTTCCCTGGGCACTCCAGCTCCCTTCACCAATAAAAACTGACCTCCCAGAAATAGACCAAAAGCAGTGCTTAAGAATGGTGTTAAAACACAGAAAATAAAAATCAAATCAAAACATTATATGTCTACTTGTAGCTCCAACCAACTGACAAGACATTAGAACACAAGAGAGATTTCAGAATTAAACATTATGCTGGGGATGTCGTGTACTCAGTAGAAAGTTTTATCGATAAGAATAAAGATACTTTGTTCCAGGATTGGAAACGACTTCTGTATAATAGGTAGGTTCATATTATTTGGTCTGTTCTAGAATCTGGAACAACACTTAAAATCCATTAGTTTGGCTATCTGTACTATGCAGTCAGTTAGCTCTTTGAATATTGTCATAATCAGCACTAATATAGAGTTCATTTTCAAAAGTTTTAAATACATAACTAATTATTTATAGCCATCTAGTTATTAACACTTATTGTCCTACATCCTGTCAATCCCCCTATTATATGGATCCAAAGATCAAGATGCCTTTCCTAGAGGTATAGTTAAAAATGTATTGCTTTCCATATGCAAAACTCAAGTTGTTTAAAAAAAAAAATTTAAGCATAATTTCATAAGGACTTGCGGGCTATTTTTAGGAAAACAATGCGTGCATTTCTAAAACCAAAATTATGTCTCAACATTTCTTTTCATTATAAAAAAGAAGATGTGGTATGATTGCCAATAAGACAACTCTCCACAAGAGACCAAATGACACAGAAATTAACTATAGGTCACCATACTGTCTTCAAAATAATTTTTGATTCAATATTCAAGTATTCAAGTGTATTTCTTTTGGGGGTTGAGAATTATTTTGAACTTTGCATTTTTATATAGTAAAGAACAGGTTCTAAAAGAAATGTTCCCAGAGGGTAAACAGCACATCACAGAGACCACAAAGAGACCAATAACAGCAGGAACAAGCTTTAAAAACTCTATCATAGCATTAGTAGACATTTTAGGTTGTAAGGTTAGTGTATAGGTATTAGTTTAGATAGATATTTTCATAATTGAATGTAGATATTATTTTTAGCAGATTTTTTTCCTAAATGGATAAATGTGTTATTTTTTTCATTTTTTTTTACCATCCAGTAATTGTTGAGTATTTATAATCTGCTTCACATATAGTAGTAATGTACAGGAATTAAAAGTTTACAATGATACAAAAAATATGGATTGATTAAGTAACAGACACATTTTTAGAAAATTTGTAAAGAAAAGCAATGAGTTGACTAATTTTTGATAAGGAATATCAAACTTTTTGACAAAGATTTTAATTTTATTTCAGTGAGGTTTCCCAATTTATTTTTATTTCGTGCACATACTAGTATGAAATAAGATCTTGCAATATTTTAAGGTTTCCAAGATAAAATGTAAGTCTGAGGCCAATGCCACCATGCTAATGATATATCCAACCTACTGCCAAGCATAACCCATTCATTTTGCCATTGGCTTGCTTATTTTGCCAAAAACAAAATTACATCTGATGTAATAAGTTGGTGATATGCAAAACTAACTTGATTTAGATATTTCTAAGTAACATGCACTGACAAATTAGGAAACAGTTTCCTCCTAGTTCATTATTGTTAGGTTTTTATTTGTTAAGATTACAAAGGAAAGATTTCATTAAACTTTCAAAGCAATTTTGTTATTAATTCTGCATAAGGTCAAACTTCAATTCTTTTCTAATTCAGATAATATATGGTTAATTCCTAAATGCTGATTTTTGATATAAATTTCTGGTAAAAATAAGATAATTGAATAATAATTAATTTCATTTAAGGAACCACATTATGTGAGATGCGTTAAACCAAATGACCTTAAATCACCGAGTGTCTTTGATCAGCATCGGGTCAAACATCAAGTTCTTTACCTCGGATTATTAGAAAATGTCCGTGTCAGACGAGCTGGTTTTGCCTACAGAGCTCCTTACTCTAGGTTTTTACAAAGGTAAGTTGTTCTAAGCAGTTATTTTTTGGGGCCCTTTCTTTGTGGTGATAGCCAAGGCTCTGTGTTGCAGACTCTACTTTGACCTATAATGGTTTACTTTTATAAATTGCGACTTGGATGGAGAGTTGTTTCATTGGCACTGATACCACATCTTCTTATATCTATATATAGATATGTGTCAAATTAATGTCAACATGACCATTTTTCCCTGTATATTAAAAGTAATCTTTGTGTTTTAAAAAAATCTTATTTTGAATCATGTCTATTATATCAATTATTATAAAGTTTAATCTGTTTAAAGACCTTTGAATTTGGGAATAAACGGTTCAATAATCATAGGAAATCACTGATAACTAATAAATATTTGAGAAATTTGTATCCCCTTAATAATAATGAATCTACAGTATATGATAATCCATCACATGAAGAATCTCTTCACTTTAACAAATAATTTTCATTAGTACTTAACTATTTTAGATACAAGTGCCTGACAAGTCATACATGGCCAACTTTCCGAGGAAATGAAATAGATGGAGTTAAAACCATTATCAGAACATTAAATTATGAAAATGATGTAGCTTATGGAAAATCCAAAGTTTTTATTAGATCACCGCAGACATTGTTTCAGTTAGAGGAGGCAAGAGACAAGATGTTGCCAGGGATTATAGTTTTCTTACAAAAGGTAAAAATAGGTTTACATTATTTAACTGAAGTATATATTTATCCAAATTTAAGCATTTTGAACAGCAAAAATGAAGTTTGATATATTATGAACTCTCAAACAAAAACAAAAAACAAAAATTAGTTTTTTAAAAGGCAGTATTAAGTTATGAAGATTCATGATTTTATTTCGATGTGCCAAAATGAGACTAAAATATCTGAATAAGTATGTTCAGGAGGTATAATTCTTCTTTGTATTCTTCTTACCAAAACTGGTAAATAAAAAATTGAAAAATAAATATTAAAATACATATAGGTTCCATCATCGAGTCTTATACAATATAACTCCACTGAAGACCGTTAAATTTAGATGTTGCTAGTGGAAAAATAATGTACTGTATGATATTTTCCTTTAGGAATCTGTTTCTCTAATGTTTTTTTAGAGGATAAATTAGAAAACTTCATCTTTTTCAATGACCGCCAAAAGATTGTTCTGTCTAAAAACCATGATCACACATGAATATCTTTTTTGTGATGTCAGAAAAGCAAAGAGAAATTGATGTCACAATAGAATTTTGACCAAAGAAATGAGATGAAACGAAATTACAGGTTGATTATAAAAAAAATGGTTTACCAGTTTACTAGACCAGGAAAGTAGAAATCAGTTAATAAATACAAAAATATTTATAATACTTTTGACCAATTCGATAAACTTTGACAAAATCCTTCTTTAATGTTGGATCTATTTCAATTTTTTTTTACTGTGAATTTGTTTTAGACAGAGTTATGCAAGATTCATTAATCCCTTAGTTCGTTTGCTTGCACTTTTGTTTTTCTGTTATAGATGTGGAGAGGAGGTCTGGCGAGAAGGAGAGCCAAATTTATGAAAGCTATATATTTCATCATGAATAAATTTAGAAAGTACAAATTGAGACAGTACATCTTAAATTTAGTTGAAAAGTTCAGGTTTGTATATATTTTTTTTTATTTTTTTTTTTTACCAGAACTGTAACTTTCTAGGTATCATAAAGATTTTTTCAAGGACATCTAAAAATGATATGAACTTAAACATATATTGTACATTTTCTAAACAAATATGCTGATATGGAATAGGGCAAATATCAGATAATCAATCAATCTATATATATATTTTTTTTAATAAGGAGGTTCAATAAGAACCATTTATTATTCTATGAAATTGTAAAAAAGTGACACCCATCAATACTTTCAAAGTTCTGCTTGTAGTCAGATCAGATAAATGAATAGAATGATATAACCTTAGCACTTTAGTACAGAAATGTCAGTTGTCATGTCACTGCAACACAAACATGTTGAAATTTACCAAAATAACCATTTACACCTTACACAGCTCATTAAAACAAAAACACAATTGAAATGTGCTGCCAATGAAAAAAAAAAACAAAAAGTTACCATGACTTCCATGCATAAGATACCTTTACGATTTTATTTTAGAAATGTGAAGAGAATGAAAGATTTTGGGAAGAGTATTGTGTGGCCCCACCCACCAAGTGTACTAGAAGGAATGGTTAAAATGTTACAAGTAGTTCACCACAGGTATGCTTATAACTGTATTCAGATGAAATGCCCACTAACAGGTAGGGCCTCGATGGCCAAGTGCTCTATCTCTAGCCTGTCAACACTGAGGTTGTGAGTTCAAACCTCACATGGGCAAGTTGCTTTCAACTCCAATTTTATTTGACTAAGACAAACAAGAACAAATGGAACTGGCTATACAGCCCTTGCACGGTCGGTAAGACTAGGATTGTCAGTTGCATAACATTTGTTGTTTTCTCTTGTCACAACAGCTTCTTCCATAAAAAATCTGACATCAACAATATAACCAACAGTGTTAAACACCAAATATCAATCAAAAATGGGTACAGTCCTGACATGAAACACACTGTTAACATAGCAGGGTTAAAAAAAGTTAAATGTACTTAGTTTTTGGTAGTCACCATACACTTTTATACTGACAGCTACAAGCAAGATACAGGGTTTCTAGAAACTCTTTACAGATTTTTATCTTTTATTTAGATAAGTGAAAGAACAAAAGTTTCTGTGAAAAAAACAATAAAATCAATCCAGAGATAACCCTTATTCAGAACTATTGACATTTAAACAAACCATTGAACAAAAATTGCATAAAAATTACTTATATATGATAACTAACTGAAAAATTCAGATTAACAAAAAAATTATCAAAGAGTCATGGAACAGCACATTAATTTACAAATGTTTGTAGCACATCAGTTAATTATCAGTTCAGTCTTTTAACATTTTCTATTAGTGTATTTTTTGATTAGCTATTCTGTTATATGTATTATTATGCATTTTTGTTCCCTTAAATGGCAATTATATTTTTTTGCATTGAGAACCAGCTTTTAAATGGAAATACAATAGGAAAATAAAAAGAACTATTTCTTATTCTACACATTCCCAATTCATTTGGATGTGACTACATTGACAACATCTTGGAATTCTAAGTTTTTATTAAATGTGGTATATCATTGCTGCCAATGTGATAATAGATAATATGGAATAAAAAGTGCTCTATCTAATGCTGCTTAACAAAAAATTGTTGGTTTGCAAATAAATTCCTAAAAAAGAGGCCCAAACATAAAAATGTGATCTATTAAAACATTGATTTTAGATGGCGAGCAAACATGATCCTTAAAGGTCATCCAAAGTCAGAATGGCCAGAATTACGATTAAAGACAGTGGCTCAAGATTTATTGAAAGGTCAGAGGCCAGAATGGGGTTACAGACGAAAATGGGAAGGCAATTATCTTGCCCAAGTAAGTTTTTATGTTAGATTAAAACTTTTCCATGCTTTAATTTTGATGTTATTATGTTGTTAATGCATGCTGGTGTGAAATGCACTTTATAAAATCATTTTTGTGAAAATAAAAATATTTTTATGGAAAATAGCTGTAAATAAATGAAGAAGATACCCAGAAACAGTTAATGAAATGATGAATATGTTTAAATTTTTTTCTAAAAGAGCATTGTTTTTGGTGACCTTTGATTTATGAGACTTTCTTTGAAGGGGACTATGAATTACTTCTTATGATCATTAATTTGTCTTTCCACTGAAATCACCCCGTGAAGACTTGTGCATAGATTTTAAAAAATTTAGCATTTTCGTATAAACAGGAGTTTATTTATTCATTCATATATGATCATGTCTGAATAGGTCCTCTGACAGGGATATTTTTTTGCTGTCTACAGTCATTGTCTGCAATGTCACACTTTATGTAAATCTGGGGCTCTTTTAAAAGTAACCTACCAGATTGTTATTCAACAACTTTTCTAAAAGGGCTTGCAAGAAATCAACCAGACTACAGGATATGAAGTTGTGCAACTGTTATTAAAATTTTAGCGATACCAAAACATTAATGGCCAGTTCTGCTGATATTATTTGTAAAAAGCAAGTCGCATGTATCTAATAAGTTTTCTTACAATTAGTTCTAATTTGTTCATAAGATTAGAAAAACAACAACTTCCATAGAAATTGTGATGCATTTCCCCACCTAACTTAAAACATTTAAGAAAGAAACAGTAGACACTACTTGAAGAAAATTTTCAGAAGAAAGTTTTGAAATAGGTTTTCATGCACTACTTCAGTCTATTTGATTTTAGCTTGTTTACAAATGAATTTAAGAAATACTTTGATGATTTTAAACAGGAATCAGCTGAGGTAAAGGTAAATTAGATTATTGCATGTTGATTTGTAGGTTTCAGTGGAAAAGTCTTGTTTCATATAAAATATTTTATAATTAAATTTTAGAAATCTGAAGGTATTATAAAATTTGCTCATATTTCCACTGAAACCATACGCTGCGCACAATTATGATAGTTATATGATTTATAAAATTGCTAGACATATAAAAAGGCATATTATTTTTGATAAAATGTCAGTATTTACCATTAGTAAACATGGGTCAAAAGAAGTAATTTAATTTATAGCTGCCAGCATATATTTAGAGTTTTGATTTTCAAGCAGATTTGTTGAAAAGATATGTTAGTAGTTTTAAAGAACTAAGAGCACAGCAAAATCTCTTAAAAAAGATGTCTCATTCTTAAAATTACTTGGAGACTTTTAATATTTATTTCATTATTTTTTAAGGAAAACTGAAATATTAATAAAAAATGAGATGTAGACTTCAGGATGAAAAACTGCATTAATTAAATATTCACTTTACATTTGCAGAAACATACGTACAGTTGTTGTAATATTTCCTGTACACGAGGAAATGAGTTGTACAATATCATGATTAACAATCAAAATACAAACTAATTTGAAATTGTTTGCTTCTTCTTTGTCAGTATGTTTCAACACATATCTTCTAATTCTGTCCTTCTTCAGCACTTGTTAAGCTTGCTGTGTGGCACACATACAAATGACCAAGTCTATGAATTAGAAATTAAGTTATTATTAAATGAGTATAGATACTTGATACTTCAGGTCTTCTATGTCAATCAAATATAGATTAATTCGTTTCAGTACAAGTATATCAGTTTATTATGAAATTTTAGAATTTATCATTTAAAAATATTTTAATGCATGTCATTTTGCAAATTCAGCTAAAATGCCACTTATATTCCAGCTTTAGTTTTATATTAATGAGGGGATATTTATTTAAACATTTGGTAAACATTGGGTTGTGTAGGTGTTTGTTTTACAGATTTTATTACTGATAGATATTATGGTTTTGTCATTTTGTGATGAAATCTTTGGAGTTGTTCTTCTTTGTATATATTGTACACTACATGTACTGTATCATATTTGGAATTTCTTTAAAAATATGAAATGTTTATTTTTGTATATTTTCTATTCTAACTCCATTCAAATATAATGTCATTTTGCTTTAAAAAAGCATACATACAACTTAATATCTGTTTAATTTGCTTAAAACTAGCCTAACTAAATTCTAAATTATCTTAACAAAAATCAGTAACTCTGACTAATTATTTTTTCTTTGTTCACATCTGGCAAATATTGAGTGCTAATTGACTGAAGGCCTACAGTAATCAGCTTTTTCATTTCTCCGTCCATCTATCACAAATAGATTTGGCTCTTCTATTCAATTCTTTGGAGTTAAGTAATAAATGTTGACAGGATTATTCACTACTTTTTGGAAGTGTGTCTTGTATAAGGAAGACAATCATAGTCAAAAACTTATTTTTACTAAGTCACTCATTTCTATATTTACAAAAGATGTTTCCGCTCTCTTACTTTTAAACCCCTTACAGTTTTGGGATAACTAACGGTACATCTAGACATTTCTTATTTTTGTTTGGTAAAAGCTAAAGCTACATAGTTTTCTTGTTTACTGAGTCAAGGCCTTCACTTCCCTGTGTATTTTTTTTTTTTAAATTTTATTCAATGTTAAAAAATGAAATATCTTATTTATTTTAACAAAATAGACCCTTGGCTGTTATTTCCTAAGGTAAGTGAGGAATGTATTGGTCATACCTATGGATCAAAGACTAAAGTTAGAATGGTATTGAATGATCTAATCTATTGACTGCCATTTCAGAGTAAAGATAACAGTAACACCATGGATTTTGTTGTCAAAATGAACCATCTAAAGACACAAGATAAATTTACCAAAATAATCTTCTCCTGTATGGTTAAAAAGGTAATGATAGCTATTAAGACATATTTACCATCAAATGTACTATTGAAGGAGTTGACCACCATATTGACTTTCTGAAATCCATAAATGTTGATTAATGCAATAGAATCTAGCACCTACCTCAAAAATTTCATTTTTTAAAGGGGCACTAGCTGTCAAATTCATGGTCACTGATATGACTCAAATTCTCATATTTGATTTATAACAATGTAAAACATTTATCCAAACTATCAAAAGTCTAAAATAAACAGTTTACAGAGCATGGGGTAGATAATTGTGTGTATTTTAGTCCAGACGCCATCTAATTAACTATCGATTTGACCTCAGATGACCAGATAAGCGATGTAAACATAAATAAAGATATGAATAGATTAAACCAACACGTGCAATTGGATTTTTATAGGTCTGTTTTATTTTATTTTATAGATTAAAAAAAGATGTTTCTCATTGTTTTTAACCGTATTAGAATGATTTTATGTGCATCGAATTAGTAATCAAATGATTTACCATAGTTTCACTTTCATTGTTGACATTCTTTTTCTTTAAATAACCAGTACACGTACAATGCATACATTGTCAATCTCTAGTCAGGGGTTAAATTGAAGTTCACATGAATACGGATTTAAAGAGGTTGACTCATTCACTTGCAAGTGAATAACTAATTATCAATGTTTCTTAGCATAATTTGACAAAATTGAACCTTTTTGGCTGCAAAAAGCGAATTGTTATTTCACTATTTCACTTTCATTATTGATTAAACAAAAAAAAAAATCAGACTTTAGATTTTTAGCTCACATGGCCCGAAGGGCCAAGTGAGCTTATGCCATCACTTGGCATCCGTCGTCGTCCGTCGTCTGTCGTCGTCTGTCGTCGTCCGTCGTCGTCGTAAACTATTTCAAGAATCTTCTCCTCTGAAACTACTAGGCCAAATACTTCCAAACTTTAACTGAATGTTCCTTAGGGTATCTAGTTTATAAATTATATCCGAAGTTTTGATCTATCAACAAACATGGTCGCCATTGCTAAAAATAGAACATAGGGGTCAAATGCAGTTTTTGGCTTATAACTCAAAAACTGAAGCATTTAGAGCAAATCTGACATGGGGTAAAATTGATTATCAGGTCAAGATCTATCTGCCCTGAAATTTTCAGATGAATCGGACAACCCATTGTTGGGTTGCTGTCCCTGAATTGGAAATTTTAAGGAAATTTTGCTGTTTTTGGTTATTATCATGAATATTATTATAGGTAGAGATAAACTGTAAACAGCAAAAATGTTCAGCAAAGTAAGACCTAAAAATAAGTCAACATGACTGAAATGGTCAGTTGACCCCTTTAGGAGTTATTGCCCTTTATAGTCAATGTTTAACCATTTTTAGCTCACCTGGCCGAAAGGCCAAGTGAGCTTTTCTCATCACTTGGCGTCCGGCGTCCGTCGTCGTCTGGCGTCGTCGTCGTCGCCCTGCGTTAACTTTTTCAAAAATCTTTTCCTCTGAAACTACTGGGCCAAACTTGGCCACAATCATCATTAGGGTATCTAGTTTTAAAAATGTGTCCGGTGACCCGGCCAACCAACCAAGATGGCTGCCATGGCTAAAAATAGAACAAAGGGGTAAAATGCAGTTTTTGGCTTATAACTCAAAAACCAAAGCATTTAGAGCAAATCTGACATGGGGGTAATATTGTTCATCAGGTCAAGATCTATCTGCCCTGAAATTTTCAGATGAATCAGACATTTCGTTGTTGGGTTGCTGCCCCTGAAATGGTAATTTTAAGGAAATTTTGCTGTTTTTATGCCCCACCTACGATAGTAGAGGGGCATTATGTTTTCTGGTCTGTGCGTCCGTTCGTTCGTTCGTCCGTTCGTTCGTTCGTTCATCCGTTCGTTCGTTCGTCCGTCTGTCCCGCTTCAGGTTAAAGTTTTTGGTCGAGGTAGTTTTTGATGAAGTTGAAGTCCAATCGACTTCAAACTTGGTACACATGTTCCCTATGATATGATCTTTCTAATTTTAATGCCAAATTAGAGATTTTACCCCAATTTCACGGTCCACTGAACATAGAAAATCATAGTGCGAGTGGGGCATTCGTGTACTGAGGACACATTCTTGTTGGTTATTATCTTGAATATTATTATAGATAGAGATAAACTGTAAACAGCAATAATGTTCAGCAAAGTAAGATCTACAAATAAGTCAACTGGACCAAAATGGTCAGTTGACCACTTTAGGAGTTATTGCCCTTTATAGTCAATTTTTAACCATTTTTCGTAAATCTTAGTAATCTTTTAGAAAAATCTTCTCCTCTGAAACTACTGGGCCAAATTTAACCAAACTTGGCCATAATCATCATTGGGGTATCTAGTTAAAAAAATATGTCCGGTGACCCGCCCAACCAACCAATATGGCCGCCATGGCTAAAAATAGAACATAGGGGTAAAATGCAGTTTTTGGCTTATAACTCAAAAACCAAAGCATTTAGAGCAAATCTGACAGGGGGGTAAAATTGTTCATCAGGTCAAGATCTATCTGCCCTGAAATTTTCAGATGAATCGGACATTCCGTTGATGGGTTGCTGCCCCTGAAATGGTAATTTTAAGGAAATTTGCTGTTTTTGGTTATTATCTTGAATATTATTATAGATAGAGATAAACTGTAAACAGCAATAATGTTCAGCAAAGTAAGATCTACAAATAAGTCAACATGACCAAAATGGTCAGTTGACCACTTTAGGAGTTATTGCCCTTTATAGTCAATTTTTAACCATTTTTAGCTCACCTGGCCTAAAAGGCCATGTGAGCTTTTCTCATCACTTGGCGTCCGTCGTCGTCGTCGTCGTCGTCTGTCGTCGTTAACAATTTTTCAAACATCTTCTCCTCTGAAACTACTGAATGGATTTGAATGAAACTTAAAATGATTGTTCCTTAGATTATCCTGCACAAAGTGTGTGCTTCGATTTTTGATCCGTCAAAAAACATGGCCGCCGTTACTTAAAATAGAACATAGGGGTCAAATGCAGTTTTTGGCTTATATCTCAAAAACGAAAGCATTTAGAGCAAATTTGACATGGGGGTAAAAATGTTCATTAGGTCAAGATCTATCAGCCCAGAAATTTTCAGACGAATCAAACAAACCATTGTTGGGTTGCTTGCCACTTAATTGGTAATTTTAAGGAAATTTTGCAGTTTTTGGTCATTATCTTGAATATTATTATAGATGAAGATAAACTGTAAACAGCAAAAATGATCAGCAAAGTAAGATCTACAAATAGGTTAATATGACCAAAATTGTCAATTGACCCCTTAAGGGGTAAATGTCCTTTAATGACAATTTTTCACAATTTGTTCATCATATTTGCTAACTTTAAAAAATCTTCTCCTCTGAAACTACTGAATGGATTTGGATGAAACTTAGCATGATAGTTCCTTAGATTATCCTGCACAAAGTGTGTGCTTCGATTTTTGATCCGTCAAAAAACATGGCCACCCTTACTTTAAATAGAACATAGGGGTCAAATGCAGTTTTTGGCTTATATCTCAAAAACGAAAGCATTTAGAGCAAATCTGACATGGGGTAAAAATGTTCATTAGGTCAAGATCTATCAGCCCTGAAATTTTCAGACGAATCAAACAAACCATTGTTGGGTTGCTGCCACTTAATTGGTAATTTTAAGGAAATTTTGCAGTTTTTGGTCATTATCTTGAATATCATTATAGATAAAGATAAACTGTAAACAGCAAAAATGATCAGCAAAGTAAGATCTACAAATAAGTTAAATATGACCAAAATTGTCAATTGACCCCTTAAGGGGTTATTGTCCTTTAATGACAATTTTTTCACAATTTGTTCATCATATTTGCTAACTTTAAAAAATCTTCTCCTCTAAAACTACTCAACCAAATTCAACCAGACTTCAACTGAATGATCAGTAGGGTGTATAAAATAAAGTTTGTGTTTTATTTTCTATTTTGGTCTATTTTTTTAATACTTTATGCATTAGGTCAACTATATTTGGTGTATGAAAATATTTTATGATCTATATGTCGGTTACGCAGGTTTTATTTGAACTTGACCTCATTTTCACAGTCCAATATTGAAGAATTGTTAGCTGTACATGTTTGCCTGGCATGGTTCAATATGTTCAATAAGGCATTGTTTACCAGGTGAGCGATTCAGGCTCTTGAGAGTCTCTTGTTCGTAAATCTTAGTAATCTTTTAGAAAAATCTTCTCCTCTGAAACTACTGGGCCAAATTTAACCAAACTTAGCCATAATCATCATTGGGGTATCTAGTTAAAAAAATGTGTCCGGTAACTCGGCCAACAAACCAAGATGGCCGCCATGGCTAAAAATAGAACATGGGGGTAAAATGCAGTTTTTGGCTTATAACTCAAAAACCAAAGCATTAAGAGCAAATCTGACAGGAAGTAAAATTGTTGATCAGGTCACGATCTATCTGCCCTGGAATTTTCAGATGAATTGGATAATCGGTTGTTAGGTTGCTGCCCCTGAATTGGTAATTTTGAGGAAATTTTGCTGTTTTTTTGTTATTATCTTGAATATTAATATAGATAGAGATAAACTGTAAACAGCAATAATGTACAGCAAAGTAAGAACTAAAAATAAGTCAGTATGACCAAAATGGTCAATTGACCCCCTAAGGAGTTATTGCCCTTCATAGTCAATTTTTAACAATTTTCTTAAAATTTGAAGATTTTCAATAACATTTTCCACAGAAAGTACTGTTATAGATAGAGATAATTGTAAGCAGCAAGAATGTTTAGTAAAGTAAGATCTACAAACACATCACCATCACCAAAACACAATTTTGTCATGAATCCATCTGTGTCCATTGTTTAACATTCACATAGACCAAGGTGAGCGACACAGGCTCTTTAGAGCCTCTAGTTCATAAATCTTAGTTATCTTTTACAAAAATCTTCTCCTCTGAAACTACTGGGCCAAATTGAACTAAACTTGGCCACAACCATCATTGGGGTATTTAGTTTGAAAATTGTGTCCAGTGACCTGGCCAACCAACCAAAGTGGCCGCCATGGCTAAAAATAGAACATAGGGGTCAAATGCAGTTTTTGGCTTATAACTCAAAAACCAAAGCATTTAGAGCAAATCTGACATGGGGTTTAAATTGTTTATCAGGTCAAGATCTATCTGCCCTGAAATTTTCAGATGAATTGGACAACCCATTGTTGGGTTGCTGCCCCTGAATTGGTAATTTTAAGGAAATTTTGCTGTTTTGGTTATTATCTTGAATATTATTATAGATAGAGATAAACTGTAAACAGCAATAATGTTCAGCAAAGTTAGATTTACAAATAAGTCAACATGACCGAAATGGTCAGTTGACACCTTTAGGAGTTATTGCCCTTTATAGTCAATTTTTAACCATTTTTCGTAAATCTTAGTAATCTTTTAGAAAAATCTTCTCCTCTGAAACTACTGGGCCAAATTAATCCAAACTTGGCCACAATCATCTTTTGGGTATCTAGTTTAAAAAATGTGTCCGGTGACCCGGGCATCCAACCAAGATGGCTGCCACGGCTAAAAGTAGAACATAGGGGTAAAATGTCAAAAACCAAAGCATTAAGATCAAATCTGACTGTGGTTGAATTGTTTATCAGGTCAAAATCTATCTGCCCTGAAATATTCAGATGGATCGGACGACACGTTGCTAGGTTGCTGCCCCTGAATTGGTAATTTTAAGGAAATTTTGCAGATTGAGCTCACCTTTCCTAAAAAGGAAATGTGAGCTTTTCTCATCACTTGGCGTTCGTTGACGTCGTCTGTCATCGTTAACAATTTTTCAAACATCTTCCCCTCTGAAACTACTGAATGGATTTGGATGAAACTTAGCATGATTGTTCCTTAGATTATCCTGCACAAAGTTTGTGCTTCGATTTTTGATCCGTCAAAATACATGGCCGCCATTACTTAAAATAGAACATAGGGGTCAAATGCAGTTTTTGGCTTATATCTCAAAAACTAAAGCATTTAAAGCAAATCTGACATGGGGTAAAAATGTTCATTAGGTCAAGATCTATCAGCCCTGAAATTTTCAGATGAATCAAACAACCCATTGTTGGGTTGCTGCCACTTAATTGGTAATTTTAAGGAAATTTTGCAGTTTTTGGTCATTATCTTGAATATTATTATAGATAAAGATAAACTGTAAACAGCAAAAATGATCAGCAAAGTAAGATCTACAAATAAGTTAATATGACCATAATTGTCAATTGACCCCTTAAGGGGTTATTGTCCTTTAATGACAATTTTTCACAATTTGTTCATCATATTTGCTAACTTTAAAAAATCTTCTCCTCTAAAACTACTCAACCAAATTCAACCAAACTTCATTTGAATGATCAGTAGGGTGTATTAAATAAAGTTTGTGTTTTATTTTCTATTTCGTCAAAAGACATGGCCGAAGGCATTGTTTACCAGGTGAGCGATTCAGGCTCTTGAGAGCCTCTTGTTTATATATCTCGTAGCTAGTGCCCCTTTAATAGTTTACTTATAATAACATAGGTATTGTTTATACAAACAAATCAGCCATTTCAGTTTACAAATGTAATTACTGTTATGATAAAGATGATGACCTCATGGGTACAATTCATTAACATACACAGACCACTTGTTATATCTTGAAGTTTCTGCTTTAAGCCAGTATGATTTGCTGAGACTATGTTTTGGTTTGCACACAGAAACCCCTTATATTTGCCTTAGTTGAGTTTGATTTGAGTGGGTAATTGGTCTATTTTGCTCAATTTTATATGGGTTGCTGTCTTGACTTTAATTGAGATTTGCTCTATCAGGATCACCCAACAGTTACAGATAATTACACAACCACCTTCTTAAACTACAGAAACATTGGTCACACTATGAGACTTCAGAAAATATATGATAAGAAACTACAAGGAAATATAACCTGAGACTAACAGAAAATACAATATGAGACAAAAGAATACAAACACCATTGAAGTTTGTATAAATGAGATATTGTCCTGATTTGAAGTGTACAAGTATTGGAATAATCTTCCGCTTGAGATTTTTTATTTGTTTTATGCCATGTTTTGCCATAACGTCAACACATAAGATCATTCATTATATTTCATGGAATTTATTTTATTTTAATTTCATACATTTGCAAAGCTGTAATGCATTATTTGTTTTTGTTATGTGTTAAAAAAAAATGACTGTCATGAATTTTGCTTTTCAAATTTCAATTTGATTCAAATAGAACCCTTGAATCCCATACATGTACAAAAGTAGTAAACCCAGGTGCAAATGCTAACAGACATATTCGAATCAAGTATTTGTAGATATGCAAATCGTATAAAAATTTATAACTTGTATGAATATTTCCCGCCATAGATTTCTTTAAAACATAGCATAATTTGAATAACATTTGTAAGTTATACATTATCTATATATAAATAAGTTTTACATTACTTATAGATAAATAAGCACAGTAAGCCAGCTGATAGATCCATTGCTGTCACAGACAAGTTCATTTACAAGTTGGATCCAAAGAAGAAATTTAAACCTATGAGGAAAGGAATACCAGTATCTGAGGTTTGTAATCTAATTTTTATTGAAAAAGGTTATGTGTTCCACTTCCTATCATTCAAAAACTTTGTTACTGAGTCTAATTATTTAAAAAAATGTAAGAATGCATATGTGATTTAGGAGGTAGGGTTTGTTTTGGAAAAAAAAAAGGAGTTTTCAAGGGATACAAGTTTTATTTTAGTTATAAGATTCAAAATACTCAAATTGGCATTACTTGCAGAAGTTGAAAAAGAACTTTACTCACATTTGTCTCAGAAATTTTGAATAAAAGTTTCCTGATATGTGGTATCAAACTTCATGTATGCATGCTTCACACTGTGATGGTTTTTATGCACCAATTCCTTATCAACTACCTATTTACAAAATAATTGTTTAATTTAGCCAGTGTTAAATGCTTTTAGAAATTCAATGAATGAAGAAAATAGTGTGTAACATATGATTGGATTGATTAAACTATTTCCAAGATGAAAGTAAATAGCATGATATGTCTGTCTGATACAATGCTTTATTTAAAAACACGACTTAAAACTTAACAAAAATAGATGTAAAGCAAAACAGAGATTTTAACATGGTGTTAACTGACAGTAACTTGGTTTTCTTATTGTACATAGTCATCAAGAAAATATTCATTTTTGTCATCCACTGCTCAAACTCTTCAAGAATATAATCTTAGATAGTGGCACATTTTGAAATAAATCCTTTCCCTTATTTATTGATAGGTGACAGGGGTGAGTGTTTCACCTGGTAAAGATCAGTTAGTAGCCATACATCTATCATCAGAGAATGATCTGGTAGTCTGTCTACAGAATCCTGGCAAGGAGGAGAGAGTTGGAGAATTTATAGGTACCCTAGGCAGACAATGGCAATTGTAAGTCTTTCTATATTTTGTGTAAAATTACTCAAAATGTATAATGAATTAAGATCTTTCAGTAAATTGTTATTCTGGATAGTACATCTGTAACAGATAAACTATTAGGATATATGACATCTCAAGTCTTAACAATTTACAACTTCTGTAAAAACTTGCATAATTTTGTTTTGGTTGGTATAATGCTATGTCGTTGTCGTGGTCCAAAGACACATTTGGTTGTCGGACAATAACTTTAGTTTAAGTGAATGGATCTGTATGAAATTTTTTAATAAGGTTCAATACCACAAAAAGAAGGTTGAGATTTATTTTGGGGATGAGGGTTCCAACCGTTTACCCAAAATTAGTTTCAGGATAATTACTTGTGTATAAGTAGATTTTTTCCCATTTTCTTGAAGGAGTTCATATTTTTGAAAAGTTTCAAGAAGAAATCTTCAATTGCACAGTATTGTGCAATAGATTTCATTTGTAGGATCCCTGACCAAATTTATTTTGTGTCAGAAACCTATATTATGTAAAAAAAAAAATTGATCATAATCCAAATTCAGACAGTATAAAGCTTGAATATTGTGTCCAAATTTGCCCCCAACTGTTCAGGTTTGACATCTGCAGTTGTATCAGGCTGCACTCAGCAAAGCTTTTAATTATCACATAGTTCCTTTGTCTACGATATCGTTAAGTTTGGCTTGAAACTTCATCTGTGGTATTGTTCTTGCCTTGAGTGTGGTAAGTGATATAACTTTCTCTTCCATCAGGTGATCTTTCCATTTTACTGTGGATTCAGTTATTTTCATAGGTACCAATTTTTATTGATTGAGGAAAGCATGCATATTCCTGGATATTTAATTTCGTAGTTTTGGCAATGTCTGCATACATTCCTGTACAAAATTTGTAAATTCTTGGTTTCCCTGTACCAACAAAATCGGCAAAAATTAGTATTCAACAAATATTAATGAATCCACAGTATATAATTCATAGGAAAAATAAAAGTCTGAAGGAAGATTTAAATTTAATTTGAAATATAGTAATTTAATCTTATAATGGAATAAATGCATCAGTAACACATTATTATTTCTTTATAGATTTAACAGAGAACTGAAGGTTCAGACATTAAAACCAATACCTTGTATGCTTGGTGGGAAGAGACGAACAATTAATGTGCGTCCCACAGCTAACAATGGTGGTCCAACATTCCAGAAAGATGGCGTAGACATTGCTTTATTGTGGCCAGAATCTGGATGAACAACGTAGAAATCAAATTTTATTTTGCTGTACTAAATGTTCCTATTGTTATGCATAGTGGTGCAAAGAATTAGAACATGCATTCTCAAATCATTATAAAGTGGGTACATTTAGCGGAGATATATAATTAAAAAAGTGCTTCAATAAATTTTAGTTAGAAATATTAATTAAAAAGTAAGTTTTAGGCTTAAATATATGCTTATGAAAGTTTTGGGGTAGAAGGACAAGAAATTGATAATATACCATACATTATTTTTTCATTCTTGTTTCTTTATGTTGATAAATTTTTCTGGAAGGCCAAAGTAAATGCATCGGAATTATTCTAATTTTCATGTACAATACAGCATATATGGTACTAAAATCAGATTTTAAGAGTAGAGTTTATATATGTATATATTCTTATAAATCATAATTAAACCATTAATATATGTGTTCAAACTAAATGTAGATCTGATTAGTGTTTTGGAATTGCTATTTGCCAGAACCATGTGGTTAAATTTTGAAAACAATATTTTTCAAAAATATTTTTCAAACACCAATCTACTTTTGGACTTCAAGTGATAAATAATAAGGTTTTATTTTTTCATGAATTGTTTTTATTCAATGTAGATACAGTAATTATGAAAAGTAAAGTTAGTTTGTATTTTTTGTTGATAAAGAAACTGTAGTCTTGGTAATAAAGATCCTACCCTAACACCGTTGCAGATTATTCATTATTGCAATATATGCACTTCATCTTAAATATAAAAGTAATCTTATAAAAACTTGAATAAGATAGCAACAATGAAATCATTCCAAAACACTAAAAGTCAAATGTAGATTTTTATTAATGTGATATTGTTGATATTGAAAACTATGTTACTTATCATTATATTTTTGTATTTTATTATAAATTCTATTTTATTTGTGCCTTAATGTCAAAGTGCTTTATCTTATTCTAATGAAATGTTTAAAGGACATGGTTTCAAGAAGTCTCAGACTTACAATATTAAGAATTATCAGTCATAAATATGTTTTATGTTGTTTGTACTAGTGACTTATAAATGCAAGGTTTCACTTTGTAGCCATGCAATTTGAAGAAGTTTTAAGACAGTGATGGGATCATGGAATGTGAACTTCCATTTGACTTTGATAGGTCTTTTGACTTGTTGTTTCTGAATTGCAGGACTTAATTCATCAAGTTAAAAACAAATGGTTTGGTCCATTCATAGAATGACATTTGAATACAGCTAATAAAAACTTAGGTTTGATACAATTCCCCAGTAGATTTAACTTGAAATAATGTGCTTTAGTTGTTAAAAATTAAGGATAGCATATCAAGAGCTTGTGACAAAGCTGTTTCTTATTTAGAAAAGTTTCCCTGTATAGAAATAGGTAATTCTGAGAGAAAATTATAGATTTGCAAGCTTTTACAGGCAGCATTACGGTGTATTTGTTTTGTTATTTTTGAAAAACTAGTCAATGTGCAGATCCTGATCAAAAGTCATTTTATATCTTTGCAAGTATCAGCAGCCCTTTTTATGAAAGAAAATGGCTAATGACATTGAGAGCCTATTTGCTTAATGATTTTCTTTCGATTTTTAAATCATTTTAAGGCCTCATTCCCTTACATTAAGATTTTACTTAATATTTTGTCAGTATAGGCTCTAATGTATTTTGAATGCAATACAATTGATGCCATATTTTTTTCCAATGTGAAGATAACATGTCTATTAAACAAGCAATATTTATTGACAAACTGCTGCTAATGAACAAACTTTTATGTATTCCTAAGGATTTCTTAGATGAATATGATGCTTACCCTATACTGATTCAACAACTTCCAAATATAATATCTGATTTATCTTATTCATAACCTGTGTTTGACTATTTCAGATAGTTGTAATGTCAAAACATGCAGCTCTTGCATAAGAAATGTTTTTGGTTGACTACATTGAACTTCAAACTTATTTTCAAGGTCTGAAAAGACTTTTTTTAAAGTAAAATGTGTACAATTATTTGATATCATTTACTTAAGTGCTAGTCATTTAATTAAATCAAATGGTCACACATTATATAATATTGAGATCAGGAACGTTTTTTTAATATATGTACATATATTTTGTTATTTTATTGACTTGTTCATATTTGTTTTGTTAACATCTATTCGTCAAATTCATTTAAGTAACAAACTACTAAAATATATAATACAATAGGACCTAACATAAGTACTTTGTAGTTTCTAATTGAAACTTTGACAGAACACTTATATTTTCATTGACAGACCAACAGTGAGGTGTGATTTTATATGATTATGAAACCAATGAAAACATCTAATACTTTTGAGAGGGGCGATAAAACTAGAAACAATAACAAAAGGTCATCCTTCTTTATGGTGGCAGAAAACCAATACCAACCTCATATAAAATCACTTAAACTTATTCACCTCATTTGTTATAGTGTAATAAAGAAATGTGTGAATGCCATCAGCTTTGTCCATATTAGTTTTACATATACAAATTATTGAATTTTTTTATATTTTTTTTTTCTTAGGTTTTAACCTTTTTTCATTAAAATTAATTTTCCATTATTACATATTACTTTACGTGTCAATAATCTCAATAACTGGTTAAATCAGTTTTTAAGGTTAAGCAGTATCTTTCAGGTATCATTATATACTGTAGTTAATTATACATATATTTATATATTTTTAAAGTACATAGTTGCTTTTATAATCCTTGTAAAGTAATATAGCAAAATATACTAAACAGTTATTTTAGGACGTTCCTTTTATATTAAAGCCTGGTGATAACACATGTTTATTAAGTCCTATAGTATTTAGGTTTTTGTACTTCCTTGGTCTTGGAAATTTTAAGTTTGAGTTTAACTGATGAAGCTAAATTAAGAAAAGAACTTTCTAAGCACTGAAATTATAAAATGAATTATAGGATTATTTTTTTTCAAAATTTTTAATACCTGAAAGGTGATTTCTGTGATGATCCTTGATTTAGAAGAAAGAGTCAATAATTCATTTCTTAGTAAGAATAAATAGGCAGATAGCACAACAAATAACCTATATTAATGAAACTGGGGTAAATGTCTTCATTCAGCAGAAACTTTTTTCATATTCATACCAGATAATGTCATTTTTACATTTTATATAATTTCAGTTATAATATGGAAAATATATTTAAGTACTTTCTAACAAAAATTCCTGCATGCATTATGAAATTCAGTTATATAAGTAAAAAATTGACTTAAAAAGTTCATAAAAAGTTCATGCATCTGACTCATATTCATCAGGAAGTCTCAAACCTACACATTTCCAAGCCAGGGATGTTTAAAAATCTAGAAACATTTCATTTGGGACTAAAAATAAATAGTGACTTCTATTTCAACTATGATACATCAATTTTTAATTTGTGCTTATCACTTATATAAATATTTGTTTTTCTTAACTTAAGAGTTTATCTGAATTATATATTTGTCAATTGTGATAATTTCTGCTCATTTACAGATAGAAATCCACATGTTTACACCCATTATTTAAATGTCTCTAATTAACACTCTTTTCTACAGTAACAAAGTAGAATATATCAGTGTCCCTTGAGCAGATTATGACCAGTTATTATCTACATATGTTATTAACAGTTCTTTGAGGCTTTTATACTATTTGATATATATTGATGGTTATGGGGAATATTTGGTGCATAGATATATTCATTCATGACAATTAATAATTAATTAGGAAGGTTAAGAAGTATTTTAATTAAGTTATTTTTAATTGTAAATTTGTCTCTTTTTGACAATGTTAAAAGTCTTGAGTCTTTGAAAAAAAATGTTTTAAAAGTCTGTATTTTGAATTCTTTCTTTTTTAATTAGATTGTCTCTGCTGTCAAAAAATTGCTTGCTTGCTGTTATTTATATTATAGCACAATTATCTTAAATATGGTGACATAAAATTTATGATTGGTATATAGCTTGTTGAACCAAGTAGTTCCTTTTTGAATGAATATGATCATATGATTTAAACTTCTTAAAAGTTTTACCAGTCAAAAGACTTGACTTAGTAACAATCACCAAATTAGTAATTCAAAAGTATGGTTAATTTATTATTGGCTTATCTTACCATTCTGGCAGATCAAATTGTTGTTCATTAATTCTGAAGTTATATTGATATAAATTGTCTTCCTTTAATGATTTAGTAAATGTTTTGCATGGGGTAATTTTATCCACATTTTAGATCTGATTATCTTCCTGACAATTTCTTTATGAGGCATGGGATGTTTTTTTTTATGCTAGGAGTTCTGGTTTATGCTTTCTTTACATACATATATTTTATTGTTTTTGTAAGATTATATGGTATATATTTATATGTATATCTTATTATACATATTTGAAATGGCTATGAATAAACTTTCATACATACAGCTTATTTCTTCTTTCATAGTACAATATGTATTGAGCAGGTTTTACCCTTTTTGGTTTAAGATTGCATGAAATGCAATCAAACCCTATGTTACTGACTTGAATGTATAAATCTTCCAAGATTTATTGCTACCTTTTTGATACACAAAATAGAGTGCATTGATCATATCATTCTATACATCCTCTCAATGGGGTTATCAACGTAAATACATGCTCAGATATTCAAGTCACAAAACAATGTAACACCTGTCAAGAAAATTACATAACTTTTGCAAGGTGCAGGAATCTAATATCTGGTCTAAAAATATAAATGCTGTCATTGTTAAAGTCATCTTTAAAAATTAGAGTTATCTCCCATTGTCTAGAATTTTAGTTGAATCAACTACAACCAATGCTTTATTGACAATGCAATATTTTTAATCTACCCACTGATAGTTATCACATTCTTTAACCTTTGGTGCTTACAAGCACTTTGATTTTGTTTGTTAAAGATTTTGAGAAACCACATAATATACATTTGTAGTAGTATGGACATTAACATCTACACTTTTTGAGACGAGCCTAGTATTTGATTCCAAGCCCTAATTGAAATTAAGCTCAAATATGATAAATATGTATTCCTTGTGAAATTTTAACCCATGCTTTTGGGATATTTTGGCAACTATGATTGTGCAGTTTCCAATCAAAAAGGCTACTTGACCAACCGCATTAGCTATCGTAGCAAACTTCCAATTCTTTAGCCTGGAACTAATATTTATTATGTCTTCACATATTCCACATATGTTGGGTATTAGTTTAGAGCTGGTACAATTATCTTTATTATTCCCGTTATATTTTACCCTTATTTAACAGAAAAACTTGAATAAAGAATGGTGACCTGAAAATTTGAAGGAACCACAAATTGTTACTCACCCATCTTAGTCCTGAAAAGTGAGACTTGGTTTTACTCTTTCTATCAGTGGTAGCAGTGTCAACAAAGTTCACATTAAAGAATTATCCTAATTTTGAAATAAACAATCAACATTTTACTTTGCTTCATAAAAAAGAATGGCCAACGTAGATACAAGTATCTTGTCTTAGGGAGGGATAAATCATACTTTGTAAAGAATCACTCTGATTCAAACAAAAAATTCTCTGAAACCGATATTATCAAGATGCTTGATTTCTTGATTGACAACATATTTGTAACGTTCGGAGGACGTGTTTTTCAACAGACTGTCGGCATCCCAATGGGAACAAACTGTGCCCCTCTACTTGCCGACTTGTTTCTTTATTATTATGAGGCTGACTTCATGCAGGAACTTCTTAGGAAGAAAGATAAGAAGTTAGCAATATCCTTTAACTCTACTTTCCGCTATATAGATGACGTTCTTTCACTAAACAATTCAAAATTTGGTGACTATGTGGAACACATCTATCCCATCGAATTGGAGATAAAGGATACTACAGATACAGTTAAGTCGGCTTCATATCTTGACTTACATCTAGAAATTGACAATGAGGGTCGGTTGAAAACAAAACTTTACGACAAAAGAGATGATTTCAGCTTTCCAATTGTGAACTTTCCATTTCTAAGTAGCAACATTCCAGCAGCACCTGCATACGGGGTATATATCTCCCAATTGATACGATATTCCCGTGCTTGCATTTCCTATCATGATTTTCTTGATAGAGGGTTACTGCTCACAAGGAAGCTATTAAACCAAGAGTTCCAAATGGTGAAGTTGAAATCATCCCTTCGTAAATTTTACGGACGCCATCACGAGTTGGTTGACCGTTATGGAATAACCGTTTCACAAATGATATCGGATATGTTCCTTACGTCGTAACTACAATCCCCTTCCCTTTCATGAATGTGACCTACCGAATTAGACTATTTACCGGATTTGTAATCACATAAGCAACACGACGGGTACCACATGTGGAGCAGGATCTGCTTACCCTTCCGGAGCACCTGAGATCACCCCTAGTTTTTGGTGGGGTTCGTGTTGTTTATTCTTTGGTTTTCTATGTTGTGTCATGTGTACTATTGTTTTTCTGTTTGTCTTTTTCATTTTTAGCCATGGCGTTATCAGTTTGTTTTAGATTTATGAGTTTGACTGTCCCTTTGGTATCTTTCGTCCCTCTTTTATTGTTCCACTTTGTTTGAAAGGAATAAAGGATTTCAAAATTGGTAGTGTAATTGTATGATAGTTTAGCAATGAACAAGACTGAAGAGACATTGATTGTCGAGATGTAAAATACTTATCTAACGGATTCAGAAGTGAGCTTTTTTTTTCTAGGCTTTCATCAATGATATATATTAATAATTGAAATAACATGTATTCGGTTTGAACTAGACGTTAGATGGTATGAACATATCAAAACAGCATCCATTGTTTCATGTAAATCATTCAAGAGAACACTGTGTTCCTAGCCATATGGGTGATATAAAAGATCATTATCCGGAAGACTGAGGAACAATGCATGATCTCAAAGCTCTGTATGAAACAACTAAAACTGATCAAGCAAAAGTAATTTGAATTTTTGCGTATGTTGGTGAATCTTGCTCTAGTCAATTCATTACCGAACTGAACAAAGAAATAACACGACGGGTGCCGTATACGGTACAGGAAATGATTACCCTTCCGATGCACCTGAATTCACTCCCGGTTTTTAGTGGAGGTCGTGTTGTTTCTTATTTATTATTTATAACTGTTGATGTAAATGTCCTTTGGTTTTTTGAGTCTTTGTTTACTCCTTGGTTTTGATTATTATTGTCTTAAAGGCTTACAAAAAAAATTACTACCGTCTTTGCTCACTTTCTGCATTGAATAAGTTAACTTTACAACAGTAAACTCGTCATTCTCTTACAAAGGCGACTTGTTTTTTTCTACATGGATAAAAATTGGACGATGGTCATGGTTTGATTGAAAGCATCAATAGCCTTTTTAAGACAATATTTCCTTGAGTATGCTCCGTTAGACTATCAATAAATTGATTTACCAGACCCTAGAAAGCAATTGTACCGCCAACAAAGGCCAATTTAAACTCGGCGAAACAGAAGTAAATACTCTGGAGAATTGATCAACTAAGAAGACAAGAAAAGTCCTTTCCATGGAATCCTTAAAGCAAATTCGTCCGGCACAGCTATAACAGGAATGTTTGTCGGCTCATGCTTTCCTTTGTGTTCGTTAACTTTCCTCAATTCTTTCGGAATGCTAGTCTGAACTGTTTTCCAAATGTTTCAAAAGAATTGTAGATGCGCGTTGACCTCGTGCGTCTTTACTTATTTTGGGGATCAAATTTGATCTCACTCTTTCGTATTACAGTTATTGGCTTGCCAATTGAAGGTGCAGATTTATTTTAACAGTTATAACACAAATTTATGAACGTATTTCCAAAATACATTGAGCACACAGATAAGATTTTTGTTCTTGAATGTTATTTGAAAGCTTTTCGGGCTGAAATATTTAAGATATTTATCCTATTTAAAAAAAACTAAATTTGTTTTTATGTGTCTTAAATTATCTCAATTTCAAGATAAAACACAAGTGTTTATAAAGTTGGCACAGCAAACATCTTACATTTCAACCTGCGTGAACAATAATATTTTCCAAAATCCAAATGCTATTAAACTAATAATGTGTTATGAAATCGAATAGATAGGTGGTTTCTTTATCAAAAGTATAGCACTCTTATGGTCTTGGATGAGTGTTAGTTTAACCGTATGGAAATATTATAAATAATAAAGTTGTCAGATATGGTAGACGTAGATAAATGCTACAATAAAGTTGATACTAAACAGGTTAATGTAAATAACATCAATGGTCGAATAGCTGCCCACCATTCGATAAATGTTCAGTAAATGCGTAAAATATTAAATTATACGATAATCATCATTGCTTAATGATATTACCGTATACCAACTTATTTATTCATAAATTCAATTATCTGTCTACTGCAAGAACACGAGGACATAGTATTGTATAATACAGCCGTCAGCAATGAACTTTTTATAACCCTTTCTTTGATTTTTTGATACAAATTAAAAAAGCAGTATTTTGTATCATAAGGAAAATGTCAACATTTAATCTTCCCTATATTGATAATCAACTCTCAATAGAATTGAGAATGAAAATGTAGAATGTGTCAAAGGGACAACAACCCGACCAAAGAGCAAATAACGACCGAAGTCCACCAATAGGTCTTCAATGCAGCGAGAAAATCACGCACCTGAAACGTGCTTCAGCTTGCCCCTAAACAAAAATGTATACTAGTTCAATGATAATGGACGTCATACTAAACTCCGAAATATACACGAGGAACTGAAATTAAAAATCATACAAGACTAACAAAGTCCAGAGGCTCCTGATTTGGACAGGCGCAAAAATGCGGCGGGGTAAAACATATTTTTTAGATCTCAACCCTCCCCCTATACCTCTAGCCAATGTAGAAAAAACAAACACACAACAATACGCACAGTAAAACTCAGTTTTAAAGAATTCCGAGTCTGATGTCAGAATAGATAACAAAAGAAACTAATCAAAATGACTATTTCACATAAATAAAAAAATACTACTAGCAGTTACTGACATGCCAATCTAGACCTCAATTAAACTGATTGACAACGTAACTATATACCGTCTTAATCAGTCTGTTTAGAGATTTTGCTAGCTTTTGAGGCGAATGCCGACATTTTGTGCTTTGTAAAAAATATTACCACAAAGAATGATTGTGAAATACCTGAACGTATAAGATGTCTGCATGTTGAATTATATTTACCGAAAATTTAGTAAATGTTTTGACTAGTTTGTGATATCGAAAACCCTGGTGTAATACTCTTCAGTAATACATACATTTCTCGCGCTGAAATAGTTGTTACATACACGAGCGATTCGTACAAGTCGAAATATATAAACACCATAAGATGGTGACAAGGGAACGTCGCCATCTAAAAATGGATACTGAATGATAGGAAATGAAAAATCTTCTCTTTTATCATAAATTTTGGTATTAAGCTTCCCGTTAATGATACGATATATCAAGATCGATAAAGGGCAGTGTTCATTGTTGGTATTTGCTTTCTTTAAAGTTAGTTCAACAGGATAAATTTCTTTAGTATCCATTTGATTCGGTGTGTATTTTGTTTCTTAATAATATGAGGCAAAGTGGTATATAGTGTAGAAAAATTAAAAAGTTCAAAGTCACCAATATAAACATGTAATTTATCAAGTACTTCCAACGAATTTTTAACACTCAAAAAGTAATTAATTTCGCTATTTTCCGCGGCCTTATTTGAACAATTTAGTATCAGGTTTTTGATTTTACCAAGTGTACTAGTAAATATAATAGACCATTTAGTAGTGGAACAATGGCTTGCTGACGAAATATTTAAGACAGTGACAATGTTTCACTCTATAACAAGGAATAGATGAGTTAATAAACTCATCATGATACCAGGATTGAAATTTTGTATTTACGCCAGACGCGCGTTTCGTCTACAAAAGACTCATGAGTAACGTTCGAATACAAAACAGTTTAAAAGGCCAAATAATGCACGAAGTTGAAAAGCATTGAGGATCAAAATTCCTAAAAGTTTTGCCAAATACAGCTAAGGTAAACTATCAACATAAATTCAAAACACAAGTGTTTATGACGTGAAAAATATGCAGTTTGTTCTAAAACAGAGAAAAATCATAAATTGACAAAAATTGATAGCATTGTACATTTGACATAAAAAAAAACCATTAAACTATGTTAAAACTTCCTTATATCAACATCTACTGATATGTTTTTAATTTAAATTTATTCAGATTGGTCCAATTTATCTTTATTTAAAGTGTGAACAAAAGTTTAATTGTGGAACCGTATTTTTTACACGAATTGCCCAAAAATAGGTAAAAGTCATAAAAATTAGATACTTTAAAAAGGTCGTAGCAAAAAAGAAATGCACCACCATATGATTTTATCTTTACCAATTATTCGTTGACAGTCAAAAAATCAGGTTAAGAAAAAAAGTTTAATTCTAGAAATGTTTTTTTTTCCTCAGATATGTACATCCTTAAATTGTCAATTTCCAGATAGGTGTTTATAAAGTTGGCGCAGCAAATATTTTACATTTCAACATGCGTGGATCAATAATATTTTCCAAAATCCAAATGCAATGAAACTAATAATGTGTTATGAAATTGAATTGATAGGTGGTTTCTTTATAAAAAAAAATAGCCCTCTATAGTCTTGGATGAGTGTTAGTTTAACGGGATGTCAAAATGGAAATCAGATATGGTCCACACGTTGTCGACACGTGATTTATATGCAAATTTAAAACTATGATAGACGTAGATAAATGCTACAATAAAGTTGATACTAAACAGATTAATGTAAACAATATCAATGGTCGAATAGCTACCCACCATTCGATAAATGGTCAGTAAATGCGTAAAACATTAAATTATACGGTAATCGTCACTGCTTAATGCTATTACCGTATTAAAGTGTCATGACAATATAAACTTATTTATTCATCAATGTAATTATCTGTCTTATGCAAGTACAGAAGAACTTAGTATTTTATAATTCTGAGGTCAAAAAATAAAATGTTCATAACTCTTTCTTAAAACTGTTGATACAAATTGAAAAATACAGTATTTTGTATCATTATGGAAAACTTCGATATTTGAAAATCTTCCCTTTATTGTTATTCAACCCTCACCTACATTTTAGACAGTTCCAATGTTGCACTCCGTAACAAGGAATAAATGATAAAAGTATTATTGATTTAAAATGATTAAAAAAATACACGTTGGACGCATTAAACTTACGTTTCATTTTTATTTTTATAGCACTTGCCGCTAAAAGAGGGGGGTGCTTTTAGTCCCCGATAAAAGATTGACTAAAGTGATTCGATTGTGGATGTAAATCGATTGGGTCTTTTAACAAAGTATTGCACAGGTTTGAATATGTACTTGGTTTGATCTACTGACAGTCTTTTTAAGAAACAGAAATACTAATTACCTCAACAAAAGTTGACCTTTAATGAATATGGCTATTATTTGTGGGTCTCCGAAAAACGTTTCAAACATATCAAAATACATTATTGTTTCATTTTTAAGTAATATAAACATCAACTTATTTTCAAATTATAACATATGAGTATGTTAGTTATATGAGTAGAGTCGGCCTCATATCTTGACTTACATCTAGAAATTGGCAATGAGGGTCGGTTGAAAACAAAACTTCACGACAAAAGAGATGATTTTAGCTTTCCAAATGTACACTTTCCAATTCTAAGTAGCAACATTCCAGCAGCACCTGCATACGGGGTATATATCTCCTAATTGATACGATATTCCCGTGCTTGCATTTCTATCATGATTTTCTTGATAGAGGGTTGCTGCGCACAAGGAAGCTATTAAACCAAGAGTTCCAAATAGTGAAGTTGAAATCATCCCTTCGTAAATTTTACGAACGCCATCACGAGTTGGTTGACTTTTATGGAATAACCGTTTCACAAATGATATCTGATATATTCCTTACGTCGTATATACAATCCCTTTCATGAATGTGACCTACAAAATTAGACTATTTACCGGAGTTGTTATAACATAAGCAACACGACGGGTACCACATATGGAGCAGGATCTGCTTACCCTTCCGGAGCACCTGAGATCACCCCTAGTTTTTGGTGGGGTTCGTGTTGCTTATTCTTTAATTTCTATGTTGTGTCATGTGTTCTATTGTTTGTCTGTTTGTCTTTTTTCATTTTTAGCCAGGCGTTGTTAGTTTATTTTCGATTTATGAGTTTGACTGTCCCTCCGGTATCTTTCGTCCCTCTTTTATATTTATATGATTATTTGAATAACAATGCACAGCCCAAAATTTCATTATACATATAGTATTCTGTTTTTAAAAAATACAATATGTAAACATTCATATATTTGATGCAGTGTATAAAAGTCAAATCTTTATTTTATAATTCCCTTGATTTATAAACGACTTATAAGATTTGAACATCGGTAAGGCTATGTTGTCTTACATTTAAGGATTGGAGGAACTGCTTTATGACTTGTTACGATTGATTTATACATTACTTAATATAGATTAAGTATCTTTTAATTCTTGAATACAAAGTAATTGGTTCTTGAATATTGGACATTTATGCATTTTGAACTGTGATTTTCTCTGACTTTAGAAGTAACTTTCACTTCAACGCTAGAATACAAGACATGCGTTTATAGAATGCGATGCTATTATAACATAGAAAAGTTTGATACTTTAAATTATCAACATCAAGATTAGAAACTTTTCTTTTTGAGTTCAGTATTTTTGTGATTTTACTTTTGTCAAAACACAAGTGTTTATGATGTAAAAACTCAGATGTTTAAAAAGCGTAGATACACAAAATAAGATATGGTATGATTGCCAATGAGACAAGTCATGTAAAACCTGATATCGTCATTGGTAATTTTAATTAGATAAGCTCGACAGTACACTGTTAACACAATGCTGTTACGTGATTTGTAGCCTAGTTGTGAACTTTTGAAGACAAAGAAAAAAAATATTTACTAAATTCATGATACTTAACAAATTAACACAAACCAAACCTAAGATTAACGGGCTGCTAACCATTTGCTTATAGGTCACTAATTGTGTAAAATGTAACATGGATATGATAATTGCTGCCTTACTAACCTTATATAACCATAACAAAGATAGCATAGTTAGTGCTTTGTTGACCTTATATAACCATTTATCACCACAATGGATAACGTTATTAATTATGTTTTCAAAAATATCGTCTCAATAATAAGTTATGACAATGATGAAAAATGATTCCGGCTTGTTGGGCTTCAAATTTTGGTTGCAATAAGACATACCATTATCCAACTATTTGCATTACCGCGTTTTTAGATAACACAAGTATGCTTCTTATCATGATGAGTAGTTATGTTTTGATTGTGATAATTTTCAGAATGAGTGTCCCCAAATTATGAAAAATTAACCCTCGACTAATGACTCATTATAACTCAAATAGGCTTTCACGACTCGTTATGAAACCATTACACACTGTTAGCTTGGTTGTAATAAACTACCTGTCAATTTTGAGATTTTTGCGATTATCTGTTTACGCAGTGTTCGACGTCAATAGTGAAAGGAGTAATATCAGAATGTCATATTGGCTACCATCGAATCACATTATGTTTTTGACAAAGTCACAGCTATTGAAAGTAAGCACGGACTCGATGTGAAAGAACATGTCATTCGTTGCGTTTAACAAT
The DNA here is from genome assembly GCF_965363235.1 of Mytilus galloprovincialis. Taxonomy (NCBI): domain Eukaryota; kingdom Metazoa; phylum Mollusca; class Bivalvia; order Mytilida; family Mytilidae; genus Mytilus; species Mytilus galloprovincialis. Next base: position 99,529,478 of record NC_134839.1, read on the forward strand.
CAATCTATCATTGTTTAATTGGCCATACTAAATTATCACGCCAATTAAGGCGGGAATTGTTCTTCCAACTAAAAATATCGTATCAATGATGCGTTATACATGTACGTTTGATATCACCAGTAATTAATCTTATACAGACGAAACTTCATCCTGCGTACGAAAAAGGTAAAATACAAAAAAAAAAAAAAAAAAATACAAAACTCCGAGAAAAATTCATAACGGACAGTTCCTACTCAATGGACTTTACAAAGTTTTTAAATCATTCTAGCTATTATTATTGACCAAAAACTGAAACTAACTATGTCTTCACTGTTTCGGATATTTATTGACATTAAAGACCCAAATCCTGAAATTGTTTTTTTTTCAAATACTAGTATAGATTAGGTAATCAACCCCTTGTTAGCATTTAGATAAAAGTTTTGTAAACACTTTATTGATGATTATGACAATATCAAAAACAAATTATATTATAACAGAAATGTTGACTACTGGGTTATTGATACACATGGAGAGAAAACCTACACCTGCAGTATGATTGACCCAGTGGTTGTTAATAAATCATCACAAATACCAGGATTGAACTTTTGTACGCCAGATGCTCAAAAAGACTTTTCTGGATGTTTTCAGTTCTAAGAACAGCGTTAAATATTGATTTTGAGTATCAAAACTGTTGAAAAGCTGAAACCAAATAACTATTTATCTCAATCACCAAAATGTTTTTTTTTCATTATTTTTTTTTTATCAAAAACTTATTCGAGATGGTAAAACAATGTAGTTCGTATATTGATGAAATTATTTCTTGTTTTAAAGTACATCCAATTTAAAAGGGTTGACTAAATCAATTTTTAAAAGAATAACTATTCGGATGACAACTGTCATAGTCCTGGCTTGGTATAGACATTTTCTTATGTAGAAAATTGTGGATGAAACCTGATTTTATAGCTAGCTTAACCTCTCACCTGTATGACAGTCACACCAAATTTCATTATATTGACAACGATATGTGAACAAAACAAACAGACATAATTGGTAAAAATTTCAAAAAAGGATACAACCGTCGTCAACATTGCGTTATAATCTTAATCACTATATCACTATGTAACAAATTAAAGATGCACACAGACAAAGAACATAGGCAAAAATGAAAACCAGAATGCAAAAAGTTACAATATCACAATGACGGTATGCATAAGTACAAAGCCACGTCATATGTATCAAAGAAACGCAAACAGTCATATAGACAAGGCACATTAGCAAAATGAAAGAAATCCTACAAAATATAGCAATATAAATTCCCTCGATCGCTTATCTGGGCAACAAGAAATTGTCTTAGAAGTATTGTTTCTCAGTTTTTATCATACAATGATGGATAAGGTTGCACAAACCTAGTTTTAAGGTTAATAACGTTTAAATGTTAAACGTTACTCAAATAATGAACCGTTTCAATGTTAAATGGACACTTGAAATTTTAAAACATTCACATTTTTTAACTTTGGATGAACATTTCACTATATCTATAATACTTAAATAACGAGGTCCAATTTGTCAGCCGTCATCGGGTAAAAACGACAGATCAACGAATTCAACTTTATATATAGCTTATATAGGACAATGATTTAGATTAAAAATTACACCACTCCAGACCCTTTTGTTTTCCACATAATTAATATTGCCAAAAATGAACAAGTTCCGGGTCGATTCCGATAGTATATTCACCTGTAACCTATTATCCATTCTCTACGTTCCGCATCTGACAGGTGCACCACCAAAAGGTGTATTTAGGATTTTGCTATATACAGGGGTCATAATCACAGGGTTGACACTACTAAATTCAATCATTGTCAAATTGTTCCCTATTATAGTATTTTAATCAGTAAGACTTTCTAAGATAACAATACGAATACTGAAAATCTGGACTTAAAATAAGGCGTATAGGTACAAATTTCAATTTATTAGCGGGCATGACGTAAAACAGCGAATCAAAGAATTCAACTTTATTTATAACTAATATAGGACAATGCTGTTGATTAAAAAATACTCTATTCAAGGACCTTTTGTTTTCCAAATAATTAATATTACTAATAATTGATCAGTTCCAGGTCGACGGATTCACACAGAAAGAGTTTCAAAGCAGAGAAAACTGTATCTTATCATCGGCATGACTTTATCAGATGACAATAGACAATACCAATACGGATCCGTGATTTCACGGTAGTGTTCTAGTATATATTATATGTTATTCAGGTCTCAGACAGGGTATATACTGTGACATTCCCGGCTTAAAGTTTATATCCCCTGAGCCGAAGGCGAAGGGGATATAAGCCCTAAGCCGGGAATGTCACAGTATATACCCTGTCTGAGACCTGAATTACACATATATTACGGATTACCCCTGACTTAATGTTATTTTCCAGTGCAGGTATTTGTTGACAACACATATATATTGAATGTTCGGCATACGTGAAGAATTTTCTAATTTGCTGTGAACATAATTTTATCGTGTATGTAATAATTTTTAATAACACTTTTAACATCAAATTAAAGTATTAAAAGTATTAATTGCGTGATTTTGTATCAAAAATGTATTATTGACTGAAGCACGTCATTATTTTCCCTCTGTGAACCTCTGACAGTCTGATAGCTTATGACTACGTCACATAGTAACCGGTGTTATGACGACGTTTTTGAGGTTCCAATTGGGGATAAAAACGTCGTATATACCCCGGCAGTTTCCTGAATATATACTGACATCTCTGTGTTGTTATCCAATCAGAAACCTCGACACATTTGTAATCCGTAATATATATATATATATATATAATGTAGGACTCTAAAAGTGCGATGGGGACGCTAAAGTACGATGGTCACGCTAAAGTGCGATGGTCTGCGCCAAAGTGCGATGCCTGCATACGCTAAAGTGCGGTGGTCCGCGAAAGTATAGACGTACTAAACGTAGTTGGATTATGACGTCAACAGGCGTTTATACAAACCAAAAGTGTTCATGCCGGAAGATAAATTAAGAATATTTGATGTGATATAACAGATTCTATACCAAATGTCCATGACTTAATTTATTTAAACCTAACCGTGCTTTGTCGGATGAAGCAAATGTTGTTGGTTTTTTTTGGGGGGGGAGGGGGCTGGAAGAAGGAATTGTTTCCTGCAGTCAATTATTTTACTATATATACGAAATAGTATACGCTTTTAAAGTATACGTATCCTGTATCCTGCGGACGGACACATTTTGTTTTTATATAAATAAAATCATAATTTGCGTTGCAGTTTACTAAATGCTGTCCCTATTAAAATACAAGCAATAGCCTTTCAAAAAGGGCTAGTCGACTCTTAGCTGATGAAAATGGAAAGTGCTCTCGCTTTGTAGATTAATTCATTTACTAGAATAGCCACGTGCATCAATCAACAAATTTTACCACACACGTGAGGTCACACGTTATGAAGTAGTATATATATAGAAGATTCGACTATTTATAGATAAAAGTTACCTGTGTACCAATATCATGAATATGCATGATTAATGACCAGGCAAAATCTAATTGCTAAAATAGAGAGGACAAATCCGACACCCTACGGGATTGAAGGACATTTACTAGGTTTGGATTGTCCTAACCAATCAATAAACTTTGATTATTCACGTCTCGTAATATCTTCCAATCAGGTAGCAAGAAAAATTCACGCACTGACTGTCCATCGTTCAATTCTTAATATCGACTCCTAGGAGTCGATAATTATCGATTTTATCGAAAAGTAACCTCGATCAAATAAAGGAAAATGTTTTCAAGCGTAAATTATAAATTGTCGGCTAAAACATTAGTTTGTACATATAACCGATGATGTATTTTTCAACAAAAAAGGAAAAAAAAAACTCGGCAAATTTCGACATGCAATCTGAAAAAGAGGACTTCAAAATGTATGAAAAGTTTTTAAAGGTACATTTATTTACAGTTTATGTTAAAGAGAGTAGACTTTTTCAAATATACAGATAAATGTTACACCTTCCGACAATGAACGAATTTTGTATTTGTAATTTACAATGACGACTTTACGTTAGTAATAGACTGTGTGAACGGCAATCTACACCAATTATCCACAGGAAATGGCAATCTACACCAATTATCCACAGGAAATGGACCATTTTATGACAACAAAATTACCTTTTTAGCAACTATTACGTGGTCGGTCTTTTAAATTTAATTAGAAACAATCACGTATTAGCCTACAAGTAAATTATAAAGCCCATCACATATCTAAGACCTTAGCATACTAGCTATATATTTTTTTTTAATCCATATACTTTAACGTGTAAGCTCTTTAACATTACCCTTTTGGATCATCGCACTTTCGCGTGATATACAATCGTAATTTAGCATACAAACAACCAACGCACTTTAGCGTGAGGCACCATCGTACTTTAGCGTAGACCATCGCACTTTAGCGTGACCATCGTACTTTAGAGGACCATCGCACTTTAGAGTCCTACATAGTCTAAATTGAAAACTACGTTCAAACCTATGATTGCGTTGGATAAAAACCGCATTTTTATACGTGTGCATGTAAAACAAATTTCGTTGTAGAAGTGTCTAAAAACAGCACAAACAACATTTTCCAAAAGACCAATAAGTGAAAAAGTATATTTAAACAAAACGCATTTGACTAACAGGTCGAACAACTGATGTTCTTTAACCCTGTTGACTGCCATTGGCGATTGCCAAATAAAATTGATCACAAGATGTAACAAAATAGATCTTAATATAAATTTAATACTAAACAGAAAAAAATTAACTTGTGGTCACGATGTTATGCCACAAACATACGGTGTCAATATTGTTTTAGTACATCAGATCCGGATTTCGACAATAAATGTCTCTTCAGTTATGTTAGGGATCGAAACGGTATATGGAAGGCCATATACAAAAACCCTCATTTTTAGATAGACTCTTGAATTTTGAGAGTCAATATAGGATGAACGGATCATATAAACCGGAGGGAAAATGTGATACAAGCCCAAACGAAAAAATATAAACGAGTCTAAATTGAAAACTACATTCAATCCTATGATTGCGTTGGATAAAAACCGCAATTTTTATACATGTGCATGTAAAACAAATTTCGTTGTAGAAGGTTCTAAAAACAGCACAAACAACATTTTCCAAAAGACCAAAAAAGTTAAAAAGGATATTTAAACAAAACGCATTTGACTAACAGGTCGAACAACTGATGTTCTTTAACCCTGCTGACTGCCATTGACGATTGCCAAATAAAATTGATCACAAGATGTAACATAATGGATCTTAATATAAATTTAATACTAAACAGAAAAAAAAATATAAAATGATATATCTACATTTCAAATTAGCTGGAATAAAACATGACTTTAATGTATTTATATATATTCAGGTTTGTTAATTTGCAAATTTGACGCTTTTTTAATTAGTTGTTCGGTAGTTGATTAAGGGTCTTTCCAAATGGACACCGGGCTGCAGAGTATATGGCGCACATTAGATCAAAACAAGTTTATTCTAGGGTTAGTGTTGCCCAGTGTGTCGTTGCAATAATGTATAGACTTGTCCGTCTTTTTGTCGTCTTTCATTTTGAGTTGGCGTCGCCAATTTAACTTTTGAATGTCACTTATATAAAATCTGCCTGATTTTACATGTCATTTTTCATCGGGTAATTAATTTTCAAAATATAGTGAAAGCAAAAATAGGTTGGTATTTCTAGTACATGTCTATCACTTCTGTGAAAATTTATATTTTAAGAAATGCCATGAAAGCCCACTCAGAAAAACATTTATATCAAAATAACTTAATCCAGAAAACAAAGAGATACCATCAATAGAATCGAAGTTAGAAGACCTATAAGATATATTATTGCTGATGTTCAAATTATCAGTCGCTTAAATCGGGTCACAAAATTTCATTCAGTTGTTCATCTCGTTCGCTAAATTTCGTTCCCAAAACAAGATGATTTACTTACTCTTCTTCCCAAATGAAATTAATTTAAAACCGCCAATTGACCTTGTTATTATTATTTGTCGGACTGAAAATTGAACGCCTACCTTGAGGTCATTAAAATGTAATTGATACCTGCCGGCTCCAAACGGTTGAAATTAAGTTGACTCTTTCAAATAATGGAATATATAAATCGACGCCCAAATTGAAAACTTGGATCTTTCATTATCCAACTACATCAAGTGAATTTCAAAATCGCAAATTAAATCACTTTGAAGTGAAAAAGAAAGGGGTATTCGTTAAAAAAGTATTTAAAAAATCAGTTGGTGTACAGTAATTAATTATGATTTTTTGGGGAAGAATTTAGGCAAGACAATTATTTCTGAATTTACTTTGCGTTATCCTATTCGGATTTATGCACTCTTGTTTCCTTGTAGGAAAACTCTGTAGTATTTAATCTCCCAAAGGCAACATGACTAATTTGTTCACAAGTTGCCTTTTTTATAATACAAACCTATACTAAATAGTTATGTGTTGTAATAGTACTTTATTATTCTGTTTTAGAAATTCTTTCAAACTTCACAAATGTAGTTCATAAATTTCACCAGAATGAATAGTTAAACTTTTACTAAATGACAATATGAATTTAAAAAAGATACATAATATGCCAATTAATTGGTAATTGTCAAAGTGTTTAAAAACGTGTATAAAGTCTAAACACAATACATTAAAAGCAAATCATAACATTTTTTTAAAGTACCGCAAACAATACCCGACTTCGAATAAAAAACAGAACAAAGATAAAAAAAAAGCAATACATTTTATTGATATATGTTTAAAACGTGTTAGGGATTTGATAAGATGTAAATATGTGATTTACTTTTTAATATTAGGAACCTTAAAAAGTAATATTACAAAAATACTGAACTCCGAGGAAAATTCAAAACGGAAAGTCTCTAATTAAATGGAAAATCAAAAACTCATACACATCAAACCAGTGGATAACAATTGTAATCATATTTCTGACTCGGTACAGGCATTTTCAAGAACACTTCTGACAAAAAGAAACTATCTTTATCAAAAACTATGCATAAATGAAAAAAAAAAAAGAAAAACTCACTATTTTGCAATATTTGGTGATAAGGTGAACGACTTTTTATGCTAAAAGTGCGAGAGTCTGAATATAAGCTTTTTAGAGTATAGACACTTAAAGAGTATAAAGTGAGTCTTCAAAACATCTGGGCTGATGATTTAGAAAATCATAGATGAATAAATGCAACAATAGTATACCGATGTTCAAAACTCATAAAAGACTGTTGTAAAGTCTTACTGAGATGATGTTGATTTCAATCAGGTATGTTATAATATCTCATTGAGCTTCTCATTTCTCCTTACTGGTTGGTTATTACTATCATGCTAAGAAAACTAATTATCTGTTTTGGTACTAGGATTAATTAATAATATTTTTTATGAAAGATATATTTCTGTCATTTTCTGTCTGGAAACATTGGCCTTTACTGAATATTGTCAGTTCAGAATCTTATAAAGTCATTGATATCTGCTGGTCAGTTTTGATGTCATTACTCTGATATACGTATTTTTATTAGACACAAACATCATTATTGCAGACGTAGGCAAATGCTATAATGAATTTAACATGTCACATATTAACACGTACTAAACAAAAGGATTAAATGCTACCCAAAGATTTGCTTAAATGTCAATGATTACGCACATAATGAAATACAATTCAAATTATTGCTTTAGCCGTCATAAATACTAATTTATTACACCAATAGATAAAGTAATAATTCATATGTGTCAAAAATATAGTCACAATGGTCCATTCAAATAAAAGTTAAATGTAGTCTAGTGATAACATTTATGGGCTTTAATAGATTCAATTTTAAAGATAGATAAACTCACATTTAGCGGTCATGAAACAAATGACTCATGGAGTAAATTTTTCCCGTTCTGTGATTATTATAACAAAGAGTTGGAATTTAAAAGGATATTTATTGTGCACATATACAGGCAGATTGTTTTTTTCTGTTTTGTGTTCATATTAGGAAGAATAACATTTAATTTAAAAAAAAAACTTCTTGCCAGAATTTTTTTATTTTCCGGTCATACACATCGAGGATGTCACAACACGCTCATGGATATAACTAAAACTGGATATCTACTATGTATGTTCTTAGACAGCACATATATATGGAGTATTTAGTTTCATTTTTATACAACATTCCAAGGCTTGATTTTCTTGATAGAGAATTGCTGCTCACAAGGAAGCTATTAAACCAAGAGTTCTACGTGGTGAAGGTGAAATGAGTCATTCGTACATTTTAGTGCCGCCATCACAAGTTGGTTGACTGTAAATGTCCGTTTCACATATGATAGTAGATATTTTCCAAATGTCGTAACAACTACCCGTTCCCCTTAACCAGAATGCAACTAATGTTTGAGACTTATTACAGGGTTTTACTAACATGACCAACAGAACGATTGCAACATGTGGAGCATGATCTGCTTGCCTTTCTGGAGCACCCGAGAAAACCCCACGTTTTTGGTGGGTTGCAATCTTAAGTTACTATGTTGTGTTTTGTTTGCGCGCGGGTTGTTCATTTAATTTCATCTTCCCGTAAATAAGCGAAATTTCCCTTGTACCAGATATTGTAACAATATTGTTGTAAAGGGCTCATTCATCGTTGGAAGAGCGAATTTTATCCCAACATGAGATTTTTATGCATTGCATTCGCAAAAATATCCACGTTTACAGTACTGACTTCATTTCAAAGACAACAGTAAAATTTTGATTACGAAAGTTTACTGTATTCGTTTCAAATCTCATAATTCAAGATAAATTCTGATAAACATTGGAATAAAACGTTATTAGTATTACTTCTAAAGGGATATCGCTTAGGCTAAGTTTATACAGATAGGGTTCGCAGATATTCCATTTTCTGCTATGCTTATAACCTCAACCGTAATGCAAATCATATCTTGTGCACAGATGAGTCTGGTGAATTGTACACACTGTTAAAATTAGGACATGTTAGGGCAGCTCATGTTATCCAATTAACTCCGATTGAAACATTGTAAACAAGCACATAAGAACATTCGTTATTAAATCGAATCACATTTTTAAAGGGATGCACCATAAAGAAAGGCAACAGTACTAAACACCAATTCCGTAGTCAGAAATCGATTTAGCGAAAACAAATCCAGGTCAAAATCAAATCAAAAACGAGGGAAACACCATAACTATAAGAGGAAAACAATGAAACAACAAAAAAACCTGAACTGCTACACAAACAAACGCCATCATTCATAGAAACAGACTATTTGATAATAACTATCATATTTCATAACAATATTGAAAACTTTATCCGCACAGTGTGGGATGGCTTTTTTTTTAAATCGAAAATAAATCTTTAATGAAATTTTTCAATTATAAGTGGATATCTTTTTATGGCGCTGTATATTTGGTAGAAAATAGTCCCAACTTATCTTATTTTGACTTTTGACTTAAAAAAAAAAGATTTAAAAAATCGTTATGGACTATTATTTTCAGTCTATATGGACATTTTTGAAACAGTATGAATATCTGTCGGTTCCTAAACGGTCATTAAACTGTTAATTTTCTTTCAATACTGAAAAGTAAATTCTTCTGTTTTAATGAGCAAATGTACCAATCTTATAGTTTGTCCAAGACTTTCATAACAAAAGTCCAAAAATTGACAACAAGACTACACATGAATCATCATTGTATATGTTAAAAATGGTGATCCTGTAGGCTTGCAGGGAACAATAAGTGGTAAATTTGTGTAATTTGGTATGCAGTATTAATAGGATTATCACATCTCATTTCTTTGGGAAACATTTTCAATATGGTACTAGTAACTTATATGTGATGTAGGTCTTTATTCTAATAAGTTAACAGCATAACACAAGGTTACATTAAAGATTAGGCCCGAATAAGCTGTTGTGAAGTTTAGGATATTAACAAATTAGGCCTATGTGATTCCATGAAACTCATTTTCTTTGGAAAATCAAGCTTTAAGGATTTGTTTTACTAAAACAGTGAAATTCGTAATAAAAATAAGATGTTATGGTTTGATTTCAAATGAATTCACTCACCAAATGCAGTTAAAGTGAACAACTTCAGCACATCGTACGCTATTCAACAATAAGCAAAACACATGTCGTATATGAGTTATTGAAGGTCTACACATGAAAGAGATAAAAATAAATCAAACGTAAACAAGCACATAAGAACATTCGTTATTAATTCAAATCAATATTTTAAAGGGATGCACAATAAAGAAAGGCAACAGTACTAAACACCAAATCCGTAGTCAGAAATCGATTTAGCGAAAACAAGTCCAGGTCAAAATCAAATCAAAACTGAGGGAAACACCATAACTATTAGAGGAAAACAATGAAACAACAGAAAAACTGAACTGCTACACAAACGCCATCATTCATAGAAACAGACTATGTGATAATAACTATCATGTTTCATAACATTATTGAAAACTTTCTCCGCACAGTTTGGGATGGTTTTTTTTAAATCGAAAATTTTTAATGAAAATGTTTCAATTATAAGTGGATATCTTTTATTGCGCTGTATATTTGGTACAAAATAGTCCAAACTTATCTAATTTTGACTTTTGACTTATTAAAAAATCGTTATGGACTATTATTTTTAGTCTATATGGACATTTTGGAAACAGTATGAATATCTGTCGGTTCCTAAACGGTCATTAAACTGTTAATTTTCTTTCAATACTGAAAAGTGAATTATTCTGTTTTAATGAGCAAATGTACCAATCTTATAGTTTGTCCAAGACTTTCATAACGAAAGTCCGAAAATTGACAACAAGAATACACATGAATCATCATTGTATATGTTAAAAATTGTGATCCTGTAGGCTTGCAAGGAACAATAAGTGGTTAATTTGTGCTATTTGGTATGCAGTATTAATAGGATTATCACATCTCATTTCTTTGGAAAACATTTTTAATATGGTACTAGTAACTTATATGTGATGTAGGTCTTAAGTGGGAGATTTAGCTAGCTATAAAACCAGGTTCAATCCACCATTTTCTACATTTGAAAATGCCTGTACCAAGTCAGGAATATGATAGTTCTTCTCCATTCGTTTTTGATGCGTTTTGTTATTTGATTTTGCTATTTGATTATAGAATTTCGAATTGATTTTCCTCTGAGTTCAGTATTTTTGTGATTTTACTTTTTCCAATAAGTTAACAGCATAACACAAGGTTACATTGCAGATTAGGCCTTAATAAACTGTTGTGAAGTTTAGGATATTAACAAATAAGGCCAATGTGATTCCATGAAACTTGTTTTCTTTGGAAAATCAAGCTTTAAGGATTTGTTTTGCTAAATAGTGAAATTCGTTATAAAAATAAGATGATGTGTTTTGATTTCAAATGAATTCACTCACCAAATGCAGTTAAAGTGAGCAACTTCAGCACATCGTACGCTATTCAACAATAAGCAAAACACATGTCGTATATGAGTTATTGAAGGTCTACACATGAAAGAGATAAAAATAAATCAAACCAGAAAATCGTAAATTGAAGGCCCGCACATGAAAAAGTGAAAACATTTCAAACAAGAAAATAAACGTACTAAAATAAATATGACAGATAGCAACAAAGGCCTACAGCTGAAACAAAAGTCTCAGGGCTTTGACAAGAATATATATATGACACTTCTAACGAATTAATTACAGGTACCAAAATAACGACTAATACCAAATCAGTTACAGGTTGTTATTTTTCCAAATGAAAATATAAAATGTTTTATAGAAAAGCCATTATAAAACTATTCCATACCTGTTACAAATTGTAGAGAATTGTATTTCGTTATGATACGGGCTAAGTCAGAAGGCATGTCTACATTTATAAAAATACTAATGTTTTCAGTTAGAATTATTATGAGATGAATAAATTAATTTCAAGAAAGTGTAAATGAGACAGCAGTACAATGACACAAATGTACAAACAAAAATAACATAGAGGTCAACATACAGCAGTTTACATGTGTTTATATTAAATGATCAGCTGGAAGTCACCAACTAAGTTGGGAATAGATTTAGAGTCAAGTTTCTTGACATTTTTTAAATAAATATTATCAATGGTTTTTCGAACAAAAGGGTGTTTCACAGTTATATTATCTTCGAAAGGCGCCTTCAAAATTGATTTCAAGATTTCAAGATTTTATTTGAACACTCAGACACAGATACATGTGTAACATGAGGTCATACATAATAGCATTATATAAACATGACGAAGTAATTATGTGGTATCAATGACATAGTATAAAGATATAACAATAACATACAACATGTTGGTTTTTTTTTAACATTTTCAGAACATATTGGCAATGTTTTTGATAAATACAGAAAGACGTTTATACAGTTGTACATTACATATTGAAAGAAGACCTTCCATTTTTTTATAATTAGGGTTCACTGTGTAATAGCTTGGCAGAAACTTTTCCCTTAATACAACAATATTTTTTGATAAGTACACTTAAATAACAAATGAAATTCATCACCAATATTACTCTTACACAAAGTACATATTCTATTGTGCCTCGGGATATTTTGCCATCTGCCTGTTTCTATAGGCAGATTGAGAATAGATTTAGACTGAAGTTTCTTGACATCTTCATTGACATCTGACAATTAAAGATAATCAATGATTTTTCGAACAAAAGGATGTTTCTCAGTTACAATATCTTCATCGTCAATTCGAGACAAATCGAGAAAAAGTTTGAAAGACCTGATCATTGTTGTTTTCAAAAGCAACATCAATGGTGTGAGCTCATGACATTAGACATTCTCTCTTGACTCGAGTAGCATGATATGAAATAAAATATGATAAAAAAGATAAATAATATAATCTGTGTCATTGACACAATTGAGCAGGAATACAAGGTCAATGACTGACCGGAGGATGGTCGTTGGTCTTATTTTTTGTCTTTTTTTCAAATATTCGGACTCTGTTTTTATTCAGGTGACAAGATTTTGTCTGCATTTAATCATAAAAATAGAAGCAATAATTAAAGTATTGTTGAAAAGTCTAGCGTCCATTTACAAATATTCATGAACGTGTATCATGAATTCAACTTATTTAAGCAACTTAGTGTTTGAAATGTCCTCAGTTATTTATGACCTTAGATCCTTTCCGTTTCTATCAAAAAGTTCTTCAAGTATTTATGCAACCCGGTTTTTAGCGTTTCTGTTAAGGTCAATTGAGAAAGAACGTCGGGCGAAACAAATGTATGTAGAGTTATTTCCATTTTCTTGAACTGTTCGTATCAGCTTCAGTTACGCTTGGAAAATAACTAAAAATGAATGATATAATATAAGTTATTTTTTGTACAAGTTACAAGTGTGGACACAGATGAGTGTGGATAGTATGTATGGATGTTTGACAGTGTCTTATGACAAAATGAGTTCTATGTTTTTTCTATATGGTGTTATTAACTATGTTGCACGATGACAACCAATCTGAGCATTATGAGTGTTATTTATTAAATTTTTATGCCCCCACCTACAATAGTAGATAGGCATTATGTTTTCTGGTCTGTGGGTCCGTTCGTTCGTTTGTCCCGCTTTAGGTTAAAGTTTTTGGTCAAGGTAGTTTTTGATGAAGCTGAAGTCCAATCAACTCGAAACTTAGTACACATGTTCATTATGATATGATCTTTCTAATTTTAAAGCCAAATTAGACTTTTGATCCCAATTTCACGGTCCATTGAACATAGAAAATGGAAGTGGGAGTTTCAGGTTAAAGTTTTTGGTCAAAGTAGTTTTTGATGAAGCTGAATTCCAATCAACTTGAAACTTACTACACTTGTTGCATATGATATGATCTTTCTAATTTCAAAACTCATAACTGCTCCAAAAGTAATCTGATAGAATTTCAAGCATTTTAAGCCAATATTATCAACATCTACTAATGAGTCTTAATATGTCTACATATCTAAAAAGTCATAGTATTCAAAAGGTAATGCAAAATTATTCCTTTTCATTTTTTTTGTTATATGGATACACATTTGAGTGATACATGTACCAATACAATATTTGTTGTGGTATGAAAGTGCAGTAATTAGCATTTACTGTAACTATGTTAATTCACACAAATTGAAAAATAAACAAATGAATGGACCAGATGCTCCGCAGAGCCCAGCTTTATACGACTGCAGAGGTCGAAGCCTGAACAGTTGGGGCTAGTATTGACACAACATTCAAGCTGGAAACAGCTCTGAGTTTGAATTGTGATTAAATAGATGACACAGCTTAGGTTTCTGACACAGAATGAATGTGGTCTAATGAACTTAAATATTTGTTTTGCTTTTGTGTTAGGAGCAATTCACTATGCTGCTGAATATTAATCCTTTCAAACAAAAATATCTAAAGAAATTTTCTTTTTAATTTCTGAAATGAGAAACATTTAGAGGAGACAAACTTCAGTTAAGAGATCAGAAACTAAAAAAATGTATAATTTTTCCATTTGTAAAAGGGCATACCCTAGAAAGTGCTTGCAATCACTGAATGGTTATTAATGACTGCTTTAATTTATCAGTTGGTAATAAAGTGAATATTGCATTGTATATTGTATAATTGATTTAAGTTGACTGAACAAAGAAAGATAACTCCAATTTTCAAAGAAGATTTCATAAAGCATTGGTATTAGGTAATTCAAGAACCATTCTGGACAAACTCCAATTAAGGGTCTTGAATTTACAAAAATGTTTGTTTTTGGTCCGTAATTATTAGACTGTTTGTCCCATAACCCACACAATATATCCGAACCTTCTACTTATGGTATTAAACATTGTGGTACAATTTCAGAACAATTGAAATACTTATACACAACTTTTTAAACCGACACTAGATTAAAGCTTGTTTTGGGCACCTTTGTACCCCTTATTCCTAAACCTTAGGGACCATAACCCCCAAAATCAATCCCAAGCTTCCTTTTGTGGTTATAAACGTTGTGTTATAATTTTGTTGATTTCTGTTGACTTATAATAAAGTTATTATCCAGAAACCATCTTTCGGACAGGATACTAATTTACGACCCCAAATTTTTTGTGGTTGTATAAAAATGTTGAACATGTGCAATGAAGTATAGTTTTAGAAATCGATTAGGGAGCTACCATTTGATTTTTATGGGGGGGGGGGGCTAGGATGAAAAATTTTGGCCTGCCTTTTTTTTTAGTTGTAATCTCTGTCCTGCCTTTTTATTTTTCAGTCTATTCGGTCCTGCCTCTTTTTTTCTTAGCTTATCCTGACTTTTTTACAACAATTGTCATCCTGCCTTTTTTTTTTTGCCAAGTTACTCATCCTGCCTTTTTTTTTTACTCAAAATCCTGTCCTGCCTTTTTTTTTCAAATTTCATCCTAGCTCCCCCCATAAAAATCAAATGGTAGCTCCCTTAGACTGGATAGGCCTTATAATTTTTTTCCCTCCTAATTGAAGGACCGTTTACACTCAGGGCCGAGTCATCAGCAGGCAATACAGATTATTAAAACAACCTAGCATCATATTGCTAGTAGTGGGAGTAGCATTGTCCGGTAAATTTGTTCCCACTTTTTTTTATAAAATGTATGGTTCAAATCAAAATAGAATGCTTTTATCTCCTGAATACTTACATTGTACATAGAGATGATGCTACTTTGACAAATCCTTGTCCATTAGAGTTGTCTGTCAAATCTTAATTTCACAAAGAATGAATTGCATAACAATGAACTGAGCTCAAAGCAAAGTACTTTAATAATACACTTAGACAAAGAGCTAAATCCAGTGATATACTTTGTACTACAGGTCCTTCATGACCATCCATCCACCCAAACCATATCTCAATAACATTCCATACTACATGATTGGATTCAGAAGTCCTGAAAAAGACATGACTTTTTTATCTTGTTTTAAGTATATATGCACAGGTTAAACCTTTATTGTGGATATAATCATTCAGTATCTAGCAACTATCAATTTGCTTCATGCACATATTGATATAGGTTGATTGCTCCTCTGTTGGAAATTAGAACACACCTCCATCTAATTTTAGTCAACTGACGAAGAAAAATTCAAAACTATATAAAATGTTATCTAAGACTTGTCAGTGTCTATTTCCTTTGCCACTGAATAAGATTCCATATTTACAACCAATGAAAATCAAATATCCCTCTAATAGACTTAGCATTGAAATCGTTTTCTAAAATGGTAGTTATGTGGAACCTAGAACTAAAAAAATTAAAACAATATATCTTAAATATTTCAAATGCATGTACATTTAATAATTCTCCAAAATTCACTTTATTTTTCCTTTTTTGGTTTTCTGTTGGAGACTGTATATTGACCTCTATGTAGCCTTTTCAACTTATAAAAGGGGGGATACATTTCCATAGAATTAAACTTTTCTGAAAGAATTGATTCCATTTATTTTCAATAAACAATAAATATTGAAGTCTATAACAGGCATCTAGGAACAGGCTCAACATTATTTCTAAACATGTATTAATATATACCAAAATGTGGACAAACCTACATTAAATATTCTACTTCAACGACTTTAATTAGTGGAGTAGATCAAATTAAAAAGTCACAATGGTTAAAAACTCCAATGGCAGTCTTTCCTGCTAAAATCTTGATGTGTAGAATGTGATATACCATTTTTGGGTCTATATACTGTCCTTTAAATTTAGGTCATTTTGACACGGCAAAATATGAAAAAAATGTAAACTATGGTCTGGAAAGGACACAGTTTGAGATATTTTAAGGTATCTTTACTAAGAAAACCTGCAAATCTCAGTGGCAGATCCAGAACTTTTCAAAAAGGTGTGGGGGCTCTGATGGACCAGAGGGTTGCCCACTCCCATCAAGCTTCAATGATTTCTTACATATATGTCATAAGCTAAATTTCCCCCACCCCCTTGGTCTGTCTATGCATCTGTTTATCGTTCTGCGAAATAGTACTAATACTAATTTTTCCCCTCCCTTACCTGGCCCTAGACAGTTGCTTACCTTTGTAAACATTTTATAATTATAGTCAGGTATATATTGATTGAGAGTAACTTACATAGTAGTTAATGGGACTCTTTTTCACACGGTTCTGTGAAATATAATACGGCAAATATATACCCGTACATACTATCCGCATAACACAGAAATCTGATAGATTTTCACTCCTCTGGGGAAAATCAACCTGTGAAATGAAATACCATGCCTGGAAAAAAATTACCGGGACAAATTATCCTCAGGATAAAATATCACAGAGGACGAAATAAACCGTTACATTACATGAGAAGCCGGTTTGGTTACAAATAATTATGTCACGTGAAGGCGCACTGACGTCACAATTTGCATTAATTTTGCAATACACTACAGTTCACTCATACAGAACCCATTATCATGCAAACATGCAACGTGAATGTGATTGGTTATCAAATAATACAGAATTTATGCACGTACAGTTAATATAGAAGAAATTAGTTCATCAAATGTGAGTTCGTGATCTTGTGGTTAAGACCGATGGCTACAGTGCTGAAAGTCCTGAGTTAGATTCTCACTTGGGGTGCTAAAAATATCAGTACATCAGAAGGGTAATTTTCACCCTCTCACACACATCTTTGTTAATGTTCCGGGATTGTTGAAAACTTGCATATTCATCAATATTTGATTTTGTGGTTTTAACAATCCAGACAGACAAATAGCAATAAGGTGTTTAGGAAAACATGACCTAAAACCTCCTTCATATATGACAAAAATACATGGGAACTCATATTGAATGGTCAAATGTGTTCAATATGAAAATTGAAATTAAGATGGTAAAATCAAATATTAGCCGTTACTGTAAATGGACTTAAAGTATGACTTTTCAGCAAATTTAAAGGGAAATGACACGGAAGGGGCCAAATAGTGTTCAAGGGGAGCAAATGCTATTTAAATTAGTATGCAGGTTTTAAATATAGAGGGAAGTTGAGTCATCTTTTTGGGTGAAGTTAAATACTGACTAGTGTGTGGTTCTCATTGGGTCTAAGCGTGACCAATATTGACAATTTTTCGCAAGCGTGAAACGTGAAAGTCAAATTATTGTCATGAAAACGGGAAATGAGGTCTGTCGTGAAAACGGGAAATGGGGTTCTGCAGGACCCCGGAAATGACAAAAAAATGAAAATTGCTCATGTACATAGTGTAAGCGGGATATGGGAATCTGACAAAACAGTAAGTGGGATCTGGGATCAGAACACCACCCCCCCCCCCCCCAATGAGACCCCCTTATGTAGATTTACCTTCTAATTCTATATAAAAAAAACACAACTAAGAACTACGTTTAATTCACTTTGACTACTGATATGCAAACCTAGAAATATTTCATAAAATAGTGATTGAAAGATTCATAACACTTTGAAAGGATAATTCAGACACGTGTTACGCGGGGAGCATGTTTTAAATTTGTTTACAAATAATAATGTCACGTGATCGCGCACTGACCTCAAGTTGCATCGCCCTTACAATTCACTAATACATGACCATTTTCATGCAAACATGCAACGTGAATGTGATTGGTTATCATATAATACAGAAATAATGCATGCACAGTTTAAGAAGAAATTAGTTCAATAAATCGATGCGATTTTCACTTTTGACACGAATAGGTCGGGTTGACATTACTGTCATCGGAGATAATATTGAGATAAATGGGATAAAACGGACCGTCAAAAAGGTCTAGAGGAGCACATCAGTAGAACCTTAACATTAATAAGTAATACTTACCAAAATTTCTCTAATTAAAGAACTATATAACTGAAATTTCACAAAGATAACGGTAAACATTTTGTTGATGGTGATGATGCTATTATCGATCCGTTGAATTCAGGGTCAACGGAATTTTTTGCGTTGCGTTTAAATCATTGAGGCCATCTATTTTTATTGCGGGTTCCACATATATAAATCGGAATTAAAGAAAAAATGAAATGTTGTTAGCAGAATCAAAACAGAAATGATGAACATTGCAATATTTTCAGCAAAATATAAATAGGATGGAGGATCTGTGTATTCACATTATTTGTAAAACTCTCCTTATTCATGTGAAGCGTGTGCTTTACATCGAGGCTTGCTATGCTTATCATTGACGCCACAGTACTTCAACCAATCAGACAATGTTTATTTTGGGCATTTGACTTTTTTTAACTCAGATTTTGGAATATTTTAATCGAAATTATAGAAAAATGGAATGTTGTTAGTACATATAAAATAGAAAATGATGAATACTTTTAGCTAAAGATAATTTGGATGGGGGTTCTGTGTATTCACATTATTTGCACAACTCTCCTTACTGATGCCATATTTTGGAATTTCCGTGACCTAAATGGTTCGCGAAAATTAATATTTTTATATATAGTATAGTAAAAACCGCCAAAAAGCTACTGTGCACTTGTTTATGTTCAAATATGAGATGCTATTAACCATCTACCACTTTGTTTACTTTAAAATACTACGCTTCTTTGATTGGAGATCTTCATACTTAAAAATCCATTACCAGTTGATTATAATCTGACAACATAAAATATAATATAAGTTTATACTCAACTTAAGGTGTTTTCATTTAAAGCTGCTTATGACATATATATAAAGCAGCAAATTTTCAACGCGTGTCTAATAGAACAATTTAAATAAGCATCTGATGAAGAAGAAAAGAAAAGTGGACCCTCATTTTTGACATTTTTTTCATATTATGTCTGTTTGTTTTGTTCACACAATGATTACAATATAAAGCAATTTTATGCAACTGTTATGCGATTGAGAGGTTTAGCTGTACAACCAATTTTAATCCACCATTTTCCACATAAGAAAATGCCTGTATCAAGTCAGAAATGCTTCCAATTCGTTTCATGTGTTTGAGCTTTTGGTTATGTCAATTGATAAGGGGCTTTCCAAATTAGATTTTTCTTCGGAGTTTTTGTTATTTTACTTTTTTTTACGTACTCTTTGTTTGCCAATTTATCAGACAAAAAGTCTTTGAAATATCCAAGCAAGTTACCATATTACATTTTTGTAATAAAATGTCATTATATTTTTTGCCGTTTTATGATGATGATGATGATTAATCCAGTTATTTGATCAAACATAATGATTGTTATTTACCCATATTTGACTATATGTGCTTTCGACTTAGATTTTTTTGCAGCAAATTTGGATACCGTTTCAACCTATTTTACCCACAGTTATAGATAAATTTTGTTATATTCTTTCCGCTACTTTTTGTTAAATAGCCATTCTACTTATTCATACAGTCCCGGATGTCAGATGTTTGGGTTGATGTATTCTTGATAAAGGATGATTAAGACAAGCTAAAGGATACACGAAAGTGCTATCTAATTTTTCAACCAGTAAGTTCCTTCTTTAGTTATTCAGTAACTCCTTTGCATTTTGAATTAGAGAAGAAAAAATCGTCGATGAATTCTGAATAGGATCAATGTTCTTTTTAAGGTACACATAATTTCACATCGGACTTGATATAGTTATTAAGATGATAACACAATGTTGACTGCTATACCCCTATTTTTGACATTTTTAACTATTGTGTCTGTTTGTTTTGTTCACGCATCGGTGACAATATAATGTAATTTGACGGGACTGTCATACAAGTGAGAGGTTTAGCTAGCTATAAAACCAGGTTCAATCCACCATTTTCTACATTTGAAAATGCCTGTACCAAGTCAGGAATATGGCAGTTCTTGTCCATTCGTTTTTGATGCGTTTTGATATTTGATTTTGCCATGTGATTATGGACTTTCCGAATTGATTTTCCTCTGAGTTCAGTATTTTTGTGATTTTACTTGAATGTTTGTGAACAATTACTTGCCTTTTGATAACTAAAGGTTAATACAAACATGTTCAAGGTACCAAAACCAAAAGAAAACTCACTGTACACAAACTGTTACTTTTATTGTTTATTGTTATATTGTTATATTATTATGGATTGTGAGTATCAACAAAGTTACATCTCTTATTCTCCACAGAAGTTAATCAAAAAGAAATAATAAAACCTGAAAATAAAAAAAAAATAAAAAACCTTAAAACATATTCATCACAAGCTGCTAAAGAAATGGCAATCTTACATTAGATAATACTGGTAGAATTTTTTTGGTTAATTTAGTTTCCCACATACTTTAACTTAGAATTCAGACACTAAAATGTATTCATAACTTTTCCAACTTTTAAGAATTAAGAGTTCAGCATATAGTATAAACATGTGTCTATTTTTCAAGTCTGTAATACGCCTCTTAAAATAACATTGAAAACTCCATGATTATGTGACCTTGGCAAATGTTGTGTAAACAAAACTATATTACAAACACTCCTACGTTTTATGTTGATGTCAAAGTTTGTTAGTTGATAGTTTATGAAAAACTGTGAAAAGTTATGAAAATAGTTTAAGTTTAACCAAACTATGAAAAACTTAGTATACTAACAGAAACACAACGACATAACTGTCATATTTTCATATTTCAATTACTATTTGTACTTTTCAGAAAGCTTATATGTTATCAAAGACCAAGAAAAAGCATTATAATGTACTTATTGATAATGTCGCAAATTGTTTCCAACTTATATTTCTGTTTTTTGAAGACTAAGCAAATTTAAAAATGAAACCGGCTGCATTATTAAATTTGTTGCTGAAACACTTCTGATTTAAATTTGTGTTATACATATGAAACTCAGGAATAGATTACCGTAGGAATATTTGGCAAACTTTTAGGAGTTTGGGGTCCTCAATGCTCTTCAACTTCGTTCATTATTTGGCATTTTATTTTTTTGTTTTTGATTCGAGTGTCACTGATGAGTCTTTTGTAGACGAAACGTGCGTCTGTGTAAGTATAAAATTTTAATCCTAGTATCTATGATGAGTTTATTTAATACATTAACAATCCATAAAACTTTGAAAACATCGGGAAACGTTTTAAAAGAATGTCAGTGCTCTGAAACTTGAAAATTTACTAATACAGTAAAGGCTATTTAGGCTATTCTATGCAAAACTTCTATTCAAATAAAAACCTGGAACGTTAGGATCAATCCTTCGGGTACCAATAGGATTAAATAGTATACTGTAAACCAAAAAAATAGAAAGCAAGTTTTAAAATATTGGACATTCTTTAGTTTTCTATGTAATATATTTTGAACTTGTTTTTATCGTTTTGTGCCATGTCATTGTCAGTTTCACATCCAACCATTTTATCAAGATAAAGTCTGTCATTTCTGAATACAAATTTATCGAATAAAATCCTAGTGTCGTCCTTTTTCAAAGAGAAATAACTGTTAATAAACAAAATAACTTGAAATAAACATTTATCAAATAGTAGGAATACAAAAGATATTGACTAACTTATAGATTTTCGCTGATTTTGATTTTTACTTTTAGTCAGAATTTTGGAATCATCCGATTTTATCAATGTAATGCTATATTAAAATCTGCCAACTCTAGCCTCCTTTTTTCATTTTTTGTACGGACACTTTAAAAAGCTATTATGAAAAAAGTTATAGAAATTCTTGTAGACTAATTTCAATCTTGAGTTTTAATGTCCCCTTTGTATCTTTCGGCTTTTTAAAGACAACAATCTACTTTTTTATCATCAATTTTTATTGACAACCGTCATTGTAAAAGCACAAGATCGTTTATCATGACACAGTAGTAGCAATACAGTATTATTACAAAACTACAATACGTTTAACATCTTTTAATTCGCCTACGACAAAAGTCGAGACATAACGATCCCACATTGTACATTCGGGGTCGGGATCGGCAATACTTAGGCATGATATCACGAAAGGTTCCACATTTGGAGCAGGAACTGATTACTCTTTCGGAGCACCCTGTTTTTTTATTTTTGTTGGTGTTGTTCAGTTTTTAGTTTTCTTGTTGTGTTTTGCAAACTGTTTGTCTTTTCACCCTTTTTTGTGTTTTTGGCCATGGCATTGTCAGTTTGACTTTGAATAATGAATTTGATATTTTTTACTTCTCTCCTAAGATAAGTTTGCGGTAATAGTGTTTTTTAATCAATAAATCAATAAATCACTCAAACATTCAGTGCATTTTGCTGGTGGAGTTTTAATTCCCGATGGTATCACCAGCCCAGTAGTCAGCACTTCTGTGCTGACATGAATTATCATTGATATCATCATATTTATAAATCAATTGTTTACAAAACTTTAAAATTTTTGAAATTATAAGGCTTTTCTACCTCAGGAATATATTACCTTAGCAGTATTTGGCAAAACATTTAGGAATTTTGATCCTCAATGCTCCTTTACTTCGTACTTTATTTTGCCTTTTTAACCTTTTTGGACTCGAGCGTCACTGATGAGTCTTTTGTAGACGAAACGCGCGTCTGGCGTAAATACAAAATTTAATCCTGGTATCTATGATGAGTTTATTTACTAAACTTGAACAGACGCTTTTTCGATTGGCGTACCAAATTTTTAGTCTTATGAATTAGACTCATGACCTGGAGAAACAAAACATTGTTGATTTCATCATTTTATACTTATAAAAGAACATTGCTTTAAAGAACGTATTACAATGAATTACTTTTAGTAAATATTGTTTTATTACTGCTTCAAAAATAATTATGATTTTCTTATAACTGTATATTTCCTTCTTTGGTATACTAAGGATATATTTTTATCACACACTTATATATAGCAAAATTCAGAAAAAGCTTCAC
This sequence comes from Mytilus galloprovincialis, assembly GCF_965363235.1. NCBI lineage: Eukaryota > Metazoa > Mollusca > Bivalvia > Mytilida > Mytilidae > Mytilus > Mytilus galloprovincialis. The sequence continues at coordinate 99,553,223 of NC_134839.1, forward strand.
AAAACACTGTGTATGGCTTCGTCTGACTACATATATTCTAAGTAGAGTCCTATTTCAAGTAATTTTTTTCTTTGTAATATCTCACTTAAATACTATGAAATTTAACAAACGAGAGAACATATAAGTTCAAAGTTGCATGTGCAGCGTTCTTTATAAGGTGTTATACCACCATTGTTTCCCCTATAAGTCTTTGTTTAATTTTGCCTTTTCAAAAAACTGGGCAGAATTTATCTTTATTTAAAAAAAGACATACTTGGCATGATTAAAGATTATCCTGTCCAGTACTACAAATAAACTTTCACATAACGTTTTATTAAATATAAGATAATAACCATCACTGAAAGTTAAAATTTTTAGTCTTATGAATTAGATCATGACCTGGAGAAACAAAGCATTTGTTTATTTCATCATTTTATACCTAAAAAAGAACATTGCTTTTAAGAACTTATTACAATGAACTACTCTTTTTATGCCCCACCTACGATAGTAGAGGGTCATTATGTTTTCTGGTCTGTGCCTCCGTTCGTTCGTCCGTTCGTTCGTTCGTTCGTCCGACTTCAGGTTAAAGTTTTTGGTCAAGGTAGTTTTTGATGAAGTTGAAGTCCAATCCACTTGAAACTTAGTACACATGTTCCCCATGATATGATCTTTCTAAATTTAATGCCAAATTATAGTTTTGACCCCAATTTCATGGTTAACTGAACATAGAAAATGAAAGTGCAAAGTTCAGGTTAAAGTTTTTGATCAAGGTAGTTTTTGATGAAGTTAAAGTCACAACTACTTGAAACTTAGTACACATGTTCCCTATGATATGATCTTTCTAATTTTAATTCCAAATTAAAGTTTTGACCCCAATTTCACGGTCCACTGGACATGGAAAATTATAGTGCGAGTGGGGCATCCGTGTACTATGGACACATTCTTGTTTTTATCTATTTCTATCTATTCTATTGATAAGCGGTCATATATTTTTCATACTTGGCATAAGAATACAGTCAGGTATCAACACTTTATAATCATAAACAACGATTTTGAATCTTCATAGAACTACTTTTTACGTAAAAATTATTACATAAACGGTACAATTTTTACTGAACCACATAACCTTAATAACTCCCTTCTTTATTTGTGACATAAGACAATGTTATATTAACAAAAAGAAATTGTACACACTCCTACTTTTTGTGTTGTTGTCAAATTTTGATTGTTTCTGGCAAACTGTCAACTGTCAAGAAAGTTATATAAGGAATAGGTAGGAGTACCAAGGTATCAACAGCATTCACTGTCGAATCAAAGTTTCTAAAATATTGGTCAACAAATAAACAACTGTTTCACGTCTGTTATATTTACCATTTCAAAACTAATATATTTAATATAAGACCAAACATAGAATTTAAATTTGCTAATTGATGTTGTTCGTTAAAATTAATATAACTTAGAAAAACTTATGGCACATTGTTTTTCGTCTGTATATCTGTACTTTAAAGACAAAACAAATTTAAATTAAAATCGGTTAATTTGTTTTTAAACCACTTCTGACTTTAATTTCTGTTAACAGTATGACATTGAATACGGATATAATCAACCGAAGACTTTTGGCTGTGCATACAGATCTACGTTTAATGATCAAAAACCAAGTTTAAAAGTTAATTACATGTATTAGATGACTGAAAACGAATAATATGCAAGATACTACATCATTCATAAGAGACCACTAAATTTATCTCCAGGATGATATAAAAAAAAAATGTATATAAACATAACTGAATCAGATTTATTACATTCTATTTGTTGGTTGAAGTCTCCAAAAATGTCATATACCCGGAGGCAAGTTTCCGGGGTTCTTTTTAATTCAGCACCACTTACTGGTCTGTTTGTTTTGTTCACACATCGGTGACAATATAATGGAATTTGATGCGACTGTCATAGAAGTGAGAGGTTTAGCTAGCTATAAAACCAGGTTCAATCCACTATTTTCTACATAAGAAAATGCCTGTACTAAGTCAGGAATATGACAGTTGTTATCCATTCGTTTGGTGTGTTTGAGCTTTTGATTTTGCCATTTGATTGGGGACTTTCCTTTTTGAATTTTCCTTGGAGTTCAGTATTTTTGTGATTTTACTTTTTACAAGAAATAAATGTTAATGATGATAATATTGTAACGGATTTCGTCCTCGTTGTTCAACAGTACATGTCCCCTCCCCCTTTTCATTTCTTATTAACAGTTAAATCTCCGTGTTACCGTATTGGATGCTAATATTTTTTGAATATGTTTCTTTTTATTAAAATAAGTTATCTTAGATATTTAATACTTAATGACATTGTGTTATGAACAGTAACTTGAGCAAAGACAAAAATAACGTCAAGTCCCACCTGAAACTAAGTCGCTTTTGTATTTATTTTTGTATAGTGTAAATACGGAATTTCCTTGTACTGGACCTAACTTTATGTATCTGTTGATGATTGTATGATGATTGTATTATGTTGTTTTAATATCTATACATAATTACTGTCGTGAACGGCAACATTAAGTTGAAATAAGAGTCTTTTGAGTCGCTTTTGACGTCAATATGAAGTCTTTCAAGTCTTTTTGTTGTATATATATATTGAACTACCATTGAGCGTGTTAGTCGTGATCGGACTACCGTGGCAAAAGGTTGCTTAAAATCACAAGCCTACATAATAAGTCTAGCACTTTTAAAAGGTTAGGAAATATTTTGTCAGAGTTTAACTTTATGTAAAACAAAGATTTATGATTTTATATTATAAGAGACTCTAAAGATTAGAGATCATTAGACGTAAACTAGTATATACTGAAAAGTACAGAAAAGTCAGAAATATAAAATATTCCATATTTTATACAGAGACTCGACGACGCAGTCTCGAGTCTTAAAGTCGCTATTCAAATAAGACGTCAATATAGTTTTTCTTCAAAGAAAGTAACAGTTAAGGGACGACATCAAAAGATCAATGTAAGATAAAAAACTTAATTCAAATAGTTTGGGGGTGGGGGGGGGGGGGGGGGTTGAACTGCTGCAAGATTTGGTTATCCGACATTGATTTTTACATATATCCATATGGGTCAATCAATTTTTCCCTAATTAAGTTAATAGGGGGGTAGGGGGGTCAGTGAAAAAACTATTTGAATTAAGTTTTTTTATCCTTCATTGAACTTTTGATGTCGTCCCTAACGTTAGTCTTGTATTATTTACTTGATATACCAATAGTATAGAAACTGTTATTATTAACGATTCTTTACATATATATTGCGAAGTCAAATATTCACAAAAAGTACAGTAAAACCCGGAGTCGCATTTTATACATTTGAGAAGTCGACATAACTTATATAATTATAGAGATTTCTATAATTACTTGTTCTTAAGATTGTTTATTTAATACATGTGTAGATAGAACTTGACCAGAGTTACTCACTAGCTTGCATACTATTTAAGTGTTAATCTGATGTAAAAATGAGATACAATATTGAAATTGTCTGAATTACGTATCTATAACTGATCATTACAATACTTTATAAAATCATTAACTTTAAACGAATTAGTTATTTCTGTCTCTTGAAACAACGCATCTTTAAATATACCTATAGGATTATAGGGTTGAGTTGACCCAAGGGAGCAGTCATTTGAAACAGTATTTAGTGCCGAGTATTAAGTTGTCTGGTGGATTGTCTAGTTTTGTCAGTGGGTCAGAGTTTCACTTCAGGGTAACGAAAACGATCTAGCAACACTGAGCGAAAACGTTACAATATGGTGCAGCATATTTACGAACACTGCTTAAATTAACTCCCCATAACACTTAATTGTATGTTAGAATTTCAAAGACAGGGCTGTTTATACAGTATTTCCTACAATATTCATTGTTAATCTATATTCTACTTTAAATATAAAAAAAAGATGTGGTATGATTGCCGATGATCAATACCCACAAGAGACCAAATGACATCGAAAAAAAAACTATAGGTCACCATACGGCCTTCAACAAGGAGCAAAGCCAATACCGACTCAAAGGCTATTTTGATTTAAAAACTGACATTTCTATATAAAGAAAATGTACATAAAATATGCTCGCTGATCACCAAAAAGTAAAATAGCATTAATACCGAGATTCGATGAAAATTCAAATCGGAAAGTCCTATATCAAATATAAAGCTCACACACATCAAACGAGTGAAAAATAACTCTCATATTCCTGACTGGGCACAGAATTTCCTTGTGTAGAAAAAGATGGATTAAACCTAAATATAAATAAACAAATTATCGAAATAGTATTTCGCGATTACAGAGTGGAAAATGTGAGGCTCTTGTTGCTATATCTTCGTCTTAACAAAACTTATCATGCATATATAATTTTACAAGCTAGACAAAGAACCTTCTGTTCAAATTTCTTGAAATGTAATAAATGTTTACTAAAAAGTATTGATGTAAAGTAATCAATGATAAAGGTGCAAATACTTTTTCACAAATGTACTTCAGTTTTACCATTTTGTTTTCTACATCTTTCAAAATAGCTTTGTGCTATCTTCATGTTGAGGGCCGTATTTTACCTATTTTTGATAACTTTTTATACATTGTGACCTAGTCTCATTAGCACTAATACCACATATTTTTATTTATATTTTCTAGTTGTATCAGCGTTGGAAATATCATGTCAGCAGTAAACTTACAAATTTAATTAAAAACGATGATATCATCGTTTAAATTATGATATCAGGGCCGTAACTACATTGAGACAAATGAGGCAAATGCCTCATGTTAGAAATTTTCAAAAAAAGAAAAATGAAACAAAAGATTGTCTTCCTATCAAATTGTTTTCACGGAGAGTGTCTTGCAGGTAGCAAGTTCTCTTCACTCTCTGGTGTCGCCCCTGCATGTTCCATGATCCATATTCTATTTTAATTTTAGTTTTCAGAGTTGATGTTCTATTATTTGTAATTCTTGGTCCCGGGTTTTTCTTTTGTTCATTTATTGTCCTGATTTATGACTATAGTCTGAGTGTTGATTTTCATTTGTAAACGTATGGTTTTGCAATGTTGCATGTCCACCGATGTCCAGACATTGTACGAGAAAATATTTTAAGAATATACGATGCTACTGGACACAGAAAAAAAAAATGGTGGTTACTGCATGGAGAATTGAACTTGATATGAAAGATTACAAAACTGGCTTTTTTTGTAGATAAAACTAGATAGGTGACATGGTTTAAATTAAACATTTGAGTAAGGTCACGCAATTCTCGGTATCAAATAATTTAAAAAAAAAAAGAATACAACAGTGTGTATTGCCATATGACCTTTTACATTGAAGGGTTAAACTTGCATTTAATCGTGTTCAGACCCTTTAACAAAAAATACAGGACTTAGGAGTAAACGTGCACGGGACAGGCCAATCGCACACAAAGGCAATAAAATTGATCAATGCATAGAAAAATACAAATGATCAATGGTCCAAGTTTTTATTCCTGTTATAAATAAATTTGGTTTATTTACTGTCTTCTGATTGGTTAAAATTATTAGTTTTATTTTCAATGTTGTCATTTTTGATGGCGACACGCCCACTCTGACGTTGAGTATTCATACGCCAACATGTGTGTACGTTGTTTTTGTTAATATAAAAAGTTTTTTGAGCCTTATTTTTGATAGAAATTTATTTATAATGAATGGCAATAATTTATTTTGATTTTATTGAACCATAAAACTAATTTTTGACTCTTCACATTTTACATAATCCGCTTCGCGGATTATTTAATGTGAAGAGTGAAAAATTAGTTTTATGGTTCAATAAATTCAAAATAGATAATAACCATTCATTAACTCAATCTTGATAGTTGCTGGGGGGGGGGGGGACTTCAACGATAAAAGAATCATTAATACCGTAAAAAAAGGTAAAGATGGTTCCTAGTGTCGACTTAAGCAGTACTACTACTTAAAGTATAATACTGCACTGTCACTGTCACTATATCTAAATCTAGTCATAAAAAATATCACCAAAGTCTAAGCACAATACAATACAAGAACAGACAGAAAAATCCGGTATTAATGATTATGAGAATTACAATTTTTTTAATTTCTTTATCCTACATATCGATCTTTTAATGTTGTCCCTAAAACCTAACAGTCTTAAATAACTATGAATCTATGTTTTTGTTTTGAGACCAGAATATTGTCGAAAAAAAATAAGCTAAAAAATATTTATATTTCAATGTAAGAAAGAGTCCGGGAAACGCTCTAAATGCACGATTTTGTGTTATTTTAATCAGAGCTGGCTCCGGAACCCTCGCCAAAATTTTTTTTTAAAAGAAATTATATTTTGCCTCACTATTAAAAGAGGCTAGTTACGGCCCTGGATATCGAATATTATAATTTGATAATAAGCTTTATCCTGATTTAGAGTAATTTCTCGCATTTTGATTGGCTTATATTGTCCTAATAAATTTCAGTACAATTTTTTTATTACGTCAATAGGAATTATCTCCCTTATTTATTACGTCAATTGGAATTATCTCCCTTATACCATTGACCTAATAAAAAATTATAGTTCTAATATTTTAAATTTTTAACAGGTTTAGATTAAATATCTTAAATATATTTGGTTGATTATTGTACAAATATTTAATTTAAATATAATAATATGCAATATAACAAAATCAGGATAAATTCGTTACACAGTGTTCAATTGTCCTAATACGGAATGTATTATACGGAATTTATCTGGTCAATAAAATTCATATCTGGTTTGGCTTCGCCTCACCCGATATGAATTTTATTGACCCGATAAATTCTCGTATTAGGACAATTGCACACTGTGTAACTAATAATATGTGTGGTGAAGCTAATACACAGTTAATTGTTAAATAGAAACGAAAGACACTAAAGGTACATTGAAACTCATACGTTGAAATTAAACTCACAACGTCATGGATAAAATAAAAAGACCGTCAGACGAACAACACAACAACAGAAAACTGAAGACTTGGCAATTGAGCAAATTATTGCAACATTATGTTCCATACTTGCTACCATCTTCCATTGGTGATTATTTCAGATACAAATTCACAGCATTCTCAATGCAAACCTTGTCTTTAAAGATATTAAAGCAGCTGTTTATTCCATTGTGAGTACCATGGGTGTGATGTTTTGGAAGGAGAACCTTGAACAGTTGTTGCTTTGTGTGTGACATTTGCGAAATTAATGTAAATAAGATTAATTGTATTCATACCTTCGGTTATATTGTTGTCAGGATTTGATATGATCTTACAACCTGTAATTATAGATTATTACATGGCATTTTCCATATTGGCCTTGGTACCAGCCCTAGACTGGGTCGTGGCTGATACCACGGACCATATAGAAAATGACATGTAATAATCTATTTATCACAAGCAAGAGAAACAAAGATAGCATTTGATATTTTCAACAAAAAATTTAAAAAACATTTTACAAAAAGAAATATTAAAAATGTATCACAGTGAGTTAACAAAGTTTTGTGAAAAGTTTAACAAATAATTAACAAAAAATATATTAATTCTCAGAATTGTAAATATTAAACGACTTTTAAAAAGTGTTACATTTCAAATTAATACTAAGGAAGAATACACCATATCGCTGCTATGATTTCGAAATATGATCCGCTAAAACTTATCAATACGTCGATATCATACACTAATAACTTTTCCATTGTGGCGTCATATATTTTCTTAATTCTTTATGACGTCAAAAGTTTACGGGAATATTTGTGATTTCGACTGTCGATTTTTACATTTTTTTCTACTACAACAGATTCGTAACTTTCTAAATTTCTTTTCATTGTGTTGTCATTTTTCATATGAATTTACATGCATCGTCATTTGATCTGTGAAAAACCTCTCCTGATCGTGTAGCTGGGGCCGATAACAAGATATTTTATTAAGAGTGGTCGTAAGTATTGAATTAAGGGGAAGATAAGATCATTCTAAGATCATTCAAAGAGTGTAAATCAAAGCTCCCTCAGGTTGTTCGTAGATCGGTCTTATTTCCCCCTTAAGTTGCATCGTAATGATTTTCAAGTTACGAGTTCTTAATAATTTTCCGTCGTCTCCGTTTTTGGTTCCTCGCAAAGAAATTATAATTACCATAAATGAATTATAAAAACGTTTTAATGAACGATAAAATGCGCATTACAATCAACTACCAATTTAACATAAGGAAAACAATTCTGGCCTCAGACCACCATTATTCTTCCGGCCCTTTTATGATAAAAGTCAAATTGAATTAAAAGAATTGCATCGCTTCAAACATGAAATTAATTGAACTGCTTATAGACCATTATTATTTTAATTAAAATATGCTTGTCTCAGGACAATTCATCAGTGCTTTTTTCTTTTGAGTACCCTATTATTCACCTGGCCAATGGTAGGATTTGAATCTTGTATAAATGACGTAGGCTTATTTTTCTATCCTACTTTCATTTCGGTCAAATCATTACTAGAATGGTTTACTTTTATAAATTGTTATTTGGATGGAGAGTTGTCTCTTTGGCACTCATACCACATCTTCCTATATTTTTTCACTTTAAACAATATTTTTTCAAGTTTCACATTTTGAAAGCCTTCTTACAAAAATAAAATCACAAAAATACTGAACTACGAGAAAAATTCAAAACGGAAACTACGTCCCTAACCAAATGGCCAAATCAAATGATAAAACTTATCAACTGAATGGACGACACTTGTCATATTCCTGACTTGTTACAGGCATTTTCAAAGTGTAAGAAAATGATGGATTGAGCCTGGGTTAAAGAGCTGAACCTCTCACTTGTATGACATTCTTATCAAATTCCATTATATTGATAACGATGCGTGAACAAAACAGACACAATAGGCAAAAAAGTCAAAAATAGGTATAAAACAGCAACACGAAACCCACTAAAAACTGGGGATAATTTCAGATGAGAAGGGTAAGCAGATCATGCTCCACGTGTGTCGCCCATCGTGTTGCTCATTATATTACGTAGCCGGTAAATAGTCCATTTCGTTAGGTCACATTCGTGAAAAAGGAATGGGACTGTAATTACGACATAATGAACATATCCGATATCATCTGTATAACGGATATTCCATATTGGTCAACCAACTCATGATGGCTTCCGTAAAAATTTAAGAAGTGATGATTTAAACTACACCATTTGGAACTCTTGGTTTAAAATTGAAAAAGGTCACAAATTTCTCCTTGCTTTATATTTATCACTTCTCTCAACAAGCCAAAATTGTAATGATTTACAATAAAGAGAAAAGACCATCCTCCACACACATGGCCAAGAAAACACTGATATACAATTTCCTATTCAGATGAATTGATAATTAGAATAAAAAGGTTCTTAGGTTCACGTATTAACTTTTTTAAGCACTTTGTTCTATTATTATTAACAAGTGAATGTACAGCTAAGAGTAGTCGGGACCACTCTTACAAAAAATATCATGTGAAGCTATTGAGAATTGTTCTTGGTACACCCCTAAGTTGCTAAGTTTGGTTTAAGAACACTTAATAACTGACCAAAATTTAAGAATGATTTTGTGTTACCGGAATTAGTAAGATCGCTTTAAGGTAGACGTAAGAATCGTTTTTAAATCATGCACTTTTTCAAAACATTAAGGGCTGTCAATCATTATAAGATAGGTCTGAGGTTCTGTCTTGTTACATTCTTAAATCTTAAGACGCCCTTTAGACGTTTGTAAGACATAAGAATGCTTCTTGTTACCGGCCCCTGCTTCGGATGATAACTTGTTTACAAATAGTTTTTGATTGACAGGTTACCGGAAGTTATAAACTCGGGGGCTCGATATGGATTTCGAGGGCTGATATCGATATTGGCTCCAAGGGCTGATATGCAACCTTGACTTCCAGCTATTATTGGCCATGCAAAAACGTACATATCAGTACAAAATATGTGATTATATCAGATTATTACATGGCATTTTTCATATCGCATGTATTATCAGCCCTAGGTTCAATATCAGCCCAAGAGCCGCATGGCTCGAGGGCTGATATTGACCGAGGGCTGATAATACATGCGATATGAAAAATGGCATGTTATGATCTTTTTATCATATGCTTCAACAGTAGAGTAAAATTAACAGATTCATATATTGATCCTTTGACGGAAGTTTAAAGAGTAAAAAAGTTCACGGCCGTCGGGCCAAAAATTTGATACATTCAATACGAAATCTGTCTTTCATATGCCTCAACAGAGAGAGAAAAAAACATTTTAATATGGACGAATGGACAAAAAAATAATTCAACAATATACATAATGATCATTGTTTGAAAAAGTCAACTTTTTAAAGAAACTTTCTAAATTATGTTTCAGAAAAACTTAAAAAATGCATTTATTAAATAATTGTTCGTTTTGTTTTGTTTTGTTTTGTTTTTATTTTTATTTCTTTATTATTTTAAACAATATACTTTCCAGTATTCAAACAATTGTTTTGTACACTACTTTGTAATGTTTTTCACACAGTGGTTTTTCACTGAAAACGTAGCATTGAGGTGTATTTTCCGGAATTAGCCGAGTATTACCAGAATGCCATGTGATAACGTTACGGAAAGGCATGTGATAACAATCGAAGCATGTGATAAACTTTTCATATCAGCCCGCTAAGCACCAATTCGAAAAATATGGAATTTACGTCAATTTAATGCTTTTATCATACGGTAAAATTTATATGTTATTTAGTCTAAGTATATGATAAATAGAGTTAAATATAAAATATTTTAAGAAGCATTGGCATTTAGAGTCAAAACAAAGTATGGAAACCATAGTTTACCAACAAGTAAATAACTGAATAAAATATGAAAATTTCGTGCGTCCGAAGCGTATTTGTCGATATACCTTCCTCAAGAATACGTCAGTTTTATTTTATTATTCCGAATTAATGTTTGGGCTTTTTCAGTTAGTTATATGTAATACGAGACTGAGCAAAAAATTTTAAAAAATTGTTAACTGAAGTTGGGTGATCATATTATATTACATATAAAGTAGTCGCATCAAATCGTATTTTGTATTGACTACACAAATTAAAAAAGGAAACCAGTTTGCATTGATTAATTTTGTTGTGAACTACTCCTCACTTTAATGTAGGTCATTTGTATGAAAGTCATATAGTAATTGACTATCATAATATTTAAGTACAGTAACGATCGAACAAATTAGTTGACCTTTCAGTTTGTTTAGAGTTACTTTTGTTTCATGTGCTTACAGATTTACATGACATTACCAAAAAAACCCAACTGTTTAAAATTATGTCCACATGCCTATATTGATAGGAACGAACTATTGGTACATATTGATTTTTTGTTTCCTTTATAAACGGGTTATTTCAAACATTGCTATCAAGTTTTGTACAAAGATGGACATAAGAGGCTTTCCTTTTAGTGAATATTGTTTTATTACTGCTTCAAAAATAATTAAATTTTCTTATAACTATATATTTACTTATATGGTATGCTTAGGATTTTTTTTTCTATTACACACTTATATAGCAAAATTCAGAAAAAGCTTCACAAAACACTGTGTATGGCTTCCTCCGACTACATATATTCTTCTATAAGTAGAGTCCTATTTCAAGTAATTTTTTTCTTTGTAATATCTCACTTAAATACTATGAAATTTAACAAATCAGTTGGGAAGTTTCCATTACTTAAAATTGTAGCGCCACTTTTAGGAAATACATGATCAGGATATGCATTTAGTGCACCGAATGAAATTCGATTTAAACTATAATCCTGGTACCTTTGATAACTATGCCATCATCGATGCCCAAAATAAATCACTTCAGGTTCTGGATAAGATTGGGAAATATAATAGTTTTATATGGGTCAGCAAGGTCCATTAAATTATTCACATTTTCTTATATATGCAACGGTCATCTATATCATGTCGACAATGCACTAACATTTTCAAGTTCGATGACATAATTGTGTCATTCAAATATGTAAACAAGCAAGTAATACCAGTTAATGAAACAGACTGATGTTTACTTTTGTGCAACACTTTTCCATTCATTTTCAATTGATGATAAGTATAGGTAGTAAGAAAGAACATTATAACATTCCATCCTTAATGAATACATCAGATTTCACGAAATTTTGTATTTCATTGTTTTTAAGATTTGGACGACCTTGTTTTGAAAGGAAAATCTTGAAAACTCTCAACTATACGGTGAAGGTGAATTTGACAGCAAGTGCCCCAATAACACTCTCAACATTTGGACTATTTGGGATTTTAAGGACACGTTTGTAGGTATCGGACACATTTTTGGGGTGGACACATTTCTGAGTTTTATATATAAGAAGATGTTTTATTTCCATTAAATGTGATCACAAGTAGCATAGTCGATATAAGATAAACATGCGTTTCTCATTTAAATTCCAGACAAAAACGATAATTTGATCTTTCCGAGACGTGAAAGAAACCTTAAATGTAAGAACATATTGTAGGTTTTTTTTATGTTTTAAACTATAATCAGATAATTTTTCCTGCTGGTAAAAAGAGTATAGCAGTTTTCGTTGAATTCATTCTGAATCTATGTAGTCAGTATTGTTTGCAAAATGTCGACATTGAACTTTTTACTGAACTTTAATACTCACAGCAGTTTAAACTGTAACAAAAGCCAGACCAATAAAACAAACAATACCTAACAATGGTGGTCATGTCAAGAAAAAATAACGCAACCAGGTATTTTGAAATATGAAAGTACATTTGACATAATCATAAATACACGACTATGCATCTCATCATAAACACGTGAAAATCACTCGTATATAAACGCTGGCTGAATTTCGTAAGTCCTTAGAATATATTATCATAGATATTTAACGGTACACAGAAACTAAACGTTGAACAACAAGTTTTGAATTTTCCTCGGAATTCAGTATTTTTTGTGATTTTACCTTTTGTTAAATCCCTATTTTAGTACATATATACTTATTTCAAGAATAAGACTTGGAACATATTTATTTATAGCCTAAATAATACTGCAGTTTAGTTTAAATATAAAATACACCTTCAATTGATTGGTATATCCCTCGTGTTAATACTTTGATCCTTTGTTGTTCAAAATCGCAGTCTCAACTGTTGTTTATACTGGAAGGTAAAAAAGTAACAAAGAGGCAATCTGATGTCATTTGGCAATAACAAGATAGCAATGACAAAGAGTATTATGAACGTTCAACAATACACTAAATGATGATATCATGGAAAAGAATCAATGGGCGGGGTTATAACTACGAAAATCAAAAGAATAATAAGTTTAGCAATGAAATGATTTCCGTGTAGACAATTTGTTTATCTGGAATAACCTTCATCTTCTACGTTCGTACCCAACGTTGGTTCTTTTTTTTTTCTGGAATAACCTTCATCATGTTATACAAACATATTTTGTTGTCGAAAACAATGACAAAATAATCAGACACAAGAATTTTTTTCAATATGGAAAGTCTTATTGTTAATTTACCTCGGCTGAATTATATCATGTACTGTTTTACATAAAAACTGACGAGGAAAGGTAGCACTTGGCCACCGAAAGCTTGATTCTGGTCGAGTCTATGTGGTCTCTCCCGCCGGGTTTAGTGCAAGGCGATTTAATGCCACGATATCTCATTAGCATCAGCTCGAATCCCGGCCAGGGAAGAACAAATATTTGCTTCCGCAAAGTTACAGATTTAACATTGTTGTGCTGATATTAAGACGAATTATATATACAGAATAGGTTTTTATCTTTGTATCATCATCACTGATGATTAGATGGATAAAATCTGCCTCAGAGTTGTCACTGGTTCAGACTTACTTATAATATAATTATTTCTGTGACTGTATCATACATTTATTTGTAAAATCCTCTACGATAGATAATTCAGATGATCTGTAATAGTCCATCTCAAACACATCAAACGAATGGAAAACAATTTTCATATTCCCGACATGATACAGGCATTTCCTCAATAGAAATTGGTCGATTAAAATATGGTCTTATGGCTAGTTAAACCTCTCTATTTTATGACAGTAGCATAGAAATCTATTATATTGACAATGTGTGATCATAACAAACAGACATTAAAATGTTAATGTTAGGGGTACAATTCGGTTTTATTTTGTGTATTTGTTTATGATTTCATGTTTTAACATGAAAAAACGTACGGTGATTTTCTTTAAATAGTCTGAAAGCATTTGATAAGAGCAATCTTCTCATATATTTTTGAAATTTTATCATTTACTTTACATTCGTTCTGTTTACCTGGTGATAATTTCTATCTACATTACTATCACTGTAATTATATCCGAACATACCATGTACTACATAATATGATCTTATATTTACTAAATTTTGGCAAAGTTTGAAAATATTCTATCATTTCTCGTTTTACTCCCATACTGCATTTAAGATCACACAAACACGCTTATAGTTTGATACACCAGACACCACTTTCAACATTAAAAGACTCACCAGGATGCTCAAAATGATACGGATGCATGTTCAAATCAAACATGTGGTTTAAATATCCTCTTCAACTTATACTTTTAGAAACAATTGAATATCAAAAATGCAAAAAATAGTGTGCGAAGTCATCGTTAGGCCATCCATTCCTTAGAGTTGAACATCCTTAGCTCTTCGAGTGATCTTAATGTTTGATGAACAGAAATTAACAGAAATGATCAAAGATCAGCTTCTTCATGTACACACATGAGGATCGACAACCGGGCTGGTGATATCCATGGGACAAAACGTCTACCAGCAGTTGCATTGATAAGTGAATATAAAGTCTTCAAGATATGAGTATCGTCTACACTGAAACAATTCATTCGTGGTGTTCTTATTGAAGCAGCTTGAAGATTAAATAAGTAACGAAGTTGAAGAGCATATAAAAATACAAAAGTTCCAAACGTTGTATTCAACTGACTTATGTGATTTGTGCATCGCTGAAAAAGCGAAGTTTTGGGATGAATTTAGCATTTTATAAACAGTAAGACCTCGGATTTGTAGATTTTGCTTAAGCTATAGTGATAAAGCAAGTTAAACCATAAATGATCGATTCTTCTAAAAGTTTCAATTTCATCTTCCTTTGTTACAGCCCTTGTATAATTTAAGAATAAAACTAAATACAGGAAACAAGTGCACATATTCTCCTTTTTTTCGGGAAAGATATGATTGTGTTGTTGAAGTCGGTTGAATGATACGTTATTTTTAAATGTTGGTGTCTTGAAATAGAAATATAACAGGTGAAACGTTCCAATCGATCAGTGATTTTAAATGTGTATTTACACAAAGTGTTGTATACACAATACTGTATATTAGTACATGACTGTTCGTTGTGCAATAACATATATTGCTTCTCCACCTTACGATATAACAAATCATATTGACAGTGAGTAGAAACATGTTGATTTTTATTTTATGTATGCTAGTTGTATGTATTAAACTTCCTGTTGAAATGCTAGATTATGAGGGAGACCTTGGCTTAGCGAGAGACAATATTTTGAATGTCACCTTCTCATGCCGGCCATTCAAACATCAATAATGTAACAGACAATTCATTGTATTATATCACTAACTTTAAAAGACAATGTTAATATTTAACGTTTCGGCATCAGTCCTTTTGATACATTGTCAACTTAAAAAAAAACACATCTGGCTTACTTTGAATTTGTTCCCTCCCTAATAAATGTAATGTAATGTACATGAAGTAACAGTGAATTGCTTTCAAATTGAAATTTAATAGACAAAATTGACATGTAGTAGGTCTGGTTATGGAAATCCGTGTGAAAGAGGGGATTGTTACCTGCAAAACAAAATATTGTCAACCTTGGCATTGCCTCGTTTGACGATGTTATCTCCATGTACAAATTTTGATATATCACCATCTCAGCTTAGTGTTATTTATATATTGTTGTTCCTTCGATAGGAAGTACAAACAATAAGAATTTGCATACATGAGTTGGACATTATTAAAGTTCCATATTCAAAATAAGGTGTTAAATGACACAAAACAATACACCACTATTTACACGCATTATAAAACAATAAAAAAAATTGTAATCCAACTTATTGTTTTTTTCTACAGTATTTATTTAGACCCTACCAGAAAGATTACACGCTTGAGAACCGAGCAATCAACTGACAGTTGTCTTTAAAAAAAAGAAATATGATTATTTTTTGTTCAATCATAATGAAAGTGAAATAGTGAAATAATAATTCAGTTTTAACAGCTAGTTTCGCTAGATTTTTTTCTTCTTCCAAATATGTTAAAAACATCGCTAATGAACTCAATCTATCCGTTTTCATGAGACCTTTAATTTAACTCCTTAGCTGAAGAAAGGTTTCATATGCTAGACTAGGTGGTATCGTCTATTTAAAGGGGGACAGTGTTAATATTGAAAGTGAAACAATGGTAAATCATTTATTGATTGATTTGAATCACAAAAACTCATTCTTATTCAGGTAAAAACATACGTTTTAATCTATAATATGAAATCAAACTAACTTAGAAAACTCCAATTGCACGTGCTCGCTATCTATTGATATATACATTAATAGTTATCCCATGATGACGCGGTGTGTCAGTGTAAGATCACCCCGATGGCCGGAGGCCAGAGGGTGATCTAACACTGACACACCAAGTCCGAATGGGATAACTATTTTACATCCCAGCTGTTTTAGATTAGACGAAAAACCATTTACAAATCATAAAATCTAGTTTAGAACGCCACACAACTATTATATTATAATTTATATATTACTATATGATGTATACCCTTAATGACCCCCGAACACGATGAGTAGATATCAAATAATGTCAACTCGCCCCACTGGCCAATCGGCCCACACTGTATCGCCACTTTATAAAAAAAATGCCCCACTCTTGTTTACCGACTCGCCCCAATTTGAAAAAGTGTAAAATCAAATTGAACAATCAGTCTGACAACTCATTTATTAACGAAAAGGGTTGAAACCCCACTGAATACAGGTCTGCCAACTCGCCCCATTTATAAAAATATCTTGCTTCCTTTAAGTATGTTAAATTACTAATAGTTCGTATCCAGTCGTCCTGGTGTAGTGGAACGTGTCGTGGCTTGATATGCTAAAGGTCTTGAGTTCGAATCCCAACATGTTCACTGGATTTTTTCTACGTGAATTTTGATAGATAGTCTTTTCCGTATAATTAATTATAAGTTTTATAGTGGATTTGGCATTCCCGCCAAAATGTTACAGAACAAAGGAAAGCATGCATAACAAAGACACTCAAACTGGTGTGATCTGGTAGGGGTGATCCGGCTCAGATCACCCCTGTTAGAACAAAGGAGCTGGGATGTAATATCTATGTTCATATCGGAATATATGACCGTTGGCAGATTTTGGACATCACCTCCAATTCAATTGCGTCTAGACTAAAATACACACGGAACGACAATACATATCATCGAGTCTTTGCATTGTATTTTAGGCTTTACAATTTGGATATACATCAAGTTATAATCAATGTTAGAATTTGAGTCAAATCGGTGAAAATAAATTTTACCAAGCTAATGCCCCTCGGAGGAAAAAACCGTCGTATGATGTTTATATATATATATCTCAATTGATACGTAAAACCCGTGCACAACAACTATACGGATTCACAGGGGCGTGATCAATATCCAATTCCTTCTTTTGTCCAAGCTGCAGTAGGCCGTGGGTTCGTTTTCCGGCCAAGTCAAACTAAAGACTTGAAAATAGATATGTGCTGCTTCTCAGCTAAGCCAAGTCATTTAGAAATAAGAGCATATATTAGTTGGTTCGGAGACTGACTGATGTATCCGGATTATGTGACATCTCTTCCTGTGGAACTTTCATTTTGTGCACTAGCGCGTTATATTCATATGTTCTCGCACTGATATGCGTGTGACATTTTTCACTGGATGTTAAATACCGATTCATTTTCCTTATCCCTTTTTCCATGTCATTACTTCGAATATGGCTAATATCTCGTTTGCTGAGTTCTAGAGTAATTTTAAGTGATAATGGTGGAGTCCATATTTAATATATAATTAAGGGATTACTCAACTCACACATAATTTGAAAAGAGAAAAACATGTTTATGTTATTTTGTCCCTTTCCAGAATTATGGCGTCTACCAGCAGTATCTTATGTACCATATGTAATTTACGACATAATCAAATTCCCGCCAAAGTATGGTGTCCGGAATGTGACGAAGGACTTTGTGTCAACTGTCAAGAGCACCATGACCTTGCACGTTTGACGAAAGATCATCGGGTGATTAAAGTCGAAGAATACGATGAAATGCATCCTCTAATGCAGAGCATTAAACAGTACTGTGAGAAACACAACGACAGATTCGAATATATCTGTCCTCAAGATGAAACACTTTGTTGCCGGAAATGCATCACCACTCAACATAAAACATGCACAAATTTCATGACATTAGAAGATGTCATATGTTCCTCGACGTCATCAGCTTTGTTTGACGCTGTTGAGCAAAATCTAAATTGCCAGACAAGAAATCTTGAAATGGCCAAAAAAGATCGCGATGGAAATAAAAAATTGGTCATAGAGCAAAATGAAAAATTTAGAAAAGATATCAAAAATATGCGAGAGAAAATAAAAGAGTATTTGGACCAACTGGAAAAGAAGACGTTTGACGAATTGGATTATTCCACCGAGTTACAAAAAAATGGAATAAGTAAGATACTTGAAGAAATAAATGAAAAGTCAAGGGCTCTTGAAAAGCTGAAAAATGACATGATGATCTTGAAAGCAAATAAAATAGATTTGAAAGTTTTCTTAGCGATGAGAAAATTGAATAAAGATGCATCACTCTTAGAATCAGATATAAAAGACTTCATGCAGTCGTCTAAATTTGATAGGATAAATGTAGATATGAGTATTGCAAGTGAAATAGCTACGTTCTTAGCCAAGATTAAATCTCTAGGCACTGTGAGAATTGTTACTAGACCCCGAGCAATATCTATGAAAGACTGGAGACGAGGTAAAATTAAAGCAGCGAGAGAAGTACCATCTAAACAAATTACAAATTGCGAAACCAGTCTTGTACTTTCTTCAAAAATCAATGCACCCAAAGGAAAAGCAGGTATAAGCATCACTGGTTGTGCACTATCACCGTCCGGTCAAATCTTACTGGCCGATTTTTCTCCAAGTAAACGGATTCTCACTATCAATGGAAATGGAACATACGAGAAAGATATCAATTTTATAGACGTACCAGTGTTCGATCTAACTTGTATAGATTCGACAAAAATTGGTTTTTCCACCGGAAGTTATCGTGAGGTGAAAATTATCGACACAGCTGCTCAAACAGTATCAGAAATAACTAGAACCTCTGGTAATGTTTATGGAATCACTTCAGATGAAGGAAGATTGGTCTACTGTGTTGCAAAGCAAAATATAAAATCTTTTAACATGAGCGATGAAACTGAATCCGAGATTCAAAGCGGGAATTTGAAGAACAACTCTTATGTTTGCTGTTTTGAGAATCGTCTTTACCATACAAGCCAGAATGGATTATCAGTGAGCTGCAGCGAGTCAAACGGAAAGGTTTTGTGGACATTCTGTTCCGAAAAGCTCAAACAACCACGTGGTATTACCGTAGATAGTAGACGGAATGTCTATGTAGTGGGCGAGGCCTCGAATAATTTGATAGTAATAACGGGAGACGGATCCAAGTTCACTGAGTTATTAACGAAGACCGACGAACTTAAAAAGCCAACAGCAGTTTGTTATGATAGAAAAAATGATGTTATTATTGTTTGTAATAGAGACGGCTGTGTTTTCATTTATAAAGTTCAACAGTGTGAAAAAGTTGAAAGCCAATAAAGAAACTCTTCTCATAGTTTGACAGTACAATTGTAGCAAGTATAGAAATAATTTTTTTTTTAAATGAAATATTTGCTGTCGTACTTCTGAATTCTCTTTGTTTACACTGAAAGGTATTTTTTGTTTATTGCTAATATTATTAGTTACATAGTGTCTAATTGTTCTAATACGAGAATTTATCGGGTCAATAAAATTCATATCGGGTGAGGCGAAGATAAATTCCGTATTAGGAGAATTGAACACTGTGTAACGAATTTATCCTGATTTTGTTATTTTACATATCATTATAATCAAACTCAATTTTAGGACAATATCACCAAATATATTATAGATTATAATCAAATTCAATTTTAGGACAATATCACCAAATATAGATATTTAATCTGAAACTGTGAAAATTTTTAAATATTAGGACTATTTATAGAGCAACTCATTTTTTTTAAAATCAGGTCAATGGTATAAGGGAGGTAATTCCAATTGACGTAATAAATAAGGGAGACAATTCTCATTGACGTAATAAAAAAAATGTACTGAAATTTATTAGGACAATATCAGCCAATCAAATTGCAAGAAATTACTCTAAATCGGGATAACTAGAAATAATTAGAATGTTTTACCTGATATAGAACCATTCAACCAATTTTAAGTTTGAAAATATTTTAGAGGCCAATATACAAGCGTAAACTATTGACGAATATATACTCTATGTCAAAATTATATTCGCCACTACTTTAGAAAAATTGTGAATTATTAGAGACCAACATCAAATTCCTTAAAGGAATAACTCAAACTTAATATAAGACATTTCTATAGATACCCCATTAAGATATTTCTGACTTTGGACACTCTTGAGGTTTTTTGGAAAGTTTGCTATAGCTTGCTATTGCTACTTTCCTTTGGCGTCGGCCTCAAACTCCTGGTGACAGACTATTGCAATGTATTCTGCTCTAAGGTAATGTAGTACTAGTGTTTGAATTCTGATTCTCGGAAGATTCTTTTGAAATTTTGAGTAACTACTCTTTTGATTGAAAAGATTACAGCTTGAATAAAAAAGAAATGAATGTTCAGCGACGATTCAGATGAATTTAACTTCATTTTGAAAATGAGTATTACAAACACTACTTCGCGGATCTGCCATGCGCTGAAGAGAAAATCACAAGAAATCTACGCGAGATTACG
This sequence comes from Mytilus galloprovincialis, assembly GCF_965363235.1. Lineage (NCBI taxonomy): Eukaryota > Metazoa > Mollusca > Bivalvia > Mytilida > Mytilidae > Mytilus > Mytilus galloprovincialis. Next base: position 99,574,277 of record NC_134839.1, read on the forward strand.
TTTTCATTCATGAATATTTCATGAATAATTTTCCCGCTATACTTTTAGGGGACGACCATTTGATATTCTGGGCCGGGGGGGGGGGGGGGGGGGTGGCTTGGGGCAAGAGGATTTTGAAAATAAATATGTATCCTCTTATTCTTTTAATGACAGTTTAGTTTGAAAAAAAAATATTTGTACTTCACCATGATAAAGCTTTTAAATATACCAAATATCCAAGATATAAAGTTGAAAGAAGTTATGTGTTGAAAAAAAAGGATGAACAGTGATCCCTTAATATGTTTCTTTAATGTTGGTTGCTGGTTACTAAATAAAATAAAATAGGTATTTTATTATTTATGTATGTGCCTGTCCCAAGTCAGGAGCCTGTAATTCAGTGGTTGTCGTTTGTTTATGTGTTATATATTTGTTTTTCGTTCATTTTTGTTACATAAATAAGGCCGTTAGTTTTCTCGTTTGAATTGTTTTACATTATCTTATCGGGGCCTTTTATAGCTGACTATGCGGTATTGGCTTTGCTCATTGTTGAAGGTCGTACGGTGACCTATAGTTGTTAATGTCTGTGTCATTTTGGTCTTTTGTGTAGAGTTGTCTCATTGGCAATCATACCACATCTTCTTTTTTATATTATACTCTTTACAATTCAATTTTATTAACTTTATTAAAAACCCTAACTGGGCTTAATACAGACAAACTGGGCATTAATACAGGGCCATTACAGTACAAAACACGGCCATTACAGAAAAACAGGGCCATTACAGAAAACTGGGCCATTACAGAAAAAACACGGCCATTACAGAAAATAAGGACCATTACAGAAAATATGTAATATTTTTGGCTATAATTTACTAAGATGGTTAATAAAAGTGATAATGGTTTGTTTAAACAATACACAAGTGATAGAATATAAAATACTCGATAATTATATGTCTAATGTCTCACGCCAAAGACGAGTAAAGGTAAAATATACCGGCATTGATAAAAAAAAATAATAATGTCTAAACATCGATCGGAAGGTTTTGATGCCAAATATCATTTGAAAACTTTTAATTCCGTAATTTAAATACTAATTGTTTCACATTCCATTGTGGATATAAGGACCTTTACTCGTTCAGCATGCTCAAGTGGATCAAACTGACAGCAGAAAACATTGACCCAACATCAATTCTTCTTCTTCCAATAATTTACATGATACCAGTGTATAAATTTATCGCAAATTCGTATCATATAGCATCCGTATTAAAAGCAACCGAGTCAGCATCTACTTCTTAGAATATTATAGCTCAGAGTATCAAGACAAGTGCTGTAGAAATGATTAAGGTTCATGATGTATACTCTCTGGCTAAAATGACAGCATTTTCAGCTTAAAATTTAGATAGATTACAGACAAACCTGTGCATCTGGAAAAGTTTTAAGGCATAACATGCCCTATATAAATAGAATTCAATTGCTTTGTCATCCAAACAAAGAGGCAATGATTACTAATATATATATATCAAATGAATTGCTTAAAACAAACATTCTCAAATGTTATTGACTCATGAGACAATGCTTAATTTCACAGCAGCAACTAAAATGTGTTACAGGATATTAGCATCTTTATGAATCTAGTGTATATAAACTTTGTATTCCTGTGGCCATACTGCTGTTGTTATGCTCCCATCGTATTGAGTTTTATCCTTGTTCTTCTGTAAGTATGTTCGTCCTTCCGTTACTTGTACGTACCTCCGTACATCCAAAAAATTGTTTCTGTTCTCTTCCTTTAGTTTGCCTGAACCAAATTGTATTAAACTTATACGCAATGCTTATAACCACAATACACTAGTCAAGTTTGAATTTTGGTTGCGTCACTTTTACCATTCTAGCGTTTTATGCTACTTAACAAATAGAAAGGTTGCTGGAAATTTTAGTTTCTGTTCTCTAACTTTACATTTGTAGTTTGTCTTAACCAAATATTATACAACTTATACACAATGCTCATTACCACAAACACTGATCAAGTTTGAATTTTGGTGGCGATAATTATACTGTTTTAGAGTTATGCCCCTTAATATATCTAAAAATGGCTTTGGTTTCAGTTATCAAACTTAAGTTCGCTCAACCAAATGTTATGAAACTTATACACAATACTTTTAACCATAAAACCAAGATCAAGTTTGAATTTTGGTGGAGTCATTTTTACTGCTCTAGAGTTGTGTCTCGTTACAAATGGAACCAGATGTTCCACAGGGCACAGCTTTATACGACCGCAGAGGTCGAACCCTGAATAGTTGGGGCAAGTATTGACACAACATTCAAGCTTGATACAGCTCTGAAGTTGGATTGCGATCAAATTTTTGACATAATATGAGTTTCTGACACAAAACGAATGTCAAGATCTTAAATCTATTGCGCAATACTGTGTAATTAAAATGATTACACAATGCTTATTACCCCATAACTCAGATCAAGTACAAATTTTGGTAGCGCCACATTTACAGTTCTTGAGTTGTGACGTTAACTTTTAACGACTTTTTAACGTTAATGCTGGCGGGGCATCATTTGTGTCCTATGGACACGTTCCTCATTTTTGATCAAAGCCTTTAATATAAATTCACTTTCATTACCGTTGTATTGATTTAAGTTATTGTAACTGTCTTATTTATTAAAAAGGATGCGGTATTTTTTGCAAAGAACCATTGCTATCCTAAAGAAATAAAAGGAGGAAAATGTATTTATAGCTAAAGGCCATCATACGGTCGTCAATAATGAGAAATATTTGTACCATATACGTGTAGAAAGCTATAAAAGGCCCCGATATGAAACATTCGGAACAATTCAAACAAGAAAATTACGTGTTAATCAGTAATATTTTTTTTTTACTGAAAACAAGTATGAAGTACCTAGGCCAATAGAAAAATACTAATTCACAGGCCCTTGAAGTTGACATGGCATGGGTACTTAAAGACATGAACAGAGCTTTCTGTATATTTCATTATTTTATATCTACAGTTTTAGGTTGCAATAGAAAATATCAAATCTTTTTATGATAAACATGACAATGGTTTAGTTTAACATGTTTAAAGCATCAAAGCTGTGATGAAATACATATCTGAAATAATACACGTCTATAACCTTTTTGGAATAATACACAGCTACAGTTGCAAACTTTCCAGAGGTGCTATCAAGCACTTTGATTAAATCTCAGCTACTTCTGTTAATCTAGATCAAGTATTATAGGCGGGTTTGGATGTGGTTAAATGATTAAAGAATAATGCCTTAAAAAATGAAGATTACAGAAAAAAGGGGTTAATTTTTTGAAGATTAGAGAAAAAAAGGGTTTTAAAGATAAGAGAAAAAAGGGGTGAAAATGAAATGTTTACAGAATAACAGACACCCCCCCCCCCCCCCGCCCCCTCCATCCAGACCCTCTTATAGTTATAAAACTTTCGAGTAAAGTTACCGTACTCAGATTCAGAAGTCAACCAATACAAATACTGGATTTGGTGTTTGGATCACAAGTTTTATAATCCTAGTACTGAAAGGCTATGTTAAAATAACGATATGTAAATGTAAAAACGTACAATTTAATGGTTTGGAAATTTATAAAATAATTAAATTGCCCAGTCGCTTGAGACTATGTAGTAGGAGTTTTATTTACAAAATATGTTTTACATATGTACACAACAAAACATAATAGAGGCATTACATTTTGATATATTGGTATGCAGTTGTTTTACTTATTCAATGAATCAACATCGTTTTTACCCAGAATGAACTATTAGACAATATTTTTTCATTACAAAATTACACAGTCAAACGTACACCTTCCTCAAGCCTCGGTCACACCTTACCGGATAGCCCAAACAGACGCCTAACGGATAACTTTCTTTCAATCCGTTCATGTCCGTTGAACGTCCGTTTTGTACGGTACTCGTCCGTTTCGTTTCCGTTTTGTATCCGTTACGTGTCCGTTATACATCCGTTTGAGGTCTGGCAGATAAATTCATTAACGGACTTCTGACGGACGTCTAACGGATAAAACAGATGTTGAACGAATATGAAACGGACTTCTACCGGACGTATAACGGACAAAAAGGATGATGAACGGATCTGAAACGGACAAATGCCAATGAAAAATTTCGCGTCAGAAATGCCAATTAGATTTTCTAAGGTTCATGAATACTTAATATTCATAATCGATTTTAAATAGAGTAAGGGCACGTCTTCACAATCAAGCAGCTCTTATTCAGAAAACTGCCATTTGACGACATTTTGAAGAACAAACCAAAACCAGTTACACAGAAACATTTTGAATATTTAGCGATTTACATGTATTATAATTGTTGCCTCTAATTTTTCCGGATATCTTGTTCATCCGTTTTATCCGGTACGCTTCCGTTAGGTGTCCGTTTTATGCGGTACTCGTCCGTTGAATGTATGTTCGACATCCGTTCTGTCCGTTACGTTTACGTTTCTCGTACGTTGCATATCCGTTGTGTGTCCGTTATGCACTCGTTACGCGTCCGTTTTATTCGGTCAGTACATCAACGGACTCCCAACGGATTAACAATTTTGTCAACGGACAACTTTTAATTTCATCCGTTAGGAGTCCGTTCGTGCTATCCAGTAAGGTGTGACCGAGGCTTCACGTTTGAATAAATGCGGATATAAACACTTCTTCCTTGAAAATTTACAGCAACTTACCATTATCTCAAAAACAATGTCATAGAAAGTATCTCAAAAATCAGTTCAACAGATCGGACAAACTACCTCTGTAGATTCCTCTTTCTCCCTATTTCAAGGGAAAACTTCATACCCTTGATTCAAATCATTATCATATTTTATATTAACCTGATTTAATCTCAAAAGGTTGCAAGCAGCAGTTTGTTTTAGCATTTTGATTGGTTCCCTTTTTGAAGAGTTATTCATATCCGAGAAGCATCTTTGAATACACTGCATTTTTAAAAGACGTTGCTTGCTGTTATCTTCATAAAATAAAATTACGTCAACTGGACGGAATATTATTTATATATTCTTACAAACACAGACATTTTATGATTTGAGATTAGGCCATTCAATTTATCGGAAAAAAAGATGGATGTTGTACTTTTGTCAAAGACATCCTTCTAGAGATTTTTCTGACTATGTTCAATTCGTCAGATGATCGGTTTTACACCCCTCAGATTTGAAATCATGCCTCAAACCCCATATTTTTATTAAATAATTAGACAAGAAAAGACTTCTCAGAACAAAAAAGGGATATGGGTAGCTCTCAGACATATCGTGAATTAATTAGTACTCCCAAGAAATTGCTTTTGATCACTATTTTTTTCAGATATTAAATGGAATGGTCATTTATAATCTTCATGCACGTTCATATGCCATAATAGACAGAATCCGTCTATCCCTATAATGCATATATTTACTAATTTATATTTGCTTTTTATTGATTTTGCTATTTTCAAGTTTTTTTTAATTTTTTTATTGTGCAGTATAGAGAGAGAAAGCAGTGCCAATTCAAAACAGGAGATCGCGGACAATTCTTGTGCTCATTTAATCTGTCGTTCAAAAGCTTTTTTTTTTTTTTGGTTGGTGCTTTTGTGACAAAGCACCAACCAAAAAAATACTTCAACTTTTGAACGTAAGATTATTCAGTCTACAGACATCCATACCTGTATACACTTATTCCTGTTTTGAATGGGCACTGCTTTCTGTCTCTATATTTCACACACAAAAATATAGGGACAGAAGAATTCGGCCTAATCCCATCTTTAATTGACAACTCATTATTATTGGCTAACGTATGCAAAAAATAACATACTATTTTTAATCTAATTAGCAATTAATAAGGAAATATTCCAAGTTTTCCTATTATCATAAAGTTTGATGTCGACGACGCAATCGAAGAATGTAAACAAGAAAAAATCCCCTTATATTGTAATTTTGACGAATTACTTGCCAGAATTGGATTGGAACTATATTGTGTTACTGATGACAAATAATCGATACAAAATGATTGTGGATATCTAGTATTAGAGTGAGATATGATAGCACTGTAGATGTAAAGAATTACGTGACGTTTGTGTACTGTCTAAGATTGTAGTATAAGATTGTTCAAATTGAGAATCAAGGGGTATTCTTTTCGAATTATACTTCTTATTCTCTCAAATGACGTAGACGAAGATTATAAAATTGTCTCCGAAAAATAAAAAAAATATATATATTTTTTTAATTTTAATATATTTTAATACAAATACTCATCTAACGCATGCAAGCTAACAATAATTATGGATCACATGATCGCAAATATAACAAATCATCTTCATTCTTCATCGATTCCTCTACACCTGATCGCACTCGAAATAAGTGCGCCGATTCATATAACACACGGTTCAAGGCTGTACTTCAGAAAGATGATACAAATAGAAATTAATAACATCACGTTAATAAACAAACATCGGTATCGATCCGATATGAGAACACAACAAAAAAGAAGGAATATGGTGTAAACAAATTGTTCAAAACCCTAAATTAAAGCCCATATTTCCCATTAACGGGAATCTAAGTAAAATACCGTTATTATAAATATGTAAAATCTATAACAGAGCCAGGAAATATCGATCTTAGAATTAAAAAAATAAACATCATAAAGCAGCTTGAATTACAAGGAATAATACCACAGGAAGCTGCTTATCCGCACATGTCAATTGCAGTACTTGATGATATAGTTTTGCACTTGAAAATATATCTTTTCGACTTTTTTAATTCCAAGTTCTCGTTGAAAGCTCTTTTTAAAAAAATATAAACATGTGACTGAGTTAAAAAGTCTCTCCTCGTTATTTTAGAAGTTGAGTTGATGATCAGCAAAAAAAAAAATAAAAAAAGATATAAAAAATCAAACAGAAAAGAAAATATTGCCGTCGAGGTCATATGTTACGTATGTTATCGCACTACCCCGCACCCCGATCATTAAAAATCACGTTAGTCCTCTGGACAATTTCTGATAATTGATTGCACAGAATAATGACAGTCACAATTTTCCTGTAAATCAAATATCACAATAACAAAAGTTAACTTATTGAAATATCATTTTTGAAAGTATTCATTATACAGAAACACAAGATAATTTTTCAACCAAAATATCCAGCATACAGATTTTTTTTTTTTATCAAAGTTCGACAGCCAGACTTGAGTTATTTAAATGCAGTAAAATTTATTTGTAGGTCCCTCTAAATAACTCGTGCCGGTGGAGAAAAAACTAAACGTAAAACATCGCGTGTGAACCAGAGATGAGTGAATACTTAAGTAGTTTCAGTGTTCATTCTTTTTGTATTTTCCTTCTAAAATAATGTGAGGTTGGTATATCCGGCTAATTTTTGTTGACACAAGCTGGAAAATAGTCCGTACGAAAACACGTATTATATACATATCGCCAATGAGTAAAACTGTCAATGATTGATGTGTTTTGATCAATTATGTCTCGAATTTTGATATAATAAGAAGGGGGTTAAGTAATTTTAACATCTGATATGTTTGCGAAAAGATTTTTAAAGAAATCCATTCCGAAAACAGAAAGTTGATCGTTAAGGATGTATGTACCTCTGACGAGCCAGAAATAAACTTTGTTTCTAAACCTGATTTTTGGGATTATATGACTGTAAAAGAATAATTGGCGAAGAAAAAAAATAATATGGTGGTGCACTTCTTTTTCTGCTACAGCCTGTTGCAAGTACACAATTTTGATGATTTTCCCATTTTTCATCATTTTTTACCCATTTTTGAGCTATTATCGTGAAAAAAAAATCACAGTTCCACAATTAAACTTTTTTTCATACTCTTAATAAAGATGAAGTGGACCAATCTGAATAAATTCAACTAAAAATATATAGGTAGGTGAAAATATAAAAAAGTTTTATCATATTTTGATGCTTTTTCGTGTCAAATTTATCATGTTGTCAATTTTGTAAATTTGTGATTTTTCTCAGTTTAAAAAACAAAATGCAAATTATTTCATCTTCTTTGTTATAAATGATTGGAAAAAATACAAATCTAAGAAATTTGAAAAGAAAAAGTTACGTGGGATGTACATGTTTCTCGTTAAATCATTTTTTGTATCCCTCACCCATTTTTTCAAAATTTTGGCTAAAAAGACCGACTAGATTAGTAATAAAAATTGAAAATTTTATTACTCAAAAACTACTTATTGAAAAAAGTTAAGTTTGATAATGATCAAATTCATTGCTATTTTCCACTTGTGACCCATGTTTTGAAAATAATTTCTAAACGAGATTTTAATGAGACTGAATGAGACTGAAACGTTAGAAGAATACATCCTTAAAACGACAGAGCGTTGTAAAAAACGGCACATGCAGACCAAAAGACAAGCAGTTTTAGAAAAGCTACTGAAAATGTGAAGTTTTAGAAAGAAGCTATATGTGATGGCTACACTGGAATTAAATAAAAGTGAAATGCTGAGAAAATTGTTTATCGCATAAATATCCGAAATACAATTCTAAGAAAAAGTTTAATAAAAGAATTATGACTTCGTACGTTCTGAGAAATGAAATTATCACATTTTGATTAACTTCAATAAACTAGAAGCTACAATATAAATAAATGTCTATTCAGGACAATATTTACGAATATGATGCAATTTGTGCAATAGCCATATATATACTTATGAATAATGCATATATTATTTCTACTCTAACATGAATCTATAGAGTTGTAGAGGAGATTTTTCTCCGCTATCTTTGACATTAATTGATTATCTAGAAATATGTACTTCTTACTTGATACAACAAACTTGTCCTATGCTCTTCTTTCAAAAGTTGGGGGCTGTTATATATCCATATGTTACATGGAATAAATACAAATATGAAAGTAATTCTTTTTAAGAATTCCTCATAAAGATTTCGCATTTATAGTATGTAGACATATGAAAATAAAAGGCTGTGGTATGATTGACAATGAGAACTCTCCACAAGAAACCAAATGACATAAAAGTCATAAAAATGTTTCATTAGAAGCCAAAGAACTTTACAAATAAACATTGCCGTTTGAGAACAATCAGCATAGAGTTTAACTACTCATATATGTTTGAAAAAGAAACCCAATCGAACATGATTAATATCTTTTAGAACCAAAAGATGGACCAGGGGGTTTGGTCGAAATATGGTCACCTGAACTTTATCCATTCTGTAGCCAAACTTGTTGGGCTGTGTGGAAATTATATAAATATAAAGTCATGTTTGAATCAGAATCTACCATTATTAGAGTTATTGTTTATTTTAATTATGGAAAATTATGCTTTTGTTTATAGTAAGACAGAAGAATTATATAACAGCAAGTGAAATTCATTCAACAGTACACCTGTCCTGCTAAAATAAATACAGCAATTAGTAATTTTGGATCTGTACATATACATTTCAATGTAAAGTAGTTAAAACTGGATATATCTGATAAACGTCCTTGATCTCATCCTCATGTCTGATCAACACGCATGCATGGATGTCAATAACATCGATAAATAACGTCACGTAAAGGTATCTATGGCAAGCCGTTCTCGTCAAAACTATGTTTAAACCCTTTTTTTCGAAAAAAAATACACACTGAGATTTAAAAACCTAAAATAACACACTGAGAAATCGAAATTACACACTGAGATTTAAAAAAATAAAAAACACACACTGAGAATTCAAAATTACACACTGAGATTTTAAAAAGACACACTGAGATGAAATAAATTGAAAAACACACACTGAGAATTGTTAATTACACACTGAGATTTCAAAAATACACACAGAGATTAATATGCAAATTACTAATGAATATTCATGAGATGAATAATTCAACAGATTAATATCTTGATCTCAAGAACTCTTGTCATTATAATGAAATGCGATTCCTTCAACCAACATTCGTAATAAATTTCAAGACTTAACATCGCTCATATTCATAAGTTTGTTGCCTACAATTCAGATCATTACTACCAGTGTATCGGGATGATTTTTTTTTACTTAAAACCGTTGGTCCCTTTTCAAAAGTGTTCCAACTGTTTCCCTGGTTTCGCTAGTTAATCTTTTATATTTTTGTTACGTTTATATGCTATAATAGACACTTGGGTAAAAATTTCACTGCATTCTTTTGCAGATTGTTCCAATGTTTTCTTATGATTTTAATAAAGTTTTTCACCATTTGGTTATATTTTGTAATAAGAGTAAGTGGGTATTTTTCTTGTTCTTGTATTTCTAAAGTTTTTTTTATTAATAATTTGGGACCAAATCGAAGGACTAACGAGTTCTGTCCCTTTGTTGTTTTAAGCTTGTAATAGATTCAGATTAAGTATGCTAATTAGATATGTGCGCATAAAAAGTGCGCACAAATCTCAGTGTGTAATTTTAAATTCTCAGTGTGTAATTTTAAATTCTCAGTGTGTAATTTCAAATTCTCAGTGTGTGTTTTCAGTTTATTTATTCTCATTGTGTCTTTTTGAAATCTCAGTGTGTAATTTTCAATTCTCAGTGTGTAATTTTCAATTCTCAGTGTGCATTTTTCATTTTTGTAATCTCAGTGCGTCTTTATGAAATCTCAGTGTGTAATTTTTAATTCTCAGTGTGTAATTTTCAATTCTCAGTGTGTAATTTTCAATTCTCAGTGTGCGTTTTGAAGTTTTAAAATCTCAGTGTGCTTTGTTGTAATTCTCAGTGTGTAAATTTTTCGAAAAATGGTTTAAACATAGTTTTGACGAGAACGGCTTGCCATAGGTATCCACTCCCACGTCGATATATGCTTCTGAAGGCATCAATATTTAATTAAATATCAAAATTTATAGACAATAACTGTTAAGTGTCTTTAAATATCAGCTGTATTTGTACGAGGCTAGGAAACAAGTTGTATGCGAGCTTTTAGCGAGCTATTACACCTGTTTCGAGCCGAGTACAAATACAGACACTAAACAGTTATTGTCTTTATCCTGCAATTAAATCTGTATATTATTTGTATTATTTGTGTTTTATAAGACACAAAAACACATGTTTTGCATTTATTTTCAATTTGAAATCCCTTGAGGCCCGTATAGTAATACGATACACTAATCACACTTTCAACTGAAGACGGGTTCGCAAAAAAGAATCTCGAATGGTCATTTAGTAATTTTGGATCTGTACATATATATTTCAATGTAAAGTAGTTAAAACTGGATATATCTGATCAACGTCCTTGATCTCATCCTCATGTCTGATCAACACGCATGCATGGATACATCGTTCAAGGTGAATAATTATCTATTTAATATAACAACTAATTTCAACAGTAAAAACAAATAACAAAACATTGTCCAATTTGAAACAGGAGTGTACGAGTTGTCCTACGCTTCAGACTCGACATCCACTAATAAACATGCATGCTGAAATCGACATGGTTGTTTTTGTTACATAATCATACACATTCAAGTTTTGAACTGATATCGAAAGTTGTCATCGTAGAAAAGACTGCTGTTCATGTGAAAACTGGGGTGATTCTTATTGCTCTAAAGAAATGTTTGAAAACAAACAGAACGTATACAAGTAATCGTTTATTCGCAATTGATACGTCATTGGAATGCAACTGCAATACACATTCTGAGGTCACACAGGTTTATACAATACTCAGTCCGGCAGTGGGCGGAGCTTGAAAGCGATATCTGTATAGTATACAGATACAATCTAATTAAAAACCGATCTCTCATCGCTCCTGTTTCTGATATGTCGCGTGGGAGATCTAACGAAACCGGCTTTGAGGTCACATGTGAGTGAACTAAAAGTCATGAATTTTTAAAGATATGCAAATGAGTCGACGACCTATTTATAAGCCAATCAAAAAAGTTTATGAATTATTATGACTGACGATTTCGTCGTAAATAAAATGAGTTACATCCCTTTGCCTTACGTTAAACTTCCAAGATCGTGGAAGACTCAATTTCATTGGTCGAAAAAGACACACCTACGAGGTCACTCACATTTGACCTCAAAGCGGGTTTCGTTAGATCTCCCACGCGACATATCAGAAACAGGAGCGATGAAAGATCGGGTTTTAATTAGATTGACAGATACAGCATAGCATAGCGATATCTGTAGGGCTGTATCTGTATAGTAGAACACCCAATTGCAGGATAAATATAAATAATATATATATGCAATTTAGGAAATCGGTTTCCTATCTTTATCTAAAATTCTGATGTCATTAAATTCACCTAAACAAAACAAATATATATAGAATCATATTCAAAACAGTGTGGCTGTGGCCATTGATTGACGACCTTAATTATCCCATTGACTGGGACAGATTAGGTGAACGTTTGTCTGTAACGACCACTGCTCACTACTTACTTTTTATAGAATTTAAACTGTGGGGTAACCAAAGGTTCTTATCGCCTTCAATAATAAAATAGTTCGAAAAATTAATCAGGAATAATCTTTATGTTTTGATTTATATTATTGATATAAATCATAACATCGTGTTATTCCTGATTAATTTTTCGAATAACTTCATTTACGTGTTGAGAACCTTTGGTGACCCCACAGTTTAAGTGTCTTTAACAAGTACATAGTGAGCAGTGGTCGTTACAGACAAACGTTCACATAATCTGTCCCAGTCAATGGGATAATTTAGGTCGTCAATCAATGGCCACAGCCACACTGTTTTGAATATGATTCTAGATTCTTCTGGTGGTAACAATATTTCATTATGTATAAAAAAATATATATAAACAATATGTGTATATATGCAAAAATAGGAAATCGATTACCTATCTATAAATAGTAATCTGACGTCAATGATTTATCGAAACAAATCAAATCAATTAGAATGAATGCGATGTTTTCTCAAACACTCCAAGATTATAATCAATTATCGTTTTATGATAATAACACTATACTTTATCAACACAATTTTAATTGTCTTTTTCTATCAAACTCCATTTTCGCACGGTTGTTGTTGGTTTTCAAACATACTATGCGATATAGTCAGTGGTAAGCGGTGGTTATTCTGTAAAACTTGGATGAATTGTGTCAAATATTTGTCGGACGTGCCCAATCGAAATGGTGCATGGACATATTTTGTTTCATATTATTAGAATTATTTTCAATATTATCGGTATTAAACTTGATTATCGACACATGAAAGTTTGTCAGCATTGTCAATCTTTTTAACGTTAAAGTACCAATAGTTCGGTCACTACTCAATTAAGTTTGTCGATAACGTAGCTAATTTTGACGGTAAAGAAACATCAATTCGATCACTTCTCTGTTACGGGCTGTATGCCTATAGAATTTGTTTTAATTTTTATTAAGTGTTGTCATCATATTGAGTACTCTTTGTTCTAGATTCACACATCTTTAAAAGAGGGGGTTTATAACCCGGGATAAAAAGGGGAGTTCCATCCAAATGTTCCAATTCAAAAGCATTAGTTCAATGATAATGCACGCCATACTAAACTAAGTTTATTTGACTGACCGTTGAAAAAAAGGGGGGTTCCAAACACCTTCCGCTGGATCCGCCACTGTCTACTCTGAATATATACAGCTGCGTATGGTTAATTTTTGGTCAAAAATGGTAAATGTGGATAATAACAGGATTGCTAAAATATTTTACAAATACATGTTCTTGAAGAATTCTGACAACCAATTTAGGTCAGATTGGTTGAAATACGTTAAAAATACATTAGATAAATGTTGATATAGCAACATATGGTTGTCACAAGAAATATTTAATTCTAAGTGGTTGGGTATTAGTTTAAAACAAAAGTTATTTGATTAGTTTCAACAGAAATGGAGAGCTGATATTGACTGTTCATCAAAAGCTTTGGTCTACAAATTGTTTAAACAAAATTTTGAATTTGAGGAATATCTGAATATTTTAAGTGATAAAGAAAGAATAACATATTGTAGATTTCGAACGGGTAACCATAAGTTACCCATCGAAACTGGTAGATAGAATAAAATTGAGCAAAACCTTAGATATTGTAACTTATGTCATTGTTACGAGATTGGTGATGAATTTCATTACACTTTGCAGTGTAGTTCTTCGGCAAATTTTCGAGCACATAATTTGGATATTCTTGCACAGATGTAACATACCAAAATTTGAAAAACTATTTCAGTAAAAAATAAAAAATAAGTCGAAAAAGCTGTGCAAATTTATCAAGGTTTCCTGGTTAATCAACACCCTTCGCTACTAAAAAAAATTGAAATAGTTAAAGAATTTAACTACCTTGGACTATTGTTAACCGGAATTGGATTCTTCAATAAAGCAAAGAAAAGACTATCAGAAAAAGCAACAAAAGCTATGTACAACGTTATTAAAAAGGGAGGCAGTGTAATTTATCAATTGAATGCCAATTAGAGTTATTTGACAAACTGGTGAAACCAATTCTTTTATACGGATGTGAAGTATGGGGATTTGGAAAAAATGACATTTTTAAACAAGTTCATCTCAAATTTTTAAAGCATTTACTACACCTCAAGAGATCTACCCCAAGCATGATTGTGTACGGTGAAACTGGACGATACCCATTGGAAATAAGCATTAAATGCCGAATGATATCATGTTGGTGCAGGCTGCTTATAGATGAAAATAAGTTATCATCAATCTTATATAAATTTGTATGTTCCCGATATCTCACAAACAAACGGGAAAAATTTTACTCTTAACAATAACCACAATAAACCTATTTCTCGGTATCAAACATACACTAAAAGAACTAGACAAGGAATTTGTTTTTGTCCCGACCGATAAAACTTCTAATAATATTATTATTGTTTGACGTAAATTTTACATTGAGGTTCTACAAAAAGAAATCACCAATTCACCAACATTCCAACTGACTCCATTTTCAGAAAACGACATCTGTAACAAACATAAACTTTTAGCTACCGCTTTACAAGCAGAACCAAAAACAATGAGAGTCCCAACTATGTATTGGCTTCCGAAACTACACAAAACACCTTACAAATATAGATTTATTTCGTCTTCAAGCCATTGTTCCACTACTAAATTATCTATTCTTCTTACCAGTACACTTGGTACAATCAAAAACCTGATAATAAATTGTTCAAATAAGGCCTTCGAAAATAGTGGAATTAATTACTTTTGGAGTGTCAAAAACTCATTGGAAGTACTTGATAAATTACATGCTTTTATTGGTGATTTTGAATCTGTTCAAAGTTTTGATTTTTCTACCCTATATACCACATTGCCTCACATTCTCATTAAGAAAAAAAATCACACACCTAATTAAATGGGCATTTAAAAAGTCAGAATGTGAATATATAATTTTATGTTCAAACTCTTTTAGGTCATTTTTTAGTAGCAATAAACAAAAAAAAAAAACTATGTCAATTGAACATGATTTGATACTATATCTGCCCTTGAATTTTTACTAGATAACATTTTTGTTCGCTTTGGAGATTCCGTATATCGTCAGGTTATCGGAATTCCAATAGGGACTAACTGTGCACCACTTATTGCGTACCTGTTTTTGTATTGCTATGAGTTACAATTTATGACAAAAATCAGCAAAGACCCATCGAAACAACATCGGATACATACATTTAATAATACTTTTGGATATTTGGATGATATTTTAGCTCTCAATAATGACTTCAGTTAGTATACTAAAGAAATTTATCCTGTTGAACTTACTTTAAATAAAGCTAATACTAACAATGACCACTGCCCTTTCCTCGATCTTGATTATATATATATATATATATATATCATTAACGGAAAGCTTAATACTAAAATTTATGATAAAAGAGATGATTTCTCATTTCCTATCGTTAATTATTCATTTTTAGATGGTGGCGTTCCCTTGTCACCATCTTACGGTGTTTGTATATCTCAGCTTGTACGATTCGCTCGTGTATGTAACAATGTTTTAGATTTTAACGAGAGAAATTTATGTATTACTGAAAAATTATTACACCAGGGTTTTCGATATCACAAACTAGTCAAAACATTTACTAAATTTTATCATCGGTATAAGGACATCATTCGTAAATATAGCTCAACATGCAGACTTCTTATACGTTCAGGTATTTCACATCCAATATTTTATGGAAATATTCTTTATAAAGCACAAACATGTCAGTATTCACCTCAGAAGCTAACAAAACCTTTAAATAGACTTATTAAGAAGGGATATAGCTACGATACTGTTGTCAGGTCATTAAAGATTGCATATTTTGGCGTTAATATTGATTCACTTATAGGGTCTTTGCATCGGAACTAAACACATTTATTATTGATAAACCAGTTGTTGGCATGACACGGGTTATGTTCTTCTCATATACATGTATGTTATGATGGTATGATACTAAACCCCTCACGGGGAGGATTGTGCCTGATATTCATATGATGAAGACATAATTTTCAATCAGTTTAATTGAAGTCCGGAGCTGGCATGTCAGTTAACTGCTAGTAGTCTGATAATATTTATGTATTATTGTCATTTTGTTTATTTTCTTTGGTTACATCTTCTGACATCAGACTCGGACTTCTCTTGAACTGAATTTTAATGT
This sequence comes from Mytilus galloprovincialis, assembly GCF_965363235.1. Taxonomy (NCBI): domain Eukaryota; kingdom Metazoa; phylum Mollusca; class Bivalvia; order Mytilida; family Mytilidae; genus Mytilus; species Mytilus galloprovincialis. The sequence continues at coordinate 99,590,818 of NC_134839.1, forward strand.
GCGTATTGTTATGCGTTTACTTTTCTACATTGGCTAGAGGTATAGGGGGAGGGTTGAGATCTCACAAACATGTTTAACCCCGCCGCATTTTTGCGCCTGTCCCAAGTCAGGAGCCTCTGGCCTTTGTTAGTCTTGTATTATTTAACTTTTAGTTTCTTGTGTACAATTTGGAGTATAGTATGGTGTTCATTATCACTGAACCAGTATATATTTGTTTAGGGGCCAGCTGAAAAACGCCTCCGGGTGCGAGAATTTCTCGTTGCATTGAAGACCGATTGGTGAGATCTGCTGTTTTCTGCTCTATGGTCGGGTTGTTGTCTCTTTGGCACATTCCCCATTTCCATTCTCAATTTTAATGATGATATTTTATGGATAAAGAACATTAAAAATATATTGGACACTGCCGAAATACAGACCTCACCAAATGGTTACCAAAAAGTATCAAACTTAGATTAATTGACCAGTTTAAACAAATTTGGAATTCAGCTATTCAGAACACATCAAAATGCATTACTTATAGGCTCTTTAAGGAAAAGTTTGAATTTGAGAATTATTTCAACATCATAAATGACCGAGATATATATACATTTTGTAAATCCGAACATAGAATCATTCACTGCCAATAGAACTAGAGGCTCTAAAGAGCCTGTGTCGCTCACCTATGTCTATGTGAATATTAAACAAAGGAAGCAGATGGATTCATGACAAAATTGTGTTTTGATGATGGTGATGTGTTTGTACATCTTACTTTACTGAACAGTCTTGCTGCTTACAATTATCTCTATATATAACGAACTTGGCCCAGTAGTTTCAGTGGAAAATGTTAATAAAAATTTACAAATTTTATGAAAATTGTTAAAAATTGACTATACAGGACAATAACTCCTTAGGGGGTCAATTGACCATTTCGGTCATGCTGACTTATTTGTAAATCTTACTTTGCTGAACATTATTGCTGTTTACAGTTTATCTCTATCTATAATAATATTCGAGATAATAACCTGATAAACAATTTTACCCCCATGTCAGATTTGCTCTAAATGCTTTGGTTTTTGAGTTATAAGCCAAAAACTACATTTTACCCCTATGTTCTATTTTTAGCCATGGCTGCCATCTTGATTGGTTGGCCGGGTCACCGGACACATTTTTAAAACTAAATACCCCAATAATGATTGTGGCCAAGTTTGGTTTAATTTGGCCCAGTAGTTTCAGAGGAGAAGATTTTTGTAAAAGTTACTAAGATTTACGAAAAATGGTTAAAAATGGACTATAAAGGGCAATAACTCCTAAAGGGGTCAACTGACCATTTCGGTCATGTTGACTTATTTGTAAATCTTACTTTGCTGAACATTATTGCAGTTTACAGTTTATCTCTATCTATAATAATATTCAAGATAATAACCAAAAACAGCAAAGTTTCCTTAAAATTATCAATTTAGGGGCAGCAACCCAACAACTGGTTGTCCGATTCATCTGAAAATTTCAGGGCAGATAGATCTTGACCTGATATACAATTTTACCCCATGTCAGATTTGCTCTAAATGCTTTGGTTTTTGAGTTATAAGCCAACAACTGCATTTTACCCCTATGTTCTATTTTTAGCCATGGCGGCCATCTTGGTTGGTTGGCCGGGTCACGCCACACATTTTTTAAACTAGATACCCCAATGATGATTGTGGCCAAGTTTGGTTTAATTTGGCCCAGTAGTTTCAGGGGAGAAGATTTTTGTAAAAGTTAACAGACGACGCCGGACGACGACGGACGACGGACGCCAAGTGATGAGAAAAGCTCACTTGGCCCTTTGGGCCAGGTGAGCTAAAAAGGGGGAGATGGCATTACATTGACAGAAGTGATAAAAAATGTTCAATATGTACGAAAAGATATATCGGAGACGAATACCACTATATTTTTGTTTGCCCGGCTTTACAAGATGAAAGAAGAAGATTTATTCCAAATGAACTAATACCAAGACATAACATTATTACATTCAACAAACTGTTTAATTCCAAAAAACCAAAGACACTAAGAAACCGCTGCAATTTTATAAGATGTATTAATAGTAAGCTCACTTCTTCTTAACAACCATAATTTATTTACCATATTTATACTTATAGAAAGTATTTCTTCATACAATTTTAACTTTTACATTTGACTATATAAGTCTATATGTATATTCTTTTATATGTTATCTCATCCGAAATTTTGAATTTTATGCATTTTTAATGCATTTTTTTTTAATTATGTATATTATTTTTTAACTTCTCTGTAACCTTTGTACTTGCATGGTTTTATGAGAATAAACTATCTATCTACTTTATTGTTTATTTTATTTTATTTCATATTTTCATCTTATCCTATCATGTGTGTTTGTGTTATATTATATAACTTTTGATGAACTTCTTTTACAGTTGTAACTTTATGGTGTTTGAGAAATAAAGAATCTTGAATCTTGAATCTTGAGCTTACTTGTGACTGTTATTCACAATTCATTTTAGTATCCGAATTTAAAAAAAAATCATCTTCAGTACATATACATCGGTTCTTTGAAATTAAGTTTATGTGACACCATGTTACTGTGTAACAATCTTTATCCCTTTTTTTGTCTGTACACACTCATAAGTCGATGTCGAACTGACGAAAAGGGAAACAACCAAAAGACAAACAACAAAGCTGTAACAAAAGACAAAAAACACAAACCCGGTGTTGGTATACAAATTCCCCGATATAACATCTACACTATTTGATTTAAAAGGTGTATCAAAATTGAGACCTGTTGGAAGAAGATTTTCTACTTTATTATTGTTATTATTTCAATCTTAATAATTTTAGTACCTTCCAGTTCCCGCACTATAGATGTTAACGAATACGGACTTAGAATATCTTCTAGTTCTCGCACTGAAAGTGTTAACGAACACGAAACTAGAACATCTCGAGCCGCAGTTGCCTTTATTTGAAAATTTGCCATGTAATAATCAATATCTATTTTATCAAATATCACAATGAAAACTTGATGAGTTCACTCTAAGAACAGAAAGAAGAATCAAATTAGGAACATTGATAAGTCGAAAAGTACAAACGGCACCATGAACGAAAGAAAAAATAGAAAATTCAAAGACATAACTTGAAATATATTGAGCAATACTACGAACCCGACCTGTCAAGTATTTTAACAATCGATTTTATATAAGAACCCAAAATGGAATCCAATAAATTCAGGAAATACGTACAGAAATGCACGTTTTAGAAAGGCTTGCATTGTTAATCAACAAATAAGACTAAAAGAATAAATTTGCAAACGTAAAATTCATATTTTATTTCATTTTACAATCATTTAAACTATTCAAAAATCAACTAAAATGTAATAACATAAGATAAATAGCATAACATCACATACTTTGTATCTTTGGAAAGGGGTAGCTGGGGAGCAGTCATTAAAGCTCCCTTCGTAACAAAACATATCAGTACAATTTATAATAACACAACTCATTAGCATACACGTATTCAAATATAAGAATAAAATAATTATTTAAACAGAAACCAAGAAAACTTTCATTGTCAACATACTAATTAAACTTTTATACTAATAACATATTTAACACCCAATTTTATATCGTTTTTCTATTGTAATCAAGTTTACCAAACGATCAATGAATACATTTAGTTTTAGCATTGATTATACGGTATTCAATCGATTCTAGCTTCATTCATCAAATAAAACATGGAAGCAATCACATTAGCTATCGATTTTTGGAGAATCGAATTTTTAAGAGTGGATATATACATATGATTCATCTTAAAATGTTGGCTAGATGACTAATACGAAACTGTATATAGAAGAATTTCTGATAAAAGTAAAATTTGAATCAAATTACGATATTTTCAGCATACTCTATAATTTTTAACAAAAGCTTAAGTAAACATTTAAAACTATTTTATATTTCATAAGAAATATGAAATAGAAAATAACAATTCCCTCACTTACTGAACACATATTTGTCAACTGAGCCCGAAGACATGTTTGTTCTCGCATATTTATGAACCTTTCACGTGAGAGATGAGCTATGCTGAACTATTGCGATGTAAAACAAGCAACAGCTCATTCCCATATCACTATCTTTTAATTGTCATGGCAGATTATTGGCATTATGGCGAAAGTAGATAGGAAAGGCTCATATACAAGGCGAGTAGGCTTTGAGTTCTGTGAATACCTCCGTAAAGAAACTAGGATCACTGTTCAAACGCAACATGTTAGCACTTTGTCGGTTAATGATAACTAAAGTGCGGTCCCAAAATTTGTCTCTGTTTTCTTCAACGAGGAATGGCTTTAGTGGATAGCTTATTTCGTTTCCCATATAAGAATATGAAAGATATAGGCAAGTTAAAACAAGAGCCTGAAGTTCATGTTCTGAATCTATATCGTTATACATTGAGTCTTTTACCAGCATGTACAGAAACACTACGTTCGCTGGATTGATAAACGCTACATCCTGCCATCCTTGTAGTAGTAAAGATCTGTCTACTGTCCGCAGCCATACAATAGCACTGTGACTTTCGAAATTTCGTAGACGCTTACACTTCTTTCTCAGAAATTCTCCTAAACATTTCAATAATTCGGAAGTACTGGCTTGGATTACTGTCCGTTTAGGGCTGGTGGCTTTGTCGATCTTTTTGACTGATTTCTTCTCCACATTTTTCTTTTCATCTAGCTTTTCTGACTTAATGTTATAACTGGAAATTGACTTTGGTATATTTTTGTTTATATCTACATTCTCGATGTTAAAATTGTTGTCAATTTTTCCTGGTACAATGGTGGCGTTTGAAAACCGCTGAAAGTTTTTGTCTTTCTTCTTTCCATTACTAACAGAGAATTTCTTCCAACTTAATCCTCCTAGAAATATAGAATGTTTCCTGTAACTCTTGTCCCTCGGATTTGATGAATTTTTAGTGTTGTTTAAAAGTTCGTATTGGTAGTTATTTAAATTTACCTCCTCGTACAATGGCTTCCTTGGTCGTGGCGAAAATGATAAAACCGTCCCCATGTTTCTGTAAATTAACCTGTAGAACGTCTTTAAAATGACACTTTTTCGTATATTCTCTTGTTTTTATACCATATTTCTAAAGAAATTAGCACCTTTCGAATTGGTACGACTTTGAGGTCAGTCAAAATTCAAAGCAGATGTTTTTCTAAATCGCCTGTAAATTGTACATTTCTCCACCGTAAAAGGAATCAATTAGCATAATGGTAGACATGATGTCATTACCATAACAACCTCAAACATGGATGCTGAATGCAGAACCACTAGGTAGCTTGATGCCGCAAAGAAAATGAATCGATACGAGCTCCTTGGAATCGATCGATACTGTAATTCCAAAGCTTTGGTATACATTATAGAACGGAGTTGCTATTTAATCAATGGATTGATTCGGAATATAACACTGGGGATTAATTTTGATTATTAAAACAAAAAGACGTCAACTTGATATTACCATTATGATAATTACTCAAAGCAGCATATATAGCTTGTTTGATAGATAAACTTTGGGTTAAAAAAAAATTCGTGCAATTGATTACGGAAGCCGATAAGGGCCATTCAAAAAAAAAAAATTATGTCGTAATTACGACATAGCATGTCGTAATTACGACATAGCATGTCGTAATTTCGACATAACATGTCGTTATTACGACATCGCTATGTCGTAATTTCGACATAACATGTCGTTATAACGACATCGCTATGTCGTAATTTCGACATAACATGTCGTAATAACGACATCACTATGTCGTTTTAACGACATAGCTATGTCGTAATAACGACATCGCTATGTATATAAAAGAATGTGTATTATGATTGCCAAGACACTAAATGACACAGAAATTAACAACTATATGTTATCATAATGCCCCCAATAGTTAGAAAAGCCCCCGCATAGTCAGCTATAAAAGAGGGACGAAAGATACCAGAGGGAGAGGCCCCGGAATGCTGTGTGGCATACAGTGTTAACATTAATTAATTATTAGCTCCCTTGGTAAAACTCCAAATTTCATATTTAAAGTATTTCATTGTTGATTAATTTACATGATGCTTAATAAGTATATATTTGTTAATTGCATATCTTTTGCTATTTGAATTCATTGGTTAAAGATATTTATTCATATTGTAAAGTTTAATATTTGTATCGTTGGTCAACTTCTTTGGTTACCTTCTGTGAGAAACTTATATAATTTATAGATGCTATTTAAGTCCTTCAAGGTATCGACGGTGGAAGTGATGCAGAGTCAGTCAAGGTCTTATAAACCTTCTACTTGTTCGAAAAAATTTGTGTGGAATTATATGAGGATTGACATACAGTCCTACCTATAAACAAGCTCTAATTACATGCCTTCGTGTTATAAGGGTGAATTGAAATATTGATTGCTCTCTTTCGACTTTCAAACGTTGGACACGATGTTCCTACAAGCTTTAGGATTTAAAACAGAATCTTCGAAATTTCATCCGCAAAACAATATAAAAATGTTAGAAAACACGAACCAATATTAAAACAAATTCAATATATGTTTCAAATTATGTTTTTACAGCTCTTGATCATATATAACTAAGTAATATCTAGTATATTTGATGATTAGATTAGCAAAGCTATGTGAAAAAAACCGGATGTCCAACGTTACATTTATGAAAAACTGTTTTAAATCTTATGTATAGTGATCCTATTTCTTATTCTCTGATCTTCTTGACACTTGGCAGGAACAACGACAGGTGTCGGTTCTTTGTGGCGTTAAAGCCGTTATTTTTGCCAAATTTTATTTGACTCGGTGGCTTCATATTAAGCGGGAATAAGAAAAATGTCCAACGACGTTTTTCGTTATCTCAACGACTGAAAGTGAATTTTGTAAGTAGCAGAAAATGAATAAAAAGAGTAAGACAATAATAATATCTAACAAAAGTACAAATATTTGCCTCATTGTTCGTGAGTTCAAATATTGCTGATTCAATAAAATCTTCTCTACACAGTCATTTTTCAAACGGTAGCCGTTTCGTCCAAGTTGATATTTCATTTTTCAAAGCAGTTAACGCGTATTTTTTATAATTAATCAAAACAAAAGTTAGATACACGAAGAGTAAAAAATGCCAAGATTCTTTTCTTATTAACTACATGTTTGGGTCTTAAAGGAATAAAATGCTTCCACACATTACAAAACAGTAGCCAATTTGTCCAAACGTCGAAAGTTCGAAAGACGCTAATTTCTGTCGTTACATGTGCTAAAGTTTCAATTAAATGATCATGATAATTAAAACAAATCGTGTTATAAAATTTGGAAAAAACAGGTTGATGATTGCTGCCGAAAAAAAAGAATAGCGCATGTTGCTATAGACTCCACCCGGGGACATAGGTTAGACACAGGTTAAATTTTGTAATTTTTATTAATCGTTTATAGCTTTTAACGATTTATTTAAAAGAATGGTGAAATGGGGAAAAACACTTCGTCCAACTTTTGCAAAGACAAATTTTAGACACCAAGACAGTCCTCTAAATGTTAAATTCGAATTGAAATTTATATTGTGGAAGTACTCCATAGATCATTTAAAGTCGTCACTTCAGTAAGGTGCAATCACCAATATTAAAAGACTTATACCAGTTCACGGAGTGTTTTACTTCGCGATTTGTCCTGCTATTCATGTTATAACTGTCGTGATGAAATTAATTCCTGTACTAGCGAAACCGGAACTTTTCGTCAATATAAACTTGTGCATGAAATTGAGGTACTAGTAATTGAAAGACAAATCCCAAACAGCGACGAAAACCGTTTCATCGAATTTTAAAAACCCGGGATTATTTAAGCCGTTTTCGCGGACGATCCAGGAGTAGATTACTATATTTTAAAAAGTATATCAGAAATTAAACACTATAGATGACTTGCGCGGAAATAATTCTCAAGCCAAGGTTCAAGTAATTGAAGGGGTGTATTTCGACAACTTATGTACCAGGGAAAATACAATTCTATTCAAATTTAACCAAGGGTAAAAATGTTCGATTTACTTGCAGAGTGTCAGATATATTTGTATTGGGGTTAAGTTAAATTTTACAATGACAGATAGCTAGATGATATGCACCTTGAAAGTTAAACATCATATGATAAAAGTTTCGTACATCTAAAAAAAAATATCTTTCTTATGGAAAACTGTACCACATCTTCCTATATCTACTTCCGTCCCATCTTTCTTTCCCACATTACTTGCGACAGTAATGCATTTTTAGTTGAAATAACTTAAAGGGTAAACATTATTAAATAGATTTCCACAACTTGAGGTAATTTATGATAAAATGACATCACAAAACGAACAGAACCAGAATCAGAAATTTTAAAAATTTTGTAATATAATAAATAAATCAACCAACATATATAAAAAAAAAAACAAATAAAACTTGCAAAAATTAATCAAAAACCCTCTTCGACGCCGCTTTTTATGTGTAATGTCGTGTTTTAGGAACATCGTGCCCACCGTTTGATAGTAAATACAGAGCAATCGATACGTCCAATCACCCTCATGACAACAAGCCATGGAGTTGTGCACCTCTTTACTGAGAGGTGGAAAGCTTTGTTTGCCTTGATAGGATTTCAGATCAGTCCTCATAGTCCCCGGTCGGTTACTTATTACGTCCAATCAGGATCTATAAAATATATAAGTTTCTCACAGAAGGTAACCAAAGAAGGTGACCAAAGATTTTGCGACGATACAAATATTAAACTTTACAATATAAATAAATATCTTTAATCAATGAATTCAAATAGCAAAAGCTATGCAATTAACAGATATATACTTATTCAGCTTCATGTAAATTATTTAACAATGAAATACATTAAATATGAAATTTGGAGTTTTACCAAGGGAGCTAATAATTAATTAATAACACTGTCTGCCACACAGCATTTCGGGGCTCTCCCTCTGGTATCTTTCGTCCCTCTTTTATAGCTGATTATGCGGGGGCTTTTCTAGTTATTGGGGGCATTATGATATGACCTATAGTTGTTAATTTCTGTGTCATTTAGTGTCTTGGCAATCATAATACATATTCTTTAATATATATAGTGATGTCGTTATTACGACATAGCTATGTCGTTATTACGACATGTTATGTCGAAATTACGACATAGCGATGTCGTTGTAACGACATATTATGTCGAAATTACGACATAGGGATGTCGTTATAACGACATGTTATGTCGAAATTACGACATAGCAATGTCGTTATAACGACATGTTATGTCGAAATTACGACATGCTATGTCGTAATTACGACATAATTTATTTTTTTTGAATGGCCCTTATCGGCTTCCGTATATATAAACATTATAGTTGTTTCTCTTATTATATATTTTACTTATAATGTTAGCAATGATAATTAATATAACACATTCTTCACAAGAAAATATAAAATAAATTTGTTTTCATTTCTCATTGAATTAAAAAAGGGGACATGAAATCATGTTCCTTGATAATGTGACATTTTCATTGTGTATCATAATGCCGTCAACAGCAACATATAGCGCTCAAAACCATGTTGATTTTATGGAGAAATGTAAAAATTGCTGTAAAAATTTATTCAAATTTTATAACTAGGACTCTTTGATATTCATTTCCATTAGGATTTGAATACTTCAATATTTTGACCACGATCATTTCGTACTGAAGTCCTGCACTTTGTATATTCAGAATACTTGGTTCCGATAAAATTGACGTGAACGATTGCTTTTATATTTTTCTTCAGCAACGAGAAAAGGATGGATGATGCTTTTTAAATCAGGTGGAAGAAAGAAAAATCATAAAAATTTTGATCTCCGGAAAAATCAAAACGGAAAGTCCCTAATCGAATAGCTAAATCAAAAGCTCAAACACATCAAACGAATGGATAACAACTGTCAAATTCCTGACTTGGTACAGGCATTTGGTATGTGATATTCTCTCATTTTTTTCAGACGCTTTTCAACATGATAAAAAGTAAAACATGTCGTTATGAATGAAATCCTAAATGCTCTTTTAAAATACTTCCCGTTTCGTTCTAAGAAATCTGTTGCTTTCCGATTTTTAGAAAACGACTTGTTTCAGATGTGACGATTTGCTAATCAGAGTCAATAGCACACAAGAATACCTCCGGTATTTGATTGAACTCTTCTTGTTCATTCATTAGTTTTAGATGTTGCGTTTTGTTGACTGTGGTTTGATTTTTGTCAATTTCCGGGTGTTTTTTTGGGGGGCATGTTTATTGTGGGTTTGTTTTCAACCTTTGAGTTTGACAATCGCTTTGATATATTTGCATCTCTTATGTAGGCTTTAAAATTGGTTTCAGTTGTTTGGTTGTTTATTTATTAACACCTTACTACACAGTGGATTTAACAAGTCGGATTGGCACCTTGCTTGATTCGAAAATGGTGAAAACTGGTCTTGAAATGCCAATACATCACAGAGATCAAACAATACTGATTTATCATTTTCAAGCTGTATGTAAGAAATTCTACTTTTATTGATTAAAAAAAATCTATTTCTTACTAGATTATATTTTTTGATCGGTAATTAATGGATAGAAGATAGTAAATGTTACCCTCGGGATTAAGCTCATGTCCCCTGTTAGTGAAATTCGCAAACTTGTACCAACATGAATTTAACAACAACATGTAGCGCTCAATAGCATATTGATTTTGTAGAGACATGTAAAATTGCAGATTGTTTTTTTATAAAGACTCTTGATATTCAATTTCCACTAGGATATGAATACTTTGAATATTTTTATCCCGGGAAAATTCTGACATTTCGTACCAAAGTCATGAACGGTGTATATCCATAACGCTCTGTTCTGATGATAGGAAATGTCTTCTTTTAGATGGAACGATTTGTTAATCATTTTTTTGCCATGTCAAAGTCAGTTCTTTGCGTACTTATAATTTATCCCTTTCGCTTCTCTAATACTGATTTGTTTTAAGATGTTTATTCATTAACACCCTAAGTCACAACAGAGACAACAATTAGAATTGGCACCTGGCTTGATTATTAACTGGTCAAATGCCAGTGCATTACACAACACTGATATATTAATATTTTAAAGCTGCGTATTAGAAATTCACAAATAATAAATCTATGTCGGAATTTTTTGTTTTATATGGTTTTTTTTTTTTTTTGGAAAAATGAAAAAAAAAGTATTTGTTATCGGAATATTAACTTATAGTAAATACGAGCTCGTATAGTCAGTGACAAACATGCAATTTTGTATGAAAAATCCTTCAGCAACAAGATGTAGGCTAACGTTAAATAGCATGTCGATTTTATGGAGATATGCCGAAGTTATGATAAAGATTATTTGATAATAAATTTCCACTATAAGATGAAAACAATTAAATTTTGACCATTTGAATTATTATTACCAAATTTCCACTATTATATGAAAACATTTATATTTTGACCATTTGAGTTATTATTATCAAGTATCCAACATGTTTGTGAATATTTTTAATGTTTTCTCTTGAAGATTACCAACTGAAACTGAAATATAGCTTGTACAGTATTGTGCTATTCTTTATGAATATTATAACGACGGCTTAGGCATGGTGATTGCACTTCATAACAGCGAGTCAAAGAAAGGACCACCTTTCTCCTACATTAAATGCATGATTGTTCGGTTGATTTCCCCGACATTTCTATTTGATGAAATTTGTACCTTGAAACAATACTTCTGATAAATAAAGTGTAATGGCGGCCGTCCTTGTAGGTATTGCTCCAGATTTCCTTATTATAATAAAAAGTAAAAACACAAAAATACTGAACTCCGAGGAAAATTCAAAAAGGAAAATCAAAAATCAAAAGGCAAAATCAAAAGTCCAAACACATCAAACGAATGGATAACAACTGTCATATTCCTGACTTGGTACAGGCATTTTCTAATGTAGAAAATGGTGGATTGAACCTGGTTTTATAGCTAGCTAAACCTCTCACTTGTATGACAGTCGCATCAAATTCCATTACATTGTCAACGATGCATGAACAAAACAAACATACTCAAAGAGTAAAAATGTCAAAAATAGGGGTACAACAGTCAATATTGTGTTATCATCTTAATATCACTACATAAACAACAAATGTAACAAAGTAGCACAAAAAGGCATACATCAAATTTAACATTCTCATTTTGCTTTTCTTATACGGCTGAATTTATCTAGTATGTAAAGTCTACCCATAAATGAAAGAAGGTTTTCATTTCTGGTGTAAAATTGCGCGTTTGAAATTCGCACAGGTAGACATAAAAATAATTTTGTTGTATGACGGCATACATAATTGCAGACTCACGTAAAGTAGATATAACAAAAAAACAGACTTACAGTAAAAATAATAAATAAAATAATGGTGTGGTTCAAAGTATGACGGGACACATAAGTACAGTTTCACGTCAAATACGGCTGAATTTATCTATGTAAAGTCTACCCATAAATGATAGAAGGTTTTCATTACTGGTGTAAAATTGCACGTTTGAAATTCGCACAGGTAGACATAAAAATAATTTTGTCGTATGACGGCATACATAAATGCAGACTCACGTAAAAAACGTTTTCTTATTTTTATTTTTGAATAGTGTGAATTTGGAACTATCCTGATTTGTATTGCAGTATTGTTTGTTCATTTATATAACTTGATCTTAATATATTAAACATTAATGTTTATGTATTATTCAAAGGTATCATTTTTTAACTATAAAAGAGGAGCGAAAAATACCAGAGGAACAGCCAAACTCATACATCGAAAATAAACTGACAACGCCATGGTTAAAAATGAAAAAGACAACCAGACAGATAATAGTACACAAGAAACATCATAGAAAACTAACGCCTGAGCAACACGAACCCCTCCAAAACCTGGGGTGATCTCAGGTGATGCGGACGGGTAAGTAGATCCTGCTCCACATGTGGCACCCGTCGTAATGCTCATGTTATTACAAATCCGGTAAATAGTCTAATTCGGTAGTTCACATTCATGAAAAATGAAAGGGGATTATAGTTACGACGTAAGGTACATATCAGATATCATATGTGAAACGGTTATTCCATTACGGTCAACCAACTCGTGATGGCGGCCGTACAATTTACGAAGGGATGATTTCAAGTTCACCATTTGGAACTCTTGATTCAATAGCTTCCTTGTGAGCAACCCTCTATCAAGTAAATCATGATAGGAAATACAAGCGCGGGAATATCTTATCAATTGGGAGATATATACTCCGTATTATGTATGCAATACATGTAAAGCACCTTCTTATAAAATCAAAATGAATAAGAGTATAAAGTGTACAGTGTACTTATTTTGCTTTGGTTTATATAATTTGCTACTTTAATTATGAAGATTACATAATCTTGAAAACGTAAGAGTGTAAAATATCCGCCGCTGTACACAATGTGAAGCTTTTGTTACAATTTCGATGTGCTTGCTCACCAGAAAGGTTCACACTATTGCTCCCGAGTTACGATATCAATGTGCAAAAACCTTATAATCTATATTTATCTTACTTTTCCAGATCAGTAAATTTAATAAGGGTTCTGACATATTCACATGCATATTATAAACATTATATATATAATAAATTCTGAGGCACCTTCTTATAAAATCAAAATGAATAAAGAGTATTACTAAAAAAGAAGAACTTGTAAAATTGTTTATTTACTTACGACAACAATCAGATGTTGTTCAGGGGGCTTCAAAATCAGTCGTTTCAAGCCGTATTTGTTCCGATAATTCCGTTCACAATTCGATTAATATCTTTCGCATTATTACAAAACGGTCGAATATGTCCCGACAGCGTCCCTATAGCGTCCCTATTCTGCCGAATTCGATTTGAAAAAGATCAGACAGTAAACCGATGCTGACGGAAGATATGCGTTAGAAAACCATTTAACTAGATAGTTCCGTCTTATAAAGATATTAATACGGTTGTTAATTACTCCAGCATCAGCACTTCTACAAAAAAGTAAAATCACAAAAATACTGGAACTCTGAGCAAAATTCAAAACGTAAAGTCCCTAATCAAATGGCAAAAGCTCAAACACATCAAACGAACAGCCAGCAACTCTCATATTTCTAAATTGGTTGAGATATTTTCTTAAGTAGAAAATGGTGGAATAAATCTGACACACCGCCGTCAGTAATTGACATATTTTCTCCATTTTATCTTTAGTTTCTTCACTATACGTGCTACGAAGAAGCCTGTGTCTGTCATGAGGAAAACTACAGGAAAAGAAACGAAAGGGAAGTTAATTGTATATCTGTTATTCATTCATCTGCTGAAGAGTCTAATGGAGATGGTGTGCCAGTTAAGAAGACAAGCAAGTATACACGTAGAGACCAAACCCATTACCATTCCTGTTGAAGAAAACAAGCAAGTCTACACGTAGAGACCAAACCCATTACCATTCCTGCAGTGTACATTACAAGTGGGACTGCTGGACTTACTTCTATAGCCACGACTACTACTACTGCTCCAACTTCAATATTCACTTCTGCCTTTGCTTCTCTGTCACAGAAACCACGGGACAGTGACTTCCTTTTTGAAGAAGATGAGAAAAATATAATAGAATTGCTCTTGGAGAACAGATTTGTCTGCGAAATGAAACCAGAGCGGCATAAAGATAAGGTCATAAGATTTTATTGCATATAAATGTGTAGATAGTTACGACATTTAGTCAATTTGGTAAAGTGATCGATGTATGTAAAACTGACCGCGGGACCCTTTAGATCAGGAGCTGAGCTGACTGGCCGTTGCAGACAAAGTCGATTCAAATACCGGATCCACTAATCATAACTAAATAAGTCGTATTTTTTAATTATTAGAACGGCAATCATAGGTACTATTGCTGAATATCGTATATATAACGGGGCTGTTCAGGGACGGATTAGGCAATATCTGTATACAATCTGGATTCAATCGGAAAAAACATCAATGACAAATTTCTCAAGATCATATCCGTTCCACAGGACACCATCTAGAAAACACAGAATATGGTAAGGATTTTGATCCAAAACAGCAGAATCTGTCACGACATAGTCATATTTTTAATCCGACTAGACAATTTCAGCTGAGTTTTCCCCGGAAGAACCTAACTACGGGATACTTGGTCGTCCTCTCCGAACCATTCCCAATCCGTAGGAATCTATAATGAAGGTATGCGACTATTCAGATGACATTCTAGATCATTGAAAATAGAAATCCAACAATTTCCCTTTTCGTGTCTTTGCCTGTCTGATCTCAAACGGAAGTCATAATCGACACTGTGAACGTCATATTCGAGTTAAGATAAGTGCTTGAAGCAGACTGAAGAAAGACAACCGCAAAAAAGGCAAGTAAATTTTACAAACTATTCAATATTTTATTTTTTTCAAAGCAAAATTTTGAGTTGGTCCTGCAGTTTTTATTATGGAGCCGACAATAAAACACGCTGAATTCTAAATCACATACAAAAAGATAAAGATGCGAGTTTCTAAGAATTTGCATGTTTTTGTTAACAAGTTCAGTACTATTTAATCTATCGCCCCGTGTCCGATGAAAAGTTAAATTTGCAAAACTGTGAATGATTTGATCTTATAGTTATTGAAGTTCAATTCTAAGTGTTATTAGTTTTTCTGTAATTTCCAATGAGCATTTGAATAAAATCATATGCCGTTGAAATTAAATTTGCCTTCTTTATTTTCAAACCATCATTTTTTTATTCTTTTGTTTCAAAGCCAGGAATATATGGGTTTACTCACCAGATTTATTCGAGGATCAGGAAAAAGGTGATCTGATTGATATAAGTGTGCCCTTTTCGACTTAAATTTTAAGAGGGAATATTATCTTTTTCAGTTGGGAGGTAGGGTAAAGCATCATTTGTTTTGAGTTAACTAAGAGCCAAGCAATGTCCCAATATTTTGTTTTCACTCTCCATTCACAATTAAAATTATTTAATCATTTATCTGATTTTGACTACTGTCCCCTTTCCTTTCAAAAATCATTATAATCCTTTATCATCCTTTTGTGCAACAATTAATCAAACTGAAATCATTAAATCTCTTACACACCCGACTGTGAGATGTTTTATTTACATTTTTATACTCTTACTCTTTGTGGGGGATCACAGTCCTTCAGTGTCTGTAAAACGTGATCACATTTGTTGTCACAATAGTCTTTATGTAACTTGTAAAACGGATTACATTTTTTTTTTCAATTTGAAATTACCCAAATGATGCCACTGTATTAGAATTACGTGTGGTTTACTTTCATATGTTTTTTAACATTTAATACGACACGTTAATATTGTTTTCATATTAAATGAACAGATCAGTGGTGATTTTTACATTTCGAAATTAAATATTAATCATTATTCAACACACTATAAAAAAAAAGTGTAAATCACCACATCAGAGTAGTTGATAGCCTTTGAAAAGTGCATGAGAAAACACTTCCTTGCATTAGTGTCAATGCGTCGTAGTGGTGTTTTACACTTTTTTAACTGTGTAAAATAAAGATCAACATTATGAACGAGAGGAGTGTTATGCAAAGGTCGGAGCATCATGCCCTAAATCAGAGAAGCAGGATCATAAATCCAGAACGTGATACTTTTATTCAGATATTGTTTGTAATTAAAGTCAGTGAATCTCGTTAAAACCGATAAAAATCAGCTTTTAGTCAACCCTTCTAATGTAAATTTACACCATGACCTACCCATAACTAAGACAGTATCTTCAACTCGGACTGGTACCAACTGAGGAATTAAAGAAGATGTGGTATGATTGCCAATGAGACAACGAAGTCCACAAAAAAATAAAGAAATGGTTATGTTTGCTTCAAATTTCTGAAAAAGCGGATTGATGTAATAATATTTCAGTACTGATAGTCAGTTTCGGTTCAATTT
This sequence comes from Mytilus galloprovincialis, assembly GCF_965363235.1. Taxonomy (NCBI): domain Eukaryota; kingdom Metazoa; phylum Mollusca; class Bivalvia; order Mytilida; family Mytilidae; genus Mytilus; species Mytilus galloprovincialis. The sequence continues at coordinate 99,607,739 of NC_134839.1, forward strand.
TGTCAAAATATGCTAAAACAAAATATCCATTGGAATTATGATTTTTTTTTGTCTTGCAAGTCATTAATTCAACTCTTTTGAATCCGTATTCATTATAACTTCAATGTAATCATACATTAGAATGGTTTATGCATTAGATGAGCTTATTTAGAAAAAAACCAATGTTAACATTTAAAAGTGGAACACGGCAGACAATGGGAAAAACCCGTCCATTAACTGATTTTGTCCACAATTATCTTTCAAATACAGATAAAATGATGATTAACATAATTTTTCAAATTCATTTGAGCTTTTAATTTTGCCATTTGATAAGGGACTTTCCGTTTTTTGTTGACCATTATGGAATTTCTGTTTCACATGTTCGGAGAACGGATATGTTCCTATTGTCGTTTCTACAATCTGTCCACGAATTTGACCTACTGAATTGGACCTCGAATTATCGACGGGTTTGTAATATAATGAGCAACACAATGGATGCCACATGTAAACCAGGACATATTCACCCTAACAGAGGACATGACGTGTCTTTGTGGTTGGAAGGAGGGGGTTGCCGTGGTTTTTTTTTTTTTGCTTCGCCTTTCCTTTATACTAAGTTTTCATTGAAGATTTTTCAATGAACTATTCATGAACGATTGGCATGCTGTCCATGGAATTAGTCTCGAAGTGAACCTTATCGATAAAAAATATTTTAATTAATTATTGTTAGATTAAAGTCCATTTGTTGTTATTGCAAGCATATTCAGGACAAGCAACACATGAGTGCATGTATGAAATATTCTTAAAAATAAGACATAAGAAGTCTTGTATTCAACATTTAAGCGATCTTTAACACTTTACAGTTTTGAAACCACAAAATTCTTACAGTACAAACTACAAGATTACATATAAGGGAGATAGTCGATCGTTCATAAATATAACCAACAAATAAATTACAATTTTATTTTGGCAATAACAAGATCCTTTTCTTTTTAAGACACCAGTGGTATATCTCAGGAATAACTTACCTTAGCTGAATTTGGCAAAACTTACAGGAATTTTTGGTTCTCAATGTTCTACAACTTCGTACTTTATTTGGCCTTTTTTTATTCGAGCGTCACTGATGAGTCTTTTATTGACGAAACTCGCGTCTGGCACAAATACAAAATTTCAAACCTGGTATATATGATGAGTTTATTTACAATCACTGGGTCGATGCCACTACTAGTGGAGTTTTTATTCCCCGAGGCTATCACCAGCTCAGAGTCAGCACTTCTGTGGTGTTGACATTAGTTACCATTGATATGGTTAACTATAAATTAACTGTTTACAAAACTTAATATTTTTGAAATACTGATGTTTTTCTATCTCAAGAATAGATTACTTAGCTATATTTTGCCAAACTTTTATGATTTTTTGGACCTCAATGTTCTTCATCAACTTCGAACTTTCTTTGGCATTTTAAACTTTTTTTTATTCAGGTATCACTGATGAGTCTTTTGTAGACGAAAGTGCGTCTGGCGCATTTACAAAATTTCAATCCTGATATCTATAATGAGTTTATCCTTATCTATTTTTCGATAACAGTAGAAATTTAATTATTTGTTTTGCTTAACCCTTTTGAATTTATGTTTTACTTTTGTATCAATCATTTGCTTCAATTGGCAACGAACAAATGTTGTGTTTTGAAAAATAAACGTTATATTTCTGGCAGTATCAATGTATGACATAAAACATTCTAATGCAACAACGTTTGTAACGTTCATTTTGATTGGATAACGTCACTTTCTTACATAGCATCAATTGACAATTGATGCTATGGGACGTACGCGCAAGCGCAGACGGCATATGACAGATTTTAAATACATGTTTTAACGTTGTTTTCTGTCAGTTTCATTAGAATAGAGATAACAATGTTGTATTTTAAGCTCCGATGGCATCAATTTGGGATTTGATGGTCGCAAATACCCGTTTACTGTCTCCGCTAACGCGTCGCCAGTAAACTTAATTTGCGATCATCAAATCCCCAATTGATGCCGTCGGAGCTTAAAGTACAATACAGTTATCTCCTAAATGGGAGTTAGTTATTGAATTAATTTCAGTGTCATAAACTTATGTGAAGGAAGTAGGTTATTCTAAAAAATCAAAGTTGTCAGTTTATAACAAAAAAGTCTAACTATTAGGTGTTTGTCAGATATAATGACACTGTATAAAGTTTTTTTTTTGTGATAATGAATATATCATAAATTCACGTGTCCGTTTCTTGGAAAGCATATGCTTATTTGTTAAAAGCAACCGCTTTTTGTAATGAACCCGTTCGAAGGCCGATTGGCGTTTTAATTAAGGGAGCAGGACTGGATACTAAAAAAAGTCACCATAATTTTTTTTTTATAACAATTATTATTTGACATATTTCTGCTATAATTGTGAGAACATAAGTTCATTAAAAAGTTTTTCACCGGTCATAGCGTTAATTTACAATGAAGTCGACATCATAAATATTAGTATGGGTCGATCACAATGAAACCTGAATAGTAGGATAGGTTGAATACAATGAAACCTTAATAGTAGAATGGCTTGATTACAATAAAACCTGAATAGTAGGATAGGTTGAATACAATGAATCCTTAATAGTAGAATGGCTTGATTACAATAAAACCTGAATAGTGGGATAGGTTGAATACAATGAATCCTTAATAGTAGAATGGCTTGATTACAATAAAACCTGAATAGTAGGATAGGTTGAATACAATGAATCCTTAATAGTAGAATGGCTTGATTACAATAAAACCTGAATAGTGGGACGGGTTGAATACAATGAATCCTTAATAGTAGAATGGCTTGATTACAATAAAACCTGAATAGGGGAACGGGTTGATTACAATGAAACCTGAATAGTAGGATGGGTCGATTACAATGAAACCTGAATAGTAGGACGGGTTAATTACAATGAAACCTGAATAGTAGGACGGGTTGATTACAATGAAACCTGAATAGTAGTATGGGTTGATAATAATGAACCTAAATAGTAGGACAGGTTGATCACAATGAAACCTGAATGGTAGGACGGGTTGATTACTATAAAACCTGAATAGTAGGATAGGTTGATTACAATGAAACCTGAATAGTAGAATGGGTTGATTACAATGAAACCTAAATAGTAGTATGGGTTGATTACAATGAAACCTGAATAGAAGGATGGGTCGATTACAATGAAACCTGAATAGTAGGATAGGTTGATTACAATGCAACCTGAATAGTAGTACGGATTGATTGCAATGAAACCTGAATAGTATGATGGATTGATAACAATGAAACCTGAATAGTAGGATGGGTCGTTTACAATGAAACCTAAATAGAAGAACAAGAAATTATTAATGAATTCGACTTTTTAAATAATACAATGAGAAGACAACAATTAAATCGTAACCTAAAATGGTAGAACTAACGATAACGATTGTTTACCAATATATGATATTCAATTTGAAATACGTTTTGTCATAAAAAAAAATTGTTCATGTTCATGCAGTTCCTATCAATCGTATATGAGTGTTTTGTTCTTTTGAGAGTACAGAATTTCAAAACACGCAATACTTTTAAAGATTCATTCGACTGATGGCATATGGAATGGATAGTAAACAGTCAAAATCAAACACACTTTCGAGGAAAATACACTGATGTTCCCAGCTTATACTCAAGCTTATTTTTATATAAAAGATCTGATTTACTCAAAAGTAGCGATTGACGTGTTTTCTTTTAAGAATAAATTCTTAATAAAAACTTGATTATCAATTACATTTAAGGGATGGAATGTTCTTTGCATGTAGTTTATTGATAAATGTGTTCTGACTATTTAGGATGATGTTCACATATTACGAGAATGTATGTATCAAATGTCTAAGAAATCAAACAGCAGTAGTCTTCGACAGATAGAAATTTGTAAAACTGTACAGTTGTGAAATAGTACAAAATTAACTGTGCAGACTACAAGATTATTTTGACGTTTAACACAACTCTATCCTAGATTCAAAGAGGAGGAATAACTCATAAAAATGTTCTTTAATCACTGCTTACGTTTTGTTATATCAACTTTTTATGTGTTTTTGTGCTCTGTTTACGTAACAAAAGGAATATTGTGTTTTAGTGCTAAAATAAGATTATTTTTAGTTAAAACACCAATGGTATTTTATCTGAATCTTCAGTTATTTATTTCCCTAACCGTAGATTTTCCATCATTCCAACTTCTTGTTTTGTTTTGGTTATCTATTTCTCTTAAACATTACTTTCTAGAATAGATAGCGTATACATGGTAGTGCTTGAAAAGAAACCGTTGTAATATCGGTTATTGTTCATGTATTATAAATGGACTTTCCTAATTGATTTTCCTCTAAGTTCAGCATTTTTCTGATTTTACTTTTTACATACATGTGAAATGTGAATTAAATTATCAGCAATTTGGAAAAAAAGTTAGAAAATCAATTTACACCTTTTTCTACATTTGAAGAGTAAAAGTGAAAGGTGTCGAAACTTCGGGTAATTGGCATTTGAACGATATGTTTTCTCCAAAAAATATGGTCATTGATAACACATTAGTCAGAAATAATGATAAACCTTTACGGTAACATTATTCTAAGAATGGCAGGATAATCATTTACTCAATGACGTCAATGTTAAAAGGTTATTTTTTGAGATAATAAATGTGTTATATCTTCACGTGTCCACGAGTAGGGAACCAGATGCATATTTGTTGAAAGCAACCACTTATTGAAAGGCAAATCAGGTTCAAGAGTAATTAGATGTTTTAATAGACTATTTTTACATTACCGACTTTTGACTTCTGATTGTATCATTTTTAAACAGGCAGCCTACACTATGGAAGATCGCCCAAATGATTTAAAATCGAATACATCATCGGTACAATTTGGGGGACGTTTACTATTTTCTGATGGTTCTGTCGTGTAAAGAGAAAATGAAACAGTTAGGTCCGGAAGGGTAAGCAGATCGTGCTCCACATGTAGCACCTGTATTGTAGCTTATATTATAACAAAGCCGGTAAATAGTTAAATTCGTTAGGATTCGTGAAGAGGGAACGGGATTATAGTTACGACATAAAGAACATATCCGATATCATATGTTTAACGGGTATTATATAACGGTCAACCGACTCGTGATGGCGTCCGTAAAATATACGAAGTGGTGATTTTAACTTAACCCTGTGGAACTCTTGGTTTAAAAATGAAAGGTCATATTTGGGAAGCTGAAATCGTCTCTTTTGTCGTAAAGTTCTGTTTACAACCGACCCTCATAGTCAAATCTAGATATAAGTCCAAATGAAATGACAAAATCAAAAGCTCAAACACATCAAAGAATGGATAATAACTGTCATATTCCTGACTTAGTACAGGCATTTTCTTATGTAGAAAATGGTGGATTGAACCTAGTTTAATAGCACTAAACATATCACCTGTAAGACATTCGCATCAAATTCCATTATATTGATTACGATGCGTGAACAAAACAGTCATAATAGGTGTTTTTCTTCAAAATAGGGATACTGTTATCATCACCGTGTCACAATCTCAATCAGAACAAAAACAAACAAATATATAACGAAGAAGCACAAAAAGGAAATATAAATTTAACAGCCACATGCATTGCTACAAATTTATGTATTTAAAATCGACCCAAATTACTGCATGTCGAGGTTCACATCAACTAGAGTAGAGAGTCGTGTGTTTGATGTTACTAAATGTTACGTCACACAAAAAGAGATAAAACTACGTCATATGCACTGAAAAAACATACAAAGGTAGCACGTACAAAGCACACCAGCAAAAATGAAATATATTAAAAAACAACACATTGATATAAAATAATTTTGTAGTTCAAAGTATTTTAAAATCACAACAGTAATCATTCTAGTACCGATATACATTGAATATCAAATACAACGCGGTTATTTAAAAGAGGGACGAAAGATACCAAAGGGACAGTCAAACTCATAAATCGAAAATATGGTGACAGCACTATGGCTAAAAATGAAAAGGACACACAGACAAACAATAGTACACATGACACAACATAGAAAACTAAAGAATAAACAACACGAACGCCAACAAAAACTAGGTGTGATCTCAGGTGCTCCGGAAGGGTAAGCAGATCCTGCTCAACATGTGGCACCCGTCATGTTGCTTATGAGAAAACAAATCCGGTAAATAGTCTAATTCGGTAGGTCACATTCATGAAAGGGAAGGGGATTGTAGTTACGACGTAAGGAACATATCCGATATCATTTGTGAAACGGTTATTCCATAACGGTCAACCAACTCGTGATGACGTCCGTAAAATTTACGAAGGGATGATTTCAACTTCGCCATTTGGAACTCTTGGTTTAATAGCTTCCTTGTGAGCAGCAACTCTCCTCTATCAAGAAAATCATGATAGGAAATGCAAGCACGGGAATATCGTATCAATTGGGAGATATATACCCCGTATGCAGGTGCTGCTGGAATGTTGCTACTTAGAAATGGAAAGTTCACAATTGGAAAGCTGAAATCATCTCTTTTGTCGTAAAGTTTTGTTTTCAATCGACACTCAGTGTCAATTTCTAGATGTAGGTCAAGATATGAAGCCGACTTAACTGTATCTGTAGTATCCTTTATCTCTAGCTCGATTGGATAGATGCGTTCCACATAGTCACCAAATTTTGAATTATTTAGTGAGAAAACATCATCTTTATAGCGAAAAGTGGAGTTTAAGGATATAGCTAACTTCGTATCTTTCTTCCTTAGAAGTTTCTGCATGAAGTCAGCCTCATAATAATAAAGAAACAAGTCGGCAAGTAAAGGGGTACAGTTTGTTCCCATTGGAATGCCGACAGTCTGTTGAAAAACACGTCCTCCAAACGTAACAAAAATGTTGTCAATTAAGAAATCAAGCATCTTGATAATATCAGTTTCAGAGAATTTTTTGTTGGAATCAGAGTGATCCTTTACAAAGTAGAAATATCCCTCCCCAAAACAAGATACTTGTATCTACGTTGGCCTTTCTTTTTTACGAAGCAAAGCAATACCAACTCTTTCAATTTGTCTTTTAGTTTGGAATGTGGAATACTGGTGTACAGAGTAGAAAAGTCAAATGTTTTAATACTGTTACAAGATGAAAGAGAGTTAGATTGTATGTACTCTAAAAGATCTTTGGAATTTTTAAGTATCCACATCTGATTAACCCCCCTCTAGAATAGGCAGTTTCACAATAACTTTGAAGCCCGTCTTTGATTGCTGATAAAATAGATGTTAATAATTTAGAAAGAGGTTTCGTGGAGCACTTAGAAGACCCAGACATATACCGTTGTTTGTAAGGACACTTATGTAGTTTAGGTATCCAATACAGTGATGGCAGATCCAGTTCTTCATCTTTGGTTGAAATTTCAAAGGAACACAGAACGGACCTATGATTATCCAGGATTTCCTCTTTGGTAAGTGTCGTGAGGGTATATGTTGGGTTCCAAGTGAATTGTCAATACCTAATTCGTTTATCAAGCAGTTAATGTAATGCGTTTTACACACAAAAACGATGTTGTTTGGGGCTTTATCTGCGGGGACAACAACATATTTGTCATGGAGGTAGGATAGGTGTTTTGCAACATTTGGGTCTTTAAAGATTGACGTAGCATGGGCATTGATAGACCCATTCAGTTTCTTAATTCTGATTTGTATCAACGACCTCACTGCCTTAATCCATTCGGAAAGAGTGTCTACGTCTTCCTTCTCGCGCTTAGCCCATTGCCTGGCATAATTCTCAACTGAATCCATCAAAATTTATATTTCCAATTGATGGATTTAGGCTCACGATATTTCGGACCTTTTGATAACACATTTCGTAGAGAAGTGTTATTAACAATGTTGAGGTCACCGGTAATAGAGTGGCCAGCAGGATTATATGTAAATTGGGACTAGCACAAGTACAATCAGGAGGTTTAGACTTGAAATCGTCAATATCGAGATCCTGCAAAACGTGTTTGTAATTGAAAATTTTAGTTGCAATAGGTTTGGTATAGGTATAAGAAATGATTGGTACAGACTGGTCTTTGAAACAAGGAGGTATTTTCGATTGAACTAGTTTATGATGAAGGATATTGCCTAAGTTGACGCCATCGATACCTTTGTTGGCAAAGGAAAGATTAAGGAAAGATCTTTTTTCTTTTTCATCTTTGCCAATGCGGACTGGCTTGAAAAGTCTGTGACTAGCAATATCCGAAATTATAGCTGTAATTTTATATTGGTTTGAATGAGGGTTTGTAACAGTGGATTCCAAACATAAATTGAACAGAGAATGAAGTTTTGAAAGGGGTAATGAATAAAGTTTCGTGCGAATGTGATGAATACCTAACGGCTTTTGTAAATCTCTACTCTCCCCTAGCTATACCTCTAGCTAATGTAGAAAAAAACTAACAGCAATACGCACAGTAAACATCCTTTTAAAACAAATTCCGATGTCTGAAAAGGAAACAAAAGTAACCAAACAAAATGACAATGATACATAAATTAACAAAGGAATAATAGCAGTTACTGACTTGCCAGATCCAGACCTCAATTAAACTGATTGATAGATTATATCGTCATCATATGAATACTAAACACCATTCCTCCCGTTAGGGGTTGAATATCATACCATATGTCTGTTTGCTTTGTTCAAACATCGTTGCCATTTTAATGGAGTTTAATACTGACGACTGTCATACAACTTAGAGGTTTAGCTTCTTTAAAACCAGGTTTAATCCACACTTTTTTCATTATAAGAAAATGCCTGCACTTGGTTAGGAATATGACTTTTGTTATCCATTCGTTTGATGTGTTTGAGCTTTTCATTTTGCTTTTTGATTACGGACTTTCCGTTTTTTAATTTTCCTTGGGTTTCGGTATTCTTGTTATTTTACTTTTTTTTAAATTCATAAAAATTGATGGCAGTTCTGAATTGTGAATGTGAAAATCGAAGAACTGTGGGAAATTTCACATTATTTCTTTCTTTCAGATGTGTAATAATAACTCGTTTCATAATATTGACTCCATATTTTATATTCGACAGGTAAACTAATCTGTGGTAGGACATCATGGTAATCTTTCAAGTAACAGCAAGCAAAAGAAGCAAAATCAATCTTACAATGGATACATTTGCTGGAAATATTTTTAATGATATTCATTAAGTGTATTTAACAACAATTTAGATATATAGAAAGAAAATGACATGCGATATACATGGAAGTAACAGTTTAATATTTTGGACTTTGTCAATGCTTAAGAGAAATTTATTAACAAAGTGCGCACCTGGTGTATTACAAGCTGTCAATTAATATTGTTCATACATCGTATGTACTTCATCAATGTCTTTATCAATAAAGCAGCCACGGATACATCAGTAAGAAAACTTAAATAATCGATTAGAAAGGTAATACCTTGCAGTCCTTCTTAAGAACATTTCAAATTGTGTGGTCATCTTATCATTCAATTTTGGATAAACTATTTTTAAAATATACATGATATATATTTTATAGACAATTAAAACAGTGGATATACAACTTCAGTAACATATATATATATGTTTTGCCAATTATGTATGCTACCATATATTAAACATAAAAAGGAAAGATTTTATCACTTTCCTATCATAATAAGGACAATACTTCATAGTTACTATACTGTCTCTTAAGTTGTAAGTCTATGCCCAGCCTCAAATGTGTGTTCTTTCCTCAAATATGTGTTCTTTTCTTACAACTGGGTCCTATTCTTTTGTTCGTCATATACGTCATAAATCTATGTTCTTTCTTTTTCTTATATATGTGTCAATTTAAACAATAACATATAAGTACGGCTTTTATATTAGAAAAAAAATCGATATAATTCATTGAAAAGTTAATGCATCATGATGCATTTACAACAATGTACAAAAGAGCTGACAAGTGCTAGTAAACGAAAATTACACTTTTATAAATTTCATGCGTCAGAAGACTTTTTCTGGATTCACTTAAATTTGAAACATTCACACCTTAACGTTGGAAAGCTATGGTTGTTAAAATAAACAAATTAATTAGGAGTAACATAAACAAAAAGAACCTAAATTTGCTCGAATAGAATGTTCATATACTATTAATCAGTATTTTTAAAGAATAATTTCTCTAGCTATTTAAAGGAGGTGATAAGAATTTGTTCCGAAATATATTCTGATTATCAATTAAATATGATAGATTGATTGGTTTTGGTTTGCATGCATATTTGGTACGATAAACATATACAAAAGAGTACAGGTAACAATTGTTCTAACAAAAGTAAACAACAGTCTGCTACCGAATCATTTTTGAAATAACAAAAATTTAGCTACAATTTACTGTAACGTTTTTAAAAAAACTCAGTTTCATGATAGAGGGAATGATTAGAGCTCATACACATGTTAATCAAGTGTGTCCCATATTCATCATTTAAGTTTTGTTGTGTAAATGAAGTCATGTGTAATACTGATTAGATATGGTATTAAGCCGAAGCATCCTTTATTCATTTTTGTTAAAGTTTTGATTGTCTCTTCTTTCAACTCTTTTTTTATATCGTGTCTGAAATTTCATGTTTTACTTGAATGTCAATTCCTTGAATTAATTGACAATGTATAAATGGTGTGCTTTGGAAATGAAAACTTCATATTACTGGGTATTATCCATGTATCAAATATAAGTAAAATAAGATTTAATTACTCAATTTATTTCTACATTTAAAACTTATACAGAAAATCGAAGAAAATCTATTTGCACTATTCATGACTTTTTAAAAATAAAAGTTGACAAAACAGCATGTTAACATTTAAACGGTATTTGATTAAAAATGTAGTATTATTAATGACACATTGGTCAATTTAAGTTAAAACTCATATAAAACAACGTCATAAGTTTACACCTTTGTCAAAAGCAATGACAAAGTCGTCAGTTCATTCAACGAAAACATTTGTCAACAATAACACATTTGTAAGAAACAATGACAATGATAACCTGTTCACATGTTCCGGTGAGAAGACCAGATGCTTTTTACCTCAAGCAAGCACTTACTGTAATACAATTCGTTCCCTTGAGTTAGGAGATGTTTTGATGAAATATGTAGTTTTGGATTCTTGAACAATGTGTTCATGAGAATATCGTTATTGAAAAATATTATATGTTGACTTATTTTTACTAGGATAACCTTCAATCTTGTATTGTGATAAATATTGTCCAAATCCTACTTGTTTTCCAAAAATGATGTAATTTGTAAATATTTAAATTATGATCATTATGAACATAGCAGTAATTTATAATTTTTATGCAATACGTTGGTTAGATTTCAGGTGGTCATATACTATATGTTATTTATGTATTATTGTCATTTTGTTTATTTTCTTTGGTTATATATCTTCTGACATCAGACTCGGACTTCTCTTGAACTGAATTTTAATTTGCGTAATGTAATGCGTTTACTTTTCTGCATTGGCTAGAGGTATAGGGGGAGGGTTGAGGTCTCACAAACATGTTTAACCCCGCCGCATTTTTGCGCCTGTCCCAAGTCAGGAGCCTCTGGCCTTTGTTAGTCTTGTATTACTTTAACTTTTAGTTTCTTGTGTACAATTTGGAGTTTAGTATGGAGTTCATTATCACTGAACTAGTATATATTTGTTTAGGGCCCATCTGAAGGACGCCTCCGGGTGCGGAAATTTCTCGTTGCATTGAAGACCTGTTGTGACCTTCTGTTGTTGTCTGCTTTTTGGTCGGGTTGTTGTCTCTTTGGCACATTCCCCATTTCCATTCTCAATTTTATATGACTTCGTAGGTTCATATCGTTTTCTTTAAATGTTTTTTTTATCGTATATTTTTTTCTATCAATGCTAAACGACCTACTAAGTCTGATATTATAGGACTAGATGGCAGGAAGACGATTTTATTTGAAATAGTTTAGTTCAATATTTTACACCGTAATTTAATGTAAACATTTTATAGGGAGTTATTGGATTCATGGGACCTTTTGCCATATTTTGGCTATCGTATGATAATGGCACATTGTCACACACCATTCAATTCTTCTTTATATAGCGCGGGAAATATTTGGCGACGGGGTAGCAATCTTGTAAACCTTGATAAACCTTCTACTAGTATTTGTTCTAACATATTATTTCACTTTTGGTCAGTATTTTATCGAAATCAACATACTATCAAACTGAACAGTTTTCCCTAAGCATACCTTATTTCCTGCAAAGTTATCTAACCAATTTAGATGTGCCCCTTTGATATAAAATGTTTGTTTTTTATTGATTCTGCATTTTAGTAAATTACTGATTGTCGGGGTTATTTTGAAGTATCATGGAATGTCTTTGTCGGTTCTGCATGTTACTGTCGTCTTATTTATTTTCTTTTCGGCTTCTAGTATGTGTGATACGACTTCTTTTTCTGTGTTCCTAACTAGTTTCCTGTTTCAATTGAAAATCTTGTTATATTTTTTTGCAATAAGGCATATCAAGATAATTGAATTTTATTATTATTGAAGTATGAAAACCTTTTTGGATGTTTTGGATAAGTAATGTGCCTTTGATGTTTGGTTCAATTTGGTTCTCAATTATACTATTCGACTCTGTATACTACACTAACATACCATTTAATCAAATAGGAAATATCTTATTCAATAAAGTGGTCTTCTGGTTGCAGAGTAGTTTGTTATAACTTATGTAAAGCCTTCACCTTTAATGAAAAAGGTAAATATGCCAGATATACTTACTGGAACTTTGATAAGAGGACTAATGCTCCTGGACAACATATATTTCTGCAATACAGTTAATCGATTAAGTGCCGGCATTAATATGGGAACCAATCGCGCCCCTTAAATAGCAGGCATAATCCTGTATTGGTATGAATCACAGTGTATGGCCAAACTCAGTAAAGAGTCGTCTAAATTACATTCAATTGATAAATCTAAAAGTCCTTACCATTACTTTTATGATATTTTTGCTTTAAATATCCAAAAATTTCTAATTTTATTGCGGAAACTTACCGCAGAGATCTTACAATAAATAAATATAACATAAACAGTGAAAGAGCTTTTTCTTAATTACGATATTATAGTTTCACACAGGCAACCGAATACAAGAACTTATGACGAAAGAGACCATTTTTGTTCTCCATTGTTTATTTTCTTTATTATACGATGTGCTATCCCATATAATCTAAAAGCTTTACTAAATTATATAAGTGCCGTCCAAAGGCAATGATTGTCATAGGTGAACATCTGTCATATTATATCGTTTCTGTTAGGTCTCCATGTAATGTTGAGATGTAGAACAGAAATGAAAAAGTTGTTCCTTTGAGTTTAGTTTTGAAGGAAACCAATAAAGATATTGTGTCATAAGAGTATGCGCTATTCAATTCTGTTCAAGATAGTAAACAAACTCATCATCGATACCAGGGTTGAAATTTTGTATTTGGGCTGAATGCACGTTTAAATTGAATCGTTTTGTAAACGAATTTTTTTCAATCAATTTGAAATGTTCCAGAACATGTCTTGTTACATGGGATTGAAAATAGAGAGGAAGATACAATTGGAATATTTAAATAGCATAAGTCGAGTTAAAGTTACAAAATAATATCATAAAAAGACGAAGGTTGACAAAACACTACATAGAAAACCAAAGACTGAACAACACGAATATTACAAAATTCTAGAGGATGATTTCGTGTACTGCGGAGGGATAAGATGTCGCTCTCATATTGAATTGTGAAAACAGATTCCGAATTAGATGTTAAGCCGATGATAAATGTCAAATTAGCGATGCAGTAACACTAAGGTGCTTCAGTTTTATAATGATAATTAAAGTAACATTCAAAAGTCATTTCTAATCGCAAATAGAGCGTTTTACAACGTCTTTAAAAATATAATATTGCATTACCGTTCTTAGTGATAATTAATATGTTATTGTAAAAAGATATTTTGCACATGATGTGGTCAACGTTTACTATTTAACACGTGTGTGTTACATATCATCATGTTTTGTGTTGATATTTGTCATGAGAATGGGGAGATATACCAAGGAGGCAATCAAATCTATATTTCGAAGAATGTCATACAACATAATCAAACGAAAAAGTACGAAAACTGCGGACAAACAACAGTTAATAAATTACAAAACTAAAGGTCGAACAAACCCAATCAATAAACAAATTCGTTGAACCGGAAGGGTAAAAAGTTCTCATATTTTTCACTCGTGACACCCGTTTCGACAGCATTGTCGTTTAAAAATCCTTTAAAATTGACTCGTGTTTACTTCATACTTAGACATTTCCGTGTATACTTGCACATAAGGACATCATCAAAATTTTCCACTGTTATGCCTTTCTTTCTGCCTGTTGGCATGGCATTCCTATACTTCTCCGTTGACTCTCTATTATGTGTCGCCATGTTTCTTTCATTTCCCACCTGTTTACTTCATACTTGTACATTTTCGTGTATACTTGCACATAAGGACATCATCAAATTTTTTCACTGTTGTCTACATTGTGCCTTTCTTTCTGCCTTTTGGCATGGCATTACTATACTTCTCCGTTGCCTCTCTATTATGCGTCGCCATGTTTCTTTCATTTCCCACCTGGTGTTTAACGTGACCAATGTATTTCTTTAATTTCAGCTCGTATGCATCTTTGTTATGTTAACATAAATATAGCTTTATTGCTTGTGGCTTTTTTGCCATTTAAAAGATGACATGTGTTGTGGAATGTGGATAGTTTGCTGAAATCATATTGTACTACCCTCCAAGACTCCGCTCCATATTGTAAAAGTGATTTGACATTACTTTTGTAAATCAAGCAAAGAAATGTTTTCATCTCAATGCATGTGTTTTAAAGAGAAAAGCAAACGTTTTCAAAAGTTAAGTTAATCTTTGCTGTTGGACATCCATTTGAAATTTGAGAACAGCTCCAAATGGTCCAATACACAGCGTCCTTGGATTTTCGTTGTCAATGAATATAGTCTTAGTGTGGACAGTGTGTTACTTGTCAAATTTTTGTATACCCCTTCCAAATTTATTTCTCCATTTTTTATGTCTCAAATAGCAGGAAGGGGGTGAAATGACACTGTAAAAGAATTTGGGTCATTAATTTTAAAGTAAAGTATAGTGATTTGGTCCAGCTGAAAAAAGGTTAAAAATTAGCATTTCGGAAGCTGCCAAATGATTTCAAGACCCCCTTAACATAAAATAGTCCATATTTTTGAGTTAGAGCCTATAAAGTTTTCTAAAAATTTTATATAATTTGTCCCAATAGTAGTACAACTCACTGTAAAAATATTATTAAGAAAGTGCAGGGTTTTTTTTTTTTTGATTTTCATTTATTGTCTAAACGAAATGCACTACAATATAATGGTGTACTCAGACCAAATTAGCAACTAAAAAGAAAAATCACAAAAATACTGAACTCAGAGAGAAATCAATTCGGAAAGTCCATAATCACATGGCAAAATCAAATAACAAAACGCATCAAAAACGAATGGACAAGAACTGTCATATTCCTGACTTGGTACAGGCATTTTCAAATGTAGAAAATGGACTTGTTTGGCTACAACAGTTTCAGCCATTATAGAAAAGATTTTGTAAATTTAACCAATGAAACATTAAAAAAGCCATGTTTAATGAAAAATTTGCACAAAAGAAATATTTAAAGAAACATGTCACTTCAGTTGTTTTCAAGAGAAAAACATTTGTCATAGACTTATGAAATGATAACAGACTTACCATGGACACCAAGTGATAACAAACATGGTCTTTGTCCTAGTGACCTAATTGGGTTGGGTACTATCTTAACTAGTGTGCGTCTGTTATGTGTAAGAAAATTGTTCAATGTTTTTGCTAACTCTTTAAAAGCTTTTTTCCAATTTGAATTGTTGGTGTTTCTATCAGTCATCCCTTCTCAAACTTCTCATGTGAAAGCACTTTTTATACAGATTGGTGTCTTGTAATTCTAACAATAAATGATCAACAAAAGCTTACAATGAAAGGTAATTTTTTGTGAACTTGTCTTGTTTCATTAACAGATTTTTATTACAATGTAGGAGTAAAAAAAGAACAAAAGCCTTATTGGTTATATTTTATTGTTCCCATAAGTAATAACGGTTGATATTAAGAACAATAAAATGACATATAAATGGAATGATTAATATTATATGAAGCCAGCATAGCACAATTAAAATATATACCTTGATCATTTTTTTCTTTTCTTTGATAAGCATTTTATTTATTATAACTAAAAGAAACACTAATAAAATATCCTAGAACCAGACAATCACCTGGTAATTAAAATCCAATTATTGAAAAAACATGTCACATGTCCTCATAACTTTAAATAGGTATTAAAAGATTCAAGGTTGGAGTAAAAATATGTAAATATTGACAAAGTTCATTGTAACATTATAAGGCACTAAGCATGAAATTCCTGTTGATTTTAATAAAATGCTCTAAATAATCTTTGATTCACAGATATCTAGAATTTAGATATAAAAAAAAATTTACAATACATCTAATTTTGAGGGTCAATTTATATTAAGTAAAAAATAATCAAAATAATATCACTGGTTACTAAATGTTCAAAATTGAGGCACAAATATGATACAATTTAAAAATTAAAAAAAATAACTTCATTTAATTAGAAACAAAAATTCACAATGTTTCTTGTAATGCAGGTTAATGTCTATCTTAGTTATAAAAAAAATCACACCAAACAACTTTATAACCTGGAAAAGCAGAAACAAAATGTAATCAATACTGGCATTATGGATTGCTTATGAGTACACAGACATTGCTTTATAAGCACATAAAGGGATAGTTTTTCACAACCAATATACGATAAACTCTTAAAAAAGTATCAACAAACAAAATTAAAAAGCAAAAGAAAAACTTAAATTCATACAGGAAAATCATACATTACACTTCAACTGAATAATAATTATTGTTATATACAATATTTGGCATAATAATATCACTGGATTATGATGAAATATATAAACATGTATATACAGTATACAAAATGAAATATACAAATGATGGATTCTTATACTTGGTGTTCATTGACAAATACATCATAATGGTACATTATATTCACTCAACATTTTGAACTCAAAGATCAAAACAAGGTTATTTACATATCTCATAGTAAATTAATTTTGAATTTAAAAAAGTCATTTTAACCAATGTCAATATATTACATATATCAAGGGACAAGGGGCAGTAAAAGCCTAATTTAGCTCTAAAATAAAAATGTATCTAAAATTTGATAAGAAAGGATGTAACAGTTACTGTTTTGTTAAAAATATCACTTGTAGCAGAATAAAGAGACTAATAGTTTTATTGTATACCTGGCAACTCACAACATATCAATGACGGGTATCCTTCAAATTTTTTATAAAAAGACAGGATAACAAGAGTTAATCTCTACCATACTTTTACATTATAAAACTGATCCAAAACAACATCAGTATCATCACCATTTTTTAAAAAAATTGTTTAAGAACATGTTTCATTTCAGATCCTTTAGAATAAGAAACACCATCGGTATAATCTGCTATTTCAAATCTATTATTTCCTCTAGAAATCATAACTTTAATTTTCTATTTCCTATACGTTGCTAACTAAATATATACACTTAATATATATACAAAAATGCAGAGATACAAAGACATAACACTGAAAAGCATAGTGATACTGATCTCCCATTACAACCAGTACATAAACATGCACACTTACTAGTCAAACTTTCTTTTTAGAGATCTTAGAAATTCAACCTACCAAACTATTTCATAAGTCCAACCAAATGTTTTTCTTTGATAAAAATTATAAAGAAGAAACAACTTCCAAAAATGTATTCTATATTTCATAAATTTAATATATAAATGTAAAAAATAAGAAAACAATCACCCCTTGGAGACCAGTCAGGAAAATAAAGCAATGTGGAGATGCATATCTCAAGCAGTATAAAAATAATACATTATAAATATACTTGTCAACATGTAGTCAGTTTGATTGTAACTTTTAGCAACATTTATTTGATAAAACCTTTGATGTTTTCACAGAATTTTTTTTCACTGGCTTCAAAACAAGCTTTATAATGTATTCTATTAGGTCTAGATAAGATGCACTGTATTTACTACAAACTTGATAAAAAATGACTTTAAATAAATGTCTTTGATACAGGTGAGACAGATAATTGTAATCTTATATCAGGGCTGTCTTCTTTCAACCAGAAAAAAAACTATTGTAATATAAAAAAGAAGATGTGGTATGATTGCCAATGAGACAACTATCCACAAAAGACAAAAATGACAGTTGGTTAAGTTTATCAAATTTTTACTTTTAACTAAATACAAACTACTTGCTGAAGAGTATACTTTGTGCAACTAATATATACAGTGTCAATTGAGGCACTAACTACAATAAATAAGTGTAATAAATACAGGTGGGCTAGTGAAAGCTTGCAACATAAAGCCTAAACATGTGGAGAAGCTTATCTCAAGTTGGCTTAAGCATGGCAACTTAAAGCCTAAACACACAAACATACAACCAAGCATAGCCTTGTTGGCCTTAGACACACAAACATATAACATACAATCCCTACACAATTTACTATTTAAAAAAGAAAAAAGAAGACTCCTTGATAAGTTCATTAATTTTGTTAATAAGAATTTGTTTTAGATTATTAAATCAATTATCCTATATAATAATACTACATCCTTTGGATAATAAAAGAATCAAGCAAATAGGAAAATCATTTTTTAATCAGCTAAATCCGATTATTAGGAAATAGTTATAATTATTGAGATCAGCTGTTTCAGAAATGCAAAATGGTTTTCTTTACTTATTCCAGGCATATACTTCCATAAAAATGTCATACAGCTAAAAAATATACACAAACACGCAAATATAAATACATTGGTTTTGTATGTGTGAGGAATTTTGTAGGATGGATTGTATACCATGTATATATAAATTCTGTAACAAAAAGATGTGTTATGATGATGCAGCAAAAAAGTAAGTTTTGATGAGGCACAACACAAATACATACATAAAGTATTTCTTAAAGGAATGAAAAAAGTTCATACAAAATATTCAAAAGGAATTGAAAATACTTATATTTTACTACATTTCTATATAATCAAATGCAGGTGAAATCTTGAGCACTTTTTTATCACAACTTAGTATTGTAGATATAAAATGTAATAGTCTTATCACAAATCTGGACACCCCTGAAAGCAAGATAGCATTAGATAACAAGCTTATTATTGTAGATATAAAATGTAATAGTCTTATCACAAATCCGGACACCCCTGAAAGCAAGATAGCATTAGATAACAAGCTTATTTTCATTTTGTATTTGTACATTGAAAAGTTTCCTTATACTTTTTTAACAACATGTATAAATACAATTGTCTATATTCATCACTTAGTTTGTTCCATATTGTGATGGCATATTTGAATGTATGTCTGCTTAATATCTATCAACATTCAGAACATTAGGGTTTTAAAGATCACTTTCAATACCTTGACTTGACCTTTAACTGAAAATATTTAGATAAATGTACCTTTTTCTTTTATTTTTTACAGTTTATTGGAATATTTCTTTGGAATATATTTAAGATAACCAATAAAATTAAGATATGCATGAAAAGAGATATAAAATATCTTAACAGAGATCATTATTATTACCAATGTAAAAAAGAGAGGATAGTATAAATTTCATAATAAAAATAAAGCACTAATCATCAATGTTTCATTTGAAAAGATATTTGGAATGTCACTATATACAGAGGTATAAATTTATATAATTCATACATACATATATTGTAGTAAAGGATACAATTGTTTTCTGCATACTAAATGGAATCTTTACAACCGTATTATTTTAAATGGATAAAGAAAAGAAAATATGTTACATTTTGACATTCAACATTTTCTTTTGCTAATCCCCATAGTCATGTATCTTTCATGCTAGTAAATTTAACCTAGGATATTAGATCAAAACATACTGAAGTGTTTAATATACAAAAAGGTTAAAGGCATTCATACAAGGTAAAATGTATAAAAACATGACACATAACACAATGGTCCAATAATCGCTCTTTGGTCAACAGTATACAAAATGACACGAAGATGAAAACTTTACAATATAATTCAATAAATGTTATATGTATATGAACACTTTACATCGAGTAAATAACATATTATTCCTACAATTAAATAGGTTTTTCATAGGTGGTTTTGTTTCATGTGAAATTACACAATACACTTAAACTCAGTTTAATTGTACAATCGAACTGTTGTCATGAACATTCACATACTTTTCTTCAAAGGGCCAGGTAAAATCATAGTTCATATATGCTAAGGCTTAAAACTCATAAAATTCAACCTTTCATCTAAATCATTATCTTTAAGATACCAACATAGAGATATGGAAGCACTGGTTTTATACAAAGACACTACAATTCTGGTATTTGATGTAACAATTTCTAATTTATATTTTGGCTATGAGTAAGCAGCATCGTTTGATTCATAGTTTTTTTTCTTCAGATCTCCTTTATATGTTGGTTGATATCCTTCTGGACGTAATCTCTTAAAGAAACCACACTGAAAAAAACATGTAAATCTACTGTAGAAAAGAGAATATTGATTATTTGAACATTTAACTCATTACTTCAGATGAAATTTGTTAATTTTTTGTTAAATTTCTGAGATATGGAAAGAATTCTAAAGGGGATAATAAAATTTATATGGTGACCTTAAGTTAAGTGCCTATATCCATAAAATGTGGACTCTTGTGAATAGAACCTCATTGGTAATTATAAATCTCTTAATTTTTTTTTATTCAATATTGTAGTTGCATTATATTCTACTTATTTATTAGATAATGGGACATGTACAGTGTAACCTGCCTAATCCAAGACCTGAGTATCCAAACATTCTGCTTTAACTGACACATTTTCATGGTCCAGAAATATACATATCCTTGCAGAAAAAAACCTGATTATTCTGACATCCTGCTTAATCCGACATTTTTTTCTGGTTTCCCAGTGGGTCAAATAACACAGGTTACTCTGTACTAAAATTCTTACCTTCCATAGTATAAGTATAAAGATAATCAGAACAAGCAGCCCTGCTAACACAGCTACAAGTATAATCCACCATTGTAATTCATCAGAAATTCTCTCTTTTAAATCAGGTATTGAATAGGTTATTGCCTGCAATGTTAAAACATGGACTTCATAAATACTTCGTTATTTTACATTAAAACACAGTCTTCAAACGTTGTATATATATCAGAAAACACATTTGAATTTTTATGCATGCATGTGAATTGAATTATTTGTTATATTTTGAACTTTCAATTGCCAACTACTATAAAGGTACATTAACTACTAGATGTCTGCATATACAACAAATTTAAGAATATTTTTCACTGATTTTTTTTGGTGCTTTCTATACAAATGCTCACATTTTTGGAAAGAATTCAATCAAAAGTATTTCAGAAATAAGAGATAATGCATATTTTGGTTTTAGTTCAGAAGTGTAATTTATATGTATTTAAATTTACTAAATCTGTGACATAACCCATTTACTTGACCTTGACCTTAAAACATTTTGAGTAAAAAATGGTATTTCACCTGCCTTTTTACTTCTTTTATTTTAGAAACAAGACAAGACATGTTTGACAGTGGATGAAGTGACTTTCAAACATAGTTTGAAAGCAATTGGTTTGTTTTCTTATTTTGTGGAATTCATTCTTTAATTGTCTATTATTATTAACAATTGTCAGCCATGTCTTAATACAAATCTGTTCACCTTGCATAATTTTGAAAAAGGGTCATATAAAATTATTTAAAACTTCATTTAGTATTAATAAAAAAATTGCATGATTTTAAGGATTTTTTTACTCAATTTTGTTGTCTATTTTATTTTTAGTAGTAGAAGCATTAATGACTTGAACCTTAAAGGCCTATTGATATCTATTGACCCATTTCTGGAATACTCCAATCTTTTTATAGTGATTGTAAATTTATCCATTTGACTCTTTAAAATGTAAATCTTTTGCTCAACTCACCTGGGCTACATCATCAGCTTTATTTTGTTCTATATTTAGATCTGTATCTAATATAACCTCGCCTGTTGATGCTACCCATACTTCGTCTACTGATGGATAATCCTTATAAAATAAGAAAATTAAATATACATTTATTGGGTGAAAAAATAATTAATAACTGATCTTTCAAAGATATGTCTTGCATTTTTGCATTTTGTAATCCCCCCTTAAACTGCCCTAATCCAACAATACTACATCATTGATGCTGCTGACACTGGAAATAGCATCCCTTAATCTAGTATATTTGAATTTGTGAACACAAGACAATAAAATGCTTTGCCAAGCACAACCTGATATGACCACAGATGTCAAAACCTGAACAGATGATGCAAGTTTGGACACAATATTCAAGCTAGATACTGTCTGAATTTGTATTATGATCAATTTTTTACATAATATAGGTTTCTGACACAGAATTAATGTGGTGAAATATTTAAAAAATCTGAAATTGAATAAAATATTTGCATCAATTTTCAATCGAAAATTTCTTGCTATTTTGATATTGTGCAATTTTGTGCTACTGCCCAATACTGAGCAATTGAAGATTTCTTATATAAATGATTATTCACCTGTACTAAAGTTGATTCCCAAAGTCTCCCTCTTAACAGAACTGTTGTTCGTTCTCCTTTAGCTAAACCTGAAATTCTACATTCCATCACTCTACAATTAGCAGCAGCATCACAGTTCTGAAACAGATTATAAGAGTAGGAATCATTTCATGATGGTTCATGTTCATAGTACATCTAATTTCACTTTAACCAACACCACAGCTATATTCAATGAACAATGAAAACAAGGTCACAATATACTTTTGATTTTATGGTTCACAGCTTTCTTTAAGTAATGAAGCTACTTCAACCTAATCTTCCTAAAAGAGGATGCACTTAACAGATGTATAAAATGTTCTACACCCCACAAACAGAAGTAAAGGATAATGCTCCAGTGATTCCCTATATAATCAACCAAATTTTTCCCATGAAAAGGGGGCCCGGGCCCCCCATGGATCTGCCTATGATACTCCTAGTTATAATTGAAAGAATTTGCACAGGAACTAAATTTCTGACAGATCAGGAAAAGCACTCATGTGTTGGAATTCATTCGAACAATCTGCTGAACAAATATGAAGTGGACCTGATTAGCCACTACTTAGAGTGGTGGTATAATAATTTTGAATTCATTTGCTATTCAAGCTGGTGGAATTTTTGAGGTATGTTTTGTTTACAAACACCTCATGTTGCATGTTAAACTTGATTTTATTTTTTTATAATCTGATGTTTTATTGATTTAACTGATTGATGTATCATTCATTGTCACTTTCAATTACTGTGGATTCATTATTAATCGTAGGATACCAATTTTCGTAGTATTTGTGGGTAGACTTCAGATATTCAACAATTTATACTTTTTCTGTAGACCTTGTATGCAGAGATCAGCAAAACCACAAAATCAAATACCCATGAAAATGTAAGTTTGCTTTCCTTGATTCTTCTCATGTGAATGGTCACTGACAGTTTTACAATCATCCATATATACAATACATTTACTAATATAGCAATTACCAATCTAACGATGTTTTTAGAAACAATTTCTTGCTTTCTAATTTTTGGTGGTTTATCTGTAGAGGTTTCTGTGTCTCTCTTCCTTCTACTTGTATCTATGACATTGTACTTTGGTCCTGATTCCTGAGTTTTTGTGCCCACATTGGTTATTGGCTAAAATTAAAATGGATTTAAATCAGGACATCTCCCTTTGGGCAGCTCAATCTATAAAGCCTATAATTGGCATTGAGATATTTTTATCAATTTTTTTTTTAGCCATTTGTTTTTATTCTGCAATAAAGTGATATTTATTTGCAGTCAAATTATTTTCCTTTCATTGTTCATCATGTTAAGGAAATGAACAGACTAATTGGACGTCTAAAAACATTACAAACTTTTTTATACATTTTATTTCCAGATACAATCCTTTTATATAAAATACATGATTCAAAACTAACTTTTATATAACATATACTGTTTGTTAACTTCTTCTCCGTAAGAATCATACAGATAATCCAAATCAATACAGTATAAAGAATTTTAAGTGATAGAATATTTAATGGACTAAACTTCTAATTAAAACTAAATGCACAAAAAAAAAATATAAACTTCCATCAGGTGTGATTGAGATCAAAGGTCTAGTAAGCCATAACATGAAAAATTCAAAAGATTTTAAACCAAATGGGGCTTAACAAAGTAATATACTGTTTGACTAGCTAAAACTAAGTTTTAATACATAAAACTTATCTTTGTCCCTTATTATGAACCTGTTGACTGAGTAGTTGTGCTCCAAAAATAAAACGAAGTTAAATATTTGAAAAAAATACATGACAACGTATCAATTATAGTCGGCGTCACGTAAAATTGGCACCATGTTTTTTGTCAAAATTTTCTTAAATATCGACCGCGTTTACTAAAGATCATGTTTTTCAATTAGCGGAATCAAATATCATTCCAAAAATCAACTACTGTCCTACCTTTTATTGTGTTTGCACTGTATAATCCTGACCTTCACATAATCCAAGATTAATTTGTATGGTGGAATCCGACATTGTTATTACCGGAAGTGTTGCCGTGGAGTTCCACGTGCTCTCCATTTTCTTGTGTCTCTCGGAGCTTTTCGTCATCTTTACGTAAAAAGCGCGGGAAATTGTATCATCAATGACAATGATATTACCGGAGAGTAACGAATGTTATGGAATAAGGGACCCTCATAGAAACCAAGATGGCGGTTATACAATGTAAATAATCTTAAAAAATGTGAAGGTCAGGATTATACAGTGCAAACACAATAAAAGGTAGGACAGTAGTAGATATTTGGACAGGATTTTACTTCAGCTAAAAGAAAAACACCATCTTGAGTAAACGCGGCTGATATTTAAAAAAATTTTAACAAAAAACATGGTGCCAATTTTACATGACGGCGACTATAATAAAATTGTTATCTTGATTTTGGTATCCAAAATTGTGAAAGTTTTAAAGAACTATACATTCTTATAACCTTTGCTTAGATATTTCAGAAGCCACATGCAAAATATCTTTATATTTGACTGATATGCAAAACAATTTTTAAAAGTTAAATAGAATTAATTAGACTTTGCTCCTTCTTTTTCTCTACTGATTATTGCTATAAAATTTTGCAATATATGCAAAACAATTGAAATAAAACTTACATTCTTAGGTCGTATAAACAGATTTGGGTCTTCCTATGTAAAGCAAGAAAACAAAGCCAGCATTAGTCATATTATGATATATACAACAAGAATCCATCAGAGTCTGAGGCCTTTCCAGCAATTAAGTAACAAATGGTCCAAAACATGCACATTTTTGCCTTCCAACTTTACATTTTGTTCAACATAAATTATCAACCATTTTCATGAAGAAAAATTATCTGATAAGGCCTCAAAGTCACAAACTTCAGAAATAAAAAGACATCTATTTCATTTGTCATTTCTTTAGGTCTAAATGTGATCAAAACAATAAGTATTCAAATGATATGTAGGAGATGATTTTTGCTACAACGTATACTTATTTGGTATTAATCTACATTTCAAATGAAACAAATGATTTTATTTCTGAAACCTCTGATATATATATGCTTTATGTATTATATGTAGGCATTATTATTTTCAATCAGGACAAAGTTATTGTTGTCTTAATGGAATGTCAGTACATATTCAGTCAAGATCAACCAAACAATTCAATATTTTGTCACTAAAGAAAAGTGTTGATGAAATAACTTCCATGTTATGATTACTAAAGCAAGTTTTATCATTATGTGATATGGCACACAACAATTTCAAAAATATTAAATATACAAGAGCCATTGTAAACAGATCCTCCACCCTGTTTGTTAAAAACAAATCCCCCACAAAATAAAACTTTCACTGTTTTTCCACATTTTCAATTTTTTAATTTGATCTCAACTAAATATGTGATACAGTATGATAACAGATTTACAAAATCTGTAAAGATCATTCAAATCTATGTTTGGAAATGATTATACAGTTCAAAATATTCAAATAAGGAAAATGTAGAAAATATTATATAAAAATGTATGCATTTAAGTACAACTCGTTGTAAGAACCAGGCAGGTGCAATATATGAGGGTTTAAGATTTTTTTTCTATAAATTGCCTGGTAGACTTGTAATATTTGTTTTCAAATCTCAATGTTTCAAACAGAAAATCAGAAGGCAGCTTTTGAGTTATTATAAAAAAGAAGATGTGGTATTAAACTATTTCATACAGTGACATAATCAACATTGTGTATATTATTTGTTAAATGGTGAAACAACTGTTAAATTGTGATTTGCTGAAGCATTAACTAATGGAAATGACCATCTTTGGCTTGTAAATGATTATAATTGGATATTACATATGTTAATACTGATGTATGGCCGACTATGTAAGCTTTGTCAAAGTATTCAGTAGTCTCTTACTTGAAGATATGAACATTTCATATATTTGAGATCAACACAATTATGCCATTCATGCTTGCATTCTGTACATGCATTACTCTCATGACAAAATCTAACTGATTCATGCAATTCACATTTCAACTAATACTTTTAAGATCTCAAAACTTCATTTGAATCATTTGTGACTTTGAAATACTTTAATTTCAAACCTTATTTAAAAAAAATAAAAAATAATTTATATTAATTTCTATCAATCCATATTTCAATTCTTCTGCATGAGGTTCCACTGAAAAGCTGAGCTGTAATATAAAACCAGTGCTGTCTGTGAAAGCCAATGAAATATTGTGTTGCATGTTAAAGCCTGTTAAAATATAATGTTTGCCTCTCAACAACTAAAGCCCCCTTTTTACCCGATTAGAAAATACACAGTAAATAATGTGCTCACTCATTAATCTCATTTAATAATAAAGTAATGTACATTTGATAAAAATTGAACTTTTTGCTTTCAATTTGTGTGCATATCCTTTATATATAAACACTTGTTTATCAATTCTAAATTTTCACTTACCTTTATATTCAATGAGTTAACAAATGTTGGAAAACTTGGGCATTCGGCCTGGCCTCCAATCACCTGAAATTATCCAAATACTTTAAACACTTTTCACATGATTGCTATCTGTTTTACCCTAAAAAAGGCTCTTTTTTCTGTTAGATACAATGTAATATTCACATTTTCTACAATTAGGATTTCCAAATAATAATAATAAGTATTATCCCTCCAACATTTTTCTAAAATTCCTCATTTCTGAAATATGATAAATAAAGGAATATAAAAAACAAACAATATCTTTTGCTTTCACAAAGGTCAGTGAATTTCAGATTTTTTATTTAATGTTTTCTCCTTTATATTTGAACCAGATGCTCCGCACAGGTTTCTGACACAGAATGAATGTGGTCTAATGAACTTAAAATATTTTTTTTGCCTTTGAGCAATTCACTATGCTGTTGAATATTAATCCTCTCAAAAAAATGTTTGAAGAAATTTTCTTTTTATTTATGAAATCTGAAATGAGAAAAATTTAACCCCCTCCCCCCATCTTTTTTTTCACATCCCCCTTTCCCTTTTTCCAAAACTGATCTCAATTCAAATTCCTAATAGAGTTTGCAACAATAACTACTCATTTAAATACATCATAAAATATTAAAATGTAAAATAAAGTGCTTGTTATCACTGAATGGTAAAGATTGTTTTAATTTATCAGTTGGTAGTAAAAGTGAATATACATTGTATATTGTATAAAACAATGATTTAAGTTGATTCAACTACTATTCTGGACAAAGAAAGATAACTCCAATTGAAAATTTCTTGATATTGCACAATATTGTGCAATTAGATATTTCTTGCTATTGCGCAATACTGTGCAATTGAAAATATTTGCTATTGCACAATACTGTGCAATTGAAGATTTCTTGCTAATGCGCAATACTGTGCAATTGAAAATTGCTTACTATTGCACAATACTGTGCAATTGAAGATTTCTTGCTATTGCTGAATACTGTGCAATTGAAAATTTCTTGCTATTGCACAATACTAAATATAATAATTTTGAATCCTGATTTGAACCAACTTGAAAACTGGGCCCATAATCAAAAATCTAAGTATATGTTTAGATTCAGCATATCAAAAAAGCCCAAGAATTCAATTTTTGTTAAGATCAAACTTAGTTTAATTTTGGACCCTTTGGACTTTAA
Organism: Mytilus galloprovincialis; assembly: GCF_965363235.1. NCBI lineage: Eukaryota > Metazoa > Mollusca > Bivalvia > Mytilida > Mytilidae > Mytilus > Mytilus galloprovincialis. The sequence continues at coordinate 99,636,095 of NC_134839.1, forward strand.
TGTAGACCAATTTGAAAACGGGACCAAAAATTAAGAATCTACATACACAGTTAGGTTTGGCATATCAAAGAACCCCAATTATTCAATTTTTGATGAAATCAAACAAAGTTTAATTTTGGACCCCGATTTGGACCAACTTGAAAACTGGGCCAATAATCAAAAATCTAAGTACATTTTTAGATTCAGCATATCAAAGAACCCCAAGGATTCAATTTTTGTTAAAATCAAACTAAGTTTAATTTTGGACCCTTTGGACCTTAATGTAGACCGATTTGAAAACGGGACCAAAAATTAAGAATCTACATACAGTTAGATAAGGCATATCAAAGAACCCCAATTATTAAATTTTTAATGAAATCAAACAAAGTTCAATTTTGGACCCTTTCGGCCCCTTATTCCTAAACTGTTGGGACCAAACCTCCCAAAATCAAACCCAACCTTCCTTTTATGGTCATAAACCTTGTGTTTAAATTTCATAGATTTCTATTTACTTATACTAAAGTTATGGTGCGAAAACCAAGAATAATGCTTATTTGGGCCCCTTTTTGGCCCCTAATTCCTAAACTGTTGGGACCAAAACTCCCAAAATCAATCCCAACCTTCCTTTTGTGTTCATAAACCTTGTGTTTAAATTTCATTGATTTCTATTTACTTATACTAAAGTTATTGTACGAAAACCAAGAACAATGCTTATTTGGACCCTTTTTTGGCCCCTAATTCCTAAACTGTTAGAACCAAAACTCCCAAAATCAATCCCAACCTTCCTTTTGTGGCATAGATGCCAACCCCCTTTTGACACAATCAGTAACAAACTATCAAATTTTCCGTATTTTTGAAAAGTTTTCAGTAATCATTCATAAATGTGCATTTACCAATAAAAATTACTGACGAGTGGTTGCAAAGTGATGTACACTAAAATTTGTCATTTAACATGTTGTCTGTAGTATGTATTCCATTCATTGATTGTTCAGATGTTCTCGACTCAAACATTTTTGTTTTGTCAAGGAGAAGTAGAGAAAGGGGGGAAGCTACTTAATAAAATGCAAGTTTGCCTCTTCGGAAGTCAGTTAGTTACCCAACAATAGGTTGATAACTCCCGAGAAACCGGAAGCATTACATTGGCGTTTCCTAAATACTGGACCAGGACGGAAAAGTAATGATAAAAATCCGCGTTTTACAAAATTGAACGTCGATGATTGGGAATCCGTAACTATTCGACTTTGACCGTAATAGCGTAGTTTTTATCGCAAAATCGGAAAAACTACGGGAAAATCGTAATGGTTGGCATCTATGTTGTGGTCATAAACCTTGTGTCAAAATTTCATAGATTTCAATTCACTTAAACTAAAGTTATAGTGCGAAAACCAAGAAAATGCTTATTTGGGCCCTTTTTGGCCCCATATTCCTAAAATGTTGGGACCAAAACTTCCAAAATCAATCCCAACCTTCCTTTTGTGGTCATAAACCATGTGTTTAAATTTCATAGATTTCTGTTCACTTTTACTAAAGTTAGAGTGCGAAAACTAAAAGTATTCGGACGACGACGACGACGCCAACGTGATAGCAATATACGACCAAAAAATAAAAATTTTTGCGGTCGTATAAAAAGAATATTACAAAATTTATCAATAAATCAAGAATTAACTTACTAAATCAGCATTTTGCTTAAAAGTTTCTCTCTTTGACTATAAAAGATCTACTTTCTAAGTTTTCTGAGGTTCTATGTCAAAATGACATAATAAACCTAATAAAATGTATTATTGCAATGTCTCATATTCATAGCTTTAGTTGCAGGCATCACAATAGATATCTGTTTGCACAATAAAAAAGCATGAACAAGAATGGTAAGTAACTATACCTAAATTAAGTACGGATTTATATCTTTACTGACAAAATTTCACACTATCTAACAATTGATGTAAGAAACAAAATAATTGATTCATTTCCTACAAATTCTTAAAAATTTGACTTCTACTATCAATTTTTTGTTACTTCTATCTTTCCAAAAAAAATCTCAAACTTGCATACTGTCGGTAAATGATAATTGGTTAGAGAGATAATCACCTTGTAATTTCTATAGACAAACTGTCAATTTAACACTTTAATAAAAAAGACAGATTACCTTAAAGCTTTCATGCAAAATTTGTTAGAAGCACAAAATCCACAGTATACTAAACTTATGAAAATTGGGACTGATGAAACAGTAAAATAAATCCCCAGTAAAAGATCTAGTGAAATACTTCGTTAAACTCATCAACCTTTGACATATTTACACATTTTCTTGACTATTCAACATAAAACAGTCTTATTTCAGGCAAAATATCTGCATTCATAAAGTAATCTGTATCATTTCATTAATTTTGATTTTAATATCCACTTCTGGTTGAACTACTTATTGACCTTATACTATTTCATCAGTCTATATAAACCTGTAAATTGACTAACCACAGGATCCTGCATTAGATATAACAATTGCTTTCCCTTTGGATATTCAGTCTTCAGTTCAAATGGCCAATATATCCTGAGTGTAGCTCCACCAATTATACCTGGTCCATGATTTACAACCTAAAATTAAACAATAAAATATATAAAAAAAAAAGCTAACAAATAAATTTGAGAGTGAATTGAAAATGATAAATGTTTTTCCATAAATAGAGTCAATCAGTTACATTGTAAGATGAACATGTGACCAATCAGAATCAAAAGAAATAACTGGCCACCAATTTTTTTCTTCAAATACAAACAAAGAGTAAGGATTGTTTTATTTACTTTGTTCAATCTGTTTCAGTGTACAAATTGAGATGACAATGTAATTACATTTATGTGTACCATAGGTTTCATTGAAATCTTTATTGCATCACTGAATTATCACTGTCGGCAAAATCATCACCCAAAACATGAGTAAACTTTCATTAAGGACCATTATGCTGGCCAAGTTTGATTCATTTGGTAGATATTTTCAGATGAGATGATGAAAACAAGAAACGCTGATGAATGGATTACAATAACACATGCTGGCCTCTAAAGTAAAATTATTTCCTGTTCATGGGACATGGGATGGAAGTTATGAGACAAAGGAGCATCTAATATAAGTTCTCATTAGCGTTTGTTTTTCACTCACTGTATATGTATGATTTATAGCAGGTCCAATATCGGCTTCCGTTTTCATTGAGCTGACACCACGTACCGGTCCTCTGTAAAACACATCACCATCAGGTGCTGCAGAACTAGAAAAAAAATTAAAATTCACAACAAATTTGATTCAAGTTTAGAATTAAAACTGGATTAAACAAGTGAAAGTGTGAGCTACTGCTCACTGACGATATCCCCGCCAAATTATTTTGGTAAACAGGAAGTTGTTCAGAGATGAATCTGAAAACATTTCCAAGCAGTGTCCTACATCTGTTTTATCAATTTAAGTCCATAGATTTAGGAGGAGTTATGTTTGCATGAGACTATTGAAGTGAATAAGTTGAATTATCTCCCCTTCAACAAGTGTAATTGTTGTGCCAAGTATAATAAATGTCTTCATAGATCGGATGTATAGAATGTTATGATCAAAGCACTATATTTTGTGTACATCAAAAGTAGTTATAAACCTTGGAAGAAATAGATATCAAGAATGTGCCATAAGGGTTTTGATTGTATTTCATGCAATCTTTACTCAAAAATGAATCATGAACCTACCTCTGCAATTCTACCTCTGCTCTATTAATAACTCGGACTTTAAATTCTTGAAGATCTCCAGCAATAGTCTGTTCCTCACTTGTTCTAAAAATAAACAGTCAATACAATTAAACACAAGACTGAACAGTGTATGGAATTATCTACATCATTATATATTGTTCATCAAACTTTGTAAAAGAGGGGCCGAATGGGTCTACGTAGTTCACAAACAGTGATCCTTAGCCTCCAAACTCTGAGGTTGAGAGTTCAAAATTTGTAAATGGTGAATTGTGTTCAAGTGATTATTACTGACAACAAAACTAAGTTTATAAGCCACAGGTTGTGTTTCTCTCTGGGTTCTCTGGCTTCCCCCATCAATCAAAACTAGCATCAGTTATAATATCTTCCAAGAAAACTAATAATTGATTAATGAACTTTTAACCAGGTGCTCTGCAGGGCACAGCTTTATACAACCGCAGTGGTTAAACCCTGAACATTTGGGGCAAATTTGGTCACAATATTCAAGCTTGATACTGTCTGAATTTGGATTGTGATCAAATTCTTGACAAGATATAGGTTTTTGTCACAATATAAATGTGGTCAACGATCTAACAAATCTATTACACAATACTGTGCTATTGAAGATTTCTTCTTTAAACTTTTGAAAACAAGCAGTGTAAGGGATATAATCAAGCAATCAAACATATACACAACATTATTCTTTAAATTTTAATTGCATTACCTCCCCACATTGCTTTTAAATTGTCCTTTAACAAGAAAACCTCTTGTATTCCCCCTTTTTTGCCCCTAATTGCTTAATGATTTGAGCCATAACCCCCCATAACCATCCCTTTGTAGTATGGAAACTTCTGGTATAATTTCAGGGAGATTTATACACTTAAACACAAGTTATTGACTGAAACTACAAAAATGCTTATTTGGGCCCCTTTTTTTTACCCCTCACTTATTGAAACCCCCCTCCCACCTTGGAGCAAGAACCCCAAAACTCAAATCCAGCCTTTCCTTTGAAGTAAGAAACCTTGTATCATAATTTCAGAGAGATCTATTCACTTCAACCCAAGTTATTGCCTGTAATCTAGACAAAAATGCTTCTTTTTGGCCCTTTTTTGGCCCCTAATTCCTAAATGTTCAGGGATATTAACCCAAACTAAATCAAAGCCTTCCCTTCATTATATGGAACCTTGTGGCACAATGTCAGAGAGATCCATACAGTTATACATAAGTTTTTGTCCCGAAACTACAAAAATGGTTGTTTTTGGCCCCTTTTTGGCCCTTAATTCCTTGGCTGTTTGCCCCATAACCCTAAAAATAAATCTCAACCTTCTACTTTATGGTATGAACATTGTAGTACAGTATCAGAGCAATTGAAATACTTATACACAACTAATTGTCCAGAAACTAGATAAATACTTGTTTTGGTCCCCTTGGGGTCCATAATTTCTAAACCATTGGGACCATAACCCCCAAAATCAATCCTAACCTTCCTTTTGTGGTTACAAACATTGTGTTTAAATTTTATTGATTTCTATTTACTTATACTAAAGTTATTGTACCGAAACCATCCGTCTTCGGAAGACGCTGACGACGACGACGCAGACGTGATACCAATATACGACTAAAAAAAATTTAATTTTTGCGGTCGTATAAAAATGAGTCTATATCAGGTAAAAAAAAAAAAAGTAAGCTAAAAAATTCATACCAGTTTTTTTATCATCTGGATATACCACAAAAGATTTTTCAAGAGAATATTTTATAATAAACAATGAATGGCAATAGCTCACAGTTGGGTCATATGGTTAACAGGGGTTTATGAATTGAACTTATTTCAGATGTCTGTGTGAAGGAATTCAAATATTTGGTAAACACAATATTCTAGTTAAATCTATTTATTTTATTCAAACAAAGTCTTAAAGTAACTTCTTTTAGAAAAATCTTTCCAATACTTACGTGTTAACCTGAACAATAATTTTAAATGATTTGTCTATTCCTTTCATTGGTAAAAATCTCAGTCGATAATGTCTCAAGTTAGTTGTTTTAGCCTGGTTACCAAATGGATTACCAATCTCAGATATCACTACTAATGTTGTAGTGGGGTTTACTCTTACTGGTATATGGTTAGGCTAAAAGAATAGGAGAAAAGAAAAGTGCTTTAAATTCATCAAATGTTTAATTGTTTGCATATTTATCGTGTTATTTAATTCATTAACAAGTGGCTGTCAGAGTGAGAACAGACCAGATTTTATTAACAGTTATTTTTCAATATCACAACAATAAAAATGACAATCATCAATACACCTTATCGCTCATCCCGGCTGACCCGACCGCTTGAACTTTTGACGCACACAACAATCACTTTTCCATTGTGGCGTCAGATATTTTTCTGTATGACGTCAAAATTTAACGGGAACCTGGGTGATTTCCAGTAATGGCGGACAAATAGAGATAAAGTGTACATTGAACTTGACTTCCATTTTGTCATCAAAATCAACATATAAAAATTATAAAAGCTTTGGTTGAACTGTCAATGAGTTAAAAAACGGACATATTTGAAATACCATTTTCAATCTTTCAAGAACCATAACTCCTGAATGGTGAAAGTGAAAATCATTAATATTGATCTTGATCTCCATTTTGTCATCAGAAACAACAAATTAAAATATTAAAAGATTTGGTTGAACAGTTCTTGAGAAAATGTGTACACTGTTTGGCGGCTGCCAGCCTGCTGTACACCCCCAAATCAATAACCAGTCTTTCCTTTGGAAATCTGGTTTGAAATGGTTTAGAATTCAAATGATTCAAAACAATCTTTCCTTGTCATTTAATCTTAGGTGGTTAGTTGTTTCATTGGCAATCATACCCATCTCCTAACCATATTTTTTGTTGCAATACTTATGGTTTGATATTACATAAGTCATATAAATGGCGATAGAAATGTTTGGGTGAAAGAAACCATATAACGTTTGTCAAATTTATAGATAAGATAATACTGTTAAACTAACAGGATAAATGACATCAAGTTGGTTCCATTCAAATGAAGCAGGTACTGTAACATATAATTTGGTTTCATAAGCCGGTTCTCCCTTGTTGTCTAATTTCACATCAACAATCACTACTTTGTCTTCACCATAACTCAGTACTATAGTTCCATCATCATCTCTTGGTCTGAAAAACAACACAAAATTACATAGAAAAACAGAAAGTTTAAAATCCTTGCATTTTCTTATATAACATGGGTTATTTTTTTCCCTTATTCTATTTAAATACTTTGTGCATTCTAAGTTACAAAGGAGTAGGTTCAGTAAGACCCCTTTTTGGCCCCAAAATATAGCAGTTTTACAAAATTGTTAAAATGTAAACCTTTAGTTATTTATTGGACAGTAGAATGCTTCTGCTACATAAATATGGGCTGTTTTTTACAATACAATGCACATATATCCGGTACTAGCACCATTAAGTCATGCTAAATTACAAAATCCTCATAATTCTAGCATTTTAGTTAAATTTTAGACGGTTTTCGTGTAAAACGAAAGTGGCCGCATTCGTGTTCATCCTTAATATTGAAATGTAAGTTGTATTTTATGATAATACATAACATATGTAAAGGTTGAGGATGAACACGGATGCGGCCACTTTCATTTTTACCAAAAACCATCTGAAAAGTGACATTTTTCGGCATATTAGGTAGATTTTTCATATTTGAGCTTGAATCGGATCGTTTTTAATGACTAAATCTGTTAAAATCTTTCACATAAACTAATTAATTCAAATAAAATAGACACTTAAGTGTATAAAAAGTCAAAATCTTTCGTCAGATGAACCTGAAATTTGAGGCCAAAATCGGTCATTACCGGACCTAACCCTTTCAGAACTTCATAATATTATGTCATAATTTTTTCATTAAAAACAATATACTGGAGCATGACACATCACTCTCATAAAGCATTGAAAGAACAAATATATACTTACAAAGTTAAATTCAATAAATCTGTTGTCATTTGTATGTTACTTTCACATATGTCGTTTGCACCACATTCCCTGGAGAAATTCACCTGTGAAAAGCCAATTACACAATTAAGAAAATATGTATAACATTTTATTGCCAGCTCTAAGAATACGCAGTCAATAAAAAAAAACATTTTTTAAATGTGTCACAACACTTCTAACATAAAGTATAAGTTTATTATTCATACAAGATCATATTGATTGACCAAGACTTGTCTAAAAGTTTAATAGATGATCAGAGTTACAAAACTTCTAGAAAATTCCTTCAATTATTTGTACATTTCAAGGTTTAGTCTAGAAATCCCAGGGGTGTCATTCGAAATGTTCAACATTTTTAACAGATTTTGAATAAAAATTATCATTAATTTGCAAGTCTGGATAGTGTAAATCATGAAATCTTGTGATTAAACAGACCTTATCACTACTCCCCCAACCAAATCCTGATGTCCCCATAAAGGTCTAACTGCCTCTCATCCACATACTGCATAATGTATTTAATGCAATCGCAGCTAGTGGTTGCAATAAAATTCTGTCTCTTGTTTATACTAGAACATGATGTATATAATATAATCACAGCAAGAGGTTGAAATAAAATTCTGTCTATGTATGAACTAAAACATAATATATATACCTTTGTCAGCAGAGTTGTGGACTGATCCATCCCTGTGACAAGTACAGGATACTTATTGATATCAGGTACTCCACTACTGAGGCATTGACTAGGTTCAGGGTAGGGAATATCTAACAAGTTATAGTCCACAGTAAATGATATTGGTGTCAATTTATCATTGAAGCTAGACTAAAAAGAAAAAGAACGGGTTCATTAATAAATATATGAGTATGAAGTTGGTCTTTACATTTGTCACAAAGTTTGTAAAAGATTAAATGATTCTAGTAACAGGCAACAGTAATACTACAATGATTTTAAGCTGTTGATATTATATTTAAATTTGATTGAATGTTATCCCAATTACAAATATACAATATACAAACAAAGCAAGTAAGCTAACCAAAGTCTTGTTTTACATGCATTAAGAAATTAGCTGTAAGATAAACTGAATTCTAAAGTGTATTCAAATTTAAAACACCTTTAATGAAAATTATGTATTGCTAAAGTTTTCATTTTCCTCCGTTAATACTTTTTTTCTATTTTGTATTATCTCAAATTTATATGAACTTGTGAAGAAATGTGTAAGGTTTGTAACCATTTATACACTTCTAAACTGGACAAAATTCCATCATATACATATAATAGGAATTCCTTACTTATAATGATATGTTATAACTCCCTCTAATGCTGAACAGTATAATAAAACTTACAATTAATTTAATTTTTTCTGTAGTACACACTTCCACCCCTTGTTGATTTAACTTGGTTGAACTTTTTTTTATTGTTCCACCTGGATTCACAAATAATGCTCGCTTTTTACTCACACCCTTCTCAATCTCAATTGTGTAAAGTATGGACTGAGGAGTATTAAAGCTGAAAACATAAAACAGACAAAAGTTTTCTTGATGGTTCTTAATTTATAAATGTCACATGATATGAATAAATTGTAAAATCACAAAAATACAGAACTTCGAAATTAAAATAAAATCAAAGTGGCAAGTGCCTAATAAAATGGCAAAATCAAATACTCAAACACACCAAACCAATGAACAACAACTGTCATATTCCTGACTTGGTTCAGGCAATGCTTATGGTAGAAAATGGTGGATTAAACCTGTTTTTATAATTACATATATATATATATATATATATATATAAGGAGATGCTGGATACAAAACTTGATACAAATTGATCTGCCATAAACACTAAAATCTCTATATAACAAAAAGTGTTTAGATATGAAACAAGACAAGCAATGAGGAAGGTCATGAATTGTGTAATGCACATCAATATGTTTATTGTTTATATTTTACTTGTTTCATTTTTAACAGAATGGCAGATGCAGATAAAAATTTCAAACATTGCCTGTTCCAAATTTATTTATACAATATTTATGTGAAGGGAAAAAATACGCGCTTTTTCTATTCATATTTAAAAGTTAAGCTACTCAAATTAGCCTTCATGGAATATTTTACTCCAGCAATTATACATTCTAACATTTGTTTGTTACATTTATTGTACTAGTGTACAAATAACCTAGAAAGGCTTGTATAGTCTGCAGTTTTATTTTCCAAAATTGGACCTTCCAGACAGGGTGCGGACTATAGAGTACAATAAGCAAGAAATAAGAAAGAAATTTCAATTTCACCGGCGAGGTGGTTTGTTTACGTTCGCCATCTTTGTTCTTGATATTGTAGAAAGCTCTTATCATTTTTCAAACTAATAACTTTATCTCACCCACATTGATAAGTTATTTCTATTTAATATCAAATTAATACTGATAAATATAAAAACTAAACCTTTCATTACAAATTTCATGTTTCTTTTCAATGTAGTGGTTGAAATAAACTGGTATCTCCTTGATTGAAACGATACAAACATAGTGAAAAATGTACTATGAACCAGTGTTACTATACAAGCCTTTCTATGGAATCTGACTTGAAATTTAGTTTGTCTGCTATATGTTTGCTGGACACATTGTCACTTTTCTAAATAAATGTATCTTGGAATAATAAATACCTGTTAAGTGGTTTGGCAGTAAATGACATACAGAGTTTCAGGTCAATGCAATACTTCTTCGTTGTTTCACCAGGAATAACACAATCTGGAGGCTGACTCAGATTAAATTTGGCAGGTAAGACTTTAAGTGTTGCTGACAGATGTACAATTGGTCTGGTTCGTAACAGATAGGTTGTATCATTTTGGTATGATCCAACTGCTACATCATCATAGCCATTCCCATCCAAATCCATCTGACCACTAAGTGCATGTCCAAATGTCTTGATGGTGGGGTCAATCTCTTTTCCAGATATTCTCTACAATGATATTATGATGTATTATATATTTGTAGTTTTCACTTTTAATAGGAAACTTCTTAAACTGTAAGGAATCACAGTTTATGGCCAAACTAAAAAAAGGATTTGTCTATATTTCATAATAGAAAATGTTAATAACACTTACTGTTACCTTGTTGATATTTTTGTTTTAATAATTAATTAAGTGAAAAGTTATGAAAGTGAACTTACTTTAAATAAAGTCCTTTTCTGGATTTGCACATTTCAGTTACACATGGCATTTTCTGATACAAAATTCATGACTGTTTTGTTCCCTATTAATCTTTTTGATTTGGACAGTAAACTTACTTGTGCATACTTCTTTACAATACCATCAGCTGATCCATGGAATAAGTAGATTGCTCCTTTTCCATTCTCTTCATATGGTGCACCAACAACCAAATCTGTTAAACAATTAATACACATATATATGAACAAGGATGTGTCCATAGTATACAGATGTAACACTCGCACTATCATTTTCTATGTTTATTGGACCATGCAACTGGGGTCAAAACTCTAATTTGGCATTAAAATAAGAAAGATCATGTCATATCATGTGTACTAAGTTTCAAGTTAATTGGACTTTTAACTTCATCAAAAACTACCTTGACCAAAAAGTTTAACCTGAAGCGGAACAGGACGATGGATGGACAGACAGACGAATGGACGAAGATGTAATGAAGGGCTGCACAGACTGAAAAACATAATGCCCATAAATGGGGCACATAAATGGGGCACATAAATGGGGCATAAAAATTAATATAGATCTAGACTGTGCCAACAACGAAATCTATTAACCAATAATACACATATATATTCCTATTCTCTAAGTTCTTGATACCCCCAAAATGCATATGCAAAAGTTATAATGGTCATTTAGTATTGGAGTATTGAATTCTTACATGAGAAAATATGGATTATTAAAGGTTATAGTCAGGGATCACCCCACCAGGTGAACTGAGCCCCAGGATGACAAACTTACATTTAAGAAGCATCAAGGAGAATTTTATGTTGTCATTCAGCAATTTCCCAATGTAACCACATATTTTAAACAAAATTTTCTATCCAATGCTCATGATCTCTTATCAGATGAAATAAATATGTTATTTCAAAATTCTTAAAATTGAGAATGGAAATGGGGAATGTGTCAAAGAGACAACAACCCGACCATAAAGCAGACAACAGCAGAAGGTCACCAACAGGTCTTCAATGCAGCGATAAATTCCAGAACCCGGAGGCGTCCTTCAGCTGGCCCCTAAACAAATATATATACTAGTTCAGTGATAATGAACGCCATACTAAACTCCAAATTGTACACAAGAAACTAAAATTAAAAAAAATACAAGACTAACAAAGGCCAGAGGCTCCTGACTTGGCACAGGCGCAAAAATGAGGGGGGGTTAAACATGTTTATGAGATCTCAACCCTCCCCCTATACCTCTAGCCAATGCAGAAAAGTAAACGCATAACAATACGCACATTAAAATTCAGTTCAAAAGAAGTCTGAGCCTGATGTCAATAGATGTAACCAAAGAAAATAAACAAAATGACAATAATACATAAATAACATCAGACTACCAGCAGTTAACTGACATGCCAGCTCCAGGCTTCAATTAAACTGATTGAAAGATTATGTCTTCATCATATGAATATCAGGCACAATCCTTCCCGTGAAGGGTTTAGTATCATACCATCATAACATATATGAGAAGAACATAACCCGTGTCAATCTTGTATGGTTCTAAATCTTTTAACTTTAAAATTAAAAGAGCCTAGCAGGATACAAATTATAGAGTAGTGCGTGCCAAAAATAAGAGAAAAAAATTGATTTGTTGGTTTCAGTTCTGCCATGTTGGTTATTGAAATTGTAGTGTGCTGCATTTTTCGAATCTCTTATAGTTCACAAATGCAATTTTAATTTAAAAACCAAATATTGACTGAGAGCAATAGTATTTGCTTCAAATTTCTCTTTTCTTTTCATAGCATAACATAATGTAAACTGGAATCTGCTTGTACTTATTGCATTGAGAATATAAAATAGTCAGCTGGGAACCAGTATAACGTTGTATTAACTGCAAAATGTACAGATTTGGTGTTTCATACTGCTGTATGTGTTTTGTCTAACTTAAAGGTCTTACAAACATTTATGATGTGAACATAATAAAACAGAATGAATGTAGGCAATTGTCTTTAACTTTTTGTCTGTTCTTCCAGTTCAAGTTCTATTTTTATTCTTATTCATTACCTTGATATCCATCTAAATTGATATCTCCAGCAGGTGATAGAGAGAAACCAAAACGAGATTCTGTACATGTTGTCATAGCACATTCTTCTTCAGATTCCTTCTCATTGGTTATCCTCACAGGTTTACTACCACTTGTTATCTGAATTAGGTATATATCTTTTAATGCAGACCATGTTGACAAGGAGTAGTTAAAGGAAAGGCTTTTCAATGCAAGATAATGTGTACAGACACATGTAAGTTAAGTGTGTTGATCAATCTTCATTTTTATGTGTACAGACACATGAAAGTTAAGTGTGGTGCCCAATCTTTAGTTTTATGTGTACTGTAAAGCCTTATACAGATAAAACAATGATAGACGTATATTTCTGATCTTAAACATGAAATCAAACAGACATACATAAATCATCTTTATATGATAGCACATGCTTGTTTTTTTATTCATGTTTAGTTATATGATCATTGGCAGTCTTCACAGGTCCTCTTGATGAAAAAAATGGCATGTGCTCTTCTAAACACAGAAATGCTGATGCATTATAACATGCATTGCTAATTGTTTCTTGTAGTTTTTCGCAATTCGAATATATTTTTCAGCATGTTCAAAATGAAATATGAGAATTTAGATCAAATAAGTGAACATGAAATTGACAACTAATGCCCCTTTAAAGCTTATGTCAATGTCAAAAAATATCTTACCCCTCCAGCTTTTCCCATGTAAACATATATGGCACCACCAGCTCTTGATTTCTCATAATGTAATGGACTTCCTACAATCAGGTCATCATATCTGTAAAAAAAACAATACTCAATTTATTTTTTTAGTTTTAAAGCCTTTGCATGTATAATTATAGATTATTGTTGTCATCTCAACAACATTGATTTTCTCGCCTGAGCTGCTACTGCATAAGTGAGAAAAGCAGTTAAGTTGAGATGCATTTATACCTATTTTACAATACGCTGCTTCAGAATCTACTGCATTATGGGTAATATTTTCAATAGTGTACAACGAAACGTTTTGATTGGTTGATACATTCTAAACAATTAAAATTCAACCAATGACATAATGTTATTTTCATTTTGGTGTACAAACAATAAGATTACTTATAGTCAAATAGATTCTGAAAAGGCAAATTCACACCTTAGTGAACACTGCTTTCCAGCACTATATATATATATACACCTTTAGTCAAACGGCTTTGAAAGAGTATAATTACTGAAGATTCATTTATTTTCTTGGGTACCAAATTTTGTGGATAAATGAAACCTTTGATGTTGGTTGATATTTAGTTTTGTATTTTGCAGAAGTCTTCATAAAAGCCTATAGACAATTTGTCATTCTTTGAACATTTAATTTAGTGGTATAAATGTACTGTAACGAAATCCATGAACATTGATGTCAAAGGAATAATTACGAATCAAATGTATACTTCTAAGTGTAATTTCCAAGCAAAGGCAACATTTATACACCTTTGTCTTATAGTTATCAGGGTTCTCATTAAATTGAAAAGTAAAAATTGTTTGCAAACTATTTTTTAAATACAAATGCTTGACTGCTGTACCTTAAATGGAATGAATATAAATTTAAACTAAATTATTAAAAGCAGAAAAATCCAGAAATTAAATGAATTCCTTCACCAAATGTTTTCTTTTGTTGACAAACATGTCACATGATCATTTTAGGCGGGAAAAATACTTGGGGAAACACCTAAGTAACAGACAACTCTGTCTGGATATTTATAGACATTTGAAATAAACAGCTGATATGGTAGTGCCATGAGAGTAGTTAAACTTGGTGTATGTAATTCAATCTACACTTATTTAATTGGGAAAAGGGTGTAGAGGGGAAGGGGTTAATTTGTAAAGTTATTTTTTTTTTGACAAACCAACATTTTTTTCAATGTGGCCCAACATCAAGAATATGATAGACTAGTCTAGTCTGTCTACGGCAAATAATGCATAAATCTAAACAAATTGCAACAGAAATGGTTTCAACAGTTTTGTAATACCAAAGCATGACGCAATCATATATTAAAAGTCTAGAAAAATCGTACGATCGGAAATCCCCATTTTTGGGCTAAAAACATTAATTTTAACAAAAAATCGATGAAAATTGTGAAAAAATTAAAAAATCGGAATTTTAGCACTATGTTAGCCAGACAAATGTCAAAAACGAATTAAGATGACTAAAACAACTACAAAGAACATTTCCGAAGTAAAATTTACAATCCAGAGTAAGAACTTATTGGTAGAATTATCCCTTTTAATGATAAAATCACGAAAAAATGCAAAAAAATCGATATATTTGAGATTCATATATGGCTGTTTTCAAACGTTTTACTTTGAAGGCAGCTTTATAGTAAAGACATTAAATTTAATATTATAAATTGCCTAAACTGTTCAATAATTGTTTACTTTGTTTTAACTTGGTTACTTTCGTTATCATCAAAAAGTATAAGAATGGTAAATACAGTTTCTGAAAAATCTATCATTGAAAATATTTGATTTTGTTTCAAATTAACAAAAAAAACAGACAATTTTGATATAAGTCTCCCTAATGTATGGTTAAATGTCTCTGCAATGTACATGCATATTGATGCATTCACCTATCGTCAAGTTCATCGGCTTCTGTAATGTTACTTGTATTGGAACAATTCATTCCACGACATTCCCCACATGCTGGGGAACAGTCTATTCCGTGTTTACGACATGAGCATCGTTTTGTGTCACAATTCAATTTGCAATTACATCTAATTATCCTAAGAAGCTTTTCGGGAGCCGGTGGTAGTAATGCTCTAATTGGAAGCAATTTATTGTCCTCAACATGCCAACCCCAGTCCTTTGGATCTAATTTATCACCTTTCCCAATCCAAACTTGCGTTTGATGATAAACCCTTATGCAATGTAGCTTAGCAGCATCAGATGTTGGTGGGAGAGTGTGCACTTGTACATATATATTTCCAACGCAAACTTTTGAGGCAAATATTCTGTAACGCAGCATATCTAATGTTTCAACATCTAGTAACCCTCCATATAATGCAACAAATATTTGTTCACCTGCTTTATGAATGCTCTCAACATTGGACTCCTGGCAAAAGACAGCTGCATGATCTTGTAATTTAATGTTAGTACTTATTTTCTTGAAAACAGTGCCCTTGCCTTGACCAAAAATACGAGATGTTGTGTCGCATCCGCTAAAGGCGTGTATGAATGGCAAAATATTGCAAACAAGTGGTCCAATTTTTCTCCTTGTCTCTGTTATGTCCCAAATCTTTATTTTGTGAGTGTTTTGCTTGGCTTCTGATTTGAAGTAAATCTTGTTTATGGCATCTTTTGAATGATAACAGAGCAGTATGAGTAGGTCAGTGTCCTCTCCTATAACGGTAGTTGTATGTTGTTTCGACTTTTCTAATGCTGTAAGCACAATCTTGAGATCAGCATCATCTTCTGCATGGATAACTTGAACATGTCCGTCTTTAAGTTTTTCTCCAAGGGTATTGATAAAGTGCTGTTTATTTTCTGAATTTGAAAGAAATTCGTCTTTTTTTGTTTTGATTGGTGTGTCATTGTTAAAATTGACTTTTGGAGATAGGATTCCTTTAGTACGTCTGAAATGAGTTACGTCTTTTGTAGTTGGAACTGATGGATATCCGTCAAACACAACAGTTGCATCTGTATAGTGATTGTTAACATAATTGACGTAAGTCATACATATGGTGTCAACTGTAGCTCCTTTTGCCCATGGCAAACGGTGTATAAGAGAACCACCATCAAGTACAAAGTGGGTTTCAGTTGGTGCTTTTGGTTTAAGTCCAATCAAATTCCACATATATTCGGCAAGGGTTGATTTTTGAGGCTCTCTTGGAAGGCCAGTGGTTTCAAATATTGACGAAGGAACTCCACATAATTCAAATTGAAATATCTCTGAAATATCTTCGAAAATACCATGTGCCGCAGTGGTGCATCTCTGAAAAAGGAGCTGTGAATCGATTCTAAGAGGTTCGCCGTCAAGTTTTGCCTGAACTTTGTTGCCTAGCGTAATGGCTTGTTTCTTTCTCCTAAACGTGTGGTCAGCTATATTCTTTCCTACTAGTTCTTGTAGAATGGAAGTCCCAACCTTTTTGGCATCATCCACATTCACGGTTTTATCAGCTACTACTCCTGTCTCAATGTTTCGTAGTGAACGGTCTACCTCTGAATCAATGAATGGATTACGACTTTTCAAGAACGTGAGAAGAGTTTGAATGTCATTAGTGTCCTTCTTTTGTCTTGCATGTGTTTCGTCTTTGTGTTGTTCACTAGAAAAGTATCCTACTCCGGACAAATCCTGCATAGCTTGATTGATCTCAGCACATGCTGGCATGGACATAAGCCAAAGTGAACGCTGGCTTTCAGTCATTCCTCGTCCTCTCGTTAATCCACCCGCTGTTTTCACACTTCTCATTAGAACTTGCTCTATAAATAAATCTGAAGATATTCCAGCCCAGTACCTATTGCTGCGTCTGATGACATGATTCCCATTGATGAAACTAGCATAAACATCAGGATGGTCTTCGTCTAAAGATTGCATTGTCATTAAGTAGACGTATGCTGTTTTCGTGTACAGATTATGTCCAGATGCTGCCAAAAAAGGCAACATTTCTTGGATGCTTTGCAAATGAAGAGGCCAGTTACCGGTTCTCTCTGCTTTGATAAATTGTCTTAAAACCTGGACCATTTCTGAATACTGCAGCCACAACTTTGCTGTACGACTTTGCTTTAAAATTTCCTGTTTTCTATGGACCGTTGCTTCTAGGTTTTTCAAGACATCTGATTCACCCGCTTCTGAAGCTGACAGCTCTCCAGAGGATAATTGAGAATATAATTCATCAATTTCCTTCATTTCAGTTGTTTCAAGGGTTGAATTGGGTTCTTCCAAAAGTTTAGATACGTCAATATTAAATATATCTGCAATCAACAAACAATAAAGTGCTGTATCCACCAACATGTGACCTCTAAACGCTCTAGCTACAGCTTTTCCGCTAAGGATATGCGTGACGGCATTCGGAGCGTATATGAGTTCTAACATCTCTTTCAAACCAGTATTACTCATAAGATTCCCTATTGAGCCAAGGAAGCTCATCTCTGTGTGGAATGGTCCTAATCGTAAAACCATAGACTTCAAGGTGCTTCCTGGATTTTCGTTTTCAACAATTGATAAGGCTTTCCAATACAGAGGTTGATCAAAAGTCAAGATCGCTGTTATGTCATAACGCTTTGCTTGGTTGGCGACGAAGTTCAATGTAGAATAAATACATGTCATGTCCGAAGCATTCAAATCTATCATAGGTAGGAATGAAACTGATGATTTTCCTGGGTAGTCTCCCGTCTGAACCATCTGCATGAAGCCAGACCACATTGGTATTGGATACAGCAGGTCAAGACGGAAAGTCTTATCCAGTGTGTTTAGGTTTTTCAACTCAGCATAACTTAATTCAGCCATACGATCTGATTGAGGTTTGTAATATTTGATCTCTATCTTTGCTAATGCCTTTATTTCATCAGTAGAAAAAGCTATTCTAGGAATGGGTTGTGTTCTCTTCGTACCAGGCGTAATTCCAGCTATTATGCCCATGCCATGAAAAGTGTTGAGGCCATCTATCGTTCTTGTGTTGTGGTCAACATTATCTGCTACAAATTGTACAAAGCTGTTGCTTATATCGCCTGGAAGATCAACTCCTTGTACAGCTGCAGCACTTGATTCAAACTTCTGGACTTCATAGTATGAGGAACAAAATCCTAAGCTGTTCAATGTGGACACAAGAAATCGTGAAGCGAAGTTGTGATGCACCTGTACTCCTAGACCGAGTTGAAGCGGTGTTATAAGTGCTCGAGGTCGTGAGGCTTGCATTACTGCTTGTCCTATGGAAGCTATTTTCACCGATGGGTCTATCTCAGAAAATATGTTAGAAAGAAATAACAGCAGGCTTTCGGGTAAGTATGATAGATTATTATCAACTGATGCGATGTTGGCTGGAGTTGGATAGATAGACTTTGTGGTATCTACAGATCGGATGTCGCTTTTTATCAGTTTGGCAGCTGCTCTGATCAAAGCTCTCTTTTCGTCATCTGGATTTAAATTGCTTGGTCTCTGGTAATAGTCCTGAAGAATACAAGTTACGGTTTCACGTAAAGTTACAACACTTTTTCTACCTGGTATGTCTGTAATAATGATTTCGTCTCCAAAATGTTGCTTCAATCTTTTCTTTAAATACATCTGACTATAAGCATTCCCATCACACATCTCGTCCATTTTTTCAACAAGATCTGATATGGAAATCTGTTCGTCGTCATGATGTTTAAGGAAGTCGACTGTTTTGTAGAAGCCGTCTTCTTGCAAAGCTGGCCTTCCTCTTTTGTTTTCAGGCTTTGCGTCTGGTGATATGGGAGAACGGAATACAGGAGTGTTTTTGCACGTGCGGAAGTTTACACTACATGCCTGGTGATAAACAGCATCCGCTGCATGGAGGTCGCTTACGCTCTCCAGTCTCCCGCGAACCTCGGCTGCCCAATCATCATTCCGAAGATCACAAGCATCTTTTATGCGACTCTCAAAATCATCAGTTCGAACCTGAAATACATTTTTGTCTTTTTTCTTGGAGTCTGTTGCTTCATTTCCACAGAATAAACAATGATGTTTAAAATCAAAATGGGACTTTGATCGTAATTTTGGAGTATTTGTATGAATTTCTCTCAGAACAAGTTTTTCCTTTTTGTATTTCTTTATGTCATTTGGATTGGTATATGTTTTCCTGCAGAGTTGATGGACAAAATTACCCTCTAATGCGGACAAACAGTCTCCTCTTTCCTGGCTAGCTTTGTTGATTCCAAAACAACCTTTTTGTCGCAATTTGATCAGTGTTGTTGGGTGGTCATCTTTTAGGCACACAATACATTTCTCCATAGTATAGATGTAGCTGAAAAAAAATAGTACACAAATCATTTGTTGTTACATATTTAATCATTATACATGTTATAGTATATGTCATATAACATATCAAAACACATTAAAATATTATTCAGAACAACAAGAATAAACAACATCGACTCTTAATGAATAATGTTTTCTTGTCCGTGTGATGTTTCTTTTTTAGTGTGTCTATACACTGTAATTCATTTGTCCATTTCTCAACATCTTATGGATTCTAGCACTACTGAAGATAATGAATCATTTGAAAAGTGCCAAAAAGGGTGACAAGAAAAGTTGAATCAATAGGCTTAAATTGCGTCCGAGAAAACGAAAAGGACATTAAGACAAACAAGACCAACTATACGAAGTACACACAGAAACGAGCATCTTGAACTTAAGTACAATTTTATTGTAAAGCATTAAAAAAAGTATACTATGTTAAAATTCCCATTCTTGGAAATTTTCGATTGTGGTTTATTGTAACCTATTCCGTACATTTGTTTAGTTGACCATTCATTTTGAATTTGGTTTCAATTGACTTTTGATAGAACAAGATACACAATCAAATATTTTTGACTCGACTGTGATAAAATATTTTCAATAAAATAGGCAATGCAGAAAAATATAATATAGTACCTGATTTAGAAATTATCCGTGTGCTTAACAATTAGCACAGTGACTGTGGTTAGCTCCAATAAAATCATGATGCTAAATCGGACATAGGTTTCGTCAAGTGAAAGCTGAAATAAAATTACAAAATAGTTATTTTCGACAATAATTCATTAAAAAAGGAAGGAAACAATTATTTAAAATTATTTACTTGAAGAAAATGCAATAGAAGATAAGAATAAATGCTTTGGCTATAGTAATTAGTTCAAAATCGACAAAATTGCAATTTTTACTGTCCATTTTTGTTAATTTGGCGTTCCATACTTTTTTGTTTTCGTTAGGGACGAGTCTTACTACGTCCCTTTAAATTATTTTTATTGCTATATTTAGGACTTTATTAGTTTAAATTTAATTGATTTTATGTAAAGGTAGTTGATTTTATTTATTTTCTTTGAAATAACAAAAATATAGTGATCTTTGTCGTTTGACCTGCGTCAAGAACTTTCGTATGTCTAATTCATTTCTTGACGCATTTTTGAATATGTAAATACACGTAAAACATAAGTGTATGTTAAAAAAACACTTACCAGCATACTTTTATAATAATATAAATTTATGTAAGCGATTCTTTCAGTGATATCCGCTTCTCAGTTGGTTTCTATAAATTCACATATGTAAGAGTCTTCTCCCTTTGTCAATATGGCGGACCATTTCTGACATGAATCGGCAGGCACAACACCGATATTTTTATTTTCAATTTTCACCGATTTCCGACCGTACGATTTTGTTAGACTTTTTTAACGGTAATGTGCTATGATAATCTCATATGATATATAAAAAATCTTTTCTGTTGCAATTTGTTTAGATTGATTCTGTAGACAGACTAGACAAAGACCCAGTTAGAAGTCTGTTACATGTATATATTTTGAGCAATAACTATTAAGAGGGCATAATCTTTATTAATTTAATAAGAACTACCAACCCAACACGCATCGTTTCAGTTGTATTTCGTCATATTTCATTATATTATGACACAAAAAAAATACATGCATCCTGGACTCATCAAAATCTTTTGGGACTCACCATTTCTAAAAGTGATGAGTCCCAGGACTCACCATGAAAAATTCCTAGTGAGAACCCTGAGTTATACATATTAGAAGCAAACCAAAACAAGTGTATAATATTTAAGCTTTCTTACCCATCATTATTTAAATCAACAGTAGCTAATTCAAACCCAAACAGAGAAAACTGCTCTTCACCCTCAATAATCTGATTGTCTCTATACTTCAAATAACCTCCTGTCTCTTGGTAAAACAATACTACCCGACCCACTCCATTTGCATGGGGAGCTCCACCCACATACATCATGTCATTTGGGTTAGTCGAGTGATAGTGGCCTGATGTCACAGAGTAACCTGTAAAAAATAAAACATCTTTTGATGACATCATGTATTTTGTGTTATTTGAGTAAAAATGACATTAGATTTGAGGTTGTGAGTGCTGCCTTGTAGCAACATTAGCCTGCTCTTTTACGAAATCTACACAAGGGAGTATTTAACATACAAGAGATATGGCTCTCTCTTAATTCACAGGTCAGCAACTTATTGTCCCCTACTGATGGATTATTATCATTCTTAAGACCATACTTGCAAATAGTGTCAAAGGAAAGCTGAAAATTCAGTCCCTGAAATTTTCTCCCCAGAAAAGGGATCAAACCAGGAACATTTATGATAGTAGTCCAATGCGCTTACCACTACACCACATTGTGTTATTTGTGTAAGAACCAGAACAGATGTCTGCTGGTTAAAGGATTGTAACAGTATAGATTGTTCTTGATTTCTATTGATTAATAAATTCAGTGACTTTAACCCTTAAACAAATCATTACCCATATATGAACTTAATTCTACTGGTGCTGGCTTTCTGCCTGGCTCCTTTTGTCTCCATGGAGAGTTGTAATAAATAAGGGAAACTCCAAGTTGTCTCTTCACAAGTAATGTAAACACACCACCTACAAAATAAATGCAATTTATGACCACTTTATAAACAGGCAGCTATCAAGCAATTTGTCCATTGAATTTACTACAACTCTACTGTATAAACTAAAAGAATCTTATTAATTGCAGTCAAATCTCAAGTCTTACAAGTTTTATTTCCTGAATTTGATGATTCGTTTAAATTATGCTAAAAAATTAAAACAAAAACAAAGTGTGAATATGCTAAACAAAGCGTGAATATGCTAAACAAAGGGTGAATACGCCTTTAAGGCAGCTACCTAGATCTTTGATGGTAGGAAAATTCTGATCATTTTTATTAAATTTTATACTTGGGTTAAAAGATTATGAATTACAGAACCTTAGTGAGCACGCTCACATACCCCACGTCCCCACATTGTCATTGGAGAAATTAAATAAGTATAAGAAAAAAAAAGTTTTATAAGAAAAAATATTGAATAATAATTTATTGTCAATATACATAGTATGTCCTTATTATCTACAAAATTTCATGAAATTCTGTTGTGTGTTGTGAGAGGAGTTGAGATGACAAACTGTTGCAGAAGTACATTGAAGCAAATAAGTTCAAAGGGGCATAACTCCTAGAAAAAAAATTGAACCGTAATTTCCTGTTGATATGCACATCTACATAGTATGTCCTTTTTATCTACAAAGTTTCATGAAATTCTGTTGTGTGGTTTGAGAGGAGTTGCGATGACTAACTGTTGCAGTAGTACATTAAAGTAAACCAGATGCTCCGCAGGGCGTAGCTTTATACGACCGCAGAGGTTGAACCCTGAACGGTTGGGGCAAGTATGGACACAACATTCAAGCTGGATTCAGCTCTAAATTTGGATTGTGATTAAATAGTTGACACAGCATAGGTTTCTGACACAGAATGAATGTGTTCTAATGAACTTAAAATTTTTGTTTCTCTTAGAGCAATTCACTATGCTGTTGAATATTAATCCTCTCAAAAAAATGTTTGAAGAAATTTTCTTTTTTATTTATGAAATTTCAAATGAGAAAAATTGAACCCAATTTTTTTAATCACATCCCCCTTTCCCTTATTCCAAAACTAATCTCAATTAAAATTTCTAATGGAGTTTGTAACAATAACTACTCATTTAAATACATCATAAAATATTAAGATGTAAAAAAACTGCTTGTTATCACTGAATGGTAAAGATTTTTTTAATTTATCAGTTGGTAGTAAAAAGTGAATATACATTGTATATTGTATATAACAAAGATTTAAGTTGATTCTGGACAAAGAAAGATAACTCCAATTAAAAAAAAATATTGCTATTGCACAATATTTTGCAATTAGATATTTCTTGCTTACTATTCTGGACAAAGAAAGATAACTCTAATTAAAAAAAATTTTGCTATTTCACAATATTGTGCAATTAGATATTTCTTGCCATTGCGCAATACTGTGCAATTGAAAAGACTTGCTATTGCACAATACTTAATATAATAATTTTAGATCCTGATTTGGACCAACTTGAAAACTGGGCCCATAATAAAAAAATCTAAGTACATTTTTGAATTCAGCATATCAAAGAACTTCAAGATTTCAATTTTTGTTAAAATCAGACTAAGTTTAATTTTGGACCCTTTGGACTTTAGTGTAGACCAATTTGAAAACAGGACCAAAAATGAAGAATCTACATACACAGTTAGATTTGGTATATCAAAGAACCCCATTTATTCAATTTTTGATGAAATCAAACAAAGTTTAATTTTGGACCCCGATTTGGACCAACTTGAAAACTGGGCCAATAATCAAGAATCTAAGTATATTTTTAGATTCAGCATATCAAAGAACCTAACTGATTCATTTTTTGTCAAAATCAAACTAAGTTTAATTTTGGACCCTTTGGACCTTAATGTAGACCAATTTGAAAACGGGACTAAAAGTTAAGAATCTACATACACAGTCATGACAGTTAGATTCAGCATATCAAAGAACCCCAATTATTCAATTTTGATGAAATCAAACAAAAGTTTAATTTTGGACCCTTTGGGCCCCTTATTATGTTGGGACCAAAACTCCCAAAATCAAACCCAACCTTTCTTTTATGGTCATAAACCTTGTGTTTAAATTTCATAGATTTCTATTTACTTATACTAACGTTATGGTGCGAAAACCAAGAAAAATGCTTATTTGGGTCCCTTTTTGGCCCCTAATTCCTAAACTGTTGGGACCTAAACTCCCAAAATCAATACCAACCTTCCTTTTGTAGTCATTAACATTGTGTTTAAATTTCATTGATTTCTATTTACTTAAACTAATGTTATTGTGCGAAAACCAAGAATAATGCTTATTTGGGCCCTTTTTTGGCCCCTAATTCCTAAACTGTTGAGACCAAAACTCCCAAAATCAATCCCAACTATTCTTTTGTGGTCATAAACCTTGTGTCAAAATTTCATAGATTTCTATTAACTTAAACTAAAGTTATAGTGCGAAAACCAAGAAAATGCTTATTTGGGCCCTTTTTGGCCCCTAATTCCTAAAATGTTGGGACCAAAACTCCCAAAATCAATACCAACCTTCCTTTTGTGGTCATAAACCTTGTGTTAAAATTTCATAGATTTCCATTCACTTTTACTAAAGTTAGAGTGCGAAAACTAAAAGTATTCGGACGCCGGACGACGACGACGACGACGACGACGACGCAGACGCCAACGTGATAGCAATATACGACGAAAATTTTTTCAAAATTTGCGGTCGTATAATAAGTTCAAAGGGGCGTAACTCCTAGAAAAAAAATTGAATCGCAATTTCCCGTCGATATGCACAACTGCATAGTATGTCCTTATTATCTGAAAAGGTTTGGTGAAATTCTGTTGTGTGGTTTGAGAGGAGTTGCGATGACAAACTGTTGCAGTAGTACATTAAAGTAAATAAGTTCAAAGGGGCGTAACTCCTAGAAAAAAAATTGAATCAAAATGTCCCGTCGATATGCACAACTACATAGTATGTCCTTATTATCTGAAAAGGTTTGGTGAAATTCTGTTGTGTGGTTTGAGAGGAGTTGCGATGACAAACTGTTGCAGTAGTACATTAAAGTAAATAAGTTCAAAGGGGCGTAACTCCTAGAAAAAAAATTGAATCGCAATTTCCCGTCGATATGCACAACTACATAGTATGTCCTTATTATCTGAAAAGGTTTCGTGAAATTCTGTTGTGTGGTTTGAGAGGAGTTGCGATGACAAGAAACAGGACTGACGGACGGACGGACGGACGGGTCAAAAACATTATACCCTCCGCAACTTCGTTGCGTGGGGTATAATAATAATGTGAAAACAAAGGTTCTAACCTGTCCAATCTCCTGCTCCTGGACCTCCAAGGACTACTGTACCATCCTTGAAAAAAAGGTTAGAAAATCTCACAAAGAACAAAGTTACAAGTACATGTCATCATGATGGATGTTTTAATCATTTTCCAGAAACTGCATAAAGGAAAATAGTAAATTGTTCAAATTTCACAATTAAGATGAAGTTACAAAAATATCCTCTTTGAATAATTCTAATCTAAAATGAAAATCAAATACAGAAGAAAACAAAAATGGGGAATGTGTCCATGGGGCACAGATGATGCCCCAGCTTGCATATAAAGGGACATAACAGAAGAACAGTAAAAGAGACCCTATCCAAATTTGTACTTGATCTGAGTTTTGTGGTAGTAAGTGTTGTGTATAAGTTTCATAAAATTTGGTTTAAGGCAAACAAAAACAAAAAATTCAGCATTTTTTCCATTTGTACAGGGGCATAACTCTAGAAGATGTATTGACAACCCTAAAAATTCAAACTTGATCTGCAGTTTGTGGTAATTAGCATTGTGAAGTTTCATAGCATTTGGATGAGGCAAACTAAAGTCAATGAAAGTATTAGAACATACTAAAAAAATTCACATTTTTTTTCATTTGTAAAGGGGCATATAAAAATAACTCTAGAACAGTTAAAGTGATGCCTCCAAAATTCATGAATGATCTGTATTTTGAGGCAAACTAAGTAAGAGAAAGGAAACGCAAAATTCAGCATTTTTTCATTTGTAACAGGCATAACTCTACAACAGTTTAAATGATGCCACCAAAATTCATAACATATGGTCAGGCAAACTGGAGTAAGAGAAGGGAAACAAACTTTTGGACGTACGGACAGACATACATACGAACAAGGGTAAAACTTAATGCCCCCTCCACTACAGCGGGGATATGGGAATTAAAAAGCCTAGATACAGGGTTGACCATACACATTTAAATTCCAAGAGTCTTTTCTCAAAACTGGTTTTATACAAGAACATAAAGTACCTACCATGTTGATATCAGCTGATGTTCCTGCCTGACAATATGCTGTTCCCTTGTGTTGGTCTGTGTCATCTGCACATGGTGTTACCATTTTGTGAAATGTTAAACTTTCCCGCAAGGCTATACATTTTCCCACACCACTATAGTTGATAGTATACCTATGGGCACAGACCTATAAAAGATATAAGAGTTATGCGTATTAAAGACATAGTTTATTCACATTAACCTTAAACTTCAAACTGATCTTATACAGCATAGGAATTGAAGGAAAACATAATAATTCCCTTAAAGCAGGCAATCATTCTTGTACAAGTAACCAGATGCTCCGCAGGGCGTAGCTTTATACGACCGCAGAGGTTGAACCCTGAACGGTTAGGGCAAGTAACACAACATTCAAGCTGGATTCAGCTCTAAATTTGGATTGTGATTAAATAGTTGACACAGCATAGGTTTCTGACACAGAATGAATGTGTTCTAATGAACTTAAAATTTTTGTTTCTCTTAGAGCAATTCACTATGCTGTTGAATATTAATCCTCTCAAAAAAATGTTTGAAAAAATTTTCTTTTTTATTTATGAAATTTCAAATGAGAAAAATTGAACCCAATTTTTTTAATCACATCCCCCTTTCCCTTATTCCAAAACTAATCTCAATTAAAATTTCTAATGGAGTTTGCAACAATAACTACTCATTTAAATACATCATAAAATATTAAGATGTAAAAAAACTGCTTGTTATCACTGAATGGTAAAGATTATTTTAATTTATCAGTTGGTAGTAAAAAGTGAATATACATTGTATATTGTATATAACAAAGATTTAAGTTGATTCTGGACAAAGAAAGATAACTCCAATTAAAAAAAAATCTTGCTATTGCACAATATTTTGCAATTAGATATTTCTTGCTTACTATTCTGGACAAAGAAAGATAACTCTAATTAAAAAAAAATTTGATATTTCACAATATTGTGCAATTAGATATTTCTTGCCATTGCGCAATACTGTGCAATTGAAAAGACTTGCTATTGCACAATACTTAATATAATAATTTTAGATCCTGATTTGGACCAACTTGAAAACTGGGCCCATAATAAAAAATCTAAGTACATTTTTGGATTCAGCATATCAAAGAACTTCAAGATTTCAATTTTTGTTAAAATCAGACTAAGTTTAATTTTGGACCATTTGGACTTTAGTGTAGACCAATTTGAAAACAGGACCAAAAATGAAGAATCTACATACATAGTTAGATTTGGTATATCAAAGAACCCCATTTATTCAATTTTTGATGAAATCAAACAAAGTTTAATTTTGGACCCCGATTTGGACCAACTTGAAAACTGGGCCAATAATCAAGAATCTAAGTACATTTTTAGATTCAGCATATCAAAGAACCTAACTGATTCATTTTTTGTCAAAATCAAACTAAGTTTAATTCTGGACCCTTTGGACCTTAATGTAGACCAATTTGAAAACGGGACCAAAAGTTAAGAATCTACATACACAGTCATGACAGTTAGATTCAGCATATCAAAGAACCCCAATTATTCAATTTTGATGAAATCAAACAAAAGTTTAATTTTGGACCCTTTGGGCCCCTTATTATGTTGGGACCAAAACTCCCAAAATCAAACCCAACCTTTCTTTTATGGTCATAAACCTTGTGTTTAAATTTCATAGATTTCTATTAACTTATACTAACGTTATGGTGCGAAAACCAAGAAAAATGCTTATTTGGGTCCCTTTTTGGCCCCTAATTCCTAAACTGTTGGGACCTAAACTCCCAAAATCAATACCAACCTTCCTTTTGTAGTCATTAACATTGTGTTTAAATTTCATTGATTTCTATTTACTTAAACTAATGTTATTGTGCGAAAACCAAGAATAATGCTTATTTGGGCCCTTTTTTGGCCCCTAATTCCTAAACTGTTGAGACCAAAACTCCCAAAATCAATCCCAACCGTTCTTTTGTGGTCATAAACCTTGTGTCAAAATTTCATAGATTTCTATTAACTTAAACTAAAGTTATAGTGCGAAAACCAAGAAAATGCTTATTTGGGCCCTTTTTGGCCCCTAATTCCTAAAATGTTGGGACCAAAACTCCCAAAATCAATACCAACCTTCCTTTTGTGGTCATAAACCTTGTGTTAAAATTTCATAGATTTCCATTCACTTTTACTAAAGTTAGAGTGCGAAAACTAAAAGTATTCGGACACCAGACGACGACGACGACGACGCCGACGCCAACGTGATAGCAATATACGACGAAAATTTTTTCAAAATTTGCGGTCGTATAAAAACAATGATCAGCGTACTTTTTTTCTACAATGTGAACTCAAACAGACATAGAGGATCTAATTGCATGTGGTCCCTATCTATTTATATTTGTCTTTATGTTTAACTTTTCCAATTACTATAAAAATACTAATTACCATCAGTATCTCATCAGTTGATGCAAGAGAATTATTAACATGATTAACATGGTATGAAAGTAATGTGATTCTTAAAAAATAATGCTAAACAATGTATTCAATGATACTAATGTGTTAATACAGGTATTGCTGCTGATTATACACCAACTAAAACCACTGATCTACAATTTTTTTTAAATTACAACAATCTGACCATATGTTAAATCTACTTCTACTTTTAACCACAGGTTTAAGCAACACCCAAAACCATTGATCAAATATATTAAAAAACAAATGTATTCAAAAACACTTCCTAGAACAATTCTATCCAACAATTTATACCACTGATCCACCATATTTAAACACATACTACTACTTACTACCATCTTATACTACTTAACTAAACAGTAAAAAGCATCTACTACAACAACTCCTTTACCATAATCCAATTACTACATAGTATGCCAAACATCTTACCACTGACTCATATAAAATACATCAACATATATACAAAAAAAATATATTAATCCTTGCTCCGACTTGTATCGATATCTATAATAAATAAACATGATGAAACCATATATATATATCTACAAAATGTATCTTTACCTTTTATTTACCTCCAACTAATGATCTACAATATACAGGATAAGCATATCACATGTAAGCTCTTTGTACACCTCACTACCACCCTACACCACTGACTATAAATAACACTTACCACAACATATCCACCTTTACCACTACTCCTCACAACCGACCCAAACCATTGGTCTGTTCTGGTTCCAGTAATACTATCTATGTCATCTGCAATATAAAAACACTACTATTACTTGTTCAAATGTATGTCAAATTCTGCGGGTATATGGTTTTATACACATGAGATAATGTTTTACATATTGTATTAATCGCCACATGCTTGCAGATGATCTGAGTTGTTTACTTACTGTGCTTATCCAAGAGGTTTTGCATCCAACAATACTTTGTATTTGACCAAAATTACATTTCTTAACCCTTTCCTCCATAATGACGCTTTTTGACGCCACCCCCTTTACTCCATAATGACACCTTTTGACGCCTGTGTAGTACCTCAGTTGAAATGCTTTGACAACAAAATGTCTGCATCAGACTTAAAAAAATTTGTATCCAATATGAAAAGAATATTTATGAGAATATCTGACTTGAATTACATTGATGAAATATTCGTTTTCACAATGCATTAATACTTTAAACCTGATGATTTTTTTTTATTGAAAAAAATCCTTATGCGAATCAAGTATGTGAAGAAAAAAATCCATGCTTGAATTTGCACCTTTTTGCAATGATCCACTACGAAACATTTTTAGTTCATTGGTAGGTGAAATTTTCTGTTGTTGTATCCCTGTCAGTGAGTGTACATCAAAATGTATTCACAAAAGCATCTGTTGAAAGGAATTAGCCAATCAGAGTTTGGTTTATGAATGATAAAATCTTGTTTTAATAACCAAATTTATAGCATTTTGTATTGTGTAAAAAAGGCAAAAAAAACCTGATAAGAAAGATGACTTTCAGTAAAACTAATCACTGTTATGGACAAAAAAAGCAGACAATTGACTGATTAAATTGGTTCATTGTTAAATAAGTTTTAAGGATGTACTTAGGTGAGGTTTTGGAATTTGTGTCAAATGTTCAGATTCCTTGGTGTTTTTCCATACAATACAATGTAAAATATTTTGCCCAATAACACCCATTTATTTTTTCATATAAGACTTAATATCTCATGAAAGGTCATTTATCAAAATTTTAGAAGATTCTTGATTTTCTTTCTTTTGTTTTGAGACCCAAATAATACCAATGCAAATATAAGGTAAAAGTCCGAGTCAGCCTTTTCCCGCCATATTTTAAATCTCAAATATCTTGAAAAGGAGGTCCATGACCTATCAATATTTTTAGCTTATCTTTATCCTTAATTGATGCTCTTCCAGCTTATAATATCAATTTTAATTTCTTAATTTCTTAATTTTTACCTAACCTCACCTAAGTACATCCTTAAATTCATCTTCCACATAAAAACATGAACAACATTTAATTTGCATCCTTAAATTGATCATACAGCGATATGTAAAAGAGCAATGTAGTCCCACTATGAGAAGTTATTTGGAACCACTGTACCGTATACTTTTAGTAAAGTTCCCCCTTTTTTCCTTGACATATCCATAGAAAAAACTTTGACAGCAACAACAGACTAATTTGCCAACATTGTATTGGGGAACTTTTGATAGTGACAACAGGGCTTTAGTACTTTTTTTTAGTGAATAGATTTTTTAAGATATCTAAAATCAAAGCGCTGTAAGCGCTGAAGGCAGTTAACCAAAAACCAAGGCAACCGTAATTATGAAAACTGTGGCAATGTTGCCTCAACATTAAACATTCATATATAGTACATTCATGTTTATCTAATGATTTATTTATTAAGGCAAATAGTTTATATGTTATCAAGGTTTCAAAAGCAATGCATATATCAATGTATATTTTTTATGGTGAGTCTGCAGTGGTACAAGTTCCCAATGATTGCATTTTATTCTACTTGGTAGTTAACCTTGGTTTAATTTGACTGCTAGAAGTTCAATTTGACTTAGTATGAACATGTAATAGTATGAATGGACTGGTTTCCCTGGAAAGAAAACTGAGTTTGTGTTCCATAGTACAAAAGTTATGAGACACGAATCAGACAAATGTTCACTACAACAGGGATCAAAGGTGAGGTCTGACTGACTTGCCCATAGTAAATGTAAATGATTTGTTATTTTAACCCATACATATGAATATATATAATTTAGGGGTGGGGATCTCAACGGTTTTCAAGTTCTCAAACAGGTAGGGGTAGGCAGAGGATTTAGGGGGCAGGGGGCCTGGACCCCCTTCTTGGGAAAAAATTTGGTTGCTTATATAGGGAATCACTGAAGCGTGACTGGAGCGGGCCCTTCTTAGGTCAGTCAGTGGGCCCCACTTATGAAAAATTCTGGATCCGCCACTGGGGGTAGGGTGATCCTAGGGACTTCCCCATCATTTCATTTTATTTGTTATATTGTCCAATACATGAATATATATGGTTTAGGGATGGGGATCTCATTGGTTTCCAAGTTCTCAAACAGGAAGGGTAGGGTGACACAAGGGACTGCCCCTATATTTCATTTAATTAGTTATATTGATCCATACATGAATATTTATTGTTTTGGTGTGAGGATCTCGACCGTTTCCAAGTTCTCAAACAGGAGGGTTGGGATGACCACAAGGACTTCCCTTATATTTCATTTGATTTGTTATATTGTCCCATACATGAGTATATATGGTTTAGGGGTAAGGATCTTGACCATTTCCAAGTTCTCAACAGGAGGGTGAACAGTGACCTCAGGGACTCCCCTATCTTTCATCTGATTTGTTATATTGTCCCATACATGAATATATATGGTTTAGGGATGGGGATCTCGACCATTTTTAAATTCTAAAACAGGAGGGGTGGGGTGACCCCTAGCGACTCTTCCTTGATTTCATTTGATTTTTCATATTGTCACAAACATGAATATATATGGTTAAGGGGTGTGGATCTCGACCGTTTCAAAGTTCTCAAATAGGAGGGGTGGGGTAACTCCAGGGACTCCCCCTATATTTTATTTTTTATTTATTATATTGTCCTATACTTGAATATATGCAGGGGCGGATTCAGACGGGGGAGGGTTGCGGGCTTGCACCCCGCTTAAATTTGCAAAGCATGGGTTGTTCTCAGCTTAATAAAGAATATTCCGATAATTTTACCTCTTTTTTTTAGCCTCGCTCTGCTCGGCGAAAATCTAAGTTTGCGCCCTTCTTAACCTAAAATCCTGGATCTGCCCCTCATATGGTTTAGGGTTGGGGAGCTCGACCGTTTCCAAGTTATCAAACAGGAGGGGGTAGAGTGTCCCAAAGAATGCCACCTATATATCATATGATGTACTTACATTAAGGTATATATAATATAGTTGCATTATTTGTGAAAATAAAGAATGAAACTTTCAGCTACTTTAATTGACCCTTCAAAATTGCCCTGAGAAAAAACAAATAACCCCTCGAAATTGCAGTAATATGTTTACACTTTAAAAGCATCTCACATGCATTATCATCATTTATCATTTATAAAGAAAATTTAGACTGTGACCATGAACATGTATATTGTTATATATATACTGTTCCCAGCTGTCACGTTGTATTGGATTTTTAAACTAAAATTTGTCAAAAAGTAATTTTGAGTTTCTGAATAAAATATTTTTCTGCTTTTTCTTTCTTTTGGTTTACAATACTAGTGTTTATATTCATTTACCATGCATAGATGTATTTTTTCACCTGCTTGGATTTATTTTGTAAATGATCGTTAAACCCGGAATTACCCTTATCCGCTTCCGGAATCGGAACCGATTTAGTAAAATTTTGTCTTCACGGCCGCCATTGTTATGTGTTTACAATGCTGTTCTTGTCAATCAGATACGATTTTACTCGAATTTATACAATATTTGTCGGCGATTTTCTGTATAAAGCTAGCGGTTGAACAAAATGAACATCGCCGTCATGAATAATAATGATAAAAATAGGTTTTTAGCTCGTTTAATTGGAGACTTTGATGGTGAAAAGGTTTGCAAAGTAATTTCTTATTTTCTTTCAAATGTAAGGTGACTACGTCGTGCGTAGCTAGAAACCAACTATCCTAGTCGAAATTCCGCTTGCAAAAGTGGAAGGTCGCGGACCTCGGACCACCGCTAATTTGCACACCTGCCTCCAAATTGAAAAGCTACGAAAATTTCTTTTTCTAATTTGAAATTGCCGCCAACAGCATGAACAATTGAACTTATTATATAATTGACTACTGACGTAGTTGTACTACGTATTGATGACAAACCATATTCCTACGACTTTTGTCATTTGGGAAATCTAAACTGCTTGTCTTAAGAGATGTTCGGCGATTAAATATTTCATACAATTGTTCTTTGACATCTTAGCTAAAAGCACAAGTCATAATGAACTACACAAGGATTCTTAATAAGCACTACTTCCTATGTGTAACTTTAAAACTTTTGGATAAATCGACGATCATTTAAGGTTTTTCTGGTCATATTTTTTGTAATCCAGAATAAAAAGTATTAAAAAAGTGTTCAATTAGTTATATATAACATAGTAGCAAGCTAGATAATAACAATGGCAAGTATCTCATGATTTATTGGGTAGAACACAAATCTAGGGTGCTCGCATAATGCAGCTTAACTGCATAAAAACATTTACTGTAAATGTGTTCATATCTTCAGAATTTCAGACAATAATTTAAGTGCTTTCTTTGGTTTGTGCATATCAGTGTGTTCTTATCCTATATATTTCATATTACAAATGTACTTTAAAAGTTTCATGTTTGAGAAATTCTAACAAGTTTCCATCAAAATTTTAAACATTTAATAAACAAGAGTGCACACACTGAAATGTCTCGCCTTCTTTACTAATCATTGATATTATGTTGAAAGTCCTAAGTATAAAGCTTTATTACAACTGTCACATAAACTTAACATTAACCAAGATAGCTAAACAAAGACCAATGAACCATGAAAATGAGGTCAAGGTCAGATGAACCATGCCAGACAGACATGTACAGCTAACAAAGCTTCCATACAACAAATATAGTTGACCTATTACTTATAGTTTAAGAAAAATAGACCAAAACACAAAAACTTAACACTGTGCAATGAACCGTGCAATTGAGGTCATGGTCAAATAAACCTGCGGGACTGACATATAGATCATAATATATTTCCATACACCAAATATAGCTGACCTTTGGCATATAATATTAGATAAAAAGACCAAAACTTAAAAACTTAACTTTGACCACTGAACCATGAAAATGAGGTCAAGGTCACATGACATCTGCCCACTAGACATGCACACCTTACAATCATTCCATACAACAAATATAGTAGACCTATTGCATAAAGTATGAGAAAAACAGACCAAAACACAAAAACTTAACTATAACCACTGAACCATGAAAATGAGGTCAAGGTCAGATGACACCTGCCAGTTGGACATGTACACCTTCCAGTCCTTCCATACACCAAATATACTAGCCCTATTGCTTATAGTATCTGAGATATGGACTTGACCACCAAAACTTAACCTTGTTCACTGATCCATGAAATGAGGTCGAGGTCAAGTGAAAACTGTCTGACGAGCATGAGGACCTTGCAAGGTACGCACATACCAAATATAGTTATCCTATTACTTATAATAAGAGAGAATTCAACATTACAAAAATTCTGAACTTTTTATTCAAGTGGTCACTGAACCACGAAAATGAGGTCAAGGACATTGGACATGTGACTGACGGAAACTTCGTAACATGAGGCATCTATATACAAAGTATGAAGCATCCAGGTCTTTCACCTTCTAAAATATAAACCTTTTAAGAAGTTAGCTAACGCCGCCGCCGCCGGATCACTATCCCTATGTCGAGCTTTCTGCAACAAAAGTTGCAGGCTCGACAAAAACAATGCCACTGTTCTCTCCAGGGCCTTTTAGCATCATAGTAATGTGATGCTTTAATCTTAAATGTGATGCTATCTGAAGTGGGTTTCTTTTGGATTATGTTATGGATGTGATGCTGTAAATTTTAGAAACAACATGGTATTTTAATTCCCCCTGTTTACCAGGATGCTAAATGAAATATCTGGGGAGAACACTGAAAGCGATTTAAATTTTTATATAAATGCAAGTAAGATCATATCCTTTATCATTGAATTTCTCATCAGTCTTTACTCTAATCAATATCCAAGTTATTTATCAATCTACCACACTGAATATTTGTTGTCCAACTGGGTATATAATATGTAAAAATGAAGCAAACTAGCCTGAGTAATCAATACAACACAATATACACTGATTAAGCTATCAAATTCTAATTTGTAAATAGCTAAACTGGTATTTTGGTTGTCAATCTCATTATTTTACAATTTTTCAAATCCTTTCTCTTCAGACTTTAACATTGTATAAGGCAGTATATATTTACATGTGAAATTGAACAAACAGTAATACATTATATATTTTTACATGATCTGTCTGTAGCAGTTGCCCATGGACTTCCCTAAATAACAGTATTTACCAGTAAATGTTCCGGATAAACAAGTACATATATGGTATATGTTCAATATGCAATTTTTAAAACTTACCTCCACCCATCCATTTCATTGTATACATATTAGAAAACACAAGGCTTTTTTTTCACTTTCGATCTTCACACTTTCTTTAAGATCATGATGAAATAACCCTAAACTTTACCAGATAAAGACAACGAACAGTGGAATTATCAATACTATTTATATCTCACCTGATTCTGCTTGTAACTGTATGGCACAACTATCTGGACACCAAGAATTAAATGAACATTTATATAAACCTCCAGTCTTATTGTGTCTATCACCAGGTCTTGATAACTTTGGTGAACCAACTAATAACCTGCAATTATAAAACATTCAAATATCATAGAGATGGTCAGACAGAATTGTTGTCTATTTCTAAGCTTCACACATAAAAAACGACAAGAAAGAGACAATGATAAGTGAAATTGATAAACCTTTCATATAATGCACCATATCAAATAAATGGGAGACAACTTGTTCTTTTTTTTTTTAATTACAATGTATGTACGCCTTTTTCTAAATTAAGAAACTAAATGTATTTAGTGAATCTGAATGGAAAAGTAGTGATTTTTAACTGTTGTGACCCTACTTTTCTTTTGGAAAGGCTAAAAATCACAAAACATCCTAATCATTTATCAAGAAACACACAACCATTTAATACCCAATTATATTTCCTGATTGAATGAAAGAAGGTGTTTAATTTTGTAAAATTTAAAAGTTCCTGTGCTTGTATTTATAAATATTTATACTAATTATATATTTCCTATTTCTAACATGGATTCCTTCAAACGCTTTGAGTACACATCCACAAGTCTTGTGCTTTTTTATGAATGAGCTTAATGCCATAATTTAATCCCTTGCTATCAATCAGGGTAAAATATTTGTCATAAAGGGCCAACCCGTGGTAAAATCAAGATATATTCAAGCCCCCATGAATTATTTCTTAATTATAATTAACTTTTACTGTAACAGTAATTTTTCTGTAAACAATGGATGACATGAACACTACAAGGATGAAAATAATCTAATTTGCCTGTTTTTATAACACAAGAAATGCCCTTTGTCATGAATGTTGTCCCTAATTGAACAGTCAAAGATTCTTGTCAAAATATATTTTCTACATTGTCTACATAGAAAACAAACATATGTTAGTTTCAAGGGTATAAAAACATGCATTCAATATCATCTTTATCTTGTACATTTCTTATCAAAACATATTTTATCTCCAACTCATGCCATGCAATTATTTATATGTAATAACAAGCTTTCTCATGTAAATAGCTTCACCCTTACACTATCATTTATAAGGTCTCTGTGAAAGTGAAAAATGAAAAAAATAATTCAAACAATTGGATGAATATATATGGGTCCCTTAATTACCTGCAATGTACATGATGTATTTGTGATGTGATTGTTCATCAAATTGTAAGAATAAAATTAAAGGCAGATGAATGGCATATTATGTTGTGTTTGTCAGTTGGTCTTTTTTTCCTATTATTATAGCCATGGTGTTGTCAGTTTTTTTTTTCAAACTATGAGTTTGAATGTCTCTCTGGTATCTTTCGCCTCTCTTTACATTTGCTTTAGGGATAGTAAGATTTTTTAGAAACTTCTGGAAATACTTTTTAAAGATTTAAATATGTTACAAACTGGGGTCCTAATCAATCACTTAGATTTTTACAAATGAATATATATATGGCATTTAAATGTATTTTAAATAAATTTTGAAGACAATCAAGAACAACAGAATTTAACTGATAATAACTGAGTTAAGAAGACATTCAAAAGATGATGGCCAACCATTTAAATGTTTCATTGACATTCATTACTATACAAGATGTGCAAGAAAGTAGCATCTCTGACTTATATATGAGTAACATAAAAACTGTCCATACTTCAAAACTAAATATGCTATTATTGAACATATTGTAGCCTTGTATACGTAGGTCAATGTGACCTAATTTTTTTACATGGAACATTTTTTTTAAATCATCTTGTCAACTGAAAAATTAATATACCAGTAACATACATGTGCAAACAATGTCTTTTCCCTTAAATCTGCCCCTTCTGATGTAAAATCAAATTAACATATAAATATATATTCAAACCTGAATTATTGTCAAGGGCTAATTCTAACACCATTATGACTAACAACAGATACCTCAATAATAGATATACATATAGTCATGTAGAACTAGCAATATTTTAGGATGAGGTCAACTGTTAAAAGGTATATACTGTATGTACATGTTAATTTAAATTTCAAATTTATATTTGGTAGTAAATCTTGTCTACAACTGTTGAACAGTAATTAATACATGTTAAGACAGTTATTATTTTAGGCCATTTTTAGGGAGACATAAAAGGGAAGAAAAAAGTTTAACAGGGCAACAATGTACACAGTAAATAGTCCCAAGTTAGCTATGCAAAGTTCCTTTTTCTTTAGTGGAAAATATATATTAAACGCAGGGGATGAAACTAATAAATATGATCTGAGATTTCTCAATTTTTTGTTTGTTATTATACCTTCCTACATCTTCATTATATGATCAAGCACTTTAATAATCTACAACAACACACAAATATTTGTGGTATGATAGGTGTGAGCTGATATATGATTAAGTTATGGTATTATGACTGTATGTTCATTATTAACACATCTATAACCTTTATATTAACCTTAAAAGTGTGGACATCTATAACCTTCATATTAACCTTAAAAGTGTGGACATCTATAACCTTCATATTAACCTTAAAAGTGTGGACATCTATAACCTTCATATTAACCTTAAAAGTGTGGACATCTATAACCTTCATATTAACCTTAAAAGTTGGGACATCTATAACCTTCATATTAACCTTAAAAGTGTGGACATCTATAACCTTCATATTAACCTTAAAAGTGTGGACATCTATAACCTTCATATTAACCTTAAAAGTGTGGACATCTATAACCTTCATATTAACCTTAAAAGTGTGGACATCTATAACCTTCATATTAACCTTAAAAGTGTGGACATCTATAACCTTCATATTAACCTTAAAAGTGTGGACATCTATAACCTTCATATTAACCTTAATAGTGTGGACATCTATAACCTTCATATTAACCTTAAAAGTGTGGACATCTATAACCTTC
The DNA here is from genome assembly GCF_965363235.1 of Mytilus galloprovincialis. Lineage (NCBI taxonomy): Eukaryota > Metazoa > Mollusca > Bivalvia > Mytilida > Mytilidae > Mytilus > Mytilus galloprovincialis. The sequence goes on from NC_134839.1 coordinate 99,675,576, forward strand.
ATATTAACCTTAAAAGTGTGGACATCTATAACCTTTATATTAACCTTAAAAGTGTGGACATCTATAACCTTTATATTAACCTTAAAAGTGTGGACATCTATAACCTTCATATTAACCTTAAAAGTGTGGACATCTATAACCTTCATATCAACCTTAAAAGTGTGGACATCTATAACCTTCATATCAACCTTAAAAGTGGGGACATCTATAACCTTCATATCAACCTTAAAAGTGTGGACATCTATAACCTTCATATTAACCTTAAAAGTGTGGACATCTATAACCTTCATATTAACCTTAAAAGTGTGGACATCTATAACCTTCATATTAACCTTAAAAGTGGGGACATCTATAACCTTCATATTAACCTTAAAAGTGGGGACATCTATAACCTTTATATTAACCTTAAAAGTGTGGACATCTATAACCTTCATATTAACCTTAAAAGTGTGGACATCTATAACCTTCATATTAACCTTAATAGTGTGGACATCTATAACCTTCATATTAACCTTAAAAGTGTGGACATCTATAACCTTCATATTAACCTTAAAAGTGTGGACATCTATAACCTTTATATTAACCTTAAAAGTGTGGACATCTATAACCTTCATATTAACCTTAAAAGTGTGGACATCTATAACCTTCATATTAACCTTAAAAGTGTGGACATCTATAACCTTCATATTAACCTTAAAAGTGTGGACATCTATAACCTTCATATCAACCTTAAAAGTGTGGACATCTATAACCTTTATATCAACCTTAAAAGTGTGGACATCTATAATCTTCATATTAACCTTAAAAGTGTGGACATCTATAACCTTCATATTAACCTTAAAAGTGTGGACATCTAAAACCTTCATATTAACCTTAAAAGTGTGGACATCTATAACCTTTATATTAACCTTAAAAGTGGGGACATCTATAACCTTTATATTAACCTTAAAAGTGTGGACATCTATAACCTTCATATTAACCTTAAAAGTGTGGACATCTATAACCTTTATATCAGGGTTGGCAAAGTATTAGCCACCCGGGAATTCCCGGGCTGGACAATACTCCCAGAAATGGGTAATAGTGGGCATTACTGGGCAATATGATTTTTTAAGCTTATTTTAACACAAAATAGTAAAGACTTGTTATAGTTTCATAGTATAACAGCTAAATTTATACTTTTTATACAGATTACCATTGACAGTCATCTCTAGAAAATTCAATTTCATTCTCTTCTCTCTTAATTTTATATGTAGGCAGAATACAAGATTTGCACATTTAAAGACCTTTTAATTAAGGTCTTTCCCCTACGTGAGGAAAGACCTTATTGTTTTTCTAATGTTTTTTCTTTTTTTTCTTTTTTTTCTTCCAACATTTTTTTGGCATGGCCTCCCTATGTTTCTTTTGAAGTTATCAAGACCAAACATGGACCATCGATAAACCTCATCATGAGGTATGAACAGATGACCCTGTTAAGGATTTCATCATCCCCTTTATAAGTTATCTCCCATTTATTAGTTTTTTTCAATATGGCCCCCTCTCGTTGTTTTTCAAGATATCATTACCTTATTTGGACAATAGGTAGATCTCATGATGATGTATTACCATATGAGGTTGAATAGGATTGCATCGTCCCATATGAGAGTTATATCCCCTTGAAGCAATTTCTTTCCTTTGCATTTTTCTCAAAAAGTATTATAGATAGAATTGATTTGAAAACGGCAACATGTACAGGAACAGATGGCAATGTTAATGAACATATACAATCATTTTGTTATTAACCCTTATAAGGAGTTATTCCCCTTGAAAAATTGTGTACAATTTTAGAAAAATTGTATTTCCAGAATCGTAAGTTGTAGAGATTTGGGACCTTCACCAATAATCTTTAATTCATGTGACCTTTAATATGCACCCAAGGTCAAAGGTCACAGAGTGCAAAATAAAATTACGCTGCAATTTCAAGCTTACATATTAGGAAAACGATAAGACTTTGCTGCATACATACAGCGTATAAAATGTTCCTCTCGACGAGCTCTACATTTTATATAATAAGCCCAAAAATGTCCAACCGTCTGTTCAAAAGTTACAACGGGATGATTCCTAAAAGTATAGTATTGTGTGTATATCTTTTTAAAGGTAACAGATATCAACCTACTATAAACTGCAAAGATGATCAGTAATTCAAGACCTTCAATTTGAGGTCAATGTCAGGTCATGCTGAAATTTCACCTTGACCTTCACATTATACTATGATCTTGACCTTGTGATATTTGAAAAGTCAAGTGGTCCTAAGTTGAATGGTGATAGTCCCATGTCTCAACGACTTCCGGTTCTTAAGTTTGGTATTGCATCATATATTTGATGATTAATTGTGACCTTGGTGAACTTTGAAATTGTCCCAATTCTTTTTCTATAATGTTGTCCTTCAACTGTAGATCATTTATCATTTAACAGATTTGAGATATCTATTGTCGTTTTAGAGATAATGCAGTTTGAAGTTTTGCGAGCGGAGGCATGTATTTCTGAATCATCAAGAGCTTACCCCTTAAAACGTTTTAGAAATTGAAGAGGTTGACATAGTTATTTGTTTGACCAAATACCAAAAACATTCCATGGAAAAAAACACCAAAAAATCAATTTGAAATTTTCAAGTTTTGCATTGACTTTGTAAGTTTCATAACTTCTATTTATATAGTTGATATTGCATCATTATTTGCACTTTGTCAAATGGGGTCATCTGATATATCAAATTGAAGGTCTTAATAAACTCTACTTAAAAATGAAAATTTTAAACCCCCTTTTCATCCCAGGGGGACGGGTGGGGTCATTTAGTGCAAACATTCAAATTTCTCAGATGGTAAGGTTGTCGCATATCAAATGAAAGAACATAAAGCGTACATTTCTTTCAAATTGACGTCTCCCAAAAATGGGTTGGATGGGGTCATTGAGTGCAAAAAATAAATGTTCTTTTAAGGTAGGGTTGTTGTATATCAAATGAAAGGTCATGATGTGTACATTTGAAATATCAAATTCCCGACCTCCACAAATAAGTTGGATAGGGTTATTAAGTGCATAAATCAAACTTTCAAGAACATGGTGTCGCATATCAAATGAAAGCTCATCTACTCTGTTCCATATATTCCGATCTCAAAAATGTAGGCGGATGAGGTCATTAAGTGTAAAAAGCGAAAACTTTCAGAAAATATGCTTGTCGTATATCAAACGAAAGGTCGTACAAAGTACAATACGAAAACATCACTTTTACAGGAAAGACCTTTCAATTGTTTTACAAACAATTGAGATACTAGTTACCAAGTATTGTTTCAATCATCCAAACTTTGAAAAATGCATTTTATTGCAGTGTTTAAGTGAATTGTCAATTTTAATTGTTATACATTCATATTGCTAAATAAACACCCTACAGGGTCATGCCATTAACACTTATAAAATTGAAAGGACTGATTATTGTTACATAAACAAATCTGTGTTCTAATCTGAATAATTACATAAATTAATTAGTGACAGTCATTGACAGTACATATACATTATTTAAATGTGATGTTTCTTTAATACATGTAATTGTTAATTCTAAATAGGAGCTATATTCATTTGAAAAAAAAATGATTTATTAGCTTTCTATTTACAGTTTGCAAACCTAGACAAATGCTAAACAAACAAAACAGGGTATAAATATCTTATTAAATGTATTGCATTTGTGTTTATCACTGAATCCTCTTTAACATTCAGACAAATATTTTATTTTACCCAGTATTGCCCAGTATTACCCACTAAAACCCAGTAAAACCTGGATTTTCCCAGTATTTCCCACTGGGCTGGGCAATACTCATAAAACCCGGGTTTTTGCCAACCCTGCTAAAAATTATATTAACCTTAAAAGTGTGGACATCTATAACCTTCATATTAACCTTAAAAGTGTGGACATCTATAACCTTCATATTAACCTTAAAAGTGTGGACATCTATAACCTTTATATTAACCTTAAAAGTGGGGACATCTATAACCTTCATATTAACCTTTAAAGTGTGGACATCTATAACCTTCATATTAACCTTAAAAGTGTGGACATCTATAACCTTTATATTAACCTTAAAAGTGGGGACATCTATAACCTTCATATTAACCTTAATAGTTAAACAGGGCAATAGCAATGCCTATCATGAACATCAGTGCTGCTTCATAAACACCTAATCGTATAATACTCACAATTTTGAATTTAAAATGGAGAGATGCAACAACCACTCACTGAATTGACTTTAGACAGCTTTATATAAATATTTGGGATGACTTGTTTTGCGAGTATCAGTACTCCCTTCCCCATTTATCTCAGATGAAGATACAAAACTATGAATTGCCAAGATAAATATGTATTTGCATTTTTGGACGTCTGTTATGCGTGAATGTACATTTTAAGACATTTTAAGACATTTCAATCATTTCTTTTTTTATAAAACTACATGTATCTGAAGAGTTATGAACATGATGAATATTCATAATACTTGAGAATTAAAAGTCAAATGAGAATACAAATCCTTTAAAGAAATCGGATGAAAAATTGGAACAATTCACTTCATGTATCTTTCATCAACGGAAAATGATAGTTTGCCATCCCGTTCAGCACATGAACTTTATTATCAAGATCAACACTTAGCATTCATATTGATTTTGAAATACAGTATAATACATTTATATAATATGAATATGGAACTCTACAATTCACTGCATCACCAAATCATTTCTTTGTACAACAGTACATTTTACACTACATATGTGTATCATAATTTCATCAATTTGGATTTTTTTCACTATTTTCAATGTTTTCATTTCCTGAATTCCTTTAGAAAATTTATAAATTTGGATGTATACCAAATAAATACATCAAATTTATATTTTTTTTATAAAAGGAAGATTTACCAGTAATAAATTATATTCATATCCAGTGAATCATTTGAAACCTCAAGTGTAACACTTGAATACACTTCAATGTTTACCTCGTCATACTAGAGTCCCTATAGTTATACTTCTTTCTGTCATATCTCCATAGGTAAACAAATTTTTAATTCGCCAAATACAAATACACCAACCCTTTTTGTAAAAATTTATATTGGCACTGCCTGTATAAATGATTTATTAAGAGAGATCCTATAAGGAAAATAAGGATATATAAAAGAAGAAAATAAGAGGGATTTCATATCTAGTGTACAAAAATGGAGAAAATAAATGTTTCTTATTGACAGTGACCTACAATACCTCCTATAATCCTGTCTGCATTGTAATGCATGTGAACAAGCCTTCTATGTCAATTTACAGTTTAATCTATTAAAGTTCTAATTCTTTTAAATCTGCACATAAATTTACATGTATAACTCGTATACATTTTACCACTTAATTTCATTTTCATTATTGTACTTTTACACAACTTTATAAAATTCATTACGCTTGCAATTGTATTTGAGAACTTGTAAAAACAACTGCACTTAATTTTATAAGAATATGTTCAAAATATTTAAACACCTCAAACTAACCTTAGAGCATGTCTAGATATGCGTGCATATAAAGAGAATATTGTATAAAATTAACTTACAATTGAACTCTATCATTTACTTGATTAATCAACCAGAAACTTGATAATTTGTTTTAGTACATACAGAATAGCTTGCCTGTAGCTTAAAATGCAATATGATTCACTGGGACATGATACTTGTATCTATAGTGCTTTTAGACCCAAATGTTTTAACAATTGAAACCTTGCAAAAACTGTCATAAAGTGACTGATTTGACATGATCAGTTATTCAGCTAGACTTCAGTGACAGTACATCTGGTCACTTTTTCTCTAAGTGACCCAAAGGGATTGGAAATATTTATTTTTTTAGTTAACTTTTTCAAAGTTGTGCTGAAGAGTGTTTTAATAGGATTTTACCTTACACCCGGAGTGACCCCAGTTCTACTGTTTAACTTCATAGTTCTCTTTCTGAAACAAGTGTAAATTAAAAAGATCTATTGTCATGATTGTTACAAATAACAATGGATTGAGACAAACAGGTCTGAGGAGTGGTGTTTCTGGAAACCCCTGCTTCCACATCCCAAAAGTTCCATAACAATACAAATTGATTATTTTTTAAATGGCATTAAATAAATTTTGATAAGCATCTATTTTGAACACCAATGCAAAAAATCCTTTAAATACTCCTTTGCTTGAAGGTAAAACTTTGTTGAACCCAGTCATATGTCTCCATTTTAAAGCATTATTCTTTGATCTTAAACAAATGGGGATTCTTATTCCAGGACTACCCCCCCCCCCCCCTGGAATGCCCAATGGCGGACCTAGGGGGTTCCAGGGTTGGTACCCCTTTTATTTGAACAATGCATTTAAAAGGTTGGAACTCCCACCCCATTTTCTCTTAGGCTGAGAACCCCCCTTTATAAAATCGCTGGATCCACCCCTGTTTGCCTCCATTAAGGGAGTTCATAAATATTCAAGCTGTATCTTTTTACTTTGAGCGTGTTTGGTCTGCGGGTTTCTTATCCAGACACACCTATCTTTCAGTATGTCAAAAGGTGAATGTTTCTTTATTCTTGAGAAGAGGACGAAGGGACTCTTTTTATAAAACTCTGGCAGACAGGGTTTCTTATCCAGACACACCAATACCTCGGTGTATAACTATTACTGAAGCCCCTTAGACCTATCTGAATCTCTGCATGATTAACCCTTATTTCATTCCTGGCATTTCTTTCTCTTAAAATATCTCCATACCAAAACACAAATCTTTGTATGTATGAACATATATTTGTATAATATAATATGTGATAACTAGAGGCTCATGTAAAGAGCCTGTGTCGCTCACCTTGGTATATGTGAATATTAAACAAAGGAAGCAGATGGATTCATGACAAAATTGTGTTTTGATGATGGTGATGTGTTTGTACATCTTACTTTACTGAACATTCTTGCTGCTTACAATTATCTCTCTCTATAATGATCTTGGCCCAGTAGTTTCAGTGGAAAATGTTAGTAAAAATTTACAAATTTTATGAAAATTGTAAAAAATTGACTATAAAGGACAATAACTCCTTAGGGGGTCAATTGACCATTTTGGTCATGTTGACTTATTTTTAGGTCTTACTTTGCTGTACATTATTGCTGTATACAGTTTATCTCTATCTGTAATAATATTCAAGATAATAACAAAAAACGGCAAAATTTCCTTAAAATTACCAATTTAGGGGCAGCAACCCAACAACCAATTGTCGGGTCCATCTGAAAATTTCAGGGCAGATAGATCTTGACATGATAACAATTAAACTCCGTCAGATTTGCTCTAAATGCTTTGATTTTTGAGTTATAAGCCAAAAACTGCATTTTACCCCTATGTTCTATATTTAGCCGTGGTGGCCATCTTGGTTGGATGGCCAGGTCACCAGACACATTTTTTAAACTACATACCCCAAAGATGATTGTGGCCAAGTTTGGATTAATTTAGCCCAGTAGTTTCAGAGGAGAAGATTTTTGTAAAAGATTACTAAGATTTACGAAAAATGGTTAAAAATTGACTATAAAGAGCAATAACTCCTTAAGGGATCAACTGACCATTTCCGTCATGTTGACTTATTTGTAAATCTTACTTTGCTGAACATTATTGCTGTTTACAGTTTATCCTTATCCATAATAATATTCAAGATAATAACCAAAAATAGCAAAATTTCCATAAAATTACCAATTCAGGGGCAGCAACCCAACAACGGGTTGTCCGATTCATCTGAAAATTTCAGGGCAGATAGATGTTGACCTGATAAACAATTTTACCCCTGTCAGATTTGCTCTAAATGCTTTGGTTTTTGAGTTATAAGCCAAAAACTGCATTTTACCCCTATGTTCTATTTTTAGCCATGGCAGTCATCTTGGTTGGTTGGCCGGTCACCTAACACATTTTTAAAACTAGATACCCCAATGATGATTGTGACCAAGTTTGATTAAAGGCCCAGTGTAGAGGAGAAGATTTTTGTAAAAGTTAACGACGACAGACAACGCCGGACGCCGGACGCAAAGTGATGGGAAAAGCTCACTTGGCCCTTCGGGCCAGGTGAGCTAAAAAGTATGCTAAGAGATTTTTTATAAAACCAGTGTATTTGGACTTTCAGTTTTGACATTTAGATAAATGTATCAAGAACATTTTTTATATTGCACTTTGTTCATACATGTATGTACAAGGTTCATGTTTGTATTTTCCATTTTCAAACATTTTTTAATGAAATAAAAATAATTTGGTAAATAATCTTGTTTCTGTTTAATTGTCCATCAATGCAACATTGTTTTGAATATATGAATTCAGCATGAAATTATGCAGAATCATGTTTAACATGTTTAATTAATATAGTACATTGTACATGTTCATAATCAGATCTGGCCATTTATTTTAAGACTTTCAAAGTCAAACTTCAGAACTTTTATTTGGAAGAATGAAATGTTTTAGCATCCAACCAAACTAAGAAAACACATCAGAAAACAGTCATTTTATTTTCAAGTTGTGGATATCAAATGGTAGTTATTATGTTAAATATAGGTCACCCCTGTGTGAGTGAGAGGAATAGGTTATCAAATTTCCATTTAAAAATTATAGTACACCATATAAAGCCAGTGGGTTATAAAATAAGTGAAGATGTTACAGGTATGATACACACATATTCATACAATAAACATTTTTTAAATTAAATTCTTCAACCAGTTTTTTTTTAATTTTTAACAAAATGTTTTCAACTGTTAAAATTCATGTACATGTATGCACTTTCCAAAACAAAAAATTGAATAAACCCACATATATGTACATGTACTTAGAGAAAAAGAGCAATTCTGTTGTTTATCCAGGATACTGTCAATTTTTTTAATCCACAGGACTTTACACAAGTAAATATTTATATAAGTCTATATGAACCTTAAATAATTTTTTTCCGCTAACTTCACATGTACAATGTATGTCCTTATGCTTAAAATCCTTAATTCTGCAATTGTAAACTTCAGTGATCCTTTTAACCTTAAGATTAAAATCACACATTTCTTTATCTTATGAAAAATGCAGTTGGGAGTCTAGAAATACAGCATGCATTAATTCAATCTAATTAAAAACTGATCTCTCATCGCTCCTGTTTCTGATATGTCGCGTGGGAGATCTAACGAAACCGGCTTTGAGGTCACATGTGAGTGAACTAAAAGTTATGAATTTATAAAGATATGCAAATGAGTTGACGACCTATTAATAAGCCAATCAAAAAAGTTTATGAATTATTTTGACTGACGATTTCGTCGTAAATAAAATGAGTTACATCCCTTTGCCTTACGTTAAACTTCCAAGATCGTGGAAGACTCAATTTCATTGGTCGAAAAAGACACACCTACGAGGTCACTCACATGTGACCTCAAAGCGGGTTTCGTTAGATCTCCCACGCGACATATCAGAAACAGGAGCGATGAGAGATCGGTTTTTAATTAGATTGGCATTAATTGCATATATTAAAGAGATGATTGGTCTCAAGATCTGAGAAGTTCTGCATTGTACAATTTTTTTCCAGAGCAGGATTTAAAATTAATTAAACATGACATTAAAAGTTTACAAATACAGACAGATAAAGACAGTATACCTATCAGACTGAGTGTGAAAATCATTCAACAAAATTAAACTGTATCTAAAATATGCAGCTATCTTGGGTTTCCATTTGACACAGATTTATTGCAATCTTTCATGGCTATTTTCAAGTTTTTTTTTTACAATTATGAAAATACATACACAATATACATGATATAGAAACTCAGAAAAGGACGAACTAATATAAACCCTACTACATGTAGTATTTACCTGTTAAAACTATACAGATCCTCATTTATAAGCAACACTTTTATTTATTAAATTACCCCCTGAACTTTTATAGTATATTCAGTGATAGGACATATCTAAACTTTGGCCTAGGTAATACAATATACAAATATTTCTAATAATTACATTACAGTTATAAATTAAATATTTAAATATTATGCAATGGCAGTGGGGTGTTATACATAATGAAATAAGGAGACATGGTAGGATTGTCACTGAGACAACTAATTCTATTCATTTAATTAAACCTAAAATGCAACTATAAAGGTCATTGTATTGCCTTTGTCAATTCATGAGCAAAACAATCCAGTAAATCTTAAAAGCTATAAAATATTACCCCAGCAAAATAAAATCTATAACAATTCAAAAAGAGAAATCCTAAATACCTGATGAAAGCTTTCAAAAAAACATAGTTGTTACCATACAACCCCTTCCCCTACTTTTGTTTTATGCACATGTGTTTGATGGATGGACCATGATGCTGAAAATGAGTGATGGTGAATTCTTCAATATCCAGACAATGAAAGAAAGGCAAATTTTCTACTAAAAATATTGTTTTACATTTTCACAGAATACAAGAAACTATGGTTTCATTAATTTTTCACATCATTTACACAAAAAAAAATTCATTTGCACATGTGATTTGTGGTAAATGATGTTAAACATGTAATGCAGCTAGACATTTTCTTTTTTCTCACAATGAGACTCTAATGTAATATGACATAACAAAAGAATATTTGTCTGATTCTCAACAGATTTCTTCATGTGTTCAGCACTTGTATATGAAAATAATGTAATGAAACAATCTACATACATGTATGCTTACATACCAAATTATTCACATGAAGTCACTTATCTAACAAATGTTTTAAATTAACAGCCATACTACATTTTGTACATGGATGTGATGTCAAAAAGTAAAAATTTCTCTTAATCTAGAAAACTAAGAAAAAACGTTTTTACAGGTCAGGACAGGACATTGAAATTCTTAAATTGTACAATGTACATGTTGCAGTGTGATAAAAGTTAAATAAATGGAAAATAAATTTCGATTTAGCTAGCTTTACATACATTTTAACATACATTTGTACATGTACATGTAATATGAAAATAGTGTTATCCCTCCTTTGATTTGAATTTAAAAAAAAATGTTGATTTAATTTGTCTTATACATTTGAATTTGAGACATGAACATGTACTTTTCTCGATAATAAATATGATTGCTTTTTTGTCCATTCTTTTAAAATGGCAAAATAAAATGAATGCAATTATTTGTGAATTTACAGTACATTTACATGTATATGATACCCTAGATTATGCTGTATCACTATCAGATATAAATGTCTGTTGACAGATAAAGACAGTGTAATGCCAAAATAAATAAAACCCCTGAGCTGGTCAGATTTAGGTCATATAATCATGATAATATCCATTATCAAATAATCAATTTGTTACATTTGTACTTAACATTAGATGGTCAAGGTGCTTTATCTAGTAATTTAATTATTAGGTTGATTATTTTTTTGGAAAAGGGGGGGGGGGGATACATGTACATTGTATACATGTATGTATTAAGCACAATAAAGTGATAAAATGTTGAATAGTCGTACATTAATTTGTAAATAAAATTATTGAGCTGAGTTTCTTTTCTTATGATGATTATACTGTATTACTGATTAGCATGCTTAGTAAGGCTATCAAGACAATGTGTTATTCATTGTTTATCTTCATTTATATAAGTAATATATATTCTCAGGACGAGGTGGGTGTTGAACTTGTTGGTACACATAGAGGTCTGTTGTACATGCATCATTCAAAATATTTATATTGATTCCTGGCATCTCTTATTTAGCTTTTATCATGTTAAGGCAACCAAGAAAGATTTTTGTTTTCCCCTTACACCAGAAAATAAGCATTTAGAAACTAAATTTTCAATAAAAAGGGACACACAACAGCCAAATAATCTCAAGAGAATTTGATCTGACTTCATTAACAATATTCTTTAATTTTAGAAACTAATTATTTTTCCATTTTGCTTGGCATTTTTATACTGAGAAAACAGTCACAAAAAAAACTAGAAAAAAGCAATTTAATGTTTGTCTTATATGTCATATGACAAATGTTTGATGACAACTACAAAATGTATGTACATCCTCTGAAAGTCTTCATTGGAATGTAGAAATTCCAACTCTCTTACAGGAAAATGGCATTAAGACCTACACAGTCCACCACACAGCCCTCTATTTTTCGCTCTTCTGGAGCGCTCTTTCATCTGGTATTAAATGTCAGATAAGCTAGTATTATCTAAGTACTTGTCACTTTCAATTAAATATATTATTGTTTCAATTTTTATCTGTAAAAATGTACAAGATGGGGTAATATGATTCCCAACAATGTAAACACTACCTGACTACAGTTTTGTCATAAATGAAGATTTTACATTATGAATAAATAGCTGTGCCATGAGCGCATGATACGCCCGTCACATTTTCATAGAGTAAAGTTTAATTGCTTTTCAATGTCATATAAGCATATACACCTTAAACAAATGTTTATTGACTTAGCTCCTTTATCTGTTTACATCACAAAATTTGTTCCATACAATTCAATTACATATTCTTTTAGGTACAGTAACATGATACATCTACCAGAGACATATAATACAATATATGTCTCTGCATCTACTAATATCCTATAGACTATTGCGATCACCAACTACAGGAGATCCAAGTTTAAAATGTATGTCAATATACATTTGTATCATATACTTAGACTAAATAACATATGATTTTTACTGTATGATAATAGCATTAAATTAAAGTATTTTCCATATTTTTCGAATTAGTGCTTAGCGGGCTGATATGAAAAAGTTATCACATGCTTTGATTGTTATCACATGCCTTTCCATAACGTTATCACATGGCATTCCGGTGATACTCAGCAAATTCTGGAAAATACACCTCAATGCTACGTTTTCAGTGAAAAACATTACAAAGTACTGTACAAAACAATTATTTAAATACTGTGTAAAATGATTAAATTAAATTAAAAAAAAAAGTTTTTCTGAAAAATAATTTAGAAAATTACTTTAAAAAAAGGTGACTTTTCCAAACAATGTTCATTATGTATATTGTTGAATTATTTTTGGTCGATTCGTATTTATTAAAATGGTTTTTTTTTCTCTGTTGACTCATATATATGATAGATAGATTTCATATTGAATGTATCAAATTTTGATCTGACGTCCGTGAACTTTTTACTCTTTCAACTTCTTTTCGGGAATTACGTAGAAGCATCAATATACATGTATGAATCTGTTATTTTTCTCTACTGTTGAAGCATATGATAAAAAGATCATAACATGTCATTTTTCATATCGCATGTATTATCAGCCCTTGAGCCATGCTGCTCTTGGGCTGATATTGAACCTAGTAAATATAAATAAATAAATAAATAAGCTTTATTTAGAGTCGGCATGGTATATAAAACATAGACAAACATAAGCTCTAATGAGCTTTTAACCGACATAAAAAGCTAGTGCTTATAATACATGCGATATGAAAAATGCCATGTAATAATCTGATAGTACTGAATCTATCTAGTTTATATTTTCTTTATTCTTTCTACAAAATTAATTTTAAAAGAAAAAAAAATAGATAATAAATCTAAATTAGTGTATTTTTCCAGTCATGACTTTATAAGAAATAAATTATTGCATAATTTAAGAAATTATTAATAATGTCTGGAATTTTTACGTTTGTACATGTTGCCTCTATTTGTGCTTTTATAAATGTATAGTAACTGTGTAAATTATTTAGGGGACCTTCACTTACACTTTCTCGACAATGTCACCAGCCGAGTTTGTGATCATATGCTCAGCAATAGAAAATCCAAAATAACTGTTTGCAGGTCCTGTGCGTATAAAAGGTATCTTAGTGTCAATATTAAATCCACAAACACAAGAAATTGTTAAAATAATTAACAGGCCTTTATTTGATTGACTAGCGGCCATTGTCAACTGTCCCAGGTAGCACCTGTCCCACGTGAAAATGCGAGAAGACCAACGATCCAATTTTTGATATCGGCTCCTCACTAAATGACACTTTTTCTGTTCAACAGTATGTATTTCAATTTTAACCTCCGCTTTAAAATAAAATGTGAATTTCTCTGTTCATAAAAAAATCAATTAAACTGATGAATCTTTTCGTGAATCATTATTTCATCGATGAACTATGTAAATAAAAGCGTTGAGAAATAATCATAATATAAATATTCATAATACATTGTCAAATCGTCACTTCCGGAGGCGGAACATTGAAATACATAAACAAACGGGATGGTATAAGAATCTTCTTCTATTTGTAAGAAGAAAATGCTGTCATCTCTTGTGAAGCAGCATCAAATAAGACAACAAATTCGCAAGGAAAGACAAGGTGAACTCTATGTTTTTACATTACGGTATACAATGAAAAAGTGAAACAGTAGTTAAACTTTTATAAATTATCATTAATGTTACTGTACATATAGATCACTATGTTTTGTAGCAAATATTTATTGTTATAAAGCTCTTAAGAAAGCTATTTGCTGGTAATATGATTGACTAATTATCTGAGTTATATGACTTCTGTAGATCGGTTTATCATTTTTATGTACATAATTTTATATTTTATATGCTATGATTCGGTTTTTTTCTTTTTCTACAATTCACTGTCTATGTATAGCGCACCACCACTGGATTTTACCTTGATGTAATATATTTTATCCCTGTTTCTTCCCCCTTTTTTTAATATTTTAATATTACCCGTTAAGGGGTGTTCCTTATAATAGGAAGCTTATACGAAGACAAGAAGGTATACTGTTTTTACTGCATTTGCTAACGTTCATCTGAAGGAATAGAGAAATATGGCCGTTTTTACTCCCAAAAATTTATTATGAGTACAGAGAAACTGGTGCATCTAGAAAAGTTTTAAGGCATGGCTGGACCTAGGTATATAAAATTTGTATGAAGTCTATGTTTCAGAAAATAAATGACTTACCTGGATTTTGACATGCATTTTTTTCCAGTCTGCAGAAGATAGCAAAATAAACAAACACAGGAGTTTCATTTGATACCGTCCACTCAGTTACAGAGTTTAAATCATCTATTGTGTACAGGTGTCTATTGTCCATCTATTGTCAATTTAAATCAATACTACTCACAACATGATAATATGAGTGGAGCTTCTCAAACGTTTACCCAACTTAGTTTATTTATGCACCTTCTGCAGGAATGAAAAAAAAATGAATAACAAAAACCAGAAAAGTTTATAATTATCTGAACCATAAAATGCATTTAAAATTTGATTATCTAGGTCCATCCATGCCTTAAAACTTTTGCAGGTGCACAGGTTTTTGGAACTCGGAGTAAAATTAGTGTAAATACGGCCATTTCAGCCAAAAGGTTGTGATGAACCTTTACACGAGCACTTAGTTAACAATGATTTACATTCTGCTGTTATCAGGTTGTCTTGTCACGGAATAGAAGTTCCTTCATAATATAAGTTCCAAAAGGAAAAAATAATCTGGAATATTATTTCCACAGGTATAGATATTACAGTATATGTTCCTAGCGGAATAAATGGTATAGAATATTTGTTCTGTGACAGGATTGCTTCCCTTAGAAAACTTAGTAGATACTTAGTCAGCCGTAAGAGTTTGAGCTAAGGAATTACTTCTTTAGCTCAGTCAGTTAACAAGCAGCCTTGTAACACAGAGGTTCTAGGTTCAAGTCCCGGTGGAGACAAGCAGTTTTGTAATGAAATTCATGCTCTCCGGTTACATTGACGTCCATCAATAAAAACCCACAGTCAGAAAAATTACCTAGCCAGGCTAAAATATGAATATAAAAAAGATGGAGATATCATCATTATAGAGTATAATGACTCTTAGGGTGGGGGAAGTGCGACAGGATTGCTTCCCTTAGAAAACTTAGAAGATACTTTGTCAGCTGTAAGTGGTTGAGCTAAGGAAGTACTTCTTTAGCTCAGTCGGTTAACACGCTGCCATGTAACACAGAGGTCCTGGGTTCAAGTCCCGGTGGAGACAAGCAATTTTGTAATGAAATTCATGCTATCTGGTTACAGTTCCAACAGGAATAGATATTATGACAATGTTTATATAACAAAGTTTCCATTGGAACAAATATACATTGACAGTCTCAGTGTCTGTCCGTTGTTCCCGAAGTTGGTTTCCATTCCCTGTCTTCAGTTTGTCTGAACCAAATATTATGAAAAAAACTCATACACAATATTTATTTTAACCATAAAACATGGATCAAGTTTGAATTTTGGTGGCACCACTTTTACCATTCTAGAGTTGTGCAACTTTAAAAGTGTAAAAATTGTTTATTTTACATTTCCTTTCTCTGACTTAAATTTGCTTAGACAAAATGTGTTGAAACTCATGCACAACACAGGGACTTGGTTAGCAGATTAAAATTTTGTTTATCAATATTCTTAATTTTTTTCTAAGTATTTCCTGTATAATTGTATTACTTTATTCACATAATTGAGTTAACAACACTATTTCTTTGTTTATAAAATATTTGTTTGTTAAGAAACAGTGTTGTTAACGTCAACTACATGAATAAAGTAATACAACTAGACAGGAAATACTTAGAAAAAAATAAAAAAAATTGGTTAACAAAATTTTAATCTGCTAACCCAGTCCCTGTGATGCACAGACAAAACACAGCTAAAGTTGGATTTTTTTGTGGTGTCAATTGTACCACTCTAGAGTGGGGAAATTGATGAATATTTCGTTTCTGTTCTATAACTTACATTATATTTACCACAACCAAATGTGATGACACTAATTTACACAATGTTTATTACCACATAACATAGATCAAGTTTGAATTTTGGTAGGGTCACTTTTATCTTCTTGAGTTGTGTCCCTTAATAATGTAGTACAAAAGCTTTGGTACCATCTGTTTCCTTTAAATTATATCAATTACTGTATAGCAAGTTATTTTCGCGGGGTGTAAAATTTCGTGATTTTCATTGAATAAGGTATGCGAAATATTTTAACGGTTATTATTTTCGCGTATTCAAAACTTTTATCAATACCTTTGTACATTTTGTATGTATGTGCACTTTTAAATTGGCGGAATTTATTTTGACGATATTGTTCTTTCTGCGAAAATGTACATCCTGCGAAAATAGCCTGCTATACAGTACCATATGATAAAAATTAAATTTAACTTAAATTATTAAATGCCTAAAATACACAAGCCAGGGCCGACCTTACAAGGGCTGTATAGCCAGTCAAGGCCGTTTAAAACTTCACCTTGTTGTTGTCCCATGCACACTTCCCCCTTTAATTCTAAATATGATTAGTTTTTGTTCAATATTAATGAAAGATTTAAAGTGAAATAATAATTCTCTTTAAGGCTGGTTCAATTTTGTCAAAATAAGCTCAGACACATGAATTATTCACTTGCAAGTGGATAATTCTAACTGGTGTCTTCCTCCTATTCCCACTTTTTAAAAATACTATTCCTTCTATTCCCACTTGCAAATAACAATAGATGTTTTGATAAATAATTTGTTTTTATAACAATCAGGGTTAATTAGAATTTCACTTAAGATTTACCTGTATTTTTTTTTTAAAGCATAACATATTTGGTACACTGTTTAGGTATAATACCTTGTTTATTTGTAATATGTTTCTTTTTTCATCAAATAAATACTTAAAAATAGAGAAAAATCATGATAAATAGAATTGAGTTAGATTTGTTTTTAAACTTTTGAATTTGTACTTAAAAATAAAGAAAAATTATGATTTATAAATAGATTGGAGTCAGATTTATTTTAAAATTTTTGAATTTGTAACTTTAAAAAATTGTCTGCTTTACTAATAAATCATGATATATATAATATTGTAACCAAGTATAATCTTATATATATATATATATATATATATATATATCTTTATTCTCACAAACCAAATTACAGAAAGGTATAGAGATAATTATACATATTTCCATACAATTACATAAATAAATAATGTACGAAAGTAGATAGAGGCATTCACAATTGTTCACCCAGAAAAGTTCAATTTGTTATTGATCTCCTTAATAAGTTTACAAAGTTAGTTCAGTTCTGTACATTTTGAGGAATTCATTAAGTCACAAAACTTCAATGTGTTTGTTCTATTTCTATTGTAAAATGCAATACATTGTTTTCTACAATTATCGAAAGCTGAACAATTAAAAATGTAATGGTATTCATCACCAATGGCATCTGAATTACACAATGCACATTTTCTGTTTTCTCTTTCTATGTTTTGCCATCTTCCAGTTTCTATTGGAGATTTCATGTTCAAAGTTCCAAATTTAAGAAATAAGGATATCTGCCGGTCATCCAAAATAAATGTTTCTCAAACTCCAAAGTAACTTTAAATAAACGATAATTTAATGCTTTTGGTGATTCCTGTTGGCTTAAGATGTGAAATAAAAGTATACTTTAAAATATAATTACTTGGACCAATAATCAAAGATATAAGATAATGGGTGAAAACTGTTAACTTTACTTCATTATTTATTTTGTTTAAAAAAAAAAAATCATACTGTTGCAAAAATAACTTATTACCTGTTCTAATAAAAAAAACCACTGGTCAATTAACAGTTGATTAAAAAATGTTTGTACAGTATAATCCTTTGTTTGCACAAGTTTTCCTTCTATTCCCACATGAAATTTTACCTTTTCTTACCAGATTTATAAAAAGTGGGAATAGAGGGAATGAACCGATCAACCCATCTCCAGCTAAGGGGTCAAATGAGAGTCACATGCATACAAATTCCATGAGTTAGAAGGTTCATTCCCTCTAGCTGGAGATGGGTTGATCTAGACATGTATTGAGCTACATGTACATGTATCAAAATGAAAAGAATGTGTCATAACATTTAAAATTATAAATAGATTGTTGAGTAATGACCATTAACTTTTTAAGTAACTCCACAGTTTAAATCTTATCTGGAGAAAAAAACTTCATAAGGAAAAATATGTAAATGATTATGCATTATAAGGAAACTCATAATCATATTTAAGTATTCACGGAAAAATCTGAACAATGTAAATTTAAGGAAAGTAAAATAAAATATCTCCCAATTTCAAGTAGGAAATGGGAAAAACAAAGTATATGTAACAATTGGTATTAAAAAAAGTCATGAGAAAAAACAGGGAAGCATACAAAACGGATGGAAATACATAGAGGGGAAGGTGAAAGGATGAAATAATGTAGAATATACTAGCTAATGGCTGTTCCAACCAATTTTCTATTTAAAAAAAAAAAAATGCAAAATTACAAGCCTATTTGATACTCAGATCACTAAATCAAAAATACTGAAAATGTCTATGTTTTAAGATTTTAAATCTAAAATATGGGAAACTGATTCTTTTGTCAAAATAGTTTGAATCAAATAAAGAAAAGAAACTTATCTTACAAGTAAGAAAAAGTGGAAACTACTGTAAGTTTTCACCAACATTATATACATTATGTAATGCAGCATCAACTAAAACAATGTGTTTGCAATTTTTAGATATACATGTACATGTACATTCATTCAAATCAACATTTATTTTTTTATATCAAAGAAGCTTCTGATAAAGATTGCCATTGTGGACCAATAACTGACTACAGTACTATATTCCCAGTCAGTAGACTATGGTCCTCTCATCATTGTGGTTTGCTATTCCTTTGTTCATGATGTAGGGAGAAATGTGTCATGGACAGAAGTTAGAATCTCCTGGAAATCTTTAAGTATTTGATACTGAATTATTCTCAAATTGAAGGCTATCTTAACTGTTACAAAATGTAAATTTTTAACACAATATTATTTTTTACATTTCTAGAAAAGAAGAAAAAGGAAGCCATAGTAGCAGCTACAGCTTTAACTCATGCTTTGGTTGATCATTTAAATGGCGGGTAAATATTTAAAAATTTATCAGTGTATCAAAAAGTGAGGGGGAAAATAGTATTTTAAAAGAACAGCCATGATCATGGGATAAAAATATGGTTGGTACAAATCAATCCAAAGTTCTACATCTTAAAAACTAGGTAAACACATAAAAAAATGACTTCTATAAGTCCACCTACATCTTCAATAACTAACAAGTGTCTATTCATTAGTCTGAGTGTAGAAAAGTTGTGAAGAGATTTGATGGAATCTTTAAAAGATCTGTTGTAAACATCAAATTTTCTTAGAGACCCAAAGCATTAGAAAATGCCATAAGACAACCACTGATAAGGTTTCTGATATAGGACAGCCACACACACATGTGGTAGCTAGGGTTAAACTAGATCACTCAACCTTTTCACATTATGATAGTCATGACAGTAGAATAACAAAATTTTTGAAAAAGAAAACAAATTCTGAGAGTAAAATAGATAATAAAAATCTAGAAACAAGCAAAACAATTATCAAAGAATGCTCAGTCAAGAGCTCAAAATATAAACGTGTGTGCAATATAGTGATGTTTTATATTGAAATATTTATTTTAACCATTATAAGTGCCCTGGTTTACCTCTCTCCATAATAACATTTTTGCCACATTTTTCTCATTAAGGTGGCTCGCAGGTCTAGATCAAAATTTTATTTTAATATAGGATTTCGCTATATTTTTCTACAAATGAACTTTATCTTAAACTTAATAGAAAAATAAAATAAAAAGATGGGGTCACCTTTCATTTACACTCACAAAGCGAAAGAAGCATACATTTTTGTAAGGTAACTTTTTTTCTGTTGAACTAATAGTAGAAAAAAAGGTAATATCAAAGTAAAAAAAGAACTAAATTACAGAAATCGCTAAAATTTTACAAAAGTTTAGTTTAAGTACAGCTTATTTGAAAATGATAATAAAAAATATTGGTCACCGATGAGTATAAAAAGATATTACAATTTTAATGCCGAAAAATGGCATTTTTGCACCAAAGGGAGATAATTTGGAGCTTTTTCAATGATACATACATTTTAAAAGTCATCTGGGGACAACACAAATTGGGCTTTTTTTTAATGATTTTTG
This sequence comes from Mytilus galloprovincialis, assembly GCF_965363235.1. Lineage (NCBI taxonomy): Eukaryota > Metazoa > Mollusca > Bivalvia > Mytilida > Mytilidae > Mytilus > Mytilus galloprovincialis. The sequence goes on from NC_134839.1 coordinate 99,696,521, forward strand.
TACCATATGATAAAGTAACATCTAATTAAGGTAATAAATAAAATTTGTAAGAAAAAATAACTATTTAATTTGTTTCTGAAATTTTTATACCCTCGAGTCTCTTTATTAAAAAGTACAAAATGCAGCTTCTTGACATATGACACAAAGTTACATCTAAGTAAGATATTCCATGTTGCAGATTTTCAGTTCTTTTGATAATCTTTTCTTTTTACCAAAAAACTTAAAATTGAGAATGGAAATGGGGAATGTGTCAAAGAGACAACAACCCGACCAAATAAAAAACAACAGCAGAGGGTCACCAACAGGTCTTCAATGTAGCGAGAAATTCCCGCACCCGGAGGCGTCCTTCAGCTGGCCCCTTAACAAAATATATACTGGTCCAGTGATAATGAACGCCATACTAATTTCCAAATTGTACACAAGAAACTAAAATTAAAATAATACAAGACTAACAAAGGCCAGAGGCTCCTAATGCGGCGGGGTTAAACATGTTTGTGAGATCTCAACCCTCCCCCTATACCTCTAACCAATGTAGAAAAGTAAACGCATAACAATACGCACATTGAAATTCAGTTCAAGAGAAGTCCGAGTCTGATGTCAGAAGATGTAACCAAAGAAAATAAACAAAATGACAATAATACATAAATAACAACAGACTACTAGCAGTTAACTGACATGCCAGCTCCAGACTTCAATTAAACTGACTGAAATATTATGATTTCATCATATGAACATCAAGCACAATCCTTCCCGTTAGGGGTTTAGTATCATACCATCATAACATATATGAGAAGAACATAACCCGTGTCATGCCAACAACTGTTTTTAGAATAAATGTGTTTAGTTCCGATGCAAAGACCTTATCAGTGACTCAACATTAACGCCAAAATATGCAATCTTTAATGACTTGACAACAGTATCGTAATTATATCCCTTCTTAATAAGTCTATTCAAAGGTTTTGTAAGTTTCTGAGGTGAATACTGACACCTTTGTGCTTTATAAAGAATATTTCCATAAAAAATTGGATGTGAAATACCTAAACGTATTAGAATTTACATCTTTGAAATGTCACACAAGTTGACTGATTCACATATGTTATACTACAAATGGAATCAACAACACATAGTGGGGAGTATATCTATCAAGCAACAGCTTATACCTTTGTTCAAGTATGTCATTTCTTATTATAATCAGTGTGTGATTTAAATATATATAAGGTTATACTGATAATTTTGCCATTGATTACATGTCCATATTTTGTAGTGTTGCCCAGGCATACATTAATCAGAAGAAGCTAGACACAGAAACAAAGATCTTACAAGCTAATGCTGCACAGTTCTCTAAACAAACATTACAATGGTTAAAACTTGTGGAAGATTTCAATACAGCTCAGAAGGTTAGTACATACAAAAAATACAAGAATTTCCATTGGGGGCAATATTATTCATTAAAGATCTTACATTGCACACTTTCTTGCACTGTTTACACAAACTGTATTGTATTTTAAGCTCAGACAGAATCAATTGGTGATATGATGGTCGCAAATTAAGTTTTCTGGTGACACGTAAGCGGAGCCAATAAGTGGATATTTGCAACCATCTAATTACCAAATGATGTTGCAGAACATAAATACAATATTATAATATCCATTCTAATGAAATTGACAGAAAACAACATCAATTTATTATCTGCCCCTGCTACAGTGTTGGTGGAAACTGTCAAATGCAATTCATGCCTGTGAGTAAATAGATAGTAGCAGGTTTCCTTTTAGAACTCATCACAACCAAAACACAACTGAAAAAAACAACACATGAAAAAATATTTCAGTTTAAATGAAAAGATATGTTAAGTTAGAGTATAGATTGTTGAATTTTTCAAATGAATTCTAGTCTAAGATGTATTTTAACTTAAAGAAGTTTAACATTATGCTCCAACAAGATACAGAGTATATATGATGAAGTCATCAACAAAATAAAACTAGAAAAGAAAAAAAGTTTTTAATATTGAATTATCTCCTTTTTGCCATGAGAAACAATAAGTAAAATGCATGGGAAAAATAGGTAAACCAACATTTAATGTCCATTTCAGCCTAATATCAGCCAGGAAAATGTTTGACCATTTTTTAATCCATGTTGATGAATAGTTCAATCTGACATCTTCAAAGTTTGCAATAATATATATCAAAAACTAAAAGTGATCAATTTGTTTTTACAGGAATTAGGTGATGTTGAAAATTGGGCAAAGAGTATTGAGGCAGATATGAGAACGTTATCTAGTGCATTGGAATATGTTTATCGTAAAAGTAAGCAACCTCAGTAACATATATGTAATTTTATTACAATCCAAATATCTACTGAGGCTGTAACCTCAGTCTAATATAATGACGTGCTTGGACTTTCTTTATATATCATTTGATAAATAACATAGATTGTTGTTTCTCTAATTTTTGTGCTATTTTCACATTTCCTGAATGGTGTGAGAAAAATATGTCTCCTCACTAGTGAAAAATCTGTTCTAGGCAAATGATTGGTTGAAATTTAATTGCAATCTTATTAAAATTAAATCTCTCACTCCCAGCGACCAAGCATAAAAAATGAGCGAGTGAGAGATTTAATTTTAATTAGGTTGATTTAATTGTGACGTTTAATTTTCTTGTTTTCTTCTGAATTTTGCTTATTGTGACGTCATGAAAAAAGGCGACCATGTCTGATGACGTCACATCAAAAGTATACAATTTTCCTCAAATCTTTGAAAAGGAAGGATAAAAATCATAAGAGAAACAGATTCCACCACTGCAACTCGTGTATTACGATATTTCTCGACTCTCAACAGTTAAATTTTAATTATTTAAAAAGCTCAGCAAGCCTCACCCTTTAAATATTAAAATTTAACTGTCTCAAGTGGAGAAATATCGTAATACACTTGTTGCAGTTGTGGAATCTATATTTCTTTGCTAGATGTAGTTTGTGGATTAATTTCCCATGAACTGTTTTCATGGACGTTGCATGTTAAGCAATGAAAATCTGCTTAAATTCTGATGCTTTATATTTTGCATAGATAACTTTTCTGTATGCCTTCCAGTCATAGGTACAATACATAACTGTGGTTAAGTTAGTTTATTTTTGTATAGTTCTTACAAGTTTCAAATTCAATCGCGAAGTAGCATGTGTTTATAATTTGTTTCTCCTCTTCATTCAGTGCCTTAGAGTAATTTTCTTTTCTGGATGATAATTGCTAAATATTTATGCATATTCTTTTATTTGGGATGTCTGAATGAAGACTGATTTTAACTTTGAGCATCATTTGCAAATGGGATTTGGTCTTGCTTAAAAAAGATAATAATAATTTTTCTGTCAAGCAGATGATTTTTTCTGTTGAAACATTCTGGAATGGCTTTTTTGAAACTCAAGCAATTTATTAGTCATGTGAAACGAGTGACTCGTGAAAAATAATGTTTATCTAATTCTTGAACCAATGGATGTATATATTATAAACTTAGTCTTCTGTGCACTATATATCATTTTTTTACGCATCCATATTGTATTTAATCATAAAAAAATATTCTCTTGGTCTGCTATGATGTGAAAATATGGCAGCTAATGAATTGTGTTTTCAAGCAGAAGTACTGTTTGTCCCCTTAGTAAACAATCAACAAAGAAGCATTGATATTGAGCATGTGTATATCATGTACAATATAAGATAATAGTTAATTTCAATGACAGATTCATTTTTTTACGATCACTGGATTTTTTTGAGAAAGGTCATGCTAAGTTCACTGCATACAGAAAACATATCGTGAATTGTTTACTGGAAGCAACCATTAAAAAAGTAAATTTCTTCTTAATTTGGACAAATTTTAGAATTTTCTTGAGAAAAAAGTAAATGTACAGAAGTTTTATAATAACTAGTCATTTAGTTTTAAAAACATATGCATCATTTTTTTTTTAATTTAAAGTTTCATATGACTTTAAGAGACAATAATTTGAAATAAAAAAATAAAATTTCACTAATATTGATGGGGAGTTGTGCCCTTAATTCTATTCTCATCTAGTATAAAGAACTGCCACTTCCGAGTGTCTTGGTGGGCTTTACAGAATAATGAGCCCTACAAATAAAGAATAGACAAAACATGGCATAACAGTTATTTATAAGTATACATATCTGACCCTATAACGTTTCAATATAAAAAAAAAACAATGCTCTATCCATTTGTTTTTGTGATTATTACTTTAATTTGGTTTCATGTTTTTATTTTGTAATTTTATCCTATCATAATTTTAACATTCTGTATGTATTCTCTTTTGCTAATTGGAAGCTGCATGTATTTTACTATTAAATGTAGATGTTGATTAAAATAAAACTAATAAATCAATGTAGATATATTTTGTGACATATGTATATAACATATTTTTCAACCCCCCCAAAAATAATAGAGGATGAAAACAAGGAATATTTCAAGGAGACAACAACCTGACCATAGAGAAAAAAAAACAGCCCACACCTAGCAATGGGTCTTCAGTGCAGTAAGAAAATCACCTAGAGGGGGATTTAGCTAGCCCTTTAATAGTAATATATACTAGTTCAGCAAAATGGATCCCTCACAAAACTTTGAAGACTGTTCTGACTAAAGCTTTGTGATTTTTATATGACTTTAAAAAAAATTTAAAATTTGGTTGTATATTGGTATCACGTCGTCAGCGTCATCAGAAGACTGATGATTTCCGGATAATAACTGTAGAATAAAAAAAAAGAAATCAATAAAATTTTAACACAAGGTTTATAACCACTAAAGGGAGGTTGGGATTGATTTTGGGGATTTTGGTCCCAACAGTTTAGGAATAAGGGTCCAAAGAGGGGCACAAATAAGCTTTTTTTCTTGGTTTTCGCACAATAAATTTAGTATAAGTAAATAAAAATCTATGAAATTTAAACACAAGGTTTATGACCACAAAAGGAAGGTTGGAATTGATTTTGGGAGTTTTGGTCCCAACAGTTTAGAAATTAGGGGCCAAAAGGGTCCAAAATTAAACTTTGTTTGATTTCATCAAAGATTGAACTATTGGGGTTCTTTGATATGCCAAATCTAACTCTGTATTTAGATTCTTAATTCTTGGTCCTGTTTTCAAATTGGTCTACATTAAGGTCAAAAGGGTCCAACTTAGTTTGATTTAAACTAAAATTGATTTTTTGGGGTTCTTTGATATGCTGAATCTAAACATGAACTTAGATTTTTGATTATGGGCCCAGTTTTCAAGTTGGTCAAAATCGGGGTCCAAAATTAAACTTTGTTTGACTGCAACAAAAATTGAATATATGAGGTTCATTGATATGCTGAATTTAACCATTATTTAGATTTTTGATATTCAAGCCCCTTTATCAAATTGGATCTAAAGAATCCAAAATTGAACTTTATTTGATTTCATCAAAAATTAAATTCTTGGGGTTCTTTGATATGCTGAATCTAACCATGTATTTAGATTTTGGATATTGGACCATAATAGGTAAATGTTCAATTTTTTTTTTTTTTAAGTTCTTAGACCCCATTCATTCTGTGTAAGAAACCTATTTTGTGTCAACTATTTAATCTCAATCCAAATTCAGAGCTGTATCAAGCTTGAATTTTGTGTCCATACGTGCCTCAACTGGTAAGGGTTCGACCTCTGCAGTCGTATCAAGCTGTTCCCTGTGGAGCATCTTGTGTTTTGCGTCTTTTGTAAGATTTTTCTTAAGAAGTTCTTACCAGGCAAGAATATTTATTTTGATAAACCTTTTACAAGTCAGGAGATATGTCATCTAGCACATTGAATGCAATTCTTAGGTGTATCACATTAGCATAAAACACTACTAAATGTGGAATCATATCAATAAGAAGATGTGGTATGATTGCCAATGAGACATGAATTAAATAGAAAAACCTTGAAATGTTTTGAAATGTCTTATTTCAGGAGTTGATCTGTACATGTTTAACAATCATGTAATTAATGCATGTATATTATAGTGACAATTTTATTCAGACATAAAGTATTTTAAAAATGGCAATTATACTCCTGCTTTGAAGTTTTATCATTTAACTACTGTCAGCAATCCCATGAAATTTTTCTCAGAAAATACAAATCTGAACTCCCTAAAAACAAAGTACTAAGCTGTTATATGGAGGTCAGTTTTTATTAATGGAGGAAGCCAGATTCCCCAGAAAGAACCACATACATTGGGTAGCAAAACAAACAATCCTAGTCAATTAAGATTTGAGTCAAACGTTCCTGGGACTTTGGACTCACAACCTCAGTGATGACAGGCTAGTGATACAGTATATGAACTACTTAGACAACTTGGCCACCAGTAGCTCACAGCTTTCAAAACAATTTCAATTGTTTTATTTATATTATTGACCATTTGTGAAAGTCTTTAAAAGAAACAAATACACAAGAGTTCATTTATAGGTTCAAAACAGGAGGGTTTCTTATCGTCGAGTTGCAAGTTGCGAGTTAAGATAGTCGAGTTGCAAGTTGCAAAAGTCGAGTAGCGAGTTAAAAAAGTCGAGTTGCGAGTTACAAAAGTCGAGTTGCGAGTTACAAAAGTCGAGTTGCGAGTTACGAAAGTCGAGTTGCGAGTTAAGAAAGTCGAGTTGCGAGTTACAAAAGTCGAGTTGCGAGTTAAGAAAGTCGAGTTGCGAGTAACAAAAGTCGAGTTGCGAGTTAAGAAAGTCGAGTTGCGAGTTAAGAAAGTCGAGTTGCGAGTTACCAAAGTCGAGTTGCGAGTTAAGAAAGTCGAGTTGCGAGTTACAAAAGTCGAGTTGCGAGTTACGAAAGTCGAGTTGCGAGTTACAAAAATATTTTTGAGGATTGATTCACATTTGATAAACAAAGCATGCATGTGTTAGTGATAAATTTGTCCTGGTAAAATATGTCTGGGCGGACAAATATTACTAGTATAAAAAGTCCATGGTTACAGAATTTACTAGTATATTTAGTCTGATGTTAGTAATAGATCTATATATCCCCAGACTAATTTTTCTAGGTAATCATGTCCTATAAAATCCTATAATAAATTTAATTACATTTAAACCATGGAAATTTAGATGTTATGTTTTAGTTCTGTTTAAGAGTTGCATAGTTATATTTTTGATACAATTTATGTCCCCAGACTAATTTTCCTAGGAAATCATCCCCGCCACATTATGTATGTATGTGCCTGTCCCAAGTCAGGAGCCTGTAATTCAGTGGTGGTCGTCTGTTTATGTGTTACATATTTGTTTTTCGTTCATTTTTTTTTATATAAATAAGGCCGTTAGTTTTCTCGTTTGATTTGTTTTACATTGCCATTTCGGGGCCTTTTATAGCTGACTATGGGGTATGGGCTTTGCTCATTTATGAAGGCCGTACGGTCACCTATAGTTGTTAATTTCTGTGTCATTTTGGTTTCTTGTGGACAGTTGTCTCATTGGCAATCATACCACATCTTCTTTTTTATATAATACGAATAACGTCGTTTATTTGGACCAAACTTATGATGACACTGAACAATATTGAAAGCAAATGGCAAATGGCACGCAATAAATCGGGCCTTCTTTATATACTAGCAGTTCGGAGTCAAACGTACGAGTGACACACGACTGTTGTGCGACAGTCGTTCGACAGTGGCACGACAGTGACACGACGGTAGCACGCATTTTCCATGACATGAAAATCTGAAAAATAGACCCAACAACTCACATTTGTCGTACGACAGTCGCACGACTTTCACAAGACTCACTTGCGACAAACCCACGACAGTACAATTACAATTCTTTTTTCCTGTACTGTACCCATCGTGGAACCATCGTAGACATGTCGTAGCTGATGTGACCTCTCGAAATATTTTTTTGATATTTGATTTTGCACGACAGTGCCACGACAACTTTTTTATCGATCTTCCACGACAAAAAATCGTACGATCTGTTGTGATCGGGGCTTTACATTTCGAATATCTCTATGGACGTCATGGCAGTATGGCCGTTACGTCCTGCATCGGGTGTTATTACCATAGTATCATCCTTTGTTTCCCGAATATGGAACGATCCAAATTGAATTCTTCAGGGGCGGATTTAGGCGGGGGCGTGGCGGGAGTGCGCCCCCCACCTAAAATTTGCAAAGCATGGGTTGTCCTCAGCTCAATAAAGTATCTGAACAGACGACGAATATTAATCTCGTCGCATTGCATCTGTTTTAACATTCAAAGAAGTATATAAAACAGTAAGTTTAACAGAATCAACGTGATTACTAATAAACTGACCTACGGTTTATTTATAAGTTCTATAAATATATTATACTTCATCGCGGTACTGCGTTTGGTGAAAAAAATATCATAGGTTTTTAGCAGTTCAAGTAAAACAATGTGACATGGTAGTTGCGGATTTTATAAACAATTGCTTTGATAAGTTCAAAAACAACCCTACCTCACTTTCCCAAAGAAGTAGGCGAAAGTGCCCTACCTGCGGTTGGGTTGGTTATTTCATTATGGCACGGCCAAGAAAACAGTCCTGTTTAAATTCTTTCTTAATGAAAGGTAGGAATACTGGTTCAGGCGAAGGGTTCGTTTATTAATTTGTATCATTGTTTAACATCTCTGTATGATATCAATATATGTTTCTCACTTTCAACCTGTAAAGCATGCATAAACGGTGAAGGCCCCCAACCCGTACTACCGTATTACATAGGATCCCACGAAAATAAACATATCTTCGCAAGGACCTCATTCTGCTTTTACTGGTTTGCGGTAGAAATGTATATAAAAAGTTTGACATGACCTCCGGAAATAGAAGAAAAAAAAAATTAAGAAAAGACAATTAAAAATCGCTGGCAAAAGTAGAAATTCTTGTTTTCAAAATCTTATATTGGTCGGTGAGCTATTATTGAGTCAATGAATAGAAGCTCGCAGATTTCTTGTTAATAATTTATGCGGGTTTAGCTTGAAACTTAAATTTCTCGCTAATTTTACCACAAAATATTTATTTCTCGCCACGCTTGGCAAGATATCTACATTGCACCCTCTCTAGAAGAATATTTCAATAATTTCGATAATAATGCCTCCAAAAAAAAAATTCAGTTTGCGCCCCCCTAACCGAAAATCCTGGATCCGCCCTTCTTCTTAGAAAACTAACGGAAACCGTTTTACTAATTAATTCATAATTGACAATCTCAAACGTGTGAACACTATATATTTTTAAACCTAAGTGACTAAATTACCCAATACCCAGGAGGAATACTTTAAAAAAAAATCTTATTCACGATGTAGCACTAAACATTTTAAATTTTCCAATTAAACTTACCTGTAAAATGGCGCAAATGTAGTTTTTACAATAGTATCTTTGATGGCTACATGTATAGACCAAAGAATAAAATCGGGGAATGAGTCAAAGAAACAGCAACCCAACCAAAATATGCAATTCAACCGAAGGCCATTTGGTCTTCAACACAGCGAGAAATCACACACCTAGAGGGAGCCCCAAGCAGGCCCCGAAACACAGTGTTATATATCGTTAGATCAAGAATATTTACGCCATTCTATGCTCCTAAATATAAAGATGAACCAAAATAAAAAAAATATACAAGAGCAACAAAGGCTAAAGGTTCCTGACTAAGGTCAGACACAAAAATGCAACGGGTTTAAACTTGTTTTATGCACGCACATCATTTCCCCTGCATCTCTAGCCAATGAAGACATATATAATTTTAACGTCCACAATTTTGAGTGTCACTGCCAAAGAATAAATTTTGCGGTCCCTAACGATTATTGCCAGGCTCGGCAACTCGACTTTCGTAACTCGCAACTCGACTTTCTTAACTCGCAACTCGACTTTCTTAACTCGCAACTCGACTTTCGTAACTCGCAACTTGACTTTCTTACCTCGCAACTCGACTTTCGTAACTCGCAACTCGGCTTTCGTAACTCGCAACTCGACTTTCGTAACTCACAACTCGACTTTCTTAACTCGCAACTCGACTTTCGTAACTCGCAACTCGACTTTTTTAACTTGCAACTCGACTTTCGTAACTCGCAACGCGACTTTCTTAACTCGCAACTCGACTTTCTTAACTCGCAACTCGACTTTCTTAACTCGCAACTCGACTTTCGTAACTCGCAACTCGACTTTTGTAACTTGCAACTCGATACTCGCAACTCGCAACTCGATACTCGACAACAAGTGAATCTCTCAAAACAGATGGCAAACAATATTTTCAAAGTTTTGATATTTCAAATAACAGTTTCAAGGTCGTAAGAATTATTGACAAATTTACTGTATATATCTCTACCTTGTTTTAACAAAACACTGATAACTACAAGTAAAAGGATAAGAACAGCACCAAGACAAAGAAAATCAATATTTGCTATAAACCTAGAAAAACAAAGACATAAACACAGATTCTAATATGAAGTGCTTCATTCGCTTTATGAATAAAGCCATGCTCTAAATCCAATAAAATTTCTTTGCACATGCGTATATTGACTACTGAAGAATAATAAATTTTATCAAATTGGCATGCATTTAATATATTTGATTAACTTAAACACTTCAAACCTCTTAAATGATGTACATGTTGTTACTAATTCATTGATTATGACTGTAACGTGTTACAATTCGAAATTGATATATTTGACCTAGATACGGCAACCGTTCATGCTGGCTGTTCACAGTTTGTTTGCTTGTTAACAAACAAAAAAGGGAGGTTCATGGAAGAGCCTACACAAACGCTCTATGCTTATACACATGGTACATAGAAATTACCTTAATTGTCCTAAATACAATCTAAATGATTGATTACTCACTATCGCTGAGGCAAAAATAATCACTACCCATGTTAAAAATACAATAAAGTATAGCTTGCATCAATTATTTCTTAAATAGAAGCAGATAAATAGAAATACATAGCACAACAACAGACAAGAACTAAAACTAAAGATCATCATTATTTTACTTTTCAGGTGACTGATATAAACCAAAGCCAGCTTAAGTAAGCTTGTTACCTTGAAAGAGTGGGCACTGTATATTGGTTATATTGATGTTAAACTTTTTAATGGACTTTTAACAAAATATTGACATGCTGCTCTGTTGTTCCATAACCAGTCTTTTTTTTCTTCAATTAAATATATATTATTAAAAAATATGTTAATTTATTATTGATTACAGTTCTTAAAACATATATATTATAGACTTTCATTACAAAGTAAATGTATTGTATATACTTTATGTTTTAAAGATAAGATAAGAAGATGTGGTATTTATTGTTTACCAATGAGACAACTCTCCACCAAAGACCAAATGATGTAGAAGTTAACATCTATAGTAGTACAATTTAGTCTTCGATATGAGCAAAAACACATGCCATATAGTGAGCAATGAAAGGTTTCAAAAGGACAAAAGTAAAAACAATTCAAATGAGGAAACAAACAGCCTGATTTAGTACATAACTATTAAGGAAAAACAAATATGATACATGCATACCGGAACAAAGAAATTACAGGCTCCTGATTTGGGTCAGGCACATAATGAATGTGGCAGAGTTAAACATGTTTGCTGATACCAAAACTATCCCCTAGCCTTGGACTGGTGAAACAGTACATAATGAAAACAAACTATGAAAATCAGTTGAAAAGGGCTTATAACTCATCAGATCCATACTAAGTTTTAAATTATAAATGTACAATGAAAATTATAGTATCTTATGATAAACCTATGTTAATTTTATAAATCATACCACAACCAAAAATCAAATAAGTTCAATCAAATTAATTTTATCTTTTACATTAAATTTCTCAAGATGAATGATTTCAATGAAACAGTTTCATAATAAAAAAAAAAAACTGGCATGCTATAGATGATATCTCCTAAATAAAACAATAGTAGACAATAAAAGACATGTTTTTAAGTGAAACTTATTTATGGTCGCAAAAAGATGTTGATACCTTATGCTACAAAGTTTTTGACTGTCATATGTCCATTATCCTTTAACTCATTTTCATTTATTATTGATTGCTAGGAATAAAGTTTTTTTGTCATATGAAATACTCGGATTATCAAATTTGGTAAATAGATGTGATCATTGAAAGGTGTACATGTCTGACTGGCAGGTTTCATCTGACCTTGACCTTTATTTTATGGTTCATTGGACAATGTTTAGTTTTTATACGACCGCAAAATTTGAAAAATTTTTCGTCGTATATTGCTATCACGTTGGCGTCGTCGTCTGCGTCGTCGTCGTCGTCGTCGTCGTCATCGTCCGAATACTTTTAGTTTTCGCACTCTAACTTTAGTAAAAGTGAATGGAAATCTATGAAATTTAAACACAAGGTTTATGACCACAAAAGGAAGGTTGGTATTGATTTTGGGAGTTTTGGTCCCAACATTTTAGGAATAAGGGGGCCAAAAAGGGCCCAAATAAGCATTTTCTTGGTTTTCGCACTATAACTTTAGTTTAAGTTAATAGAAATCTATGAAATTTTGACACAAGGTTTATGACCACAAAAGAACGGTTGGGAATGATTTTGGGAGTTTTGGTTTCAACAGTTTAGGAATTAGGGGCCAAAAAAGGGCCCAAATAAGCATTATTCTTGGTTTTCGCACAATAACTTTAGTTTAAGTAAATAGAAATCTATGAAATTTAAACACAAGGTTTATGACCATAAAAGGAAGGTTGGGTTTGATTTTGGGAGTTTTGGTCCCAACAGAATAAGGGGCCCAAAGGGTCCAAAATTAAACTTTGTTTGATTTCATCAAAATTGAATAATTGGGGTTCTTTGATATGCCGAATCTAACTGTCATGACTGTGTATGTAGATTCTTAACTTTTGGTCCCGTTTTCAAATTGGTCTACATTAAGGTCCAAAGGGTCCAAAATTAAACTTAGTTTGATAGTGACAAAAAATGAATCAGTTAGGTTCTTTGATATGCTGAATCTAAAAATGTACTTAGATTCTTGATTATTGGCCCAGTTTTCAAGTTGGTCCAAATCGGGGTCCAAAATTAAACTTTGTTTGATTTCATCAAAAATTGAATAAATGGGGTTCTTTGATATACCAAATCTAATTGTGTATGTAGATTCTTCATTTTTGGTCCTGTTTTCAAATTGATCTACACTAAAGTCCAAAGGGTCCAAAATTAAACTTAGTCTGATTTTACAGCTTTTACATTAATGCTAGCAAGACAAATCTTTGTTTGGCTTGCTTGCTTTGTTTGTATCAGTGATTGCTCAAGCATGGTAATTAAGATAGGTGGGGCTTCAGCTTGTATACATCATACTTAGATTTTATTGGACGTTATGTCTGAGGTTAAGGATACTTAATTTTAAAACATCACATGACAAATACACTTTTTTCTTGTATGAGGCTGAGAAACTGGCCTTCAACATTAATTGACTTAATATTGTTTTTATAACATATCAATCTATTAGTTCAGTCAGTTATTTCCATGGCTGTCCTTCGATTATGCAACTCCAGAAAATATTCTAAAAAATGGGAAACAATTGTATTGAAAAGAGAAAATCGAGTGCACCTTTTCTTATGTTAGGGTGTGTTTGAGATGAATATTTTGTCTTGAAAATGTACAAAACAAGAGTATTTGATACATCATCTCGCTTCAGACTCTATCATTTTATATAGCAAAGCTACAGGTTGACTTTACAACATAAAAAAATCACAGTACTAAAAGATGAAATATAGGGGTCAAGTGAAATACCTATCCAATGGATCACAAAATCAGAGTGGGTGTGTTCGAATAGCTATTTTACTAAAAGTGCTTGACGACAGTCTTTAAGTTGGATCTCTGAAAAAAAAAATGTCTTCCGTTTCTACGATTGTGAAAATGAACAGATAATTTCGACGAAGTAGAAGCCTGTCTTTATTGTATTTTTACAGGTAAGGAAACATGTTAGAATATGTGTCATGTGATGTTTTAAAATTTAGTGTCCTTAACCTCCAACATAACGTCCAATAAAATTTAAGTATGATGTATACAAGCTGAAGCCCCGTCTATCTTAATTACCATGCTTGAGCAAACATTGATACAAACAAAGCAAGCAAGCCAAACAAAGATTTGTCTTGCTAGCATTAATGTAAAAGCTGTAACAAAAATTGAAATCTTGGGGTTCTTTGATATGCTGAATCCAAAAATGTACTTAGATTTTTTATTATGGGCCCAGTTTTCAAGTTGGTCCAAATCAGGATCTAAAATTATTATATTAAGTATTGTGCAATAGCAAGTCTTTTCAATTGCACAGTATTGCGCAATGGCAAGAAATATCTAATTGCACAATATTGTGAAATAGCAAATTTTTTTTTAATTAGAGTTATCTTTCTTTGTCCAGAATAGTAAGCAAGAAATATCTAATTGCAAAATATTGTGCAATAGCAAGATTTTTTTTTAATTGGAGTTATCTTTCTTTGTCCAGAATCAACTTAAATCTTTGTTATATATACAATATACAATGTATATTCACTTTTTACTACCAACTGATAAATTAAAATAATCTTTACCATTCAGTGATAACAAGCAGTTTTTTTACATTTTAATACTTTATGATGTATTTAAATGAGTAGTTATTGTTGCAAACTCCATTAGTAATTTTAATTGAGATTAGTTTTGGAATAAGGGAAAGGGGGATGTGATTAAAAATATTGGGTTCAATTTTTCTCATTTGAAATTTCATAAATAAAAAAGAAAATTTCTTCAAACATTTTTTTGAGAGGATTAATATTCAACAGCAAAGTGAATTGCTCTAAGAGAAAACAAAAATTTTAAGTTCATTAGAACACATTCATTCTGTGTCAGAAACCTATGCTGTGTCAACTATTTAATCACAATCCAAATTTAGAGCTGAATCCAGCTTGAATGTTGTGTCCATACTTGCCCCAACCGTTCAGGGTTCAACCTCTACGGTCGTATAAAGCTACGCCCTGCGGAGCATCTGGTTGTTGTTTGGTCTATTTCTCAGATACTATAAGCAATAGAGTAACTATATTTGGTTATAAAATGATTGCAAAATGTATATTTCAGGGTTCATTTGACCTTGACTTCATTATACAACTGCACAAATTTTTAGTCGTATATTGGTATCACATCATCGTCGTCGTCCGAAGACGGATGGTTTCCGGATAATAACTTTAGTAATTAGTAAATAGAAATCCATAAAATTTTAACACATTGTTTATAACCACAAAAGGATTGATTTTTGGGGTTATGGTCCCATCGGTTTAGGAATTAGGGGCCAAAGGGGCCCAAAACATACATTTATCTAGTTTCAGGACAATAAGTTGTGTACAAGTATTTCAATTACTCTGAAATTGTACCACAATATTTATACCATTAAGTAGAAGGTTTGGATTTATTTTAAGGGTTATGGGGCAAACAGTCTAGGAATTTAGGGCCAAAAACAAGCATTTTTGAAGTTTCTGGACAATAACTTATGTTTAACTGTATGGATCTCTCTGACATTGTACCACAAGGTTCCATATAATGAAGGGAAGGCTTGGTGTCAATTTTGGGTTTAAATCCCTGAACATTTAAGAATAAGGGGCCAAAA
The DNA here is from genome assembly GCF_965363235.1 of Mytilus galloprovincialis. Taxonomy (NCBI): domain Eukaryota; kingdom Metazoa; phylum Mollusca; class Bivalvia; order Mytilida; family Mytilidae; genus Mytilus; species Mytilus galloprovincialis. Next base: position 99,712,075 of record NC_134839.1, read on the forward strand.
AAGGACCAAAAAGAAGCATTTTCTAGTTTACAGACAATAACTTGTGTTTAAGTGAATGGATCTCTCTGAAATTATACTACAAGGTTTCTTACTACAAAGGAAAGGCTGGAATTGAGTTTTGGGGTTCTTGCTCCAAGGGGGGTTTTAATAAGTGAAGGGCCAAAAAAGGGATTTTTGTAGTTTTCAGTCAAAAACTTGTGTTTAAGTGTATAAATATCTTTGAAATTATACCACAAGTTTTCAAACTACAAAGGGATGGTTATAGGGGGTAATGAATCAAATCATTAAGCAATTAGGGGCAAAAAAGGGGGGAACAAGGGTTTTTCTGGTTAAAAGACAATTTAGAAAATTTAAAAGCAGTGTAAGGGAGGTAATCCAATTCCAATTACGGCACTTCCATGAAAGCATGCAAAGCAAACCATTGATCAACTTGCTTGCTATGTTTGTTTGGGTGTTTGTAAACAACAGGTAGGTAGTTTTTTTACTATATACTGGAATTTGATTGGGCAGTAAACATTAACTTCAATTCATGTCCAATCAAACCCCAGTATATATTGAAACTCAGCCTACCTATTGTTTGCAAACATAGCAAGCAAGTTGATCAAAGTTTTGTTTTGCATGCTTTTATGGAAGAGCTTTAAAATTTAAAGAATACTGTTATATATATGTTTGATAACTTGATTACCTCCCTTACACTGCTTGAAAATTATGTTAAAGGAAGTGATAATTGTCTTGAGATGTGTAGCTGTAAATTTATTTTTAGAAGTTATTGTTAATTAATATTATTTTAACCAACACTGTAAGTTATTTTATATTTTAATACTTTATTTAATGAGTAGTTATTGTTGCCAACTTAATTAGAAATTTGAATTGAGATTATTTTCTGGAATAAGGGATTGGGGGAGGTGAAAAAATGGGGAGGGGTGGGGTGTAAAATTTTTCTCATTTCAGATTTCAGAAATTAAAAAGAATTTTTCTTCAAATATTTTTTTTTGAGGGGATTTATATTCAAGTGACAACAGCATAGTGTATTGCTCAAAAGCAAAAGATTTTTTCTTATTTTCGTTAGACCACATTCATTCTGTGTCAACTATTTGATTACAATCCAAATTCAGAGCTGTATCAAGCTTTAATGTTGTGCTCCAACTGTTCAGGGTTCAACCTCTGCAGTTGTATAAAGCTGCTCCATACAGAGCATCTGGTTTCTATTATGCAATTATGATATAAATTTAAGTAAGCATGTGCATTTTGTTCAACTGTACTAAATATACTATAAGTGATTAAAATTCTATAACAAGGGCGTCAATGCTATGCTTACCTCGGTTAAATATCTTTAAAAAGTTGTAAAGAAATTAAAATATCAAAGGTCTGCTGTCAACACCAAATTCTTTAAATAACAAAAAAAACATTGAACAGGCAAAAGTAGCAGGGTTAAATATGTTAAACCCCAACCAAGACTTAAATATGCTACTTCTGGTGGTGGTATCAATATTTGATTAGGTCACTTTAACTTTTGAGGTAGCAAGTCGGATTGAATTAAAGTGAATGAATTTTGGTAAGAGTAGTATTAGATTCAGTACATTTCATTTCCCTGGAGATTATTTGGCCTTGCTCCCTCAGTTTACAAGGAAGTTTTTGCATACTAATACATGTTGTGTGTTGTCATTTAAATTTTTAACATTTTCATTATAGGATTTATATATTTAAATCACATATACTGGTAAGTTTTAATATATAAATCCACTAAGCATTTGTTTGCAACAGTCCTAAGTCAGGAGTCTTATGTTCAGTAGTTGTCGTTTGTTGATGTGGTTCATAAGTGTTTTCATTTTCTCATCACTTGGCATCTGGTGTTGGGCGTCGTTGTTAACTTTTTACATTTTGAACTTCTTCTAGAGAACCACTGAATGGAATGGAACCAAACATGCCATGAACGTTCCTTATGAGGTGCTGACCAAGTGTTAATACTTTGTAGCGGATCCATTATCAAAGATGGCCGCCACCTGGGGGACATATTTAACATAGGACCCTATTGGAAATGCATACAAATGTCTTCATATAGAGAACAACTGAATGGAATGAAACCAAACATAGCATGAATGTTCCTTATGAGGTGCTGACCAAGTGTTGTTACTTTGTAGGCGATCCATCTTCCAAGATTGCCACCAGTGTGGGACTTAGTTTAACATAGGACCCTATGGGAAATACATACAAATGTCTTCTTTTAGAGAACCACTGAATGGAATGAAATCAAACATAGCATGAATGTTCAAGAGGTGCTGACCAAGTGTTGTTACTTTGTAGCCGATCCATCTTCCAAGATGGGGGACTAAGTTTAACATAGGCCCCTATTGGAAATACAGACAAATGACTCCTTTTAGAGAACCACTGAATGGAATGAAACCAAACATAGCATTAATGTTTCTAATGAGATGTGGACCAAGTGTTGATACTTTGTTGCTGATCAATCATCCAAGATGGCTGCCAGCAGGGGACTTAGTTTAACATAGGACCCTATGAGAAATAGATACAAATGTCTTCTTTTAGAGAATCACTGAATGGAATGAAACCAAGTACAGCATGAATGTTCTTTATGAGGTGCTGACCAAGTGTTGTTACTTTGTATCCGTTCCACCATCCAAGATGGCTGCCAGCTGGCTCTAGTTTATATAGATTACACTGTTGGATTTCCCATTTGAATGGTTTTATACTAGTCATTTCTGGGACCCTTTATATCTTGCTGTTTGGTGTGAGCCAAGGCTCCGTGTTGAATACCATACTTTGACCTATAATGGTTTACTTTTACAAATTGTGACTTGGATGGAGAGTTGAATCATTGGCACTCATACCACATCTTCTTATACCTAATGAAAACCTCCCTTAGTTTTCAACCAAGATCCTGGAGAATTTATAAAATGTTTACATACAATTTGATTTTGTGAACCTATCATTGTTAAGTTGTTTACAATTATTTTGCAATGTTCAATTCAAATTACATTGCAAAGTGATATAACTCCAGTAAAACTAATACATCAGCCTGAGTTTTGAACTCACTCAAGTCATTGCTGACACACCGGTAAACCTATGATATAGAATTCATAAACATCCTACCAGAAATATAAATATGAGACGGCTTACAATGCAATTTTAAATAATATTTCCAAGGGACATAACTATATTTTTTTTTAGGTGATCAGTGCTGATGTTTAAAAATGCTCATGAACCCTGGGAAACAAGTAATACTTAAAAGTCCCTGTATAGAAACTCCATCTGTTACTCTTCAAATAATGATTATATATTATCAAATGTGGGTCAGCAACAACAAAAATGGTACAAATTAGTATTTCAAAATAAAGGGATCCCAAAGAACTGTCAAGTGTAAATACAACATTAAAGGAAGATTTATTTATTTTTAATTATTAGATGGTTAAATTTCAATATAACAATAACAAACATTCAAAAATACAATAAACCACAAACAAACATTTCTCAACTTTTCATTATTGATCATATTTATTTTACATTTTAAATGTCACTTATCCGATCATATATTCTTTGTAATATAATTTTTTACAAATTATTGACTGCACAGTAATGTAAACCAAATTATTCTACTTTGCTAGTACTACATGAATAATTCATCTTTAAGCATATGACAATTTTCAAAAATAATCTAAAGTCAATGTTATCTCTGTAAAATGAATTACATATCTAAAGTCATGTATTCAATATACATGTAGTGATTTACTTTAAATTAACTTCCAATAAGCTTTTATTACACAGTTCTCCAGAAAAAGAAATCAAAATTGATTCTTCTTTGAAAGATTTTTAATTGAATTCTGTTTACATTTTAAAAAAAACAGGACTTTGTATTAATTGTATATTACTTTTTTCCACTTTGAATTTAAAACCTAATTTTCATCAAAGTTTATTAATCAAAAACCAGTTAAAATTCCTATAAAAATAGTGTGTGATTAGAAGGTGATTAATTATCGCCACCTGGACCTTCAGTTATACTAGCTTTTATAATATGTGAAATAACATTCAGTCTGTTGCACAGTAACTCTTTCTGCTTCAGGAGACTTTCTTCCAGTTGCTTGGCCTGCTCAATCATCTTATCTAATCGTGTTGGACACAACTTCTCAAAGTTTTCACTTTCACTAAAAAAAAAATTAACATCGCTTTGAAAATAAAAGGTTTAATTTGTTTTCAAAATACCAATGTAGGAACCTATGTCAATAATAAAACATTTTCTTTGAACTTCCCTTAACCATTAAAAATTAAAGGATTTTTATTCTAAGTTGCTCTATTGCTGGGATGTCTAATACTATGGTTTTAACTGACCAATCAAATCAGGTTTTGATTGGACAAACAATTTATGGAATTATAACCTTCTGTGTACCATTTATATCATGTTCCATTAGCTCTAACTGCAGATAAACAGAACCTTTAAGAGAATGCTAAAAAATGTTTAAAATCAAAATTATGAGTTGAAATCTACAGTTATGCAATGTTATGTATTAAGCAAGTTCATAGCTTTCAACAAAAACAAAGACCTTTAGGTATTTTGACTTTTAAAAGGTTAATACTGATTCTTCCATAAGAAGAGGTTGAAACAACCATTATTGTTTATATCTTTGTCCCTGGCCTTTATTGATAGTTGTTGTATTGGTGAGCTGAGCATTCCACATCCTCTTATTTTTATAAAACTCAGAAACACCATAATGATCTATGGTGAGCTCAACTAGCATGGTAGTTTGTGTATCAGAATAATTTGTATGAGTAAATTGACATGTCTAGTAACCTTTTGAGTTTGCATGTTAAAAACCCTTAGTGTCTGTCTTCTAGAACAAGGTTTTCATTCTTATACATCATTTATATCAATTGAAATTCAAAAGATGTAGACATTACCTAAAAGTTTCAGCCCACTGTTTATGTAGCATTTTACTATCTTGTCCAAGATCTGAAAGTAAACAAAGTTACATGATAATCATATTTTAACTCAAATTATCCTTTTATATTTTTTTATATTGATATATATATATCATTTTCTTAATTATGCACAAAGAGTTAAAAGAGGTAATTATTAAAGTTTGTTCTTATCTTTTCATATCTTATTCTTAAAGACCTATTCCCTCCCTCTCCTCCTTCCTTCCCCACCCTTTTTCCATTCACATTTTTTTAATAAAATCAATCTTCAAGTCTAACTTTGGGAATAAATTGCTATACAAAATATAAACAGAGACTTATAAAACCAAAACCAAAAGTTGTTTTTTTCATCACTACAGTCTTAATTTTATATACTAATTTATTTTTGTGCATCCCTGATAATTGGTGCTTTTATGTAAAATGTATGTCGCACATAATTTTCATGAATATATTCATTGTTTAAACCTGTGAAACATAATTGAACATCATGAATTATATTTTATTAATGACAAACTTAATTTCAGTTAAAAATAAATTATTTTATTGAATATTCCCTTTATATATTAATCAAATAAAACATATCTGACAGAGATATTGTTTTATTTAAGTATCTTTTTGCTTTCTGTCTACCATGTTTCCAACATTAAATTAATATATTCAACAGTAACACTGTTTCTTCTTGTTTTCCAACATTTGCTCTGGCTTTTATGAAATACAAAATATCACATGATAAAACGTTCAGAAATAATCATTAATTCTTGGACAAGGCATTTTGCCATTATATTATTCCCAGATTTTTTTGTCACAATGCACATATCACATTGTTTTAAATGCTACATACAACATGTACAGGGACTGTCTCAAAACATAAATCATATAATTATGTTACCATAATACTTGATATTAATAAACTTTCTCGTAAAAAAAATATATGTTTAGTCCAATTTTGCTGTATTTTGAATTAGGTTAACCTAAATATAAATTTTTAATGAAGAATAATTTTCTTGCTTGAATGCAGATTTTGGCAAAGCCACAAAATCAAATATCTATAAAAATACTATTTAGAAATTTTTGTAAAATTGGAACCCAGGAAAATAAATTAGACAACAGAATATGACATCAGTTTATATGAACAGGCAGAGAGATCTCTGGAGAATTACCTTGTACAAGTTCTGCCATACACATCATTGACCTGTCTTTGGGATCTTCATTAAACTGAGACAGACCTTGTAGAGATGGTTCACAGTGAATAGCCTCTGCTTCATAATGTTCTTGGTACTCAGATTCTGCCTCAAGTTCTGAACCTGTAATGTCAAAGTGCATAGTGACTTTTTCCATGTTTTGATTACATATCTGTTACAAGTTTGTAAAATACTCCCCCCCCCCCCCCGCAAAAAAAAAAACAAAAAAAAAACTTTTCAACACAAATCACTGGATAAGAAAAGATATCATGGGCCTGACAATGTAATGGAAAGCATTTTTAAGGGTGTACATACCTTTTCATCCCAACTTTCTGTTATTATGATAACAGAATATGCCAAGAAAACCTAAATTAATTGAAAATTATCAAAACGGTTCAGCAATAAATAACCCAAAAAAATCAATAAAAGGGAGATAATTTCTAAACGGAATGATGAAATCCTACAAAAATCCATCTGGTAAAATTCATGATGAGGTCTATCAATGGTTAAAATTGGATATTGATAACTCCAATAGAAGCGGTAGGAAGGCGTGCAAATGCTGGAAGAAAAATAAACAAAAAAACATTAGAAAAACAATAGGCGAGGAAAGATCTGAAATATAGTCCATTTATTAGGTTTGGTTGGAAGAATATATAATCTGTAATTATTACATGTTGGATTGTCAAATCATACAAATTTTAAAAAAGTAACTTGCTTTACTTATAACAGGCTCTTTTTATACATATTCTCTAAAGATTGATAGCTCTGATTTGAAAGCTGTAGGCTGAGTTGATTACACAAAGTATCATATTATCCTTGTTGAGTGTTGTATTTAATGGCTCATCATAGTTCTGTTTCCCAATTCAATAAATTAAGAAAACATTATATTTCTAAAAGTAAAATTTGTTCAGAAAAATAAAAATTTGTTGAATGTGTTCCTGCTAAGTAATAAGTGTTTAAACATCAGTTTTATTTCTACCAGGCATTTTCAAAAATGAATGCTTCTCAAAAAGAGTTATCTTATTTTATGATTTAGCTCATGAAGATTGTTTAACTATTTGGTTTACATACTTTAGCCACATCATTAAAAAAATTAGGAAATTCCTGAATTCTATGAAATTATATTAATTTGAGGGGAGATAATCTAATTCAATAAGTTGAGTTTTTTTTTTTTGTAAAGTACCAATTTTTTCACAAAACATATCTTTTTAACATCCCACTTTAAACAAAGATAACTTTGTAGGTATGTGTAACAATTAACCAAAGAATAAATTTTCAACTGTTTTAACAAAATCCAATTTTTAGTGTTATCTAAAACTAACCTATTATAATGCATCCATCTGATTATCAATCAAATTTTTCCAAGATTGAACACTGTCGGAGTTGATTTTGCAAAATTTCACTGATACACATTGAACATATATCTACTCGTGTTTAACTATCAAATTTTACCTGGCTTTTGATGAGGTGTACATTTCAAACAAATATATAGTGAAGCCAAAGATGGTCGAGTGGTCTAGCGGGTCGGATACAGTTCAGACAATTTGGTGTCACGATATCTCAGTAGCATGAGTTCGAATCCCTGCGAGGGCAGAACAAAACATTTGCGAAAGCAAATTTACAGATCTATATTTACATTGTTGGGTTGATGTTTAGACGAGTTGTATATATACATATATATATCTTTACCTTCTTGTGCATCATGTTTCTGTTGTCCATGTTGACTTGAGGTCAGTGGTATGTCTGGAGTAGCTGGACATAAAAAGCCATCTTTCTATTAAAGAAATAAAAACCAATGTTAATCTGTTTTGATAAAATAATATCACTGAAGCTTACTTCAAATTGAGATGAAAAGGTTACATCATTTAAAAATTGCAGTTTGTAAAAAAAAAAATAATATTATTTCATTTTAGTTATGTCACCCGATCGACAATGTTGGGTGACATATTGCTTTTTCTCTGTTTCTTTTTCTGTATTATTATTATTCATCCACCTATTTTGTTAGGCAGTTTTCTCAGAGCCAATGGAACCAATCTTGATGAAAGTTAACTATAATGAGGAACACAAAATTTCGGGTTGCAGTAGGTCTCAAGAACATAAAAAATGGCAACCGTTACCATGGAAACGGAACAAATGTGAAAAAATCAAGTTTTTGGTTTTGGTGAATTATTTGGACATAATTAAACTTAGAATCATTATATTTTAATACAATGTAGGTGCCCAGCATATACTGGTTTTGGATGATTTTGGCAATCATTGGAACTACTATGTTGCCATGGAAACTACACCAAAAATTTCAAAAATATCAAAATGCTCCAAATTTTTTGAAACTCCATAGTAACGATGAGCAACATTGGTAGATGTGGAATTTGGCGTTGGAATTTCGAAAATGTCTGCTGTTACCATGGAAACAATGCAAAACAGGTCAAAATGATTCAAAAACCTTAAAGTGGCATTTACTTTCTTAAAATGGTAGGTCAAATTGATCGAAACTTTGATGGTATGGTCCCTCCCATGTACCAATGTGGTATATGCCATTAAATTTTGGGAATGGTCTCTGTTGCCATAGGAACCATCACAAATGTCAAAAATTTCAAAAATTTCAAAATGCTCCAAAATTGATGAAACTTTATATGATTGTAGACTGGTAAGTCTGGATTTATTTTATGACTCCAGGGACTTAGAGATATAACCGAACGACTGAAATCCACAACTTAACAGAAGTAACCATGACATTGACGAACGACGGATACAGCAAGTGATGACTTATTCATTGTTAGGTCTGTTATCTATTTTCTGTGGTTCATTGATAATGATTCATGTACCTTGTTTAGCTGGTTGCCTCTTGTTTAGGTGTTCCTCATGATTCAGTAAACTGTGACCTTTTGAGAACTCCTCTTTTTAAGAGGTGTTCTGGGTGATTATTTTATACCCTGTATTTGTAGCTCTCTTGTTTAGGTGTTCTCTGGTGTTCTTTTATACCCTGTACTGTAACTTATTTCTTAACATACTCCTGAAGTGTTGACAAACTGACATTTAATGTGACCTTCAGACATAGACATCCCTATAAGATTGAAACCGAGAATCTAGTAGACCAAACATTATATCAGTGAGTTTGCTGCTGACAACAAGATTATTTAATTTCTATTTTTTATTAATAAAACATATAAATAATTTGGCCCTTGGGAGTCAAGTACTCAGCTAAGGGAAATTTAGCTCCAGGCCCTGTCGACGACACTTGGTGTAGATGGACCAAGCCCCATGGACATGGACACTCCGTCAACCAACCGGAACCAGATGAGTTCCTATAAGGGTATGAAGCGTTGCTCCATCTCATAGCAGGTGGCTACGATAAAGGGGGTTAGATTGACGGTGGAGAGAGAAATAAATGTAGATGTATTACATTTAATGACTTGGGGGAAATGAGAAATTAGACCAGTGGTCAATTTCGAAAGGGAGTTTTGAAATTGAAGAAAACCACTGGTTTGCTGAGACTGCTCCCATATACAGTGAGTAGTTGAAGTTGATTAAAGGGAGGTGGGTGGGTATTTTGTAACTTTATGACAACTTATGTTTGACTTTCCCTGTCAGCAGCAAAACTCAAAATGACCAACTACCTAGCATCCTTGTGAAATTTGAGAATGGAATGTATCACTACTTGCCTTATAACCAAATAAGGAGTGATCATGGGATTAACAGTACCAAAACCTGTGCTACACCCATGCAGATTATGATGTCATTAAATAAACAGCGCTTATATTTACATAATATAAGCTTCTATCAGACTTTTGATGTTGGAATTTCCAAAAAGACCACCATTGCCATGGAAACTGCAAAAATGTCAAAAATTTTCAAAATGCTTTGAACTTTATGAAACTTGATATTATTGTTAACTCGCAAGGATAGATGAGACTTGTGACTTTGAAAATTACAAAATGGCTGCCATTGCCATGGAAACGGCAGAAATGAGATTTGTTTTAAAATGCTCTAAATGAACTAAAAATTTACAGAAAGATGTATAGCCATGTATATTTGTGCATTCACTGTTTAACATTTTTTAAATAGCTGCCGGTTAGTGGCAATAGGGGGAAGGGTGACATCCGCTATTGCTTGCAATGGCAATTCTAGTTATTATTGTATTTCCAATCAAGAGTACTACTGGTAGGATTTGTAATATAAACATATCATCCTAATTAAAAACTTTAAGGCAGATATATATAGTGATCAAATTAGTAGTCCGGCACAGGACATTTGCGCTTTTTCATAGGACATTTGCACTTTAAAACATAGGACATTTTCGCTTTTAAAACTAGATGCTCTAAAGAGCCTGTGTCGCTCACCTTGGTCTATGTGAATATTAAACAAAGGAAGCAGATGGATTCATGACAAAATTGTGTTTTGGTGATGGTGATGTGTTTGTACGTCTTACTTTACTGAACATTCTTGCTGCTTACAGTTATCTCTATCTATAATGAACTTTGCCCAGTAGTTTCAGTGGAAAATGTTAGTAAAAATTTACAAATTTTATAAAAATTGTTATAAATTGACTATAAAGGACAATAACTCCTTAAGGGGGTCAATTGACCATTTCAGTCATGTTGACTTATTTGTAAATCTTACTTTGCTGTACATTATTGCTGTTTAAAGTTTATCTCTATCTATAATAATATTCAAGATAATAACCCAAAACAGTAAAATTTCCTTAAAATTACCAATTTATGGGCAGCAACCCAACAACAGGTTGTACGATTCATCTGAAAATTTCAGGGCAGATAGATTTTGACCTGATAAATAATTTTACCCATGTCAGATTTGCTCTAAATGCTTTGGTTTTTGAGTTATAAGCCAAAAACTGCATTTTACCCCTATGTTCTATTTTTAGCCATGGCGGCCATCTTGGTTGGATGGCCGGGTCACCCGACACATTTTTTTAACTTAGATACCCCAAAGATGATTGTGGCCAAGTTTGGATTAATTTGGCCCAGTAGTTTCAGAGGAGAAGATTTTTGTAAAAGATTACCAAGATTTACGAAAAATGGTTAAAAATTGACTATAAAGGACAATAACTCCTAAAGGGGTCAACTGACCATTTTGGTCATGCTGACTTATTTGTAAATCTAACTTTGCTGAACATTATTGCTGGTAACAGTTTATCTCTATCTATAATAATATTCAAGATAATAACCAAAAACAGTAAAATTTACTTAAAATTACCAATTTAGGGGCAGCAACCCAACAACGGATTGTCCGATTCATCTGAAAATTTCAGGGCAGGTAGATGTTGACCTGTTAAACAACAGTCAGATTTGCTCTAAATGCTTTGGTTTTTGAGTTATAAGCCAAAAACTCCATTTTACCCCTATGTACTATTTTTAGCCATGGCGGCCATCTTGGTTGGTTGGCCGGGTCACCGGACACATTTTTTAAACTAGATACCCCAATGATAATTTTGGCCAAGTTTGGTTTAATTTGGCCCAGTAGTTTCAGAGGAGAAGATTTTTGTAAAAGTTAACGACGACGGACGACAACGGACGCCGGACGCAAAGTGATGGGAAAAGCTCACTTGGCCCTTTGGGCCAGGTGAGCTAAAAAGGACACTTGCCCTTTTGAAATATTTGGTTTTCATGACTTCCCTCATCTTTTATCCGGGCTTTGGAATATAGATCCCATTTTTAAATCCATGAATGGTATAAAACTGTTTAAAAATTTGGGCAAAATTTAATTTTTTTAACATTACACATGATCATTCTATTTTCCCTATCATTGACTTGAAGAAAATTTTCGGATTTTGAGATCTGAACGGGATAACCTTCAAAGATAGAGTGAACATTTTCTCTTGACTTAGGCAAATTCCGTTGAGATTTTCTTCTTAATCTGTACACAGCCTTTGATACAGACTGTAAATCCTTAGGATGCAAAGAATCCTCACCCACATCTTTTAACCCAGCACGAATTATTTTTGATGGTCTCAGTGTAACTAAAGGTCCTCAACAGCCTTTCGTTTGGCAAACACTCTTAGCTGATGAGGCTCAATTTTTCTGTCATCACAGTGTGAGTGATTATGCTCATTATTTTACTCAAAATATTAGTAGTCCCACTGTCTGTTTTAATTCTAGTATTTTTATTTACAATTATTCATGGTATCTCCATGAAAGGTCTTAACGTTTGAGGGTCTGATCAAAACGATATAAAAATCCATCATGACATATACATTTTCCCCCTAAATACTAGTCTCTATAATGTCTATGACTATGTTAATGTGAACTAACCACCCACATAAATAAGTTGAATTGATTTAGAATTACGTAAAATTACAGGTAGAAAACTATAGGTGAAAAGCGCAAATGTCCGGTCAATTTAATACAGGTGAATCAAAATTTAAAGTGCAAATGTCCATAGTATTTGGAGCGCAAATGTCCTATCGTTTTACAGGTAAAAAAGCGCAAACGTCCTGTGCCCGATCATATACACAACAAAGAACTGTGCCATCAGGGCATGATACACATGTCACTTTTCAAAGAATAAAGTTCCATATTCTCAATGTGATATCAGAAATTTATATATAAAAAAAAAAAACTAAAGGGAGGTAATTCTAATAGAGATAAACCAGTCAACAAAGTATCATGATAACTGCTCAAAACACTTCTAAGTTATTGTCTGAAAACTGTAAAAATACCCTTTTTTAAATGAATAAAACCCCATAACTCGGATATGCAAAATCTAAAATTATTTAAAATCAAAACATGTTAAAGCAAACGTTTGTGAATAAACGACATGCCCTGATAAGACATATAGTACCATAATACAACATAAAAAAAGAGTTAAGTTATTTTTACATCAATCTTTCTTTTCTTTGGAGAAATTGAATCTTCAGTAATAAAGTCCTCTCCAAATGATAGTTCACTGAAAAATAAAAAACAGCTATGAAAATAATAAGAATTCATGTTTTAATAGGTATGGCACATGATTTTAAAAAAATAAAAAAATCATGAAATAAATGCATTTATCTAAAAGTGCTCACCCAAGACCCTAGAAATGAAACCTTGACCATTGACCTGAACTAACTATAAATAGCCTGTGTTCTGTCTTGCCCACCAATGGTATGTGCATCTGGAGACACTCCAACTAATGAACTTGAATAGATTTTATATCAAAAATCTCTCATATAAATCTAGTTTTGGTGATAATTTTTCTGTTATTAAACATTTTTAATCCATCTCTTTTGCGGTTTGTCCAACCAATAAAATGTAAAAACAAATGTTATTTAAGGGCGCCCACTCCTATAAAAGTCTACAATAGATTATGGCCAGATTGACTTATAAGTAAATCTTGTCTTGCTGATCATTTTTGCTATTTAAGAAATCTGTCTATCATTTAAAGTATTCAAGATAAGTGGTAGATATGCCAAAAAATAGGTACTCTTTCAATCCATCTGATCAAAAAATTTACATATTTCAATCTATAAACATTTGGCTCACTTGAGTAAGTTAATAATTCTCTTTCCTGTATCACACATTGTTAAAAATATGTGACACCTCTTTATTTTATCCAAAATAATGTATTGCTCAACACTAACTTATTTTTTTACAAGTTTCGAAAACTAATACAAGTTATCATCCCCATGGTTTCCAAAATTGATGATCTTAACATACCACTCAGGTTCATATGTGGTGTTGTTGTAGCTACAGACTGTGTCCTCCTCAGACTGCTCAAATTGTTGGCAAGAATTCTAAAATGAAAAAAAGTTATAAATAAAATAAAATGTTATTTATTCTTGTGTATAACTCAAAGGGATAAGTTGATTGCTCATCTTGTACTTGAGAAATCTAAAATTTATATAGCTTCTATCTTTTTAACCTTTACCCTTTTTTGCTTGTATATATATATATATATATATATATATATATATATATTTTTATTAAAGTACATAAATATTGGTTGAAACCATCTTAATTGCAACACATGACACACCTCTTTAAACACATTTAATGCATTTTCGTGTTTGAAATTTCATTAAAATTAGTTCGTCAAATCAATATTTGTTATTAAAATAAAATTTTACAACAATATTAATAATTGATACAAAAATCTACTCCGATTGACAAAACAAAAGAAATTAAAGGGAAACACAAGGCCATGATTGATATTTCCATTTTACCTTGTATACTTTATGGAAATAAATGTAGATGATAACTTATAATCTTATTGGCTTATAGTATAAAACACTGAAAAGCTAATACAATAAGGATTTCAGGATTTTATTTTTTTCTCAAAATTTTCTAACTTATTGGTTCATTATTTTCTTTAAAAAATTATCCTTAATGGTCAAAACTCCGGAAACATCCAATAATAATGAAATACATCTTTATTATATAAAATCACTGTAAAAGACCATTAGCTGTCAAATTAATGTTCACTAATTTGACTCAAATTCTCATGTTTGATGTAAAATGTATATCCAAATTAAAGAAGTCTAAAAACTAGTACTAATGCATGGACTCCATAATATTTATCAGCATTTTTTGTGTATTTAAGTCTAGACCCATATAATTAACCATTGAATTGAGAAGACAACCGAAGAGGGCAGAAATTCATTTAACTGGATATAAACATAAAATAAATAGAAAGCCACCAGCATGCAATTGGATTTTTCTAGTTCTGTTTGATTTCATGTTATAGGGTCAATAATTTTGGAGTCAATCAGCCATTGTTTTAACCTGTATAAATATGCATTTTTTTGTGAATCTAACCAGTAAACTGAATGGTTCATCTTTGTGGTCCTTTACAATGTTGATGTTTTTTTCCTATTAATAGCTGAACAAGGCTTTACATGCCTAATCTATCTCCAACTAAGTGGTTCAATTGAAGTTCACATGAATATGGATTCATATGATATATGGTCCAATTATTCACTTGCAACTTGCAAGTCAATAATACATCAGCAATGTTTTTGAGCTTATTTTGACCAATTTTGGCACCAAAATAAATGCTTTTAGAGAAATATTATATCAAAATTCCACTTTAATTAATAATTGATACTTGAATCTAAAAGAATTTGTACTCTTTAATTTTTGTCTAACTCATGTAGCTTATGTCCTTTAAAAGCAAATCTTTATTTCAGCTTAAAAGAACTTTGACTATGAAAGGGGGAAAATGAGAGATATTTATGAATAATGATTCCCCAGTATATATATGACATACCATAAAAGTATTTGATAATGAATGGCCATGCAAAAATGATTAGGGGGGTATCCTCCATATTATAAAGCTTCATATATCATATGATAAATGCATAGACATTTTAAGGAATAACCCCAAATGTTGGCTTGTCAGAAACCTACCCCTATTTCAAAATCCTAGACCTTTGATCCTGATCCTTTGGTCAATAATTGACATGACTTGTCTCTATTGTACTGAATATTCCTCATACAGTGCACCATTTCTCCTGGTAATTTCTCATGAGTACTTAGAAAATTAGTTTAGGGGCAGGATCAGGTATCAGGACTTTCTTGTTCATGAAAATGCCATGATTTAAATATATATTCCCCTATAATTTGTACACTTTTTTCATATGTTTCTCTCTTGATGGTGAAAGTATTGATTGAATGTCCAGTGGAATGTTCTTCTGTTGTTTCTTCTTCTCAGCATTCACAATATGGCATGAGGGATTGGCCTAATTGGTTTCTGTATTTGTTTAGTTTGCTGTAGCCTGTTCTTAATTCCGATAGTATTTTTCCAATTTGAGTTGTGGCAGTTAGGATTATTATGTCATTATTATTTCCTTTGTTTAAAACTATAAATTTCATATTTCTTTATTTAAAGATTTACATGATGCTTATTCAGTACATATTTGTTAAATAACATAGTTTTTGCTATTTGAATTCATTGGTTAAAGATATTTATTTCTATTGTAAAGTTTAATATTTGCACCGTCGCAAAACCTTTGATTACCTTCTTTGGAAAACTTATATATTTTAGATAATTGATTTGAAATCATTATGTTGAATCCTCTGAGGACTGACTATCAGTCCAAACAAAGGAAAGCCAAGCTTTCCAATCATCATTAAGGTTAGTACATTAGGTAATTTGAAGTCGTTGAATGCTCCATTTCTACTTACTTTTGGCATATAACAATAATAGTTGTACTTTGTTGATTAAATTTTATATTGTCTTCAGTTTTTGGTTTTCATTTACTTAGATATATTTTAGTGCATTGCATTTGACATCAGTCGTTTCTGTACACATCAGTTTACAAACTAGAATTAGCTGTCTGCATCCCGAATCTCCAGCAGAATTTTTCCTGCTACAGAGTGTTAGGGAGATCTAGTTGAACTATTTTCCCAAGATAGGTACCAGATCATATAGGTGTTTTCCTGTTTCACCAATTGTCCATCAGTTTTGTAAACATCTTGACTGCACTTCTGACATCTGACAAAGTTATGATATTATATTGTTCATTTAGTGATGAGGCCTCCTTTGCAGCATTTTTCACCAACTGGTCTGCTATCTCGTTCCTGGTTATATTAGCATGGCCTGGGATCCAAGATAGGGTTGTTAGTATGCTGTTTCTCAAGACTGTCCCCATACTTTCTTTAATGTCTGTTATGGTGTCTATGTAGTTTGAAAATTTCCAGTGCAAATTAAGTCAAGATGCCTACACCAGTCTGGCTATCTGATAGTATTTTGACCTCAGAAAACTGGTCCTTAATTGACGTAATAAAGTGCTCCAGAACCTGTAACTGACAAGGTATCTTAATAATTGATAACATTTGAAAACAAATAAACTAAAAAAGGAGTTACAATCCAACTGACAACACAATCCAACTAAAATTGTCAAAAAATTGAGCTTCAGGCTGGTGGACTCACAAATAAATCGTTAAGGCTGCGCTAAAAATAAAATGTTTGTCCTGTTTATTCTGTTCAAACCTGTTCAAGAGACATATAGGTGCTTTATACTGCGTACGTCGTCAACAGTTCTTCAGACAGATAACAGAACTTTCACACCAAACGGAACTTTAAATTGAAGAGCTAAATTATCTCCCTTCAAACAGTCACCACTTTGTCCAAGTGAAATCATAATTGTTTCGTTTAGTTTTGTTCTTAATCGACCTTCATTGTCCGAAATAAAAAATAAAAATGACCAAGTTATGCCGGCAACTAAAACACGAAGCTTTAAGGAATTTCTTATATAACATCATATCTTATAAACTATATAAGATATATTCTACATTATATAAGATATCTTATATATTAATGAGATATCTTATATATGACATATATTATATTAGATATCTTATATTGTTTATAAGATTTCTTATATTGTTTATGTTTAAAATATAGAGAGATTAAAAAACAGATTGGTTCAATTTTATTCGGGAATGATCAAATCAGGATAAAAAATAGCTAAATATAAAGTTTTCATTGCTTTGAGACTATAGACTTTAGCCGTTACTTTTCCCTTAAGCCTGATTAGTTTTATGAGTAATAGTGTAACAATGCTACAGCATGCCAGCGAATAAGCCAGCATAGTCACTTCTATGTATGTGTTGCATGGCCAGACTAAACAATCTGCTTTCCGTCATTGTTGAACTGTTCCATGCAGGGCAGAAAACGAGCCCTCACAACTGCATGACCTAACTGGCATGACTAACAGAACCATAGTATTTGTTTTATATTTGGATAGAATTGCGTGTTTGATTGCTTACTCTATTGTACATTTTGCCCCAATCTCATAAATAGACTATTTTTTTCACCTATGAAAGCTAGTATTATATTGTATAAACTGTTTGCTTTATATGCATGTCCATTATATTATACTATTATTGTAACTTTATATTGTAATATGTAGAAGACTTCATAAGTATGATTTAATTGTGTCTAATCCATTTTGCTTTAATTCAACAAGTAAAATATATTTAAACTAATAGACGTATAAGTATCAACCAGTGCTATTAGAATAATGCAAGGTTTTAACAATTTTTGTCTCGCCTTGACAGAGCCAAAAAGCGAGACATATGTATGTTGTTTCCGGCGTCGGCGGTAGCGTCAACAATGTTTTAATGTGTGATTAGGTCTAGTTTAAATGCAGTTGTATAAGTATTGGCATATCCCAAGGAGTTTATTACCCTGTCCCCTCAGTCATGGTCTGTTGATCTTGAAACTTTTGGCTTAGCTTACATGAGTATGCAGTTGTATAAGCAATGGCATTTCTCATTTCCATGGAGATTTTTTAGTTCACCTCACTCTTTAGTGATGGTCTTTTGTCTTTATTATTTTGCTTAGTTTACATGTATTAGTTTGTGATAAGATCAGTTTAAAATTGCAATGTCAATGATATTTGGTATTTAGATTTATTGCCATTTACCAGTATCGTTTCCATGGATATTATATAACCCCAGCCCCTCATCACGGTTCATTGACTTTGAAACTTGTACACAGTTTACAAGTTAATACATGAACAACTTATCATAAGTAAATAGTTGCAACAGCATTGGCACATATTATTTCCATGGATATTGTTTAACCATGTACCTTTAGTCATGGTTCATCGACTTAGAATGTTCCCATAACTTAAATGTTAATCTATTGCTATTTTGATTTCAACATTTGCATTATCAACAGTACAAAAAGGCGAAACATATATCTCTGTGATAACAGTTTATTTTTCTTTTCAATGTTTTTTCTTCATTTTTTCTTTTTTTTTTTTTTTTTGTCAACCCGCAATAGGAGACAACTACCTTCATGCCTCTGTGTAATTTACGCCCCAGGAATAAAGATCCAAACAACATATGGAGTCTTCAACGATACATTTATGTTCTATATGTCAACCTAAAAGTCGTCCATGGTCTATAAATTAAACGGGAACTATTCGAGATTAGCCTTAGATACCAAATTATCCGAATAGTCCAAACATATGACATTGTACATCCACTGGAGATCTAAAGGTTTCTAACTTAAAACATGAACATATATATGTGACGGGGTTATATTCCAATGACAAAAACTTCAGGACCATATTTCATCATATATCAAGAAACTATATTGAAGACCCAGTATTATGTTTAATTATATTGAAAAGTATCATGTTTTATTCTTTTGAGTGTGTCAATATAAAGCGAAAAAATGCTTTAAATCAATAAATTTTCCATAAAATCCATTGTTATTATTGGTATATACAATCCTGGATATCATCAATAATCAGTATAATACACTGAAATGACGGGAGCGCATGATTTGACATGGAAACTGGCTGAAAATGAAAAGAAATAAATACATATAGTATATGGAATTAGAGATAATTGAATAAACCAAACTTCAAGGTATGTTTAAGTATATAAATGTAGTATGATACAGTAGATGTATGTTTCTTTTTCTACTAACCGCAATATTTATTGCAAATCTCACTGATTTTTTTCTAACTGTCCTCATACTAGACTCTACTTGAAATTGCTTTTATGGTTTCTGAGATATGAATACATAAACACTGACTGTAAACACAAAATTTAGCTAAAGAAAAATTCAAGGAAATGAAACTTCTTTTACCCTTCGAATTAAATTTTTTTAAGTACTATTAGTTCATAATACAATAGTATAAGAAATCGTTTTTTATAGTTTTGAATTTTGTCTTCGTTATTCTTTTACCCCTTCAAACTTCTCTAATGTAAGAATAAACTAAAACAAATCTGTCAAAATGACATAGACTGCGTCATTGATATTACGATTTGAACCCCAATATTACCCCAAAAGGATACTTTGTGGCTTAGTGTCTTATATATAAAGATGTTGATGTGAGAAAAGTATTTTGATTTGGTTAGGGTTTTCTTGTACTTTTATACCCAAACCATGTGTAAAATGGCCGTATTCGATCAAATATGTGAAATCAGTTGCAGTCACAGTATATTTAATTTCTACTCTGGTGTGACCGTTCTAATTTATTAATTGACGAATAACATGACTTTGATAAGACTGAAGAGTTGAATTTTTGCAAGCTTTGGAGGCGAATGCTAGTATTTATCATATTTTTTTAAATGTGGTAATTTCCATTAGAACATATTTTTTTCTACCCGTATCCATGTCTACAAGAAGGGACACATGATATCGTCTTACTGGTAGTTTTTCTGATTCCATAAATCTCGGACTTCAGGCTTCAATGAACCAGGATTGCTCGCCTACAATGACTAGATGCATTGTTTAGCACACTCGGTCAACTTTCACGAATTTTGTGGACATTTAACCAACACTTATTTTTCTTTGCCTGAAGTGAGGTTACTGTTGGATAACAATACATATAATAACGGTGGGAGATTATTTATGTAACTAAGTATTATTTCTGATAGCAAATTCGAAACAAGTCAAGTTTTGTTCCAACTGCAAAGATGATAGTGAGGAAGAAACATTTGGAAAGTTCTCTTTTTTTATATACTTGTTTTTCGTTCATTTTTATACATAAATAAGTCCGTTAGTTTTCTTGTTTGAATTGTTTTACATTGTCTTATCGGGGCCTTTTATAGCTCACGGTATATATGCGGTATGGGCTTTGCTCATTGTTGAAGGCCGTACGGTGACCTATAGTTGTTAATGTCTGTGTCATTTTGGTCTTTTGCGGATAGTTGTCTCATTGGCAATCATACCACATCTTTTTTATAGTATATACTTTTGGAGTGCTTAGGTTAACTGTAAAGATTATCTTGGTCAACTGGTGGACTCACTAACAATTTTTATGCAAGACATATACTAATAAAATTGAGAAAGGAAATGGGGAATGTGTCAAAGCGACAACAACCCGACGATAGAGCAGACAACAGCCGAAGGCCACCAATGGGTCTTCAATGTAGCGAGAAACTCCCGCACCCGGATGCATCCTTCAGCTGGCCCCTTAAACTTAAACTAAGACTATTTCACCAAAATCGTTAAGTTTTTATTTCTAAAGTTATAACGACGATACATGTAAGGAGTCGATGAACCTAACTGACACAATGTTTCAACTAGTCAAACATAGAACTAAGTACTAGTATTTAGTGAAAATTAAATAAGTGTTGCCAATCGATCACAAGACAATTTGGGCAAAAAGAAAATACACGCAAAACCCGACTTAAAGCCGATTGCATTGAGTGTGTAGGTATAGGTTATATCTTTTAAAACTAGCTTATTTGCTAACTGAACCGTGAAGTCATAATTAGGTAAGGTATAAATACATAAATAAAATTCTTTATTTGACGTAAATTACACATTTAACAATGACATGTTAATCTTCCATGAGGCCTTCAAAAACTATTAACACAAATAGAAAAAAAAAAATACAAAATACAAAATACTATATATAGCAGCATAAATATTGAATAAGACAAGTACACACGAATTCAAGAGAAAAAAAAAATACATTAGAATCCAGCATCCTCTTTCTGTACAGTTAGAAAAAAGTTTGAACATTTGAATTATCTAAATTATTTATCTCTTTAATATTATTTGGTAAATTATTCCAGGTAATAAGACCAGAATATTTAAATGTTCTTTTTAAAAATTCAGAATTAGATCTTGGTACACGAAGAAGTCTTGATGCTGTCGACCTGAGACAATAGTTATAAAGATCAGTACAAGCAGTAAATTTAATAGATAGATAATCAGGTGCTCGTAAATATAGCCATCCATGCAAGCTTTTTAAAAAATAATCTTGATTGAAAATCAAAAGAAACAGATAAAACCAATCTTGCAGCACGTTTTTTGGAGCTAATGCATCTTCTCAAAATTACAGTTTGTGGTAAGACTCCATACTGTATAACAGTAGTCAATATTGGGTAATATATAGATATTTTTAAAAAGAGTAATCCCTTTAATGGTAAATAACATTTTAGCCGTTTTAACAGGTATATTCTGGGTAAAATAGTTTCACAGATTTTATCAATATGATTTGACCATGATAGATTTTTTTCAATATGAATTCTAAGAAGTTTTTCAACTTCAACATTGTTATCTAAAGTAATATTATCTTGTGCTAAAACACATAAACATTCATTGCAGCTTTCCAATTTTCTGTCTGATCCAACAATCATACATTGTGATTTCTTGCTATTTATCATCATATCATTTTCTTTACACCATTAACATTATAAAACATTGCCAAAGTCTTTATTCAAACATATATTTAGATTTACAATAGATTCAGATGACAAATGCAAAGTTGTATCATCAGCATATAGATCAGATTCTGAATATTCTAAGGTTAAGGTATGGAACCTTGAAAAACTCCAAAAGTTACAGTTTTATATTCTGATTCAGATTTTCCTTACTTAACTTTTTGCATTCTCTGAGAGAGGTATGATGAAAACCATTTTATACAGATTGGTCATCACATTTGTATAGTTTTAGTTTCGATAGAAATATATTGTGATTTACTGTATCAAATGCCTTCTTAAAATCTAAAAAAGAATAGCGGTAAAATTTCCATTGTCCAATTCCTCTAACCAATTATCAATTATTTCTATAAGTGCTGTATGCCAAGAATGTTTTTCTCGAAATCAAGACTGCTGTTGTATTAATAGTTTATGTGTGGGTAAGAATAAATATAGTTGTGTAAAACAGGTTTTTTTCAAATAACTTATATTGAAATGGGTCGATAATTGTTTGGAACCTCCTTTAAATATGGGAGCAACTTTAGCAAATTTTAATATATTAGGAAATATTCCTGTACATAAACTAAGGTTTATTATGTGAGCAAGGGGGCATGCTACAATCGATCTTGATAATTTTAAAATTCGTGGTACAACAACATCAGATGCGGTTGATTTAGTAGAACCTAAATATTTGTGAAAGTATATAATGAGAATTTAGCATCATCATTTATTTTTGATTTGACATAGTTATTAATTTTCTCAGATTTAAAACTTTTGTGAGGATTTGATATCAGCTTCTCACCCACTGTGCTAAAATGATCATTAAAGCAGTTAGCAATATCATTTTTATTTATAAGTGCTTTTCCTTCGTGTGTTAAAATGTCAATTTCCTGTTTTGTTGTTAAATTCATATCCTTTAACACTGTGTCTAAACCACACCGGCGAAATTTGTTCGGACTCGATGGTATCTAACATCCGGCACAATGACGGAACATTAATAGACAGAAGAAAGCTAGGTTTCTCCTTATTTTTTTATTTTTTTTATGATATCGAAGAATATATATACATATACAACTATTTTCTATTGTGAGATGCAATATTTTCTACAACCGTTCTGTATTAACGGAGAAATAAGTCAAAATGCATGTCAAAATGACGAATTGAGTGAACCTTGCCTCGAAATTGTTAATTTTCTCGTTAAATTGTTCACATTGTACGGAAAGAAAGGTACGGGAAGATAGATATTGACACGGAGATTGCAAATTTAGTTATTATGAACATCTCCATAATTGTATCTCTGTGTATGGAACGAAAGAAATGGGTCATGTCAAAATGGAACTGGCCGGTTTCGTCAATGTATACAACCCGGTTTCGTCATAGATTTCAAAATGCATAACCCGGTTTGGTCAAATAAAAAAAATCATAATTGCATTACATTATAATTGATTATTTAACTTCAGCGTTCAAAAGGAGTTTTGTGGGTCGTTGGAAAACAAGTTCGTTCGCCGGACAACGGCTTATTATTTATATGAGTCTCAGATTCAAATAAATAATAAGCAAAAACTTGCCATTCCTACTCTTATAGAACACAAATATTTTAATTTACTTTGCATTCCGAAATTTTTTAACAGCATATTGAGATTAAAGCTCTCTAAATATGCGTTTTCTATATGAGTTATGGGAAAATATGTTGAACATGTTTAAACTTGAAATTAAAGTTTACGGTCTTAAAAATCGAAACACACAATTGATATGTGATTTTCTCGCACAAAAGGATGGACACCTTTATAAGTAAACTAATCATTCTATGTATGTAATCTTTTCTACAATCGTTAAAAATAAATCTTCTTAAGGATAAATGTTGATATAAGACAACTGTATATGCATGCATAATCGACATAGAAAATGAATGTAGGATTACAGCTACCATGCATTAATTTTTTTTTTATCCCTTATTGTAACTATACTGCTATGTCCAAATTAGTGTAATAGTCTCAGGTCATCGACAAAATTCAATAATAATTATTTTGTTAACATTACTTAAAAAAACGAGTCTGTATTGTCGCCGTTGTGTTATGATGATCGTACACTGACGTTGGTCAATATATTTTGACAATATATACGGACAGACGGATTCAGTTTATTTCAAAGTGGACATAACTCGAACAACTTTTACATACCGCCGAGCGTAGCGAGTCGAACAATATTTTGATTATTTTTTGTTTTACAAAATCTTTAAATACAGGAATCAATATAGTTTTGGCAACCAAAGGTGGGGTCGGGGCGTGCAACCTATACGTCATCTAGATTCGCCACTTATCTTATAAAGTGTATACCGAATTAAAATATTGTAAGAAATGAGAAAACAGGGACACCCGGGAAATCGGATTATGTGAGTTGGATTATGTTTATTAAAATAAATGCCGAATATCAAGTTCTTTTTGTCGATTTCTATACATTTTTTTCAAATATATATAAAAGTTATATAGCAAAAATGATAAGGCAGACAAATATACAAATAAATCGACTTGGCCGATATCCTAATAAAACTTATTTACCTTTAATTACGAGTTTTTTTTTCCGATGATTTCTTTGCGTTTTTACACGCCCGTCCCAATTTTGACAGGACGTATTATTGTATACACCCGTCTGTCCGTCCGTCCGTCCGTCCTTCCGTCCGTTCCTCCATCTATCAGTCAGTCGGTCCGTCCGTCTGTCCGTCTATCTATCCGTCTGTCCAGCATAAACATGTCGCACCGTAACTTCAGGACAGCTTATCTGTATAAAAAAACAGATTATTTAAAAATGTCTATCAACATTAAAGTTCATACAAATTCCAAGCGACAACAACCCGACCATAGAGCAGAAAATAGCCGAAGGCCACAATGGGACTTCAATGAAGCGAGAAACTCCCGCATCCGGTGGCGTCCTTTAGCTGGCCCCTTCATAAATATTCATACTAGTTCAGTGATAGTGGACTTCATAGTAAACTGCGAATACATTTATATTTATTATATTTAAGGGATAATTTTAATTATGATACAAGTTTTGGCACACATCGCGCATTTACTATACAGGCTCTGTCATTGGACGAGTTAAGTTTTTTTCATCATTTTTTATTATTTGTACTTTTGTTGTACTGTTTGTGTCAGCGACAACACTTTAACTCAGTCCATTCCCGAATCACACGCTTGTAATTCCATGGTTGTCTTTGGTTGCTTTATACCATATGCGTTTTGAACATAAAATAGGCAGGTAGTTTTCTTGTTTGAATTGTTTTACATTTATAATTTAGGGCCTGTTATAGCTTGCTTTCATACAGTTTGTGTGTTTTTCTCATTGTTTAAGGCATACGCTGACCTAAACTTGATTAATTCAACATAATTTTTGTGTCTAAAAGAAAGTTGTCTCATTGTCAATGTTTATGGAATAAGTGGTTACCGTCACTTCTTCTTAATAAGACCTAGATATAAATGACGGTCATGTTTTGCAAACCAACTTTTATTCACATTGAAAATACAAAACTGTCAGATATTGTTTTCGAAAGTTATCTTGAAGTTTCAATTGAATTTGAACTGTACAAAAAATGAATTTGAACTGTAAAAATAATGTGAAAAACATGCCTATGAAAATAAATGTACCAGAAACGGGGAGAACGTTACAAATCTCACTGCTATGTTATGGATGCTTAAGTGTGAAAACTCTCTTTAGTGCGCAAGTAACACAGTATATATAGTACCAGAAAATCTGGCAGGACTGCATGCATGATTAATTTGTGTAGAACAGTATAAACTATAGTCGGTTTGGGACTGTTCGTCAATGATTGAATGCATAAATGTATTAATAATTGATAGTAAATATTGTAAACTAAGTGTATATAATATAGTATAGTAAATTAAAATTATGGCACAATCAAAACACATCCTTTTATTTTTCATCTTTACATACTAATATTATAAACAAAGAAAATAAAATAATGTTACCAAATAATTAGATACCAGTGTTTGCTATTCAGTATTTATATTCCATTTAAAATTAGTTTGAAGTTAAGTGAAATAAGGGATACGCATTTCATTAGGAAAATGTGTATTATCATAATTAACTATGTCCAAAAGTGCCCGTTTAAAATAGATTTAACACGCCAAGTTTACTTTACAATAAATATATATTTAAATTCTCGAAAGACAATGTTCAGATCCGTGCCAAAGTTTCTTTTCATAAATTGTTTGTTAAAAAAAACAAAAAAAAACGGGTGATATATATAGACGAAACCGGGTGATTGTGGAGTAACAACATTGACGAAACCGGTTTATTTTAATTTGACATGACCCTTTTCTTTCGTTCCATACACAGAAATACAATTATTCAGATGCTCATAATAACTAAATTTACAATCTCCGTGTCAATATCTATCTTCCCGTACCTTTCTTTCCGTACAATGTGAACAATTTAACGAGAAATTAAACAATTTCGAGGCAAGGTTCACTCCATTCGTCATTTTGACATGCATTTTGACTTATTTCTTCGTTAATATAGAACGGTTGTAGAAAATATTGCATATCACAATAGAAAATAGTTGTATATGTATATATATTCTTCGATATCATAAAAAAAATAAGAAAATAAGGAGAAACCTAGCTTTCTTCTGTCTATTAATGTTCCGTCATTGTGCCGGATGTTAGATACCATCGAGTCCGAACAAATTTCGCCGGTGTGGTTTAGACACAGTGTTTAAATGCCATCTATTGCATCCATAAAATATTTAGCCACTGCAGAACGAATTAATTTACTAGTTTTATTCCTATATTTTTATAATTTTCAGTGTCTTTCTTATTTGTGAAAATAAACTCATTGGAATTTTGATTTACTGATTTCATTAGTATCCATTCTGGTAGATATTTATTTTTTACACGTCTAGTAATAACAGGTGCATGTATATATATAAAAAAAAAAGATGTGGTATGATTGCCAATGAGACAACTGGCCACAAGAGCATGCAGAGGCGGATTTAGGGGGGCAGGGTGCCCGCCCCCCCCTTTTTGGGAAAAAATTGGTTGCTTAAATAGGGAATCACTGAAGCGTGACTGGAGCGGACACCCTCCTAGGCAGTCAGTGGGCCCCCACTTATGAACATTTCTGGATCCGCCACTGGCATGTTTATTTAAAACATTGACAAGTAAGTAATACCACATGTCCATTGCTTCGTTTGGATCATTGAGTTCGAGTATTATATCGAATGGTGTATACTACCCTCCTCCCGAAATAGTCTTGTCCGACAGACAGATAAATTGGTTATCTGTCGGACTAGTCTACTCTTAAATGTGGGTAGTTTACCCTAATAATATGGCTTCACGGTTCAGCTTGCAAGCAAGCTCACCAAAGATATTACCTTTACCTACACAATCAATGCAATCGGCTGTAAACCAATTCGTCTATGCTTATTGTTTTGGAATGCTGACTTACATGAAAATGAACTGTGAGCTAGATTCACATCTATCAACTCGAATATCTTATATATATATTCACGGGTGTCATTCGGTTTATCTAGAGAATTGATAGTGAAAGAATATCTAGTGGTGGTCAAGTATTGCGAGACGGATCGTGAAAGAAATTTAATACGAAATGTCCAGGGGCGGATGCAGGAATTTTCGAAAGGGGGGGTGCTAACCCAGGGCACCCAGGGCAAAGGGGTGGTGCAAAACATATGTCCCGATACAAATGCATTGATCGGCAAAAATAAAGGGGGGTGCGCACCCCCGGAACCCCCCCCCCCCCCCCCCCTGGATCCGCCACTGATGTCGGTAAATAATCTAATTTAATTAACTACACAGAGAAATTTACAACAAAATAAAACTGTCTGTCAAAATGGTTCAACATTATGATCAGTATGTGAGAAAATCCAGTTCTAAATGTGCATAGTTTTTACAAAACAATAAAAGGCAGATTGCTCCTCAACATTTCAGTGACATAAAAAATGTAAACAAACAATATTTTTTTCACAAATTCGAATGAATTAAAATCATTTTTCTCCAAAAAAAGGGCATTCTATTTGAATGAATAAAATGCTTCTCATAGTTATTATGTATAAACATAATCTGAATCTTGGTAAAAAAAGAAATATATACACAAAATTTATATTCTGGATCGTGAAAGATCACGTACCGGTTTTTGAAGATCGTGAAAAGGATCGTGAAAGATCTAATGCTACGAAGACGTTCAAATTATTCTTCAAATTATATGATAGTTAATATCTTTATTGGTATTGAAAAAAAAACTAGACTGACCCGGGTCTCATTTGTTGGTGAAAAGGTCTATAATCGTGCAATGCCATTGGATCAAATTATCTAATAATACCACACAGACTTGGTAAATTGTATCCATGTCAGTCTATTTGTCCGTCCTTTTTGTTTTCTTAAACATTAAGATGTTTTATTTTGTATTTATAACTTTGAATTCTCATTTTTATGCCCCATTATATTTATAAAGCTTATATACCTGTATGTTATATATTTGGCTACGGTATTTGGTGCACATGTCTGTTTGCATGTTTCATAAACAATTGCTTCGCATCACGATGCGGAGCTATTAGTTTCAGTCGACATACACGCCATCTTGTATTAATTACTAATCACATATATATTCCGATTGGTTGAATAATGATGGGGTTGAGAAATACGCAGTCTCTATTGGCTTAAATGAAATAAATAATTACAGACTTTTCTCGTCCAGGATAGACATCAAATGCCGGAAAATTAGCTATGTGCATTTCGGTTCCGATCATCAGTCATTAATTCATGATAGTTTTATAATGCACATATTTCACAAATAAATTCAAAATTGAAATATCAATTATTAATAAGTGCATGTGTATTTGCTTTGTTACTCTGCAATATGCACGATTTGCTTTGCTAGACAATGCTCCAATACAATGTTTACAAATCGTCCATTATCACTGAACTAGTATATATATATATTTGTTAAGGGGTCAGCTGACGCCTCCGGGTGCGGAAGTTTCTCGCTGCATTGAAGACCTATTGGTGACCTTCTGTTGTTGTCTGTTCAATGGTCGGGTTGTTGTCTTCTTCACTCCTTGATACATTCCCCATTTTCATTTTCAATTTTATTATCTGTATTTTATAACTTTTGACAATCTAGGTAAACCTCCAGAGAGGCACCTCAAGAGTCCTATCTATTTATAAGTATTTTAATTTTCAACAAGTAAGTTAAAATTTCAAAAACATGGGTATATAACGCACACTCTTAAAGAACATTCATTTTATATCAATCAATATCTTAAAGTACCACATTTTCAATACTAAATCAGCAACCACATGCACACATATTATCTTAAATTAGGATAGAGCTAAGCAGTTCATAGATTTTAAGTTAGCTCAAACTTGTATCAATTGTATTTGATATATTGAATGATAGTAAGATGTAGATCTGCGCTCTGGTATTATTTGGTCTGTAATAAAATTGAGAATGGAAATGGGAAATGTGCCAAAGAGACAACAACCCGACCATTGAAAAAAACAACAGCAGAAGGTCACCAACAGGTCTTCAAATATAGTTATCTCATTGGAAATCAATTCACATCTGCAACGTTGTATATACAGATACATACAACTTAAGAAAGTATTGTTGCACAAAACGTTGGTGATCGTTCAATCTTAAATTGTTCATAAAAGATGCTGTTTTTGCTATAAGTTTTATGGTTGATGGTTACTATAGCTTTTTGGTTTAAACGTTGCATACCCATATTATTGGCTGAATAGTGGCGGTCTGCCTGAATTGTACTAGACTGATTCTCAGAGTGAAGTGTTGAAAAACAAATGATAGCTTCCATGTTCGTTCTGATCAAAAAAGTTACAGATTTCAACCAGTTACAGGTATATCAAGTGGTAAAAGAAATATTGATTTTTATACCCCACCTGGCATTAGGTTTTCTGGTCTGTGCGTCCGTTTGTTCGTCCGTCCGTCCGTTCGTTCGTCCATCCGTTTGTTCGTCCGTTCGTCCGTCTGTCCCGCTTCAGGTTAAAGTTTTTGGTCAAGGTAGTGTTTGATGAAGTTGAAGTCCAATCAACTTGAAACTTAGTACACATGTTCCAAATGGTATGGTCTTTCTAATTTTAATGCCAAATTATATTTTTTTGCCTAATTTAACGGTCCGTGGAATATGGAAAATGATAGTGCGTGTGTGGCATCCGTGTACTTTGGACACATTCTTGTTGACTATTACTTCTGGTCTTTCACGATCAAAATAATGTGTTGCCTGATCTTTCACGATCAAAATAATGCGTTGCCTGATCTTTCACGATCAAGTTTGATGAAAAATTCAAGGTTTTCATAAACAAATGAACGGTTTTATGGAAATAGCATACTTTAATTTTACTGTACTTTCAGACACAACAAAGATTAAATTTAAAATACATCATGATATATTGAAATGTGACCATTATTGGTACAAAAAACGAATTTTTCTTAATTCATCCCACAGACATGCATTACGCCTTTTGTGCTTTTTTCATAAAGTGCTGCATATTTTCTTTATCCGAGTTATTGCACAGTAATGTTGAGAAAGTTGAATCATTTTGATAGACATATTTTTTGTTCAGATTTGTTACACGTTTTGAAAATTCAGCGATTTTTTCACACATTCTGAAGTGGAATTTACATTTAATTACATTCACGATCCGGTACCAGAGCTTTCACGATCGATGTCACAATACTTGACCACCGTTAGATATTTTTTCACGATCATTTCTCTCGATAAACCGAATGACACCCGTGATATTGATCATGCTGTAACTAAAATATATTGGTACCGTAGACATTAAATTTAATATTACAACTTTGTGCGGTTTTCTGGTACATAGGCAACCCGAACATTATCAACCAATAGCCAAGTTTCACCATCTTCTACATAATCACAACAGACGGGATACCACTGAAAGCTATTCCGACAAATGTTACGGGAAATGTTACAAATTCTTTCTCGATTCATCTCACGACTAGATATACGAACTGACTTTCAAAGGGTAAACAGTACACATATACACGTGTATGTTTTTAACTTTTTAAAAGTACTCTGAAGTTACCGTAAGAGTTTCGAAGATGTAGATACCCTGTCAGTTTGTTATAACGATACAAATACTGTAGTCTATACATGTCAACATCAGATTGGCGGTATTTGTAATTAATGTCCTTTTTTCAAATACGTTTTATTAATTTTTCATGTCATTCAGTATAAGCATATTGATTCTGTGTA
Source organism: Mytilus galloprovincialis (assembly GCF_965363235.1). Classification (NCBI taxonomy): domain Eukaryota; kingdom Metazoa; phylum Mollusca; class Bivalvia; order Mytilida; family Mytilidae; genus Mytilus; species Mytilus galloprovincialis. The sequence goes on from NC_134839.1 coordinate 99,743,562, forward strand.
CTCCAGTTTCGTATTGAAATAGAGATTTTCCGATCAGATTTTTTAAAAAACAAAAATGTACGAGGAATTAAAGGCATATAAGTATAAAATCTCGTTAAATCAATAATGGAGGGGTTAAATTTCATGGTTTTGGAGATAATACGATTTCAAACCAGACAGCTTGACAAATATTGTATTACCGAACAGGACAAATAGTGATAATGTTAAATGCAAAGTAACTTGTTTTTCACACTTTTGACCCTGACGATAACTTGAAAAAGAGGCGAAAGATATATACAATAGGGATATTCAAACTCATAAGTTTGAAATAAGCTGACAAAGCCATTGCGAAAAAGGTCAAAAAACAAATATCTGCTCCGTTTGTCGTGTTGCAAATCAGGTTAAAAGTCTAGTTCGGTAGGTCACATTTGGGGAAAAGAGTACGGGATGTGGGTTTCGACAATTGAAACATGTCCGATGCATCTGTGTTCACCTGACCAAAGCTAAACACCAAAACATATAAAAAAAAAAAAAAAAAAAAACTAACAAAGGCGGCTTCTGACTTGGGGCAAATATGCGGCGGGTTTAACATGGTTTGTGATAAATCAATACTCCCACTTCTCCTCTAGGCATTAATATGCAACTATTTCATATATTTTATTAATTAATGCAAGGAATGTCAAATTTTGGGGAAAATGAAGCCACTTATATAAATTTGATGTTTCATGTTAGTTTAGATTTGTTTTGTATCAGAAACGGTGTCTCTCAGCAGACAAAGTATACTTACGACAGAACACTAGAGGTTATTCTTAGAAAGCATATCTGAAATATTATGAAAAATAAAGCTGTTCAGTCGATTGTACACTCGTTTTCGTATAATTTTTCCATGTTCACAATAGTTTCAAAATAAAATTACTATTGCCTAAAACTACATGTGATAATTAAGCCTATCTGAAACAATTTTGATCACTTTGACTTGGTATATATATCAGAACATTCAATATGATGGTTGAACTTACCTTTAGAATTGGTTCATTAAGAGCGACGACCAAAACGTTTACTTAAACACAATTGCGTATTTTACTTTTTTTATACAGTTTATACCGTTGGTTTTCCCGTTTGAATGGACACTACTATTTTTTTGGCCCTTTATAGCATGCTGTTCGGTGTGAGCCAAGACTCCGTGTTAAAGACCGTACTTGACCTATAATGGTTCACTTTTACAAAATGTGACTTGGATGGAGAGTTGTCTCATTTGCACTCATCATACCACATCTTCTTAAATCTATTGCATATGCCTTAAGTTTGTTATTCTGTGTACTTCCAGATGTCGATTTTATACAAAGGGAATGAAGAGATGTACATCGGATTAATCATTGGATTTAGTGTGATGATCCTGATATTTATCGTACTATGTATCGTATGGAGATGCCTTTGTATCAAAACAAACACTATGATTCAACAAAGACAACAACAATCCCAAGAAAGAACTCGTGCCTGGGGAGACGATAGCAAAGCAATGAAAAAGAGCTACACAGCAAAGAAGGATAAAGATTTCTATAATGACGGTAAACATAACAGAGTGGTGACAGAAGAAGGAAAAGTTCAAATGAATGAGGCGGAATTCTTACAAAAATATATTTAGTTCAAATCCATTACTGTAAAGAGTTCAAAATTCAAATTCAAATAAATGGATTTTTGTTAAACCTTAATGGTAAAACCTGTAATAATATCTAGCACCTTTGATACATTGACCCCCTTTGCATTGCACCACTAACGAATTGGATTACAGTTACTTAAATTCGTTTTGTTCAATTTGAGGAATATATCAAGAATTTTACATCCAGAGGTAACCTGACAATTTGTAAAAAAATTTGTGTGGTTAATTTGCATTACATTACATTTCATTTCATTAGTTTATGTTTATCTTTGAATTATAGTTTAACTTTGATGCTATTTGTTTGAAACACAGATTGTTTATCGATATACCTTTTATTATTAACCTTTTATTGAAATTTATATTAACCTTTTATTGAAATGATATTAACCTTTTATTCAAATATATATTAAAATCAAAAAAATATTGAACATTTTAATTGCATTTGACTAAAATTTGTTATTTGAAGTAGGTGGTATGGAACATGGCAAAGTCATCATTCATACTCTAAACGCATGACATTTTATTTCAATATATCCTTTTGATAAAAATAGTTGCCAATTTCGAATGATAAAGAACTTGGTTTATTTTCACCCATTTTCCATTTGTTCTTCAAAAGATTAACCTACTTACATGTGAAATATTTATGAAGATGTTTCAAAATGTTGTTCTCTAACAAACATATCTTGTGGACATCTTTGAAATATTAACCGATAGGTTCATAGAGACAGTATAGCATTCCATGTACGACGTGTTGAAGTGGGTTATTTTGTAACTTATACAAAATACATAAATATTTGATTACTTGTCGTTTGTCTCTTGATAGAAAAAAGCAGATCATTAATGGTTTTATCTTTTAAAAACATTTTATGGAAAAGTTTACTTTAGCATGCTGAACGAAAAAACTATCTGGATTTTATCTATGCTTAACCGAAAATTTCCAAAAAATATATTTGGGAAGGCATGCAAATTTAGGGTAGATAGGGATAAACTACTTGTTGTTAATTTCTGTGTCAATTGGACTCTTGTGGAGAGTTGTCTCAATGGCAATCATACCGCATGTTTATATATTATTTTGCCTCATATTTTTTATGTTTGATTGAATGGAGTTATTTTGTATGTCATAATGTTAAATTATTAAATGTTTGCTCTAGGATTTTCTTGTCAGCACGCTGGTTATCGCTAATTTTGATTAGTTTTATGTGTTTAAATTCCACATTATGCACAGTTTGTTACACATTTTCAATTGTTTATTCCAGTGAACCGTTAGTTCTTGTTACCGTAACTACAATACAGATATAACCCTTTAACTATCTTTATTTCTATCTAATCAACAAAGTACATGTACGACCATTAAACATACTATTAGATTTGATACTTAAACTACTTTTTGACTTGTTTTATATTCATAAATGTTTTTCATCATTTATAAGAATAATCTCTATTTTTGTTATAACTATGTCTGTGATATTCGGGTATGTTAACATTGTCTTTCATATACACGTATTGTGCGATCTCTGAAATAAAAGTTGTTTATCGACCAGAGTCTATTTTATATTTTAAAATTGAAAAAAAAACACGAATGGAACTTGTTTTAGATACATCTACAGCAAAAAATCATCAATAAATCACTATTTAATTAGAAGTTTAAAGCACAGAAGGAACAGAAATCATCGAAACTGCAACTGAAATAATTATATAGCTATAAAATATAACCCGGCAGTTACAGGAATGTATAAAATGACGAGATCTACCTACTGTTCACTTACACCAAAACTGCGAGGCGACTTCTTATAGTAGTTATTGCCTTTAAATGAAGAACATTTGCATTAACAGAGCAACATGACAAGATCCACAATATGTACAAATAAGTTACTTGACTAATCCTTGGAAACATTTATGTACGTTTCGGCAATAAAGTTTATTGACAAGTTGTAGGTAATCATTTGGGCACCAATTGGAATTTGATGCGACTGTCATACAAGTGAGAGGTTTAGCTAGCTATAAAACCAGGTTCAATCCACCATTATCACATAGGAAAATGCTTGTACCAAGTCAGGAATATGACAGTTGTTATCCATTTGTTTGATGTGCATGTTTGAGCTTTTGATTTTGCCATTTGATTAGGGACTTTGAGTTTCCGTTTTGAATTCCTTAGTTCTAATGATTTTACATTTTTCCCGTTAATAACAGACTTATTCATGTTATGCTATAAATCACAGTTTATTACCAAACTCAGAAAAGACCCGCATAAATTTCATTTCATTGATAAATTCAACAACACTTACCGTTATCTTGATGATATATTTTTGTTAAATAAACAATGAATCTTGAAAAAATACGGCCGAAATTTACCCAAAAGAACTTAGTTCTATAAATACATCAAATATTAACAGGAAAAACTGTTCTTTCCAATATACCTTTATATATATATTTCAGTTTTACACAAGAAACTCTTTACACAAAAAATTACATCTGAAGGGAAGATCCCCCCTTTTACTGTTAGTTTCCTTTTTTTCCCTTGTCACCGTGTTACGTTTTTTATGCAAGGTTTTTACTGCTCATGATTCGACTTAATATTCCTGATGCAGATTTCTGTTAAAATGAACATTTAGCTCATGTACAAGTTGTGTTATCTTGTTCACAGTCAGATTCAGGATGAAGGATATCTGATTAACATTAACATACCAAGGAGAAAAGAAACTAGTATTACATTATTATTTACCAGAATTCTAAGTTGTTAAATAATGTTGTCACTACAAGTGTTATAGTGTTATAACGAGAAAACTAATTTTCTAATTTATAACAAAACTATTATACATGTACACCTAATTAATAGATCATGTTCCCCTAGACTCAATTACCAATCAATACCTATTCGAATCATTTAGCCTACAATTGTTTTTTTCCACTTCATTTTAACTCTGTTTGAAAGTGGTCTTATCGACAATCATACTACGTTTCCTTACGTATTTTTATAACAAGATCTGCAAACAGGTGAACAAAGATCAAATGATCAGACAACTCCTTATATAAGTTTTGTACTTAAATGACGATTTTCATATTGTGAAAATAATGATGATTTTTTTTTTTATTTCGTTCCAGTTAATTGTACAATTTTCAAGATTACCCTTGATAATATATACGTTACAAGTTGATTAGTTCATGTGACGCGCAGATTGTGGTGTCCTGTGCAGTCATGGGAGATGTCTGTTGTTATTATGAGGTTTACATGTGATAATGTATTATTACATCATTTTGAATGGCAAAATTATTTTATTTATTAATATTACTTTTACTGTTATGTCTGTTTTCTGTGATACACATTTGACGTGACTCTGTACTTATGTATCTCATCATACTTTGAACCACACTATTATTTTATTTATTATTATTACTTTTACTGCTAAGTCTTTTGTTATATCTATTTTACGTGACTGTATTTATGTATCCCGTCATACTTTGAACGACAAAATTTTTTCATGTCTACCTGTGCGAATTTCAAACGCGCAATTTTATACCAGTACTTAAAAACCTCCATCCTTTATTGGTGCATTTTACATAGATAAATTAAATCGTATAATATACACAAAATGAGGTTGTTAAATTTGATGTATGCCTCTTTGTGCTTCTTCGTTACATTAATTGTTTTTATAGTGATTTAGATGATAACACAATGTTGACTGCTGTACTCCTATTTTTTTTACCTTTTTACCTATTGTGTCTGTTTGTTTTGTTCACGCATCGGTGACAATATAATGGAATTTAATGCGACTGTCATACAAGTGAGAGGTTTAGCTAGCTATAAAACCAGGTTCAATTCACCATTTTCTACATTTGAAGATGCCTGTACCAGGCCAGGAATGTGGCAGTTCTTGTCCATTCGTTTTTGATGCGTTTTGTTATTTGATTTTGCCATGTGATTATAGACTTTCCGAATTGATTTTGCTCTGAGTTCAGTATTTTTGTGATTTTACTTTTTATTTGTGTATATCTCTGTGGTGAGTGTTCTAGCGTTTGTTTGTACTGTATGCCTGTCACGCAGTGTTGTCAATTAAGCGGTATCCTTTGACATTAACCTTATAAGCGGGATGTTTGACTAGCCATAAAACCAGATACAATGCACAATTTTTCCTAAAAGTGTCCTGTACTAAGTCATGAATATGGCAGCTGTTATCAAATAGTTTGTTTCTGTGTATGTTGGCGCTTGTTTTTGTTGTTCCGTCGTTTTCCTCTTACAGTTTATGTGTCCTTCTCGGTTTTAGTTTGTAACCCAGATTTTTTTTTCTCTTAATCGAGTTACAACTTCTAAACATCATTTTACATTGTTGCCTTTATTTATTTATTTTCTATTTTTTTAAAACAACTAAGCAATGAAATGATCAAAGTTGTCGTTCTTTGCACATTTTGAACATATCACATGGTGAATTTTACACACAAGAAAGAATGATAGATTCGACCATATTATGCATACTTAGTTACTTACATGCAGTACTTGTAGAATTACTGCAAACACCATCAATGTCCTCAGCCGAGGCCATCCGTCATCATGTGTTTCGACCCCTAGCTGGGTTCACTCTTAGGACGGGGGGTCCACAGTAGTTATCAATCACTGCGCATTGGTGTTTGGTTTCCTGCTACTACTGACTCTCTTCATCCTTATCCAGCAAGAAGCTTTCTCTGCTGCTTGGCCCTGTTTCTGAATTTCTGCTCTTCTATTCTGGCCAGTCACTCCAACTGCAGAAAACATCCTCCACACTGACTGTGCAGGGAAGCCTCTGCAGCCAACATCAACAGGAAAGTTCCATGTCTGCCATCCTCTATCTCTATACTCTGCTAACAGTTCATCATAATGTGCCCTCTTTCTTTCATTGGCTTCGCCCCCCCCCCAAGGGAACCGTTAAATCTATGACTTCTTTTTTACTGCTGGTAGACCAGAGAACCATGTCTGTTCTTAGGTTAGTTGGCACAATATCAGGAAATTGCAGCTTCTTTCCTAGATCAACTTCTAACTGCCAATCTTTCGCCAGATCTAGCATTCCTGATATGTTTTATTTTTTATTTTTCTGGCCTACTTCACAATGCTTCACAAACTGGATCTTGATATGTTCGTTTCTAATATGTTTTGCATCTTTCCTCTGTACTCTATCAAGTCAGCAAGTTTCCGGTGTACTTGGTTGTATCGCCATGTACAAGAGCGGTATTGCAGCCTGAAAGTACATGTTGTACATAAAACCACAAGTTTTCCTAAAAGTGTCCTGTATCAAGTCATGAATATGGCAGCTGTTATCAAATAGTTTGTTTCTATGTATGTTGGCGTATGTTTTTGTTGTTCCGTCGTTTTCCTCTTATAGTTTATATGTCTTTCTCGGTTTTAGTTTGTAACCCGGATTTGTTTTCTCTTAATCAATTTAAGACATCTGAACATTGGTATACATTGTTGCCTTTATTTATCCATTTTCGAATTTTTTGAAACAACTTAGCAATGAAATGATCAAAGTTGTCGTTCTTTGTACATTTTGAACATATCAAATGGTGAATTTTACACACAAGAAAAAATGATAGGTTCGACAATATTATGCATACTTAATATGTATATCTAATGTAAAGCGATGTATTTGTTGAGAAAAAGATGGGCATTATTGTACTACAAGTATAAAGGGTTCATTGATTTCGTCCCTGTCTTCTTCTTAAATATTCTTTGCAATTGAACATGTTTTATTGCTTTTATTCTCATTTATTCTCAGCTGATTATTTTTGTCATTAATGTTACAAAATTAGGTTTCCAGATGCTAACAAAAAGTTGACCTTGTGTGGTTTTGATTCATGATATCTTTAGGTCACTTGATAATACCCCTGACAAGATAAGAAAAAAAGGAAATGCCATGCAAGTCACATGGATTCTTCCTGTTAAAAAGTATTTGACACTACAAGTGTTTAGGACTAAGCATACACACGAAGAAGCAAACAACCAAGATAATAAATCGGCAAATAGCTCTTGTTTAAAATTCATACAATCGTAAAGGTTAAATAACTATGTCAACCTGCAGATGTCTTCGGTTTTATTTTGATATTGATATTCACTGCCTGTTTTTGTTTAGTCTGTTTCCCGGCCGTTATTGAAATTCTTGTTATTATTTGTATATTCCGAAGGCATACTGGATACTTTACGGAGGGGTCCAACCTAGTTTATGTTGTACTTTTGGAGTCGAATGTACCACCTTTTTAGATGAAGTGGGTTTTTCCTATCAGACCTTCTAACTGTTTGTGTTCATATTGCTGGGTGTTTGATGACTTTATCAGTGTTCGCCTATGGAATTTGTATGTTGGTTTGTAATATAAAACTGGTTTGTCTGTTGATTTGTAATATAAAACTGGTTTGTATGTTGGTTTGTAATATAAAACTGGTTTGTCTGCTGGTTTGTAATATAAAACTGGTTTGTATGTTGGTTTGTAATATAAAACTGGTAAATTGTGTGGTGATTTTCTAAATACAATGCATTATTTTTGCTTTGAACTCATTTTTTCCTTTTTCTCGGTCTTCAAATGAATTTAAAATCTCTCTGAAAAAGACCAATGTTAGCTAGGTTGATGAGGTTTGAAAGCATCGTCAAATATTTTGGTCTCCGATTTAGTTGCTGTTTCTGACATGTCGTTGACGCAGACTCGAAACATGTACGGTTCAACATACTGTGAATTTATTACAGCAGAGAGTATTGATACTAGAATCGAGACAGTTATCATGTATAACACTATGCCTTATAAACTGAAGCAAATATTAAATGCATTTGTTGGTTTTAAGGTTTACGCTGTAGTATTTTTACTTGTTTTGTTAGTGGTTATGTTGCACTGTGTCAAACGCTTTTGCAAAATCAAGAAGGATTATAATTGTACCTTTTGCCATTCGATCCGTTGTACATGATTATGATTACATTTATTATATACTTAGTAGTAAATACAGATAAATTGTATGTGTAATACACTCAATGGCAAGCGTGCTGTGTCAGCCATCCGTGATGATATCGATATCAGCACGGTTGCAAAAGCTTTATCACACCTGTAATCTGTATGACGTCACGTCATCGATTGCAGTCACTGTTGCAAAGGCTTTATCAAATCCCTAATCTGTAGGACGTCATTTCAAACCTCATGTTACATAAAACACATCTACTTGAGGTATATGTATACAATAAAGTGTATATGATATGGCTTTCTCAATATCACACACCATATCAACCCTCAACCAATATAATCCCTCGACCAGAGCTTGGGATTATATTGGTGTCTCGGGTTGATACGGATGCGATATTGAAAAAGCCATATGATATTCTCTATTTATTACATTTCTGTTTTTGTCCAAGTGGTCCCTTATGTTATTTTGTTGTTGTTTGTAATATATATTTTTATTACATTGTATTTTCATATCATTCTCAAATCTCATCTACAGATAAAGATGTACAAACAATAGTTTTGTAAATTGAACTCATAGATATATATGGTTAAACCGTTATTGTTACTAAACTATAACATACTAGGTTAATTATAAAACACAGAATGCATCTTCATTGAGCTCTATTTCTTAATAAAATTATCAATATTTGACCATTTTTATTTTATTTTTATTGCTGTATTGGTCGAGCACAAACTCATAGAGACCATGTCAATTCTATAATAATACCTAAGTAATTCAATTGCTGCAGCAACAGACGGGACTATAAATCTTACTTTACATAGTTAAGGTAGCACAATACAAAGATTTTTTTACTTCCAATCACTAACCTTTGAAATGCTGTAACTTTCTTATGAATGCATAGAAAATAATAAAAGAGGTATATATAGATAGATAAAAGGTTAATCTTTTAAATAAATGCAATATTTTTATTATGCAATCATTATGTAATCAATTATTATGTAATTAGTGGCAAAATCTGGGTAAGTTCAATTGAATGAATTTAGCTCTATCATCTCTTTAACTATACAGAAAATTTTAACGAAATCTTAATCAACACATCATGGGCTTCAAAAGGGTGTCTCAGATTGTCTCTATGGTATTCTATTCTCTCATAAATCTCTAATTAGTGTAAACATTCTGACCACATTAAAGAAGATAATGTTTGATTAGGTGTAAAATTTGTTCTATACATTCTATCTGAAATCTGAGACACCTTTTTGTAGATAATGGCCATAGGAACAACATATAATAAAATCAACCCTCTAGGGATACCTATGCAGAAGCTAATTTCATTTGAAAGTGGAAATTTGGTGAAAAATATTTTAGACACAGTTAACATTATAATTGGTTACATAATTGTTACATAATACTAACATTGCATTAATTTGAAAGTGTAATCTGTTAGCTATCCAAAACTACCACTTTTATAAATTTTCAAGCATTATTAAGAAAGTTACAGCATTTTAAAACTTGGGAGTTGGAGTTATAAAATCTTTGTATTGTGCTACCTTAAACATATCTCTTCGATATGAAAATACATGTATCAAGAATATCTTTAAAGACATGATATTTTACACCCAATATTATACTTGATAAGATTGGATGAAAACTTATTTTACATAACTCTTCCAACTTTTAAGAATGATAAGCCGGAATGTTCGAATATATCTACATTTAAAAAAAGAGATGTATATATGTTTCTTTCGTTTCTGTACAAAATGTGCACAATTCTGTTTTTCTATACTTAAAATTGAGAATGGAAATGGGGAATGTGCCAAAAAGACAACAACCCGACCATAGAAAAAAACAACAGCAGAAGGTCACCAACAGGTCTTCAATGTAGCGAGAATTCCCGCACCCGGAGGCGTCCTTCAACTGGCCCCTAAACAAATATATACTAGTTCATAAGTAAAGTATTTGTTCCTAGAATTCTATGAAGTAATCTGTATTGAAATACCCTTAGTGTGGGATCTTCCGTTATAAGTAAAGGCAGACAAAAAAAAAACTCTATTCTTCGACCACGATATTAATTCCCAATTTTCTTTTCCATTTCTCTTGTATACGAGATGGGGTTTCCTTTATTTTATCTAGAAAAGTTTTATAAAAATGTTTCGATACTATCCACTGTTTTTATGGTGCTCCCTTATGTTACTGTGTACCATTAGATATTGTATGTGGTGGAGGTAATGCAATTGGAGATTAAATGCCTTTCGCATTTTTTTGAAAACGAAAATGTTTGTGCATATTTCCACTCTCGTGGGATTTCGTAGGCATTAAACGATGTGCGATACAGCTTTGTAAAAATTAGAGCAAGTGGATCAGCTGCCAGAAAAAAAGAAAAGCTAGGACCAGTTGGTATATGAGATTTAAGGCTTTCATAGCTTGGGATTCCATTGGTGTTAATTTAGATATCCTTCATATTGGAGTATAGACTTAATTAATTTCATGCCATTTTAAAGAAATCTAGGTTCATCTTTTAGTCTTTAACAGTCCTTTGCTTTTGACATTTGACCCGAACTTGTTTTTGTTGTCCTAATAATCAGTGCTGATTTCTTTCGTGTGATACTTGTTGTCTTACCTGAATTCCAATTGTATTCTGGTTAAAGTCTTTCATAACTAACTACGTTCCCTTTTCTAGCGTGCGTTTGGTTTCTTGTTTATTTTACGTCTAATTTTTTTTTGTGTTTTGTTTAGCTGATTTGAATATTTGCCACATAGATCCAACATTTCTGTCTCTGATGGTTTGAATGTTGCTTTGCAAGTTTCAATGTGTATTCTAATGTTTTCCATACATATATTTTCGTCTTACTCGTTATGGTTTAGTGGTTTACATGGCATACTTACGATGACGATATTGTGGTTTCTATTTTATATTGATGTTTGCGTCGTAGTTTAAATAAGGATGAGTAGTAAGTATGTACTCCCTAGTAATCCATATTTGTCTAAAGTTTGTTCTCAACTACAATATCTAGAAAAGTTTCGTTGATTATTGCTGCATGTTTAGTGATTGTTAGTTTTAGTGACTGTCTGGTAAATTAAATTCGCCTCAAATGAAAAACACTTCTTATGATGTTTCAATCTGATTGTATTTATTTCTTCCTTAATTTTGTTCAGGTGAGTTACGTATTTTTTTTTATCTGGAGTACGATATAATGCTCATACATGCATTGACTGTTTCCTTCTTAGCAGTTCTATGTCTGTGCTTTGAGTTTTTTTCCAATGTTCAACAGAGTGCGTGTTTTATGTATCTTATCTGAGAAAGCGAAGCTTGTTGTCTTCTCTATTTGATATAATATATATTTTTGCTGAAGAGTTGTTTGGTGAGGAATCCATTCTCTTCCTTTTGGCATTTCGTTGTTTAAATTCTTTGTTGACAGTCCTATGCAAATTCTATGTTTTCACTGGTCGAAGTCGTTACAAGCTATATTTGTATTTTTAATGTGCATGATATTTGACATGTTTTGAATTAAAAGTCGTCGTACCTAGGTTTCATTTTATACCATTCAGTAAGATTAACAAAAGTCTTTGTGTACTGTTTGTCCCTGGCGATTATATATTTTGGATAATTCATTCAATGTTTTTTTTAAAGAAAAGAAAATTGCAACAACTCGGTTCATTGAATTCGATGTTCAATTTAAATGTCCCCACTTCAATATCATTGTAAACGCAGTCCCGGTTTTTTGATTTGTATCTATGATATGTTGCTAACAACATATATGATTTACCATGAAATTTCTGCGTGTGAAAAGAGTATATGAAAGCATGAAGACAGTATAATAAAGTTGTTTATGCACCTACTAATGTAATTAAACAGAGGATGCTTCAATCTGAGTTTCCGTATTCTATTGTAACCATCTTCAATCGTCCACTTCAAAATTTAGGTTGATTATGGTGTTTTGTAGTGACCATAAAAAGCAGCAAAATTTGTTTGTGAAATAAAACATGATAGTAGTAATGCTAGTGTCATTATTCTTTCTGGCCATTCAAATGATCTGGTGTTGATGGCACCTCTTTGTTACTTTCTTTAGAATTCTATTTTCTTCTTTTTTACTGGTGTGGAAGTAGTTAGAGATCGAGTATATTAGAGTCACTGGTCTACTCTTGGATAATTAAGGTTGACGTCAGAAGTTGATAACGGGATAAAGGCTCCATCCATGTTTTAATTTTAAGCTCCACATTGTGGGATCTTGGATTCTTTATCCGATTTTTGTTGGTTTTATGCATAATGTACACTGGCATCAAAAAGACTTGAGGAACCTGTCTCATTGCACATTAAAAACTAAAGGGTGTCATAAATACATTCAATCAAAATTAAATATGATGAATAGTATAAAGTCACTAACCAACACTTTTAAATGATTGGACAGCAAAATAATAATAAAGACCATACATTTCAAACTCTTTAAGCCATATAAACCGTATATATAAAATGATGTAAACTGATTTCAATTAAGTAACAAACGCAAAATGCAATCTGAGCGAAACACAATGTGATGATAAAAAAAATAATTCAAATTATCACATGGTACAAGAATTCCAATGACTGAAAACAATTTGGTCATAGATGAATCTATTTTTTACAACAATCACAACGAATTATTTTCTAATGACTTATAATCTCCCACATGATTACGCACAAGGACAATTAAGACCACTGTATATTGTGACATCATACATTCGTTAGCCAATGTTTTGACAGCATCGATTATTGAAAAATCATCATAAGTCACAGAATCTTGCAGGAATCTACACAGACTATCCGGAGAAGATATCAAAGCTAACGGTATGTCATGTTTTATTTTTTTTTTAAACTTTATAATCATAAAAGTTACAAAAATAATAATATAAATACTGCAAAACTGTTGGTCGTAGGTAAAATGTGTAAGTTGATAGCCAAATGTAAACAAATTTGTCAAATATCTTTTAAAAAAATATATCAACTGCCAACAAGTGGCACAGAATAAAGTTTATTGAAAGCAAAACAAATTATTTTCTAATTTCAAATGAGTTTATATACATGTGATATCAAATTCTAAATCACGATGCACATTTTTTAAAGGAATGACTTTTTAAAAAGTGATATTAACACAATTCGATTATGTCTGTAAATTATTCCATCAGCACAACCTCTCGGAATAAAACATCTATTGTCCATTCATTCAGATAACATTTTTTTACTATTATATTGAATCTCATGTTTGTATTGTGCAACACTTGTTTGTATTTGTGGCCTCCCGATCTTTTGGTTTTGGTTGAACCTGATAATGTTTATTCCACAAATACAAGTTGTGCAAACAGAAATTGTATCATGTGTTTTTGTATCCTCTTTGCCGCATTCACATTCATACGAGTGAAATTAGTTTGTTGTCAAAATGCTCATCCCGTGCAGTGACTGCCTTATATTCATATCATTTCATGCTACATTAAAAAAAAAACATGAAACGATTTAATATTTGTAAATAAAAAAATGAAATATTGGTATATTATAGCTCATTATAAACCAACTATTGAATATACAAAGTTTCAGAAATTTACCGCATCCTGAATTTTAGTAAGAAGTTTTTTTTACAACCATGCTTAAGTTGCCATAATTTTATACATGTTATGTTCGTTTGATAACATTCAAAGTAAATATTTCGTTTAACTGTTGAATATTTTTATAACAGTTTATACAAATACGTCTTTTTTGTAAGTTTGTTTTATTCAGACGACATTTACTTCAAGTTACAGGATACGTGTATAGTTTTGTAGCATTAGTATACGGATATCTAAAACGAATATATTATGAATATCCATATACTTCCATTAGACAACAACAAAACTGAATAAAAAGAAAGACATAATGAATACACACAGTTTTTGACAATGAAAATAATAAATAATGGATAAATATTAGATATAATGTCAAGCTTTTAATCACTAAAATTCTACAAAAGAATTGCAAATGAATCTGATTTAAAATTAATCTATCATCAATATCACACTCCCTTTTCGAAAACACATTGAGTTGAATATCTTACAACATTTCCTTATATTTATATTATTACCAAGAAAAAAGTACTAAAGAATTTGGAAGCCAAGTAATTTTTTTATAAGTCGATAGGTTAAAATTAATATCATCTTAAATGTAGTAAAGAATAAACGAGGTGCACCACAACTGCCCTCCAAAACATGCATGTTACCATCCGGATCAGATGAACTATTAAGGTTAGGGGTTGATGAATTCTCTTAGCATAAAAGATGGTCAGCGAAACTTTTAAACAACAAAACAAAAAAAAACCTTATCAATCCTGTTGTATTTGTAACAGCATAGCTGCTTTCTATAACTTCAGATGTATACATTCTTTTCAAATATAAAAAAGCATATTGTACATTATATGTTGGCATTATATCTATATAAAATACTGTGGTGTTGTAGCGTCTTGAACTTATTTTGATATTAAAAATGTAATTTTATCTTTACTAGGTTTTGTCCCTTTTGTAGATGTACATTATATTCCCTTTGCAAAGGGATTTCCTTTCAGTATTTTAGTCAAATGGGGTCATTAAATTGTGTATGTTTTAGAGGCTTCACTAGAGTACCCACCTCTCGTCATAGTGCAATGAAAAGCATAGGAGGAGCATGTCCTCCGGAATGTTGGACTAATAACTGTATCTGAAATCTAAAAAAAAGTGAAAGTTTGATATTGTAAAATCACTTTACTTGAAAATCATTTGAATAGCACTTGATTGATTTCGTGTGTTCGAAACAATTTTCTTGATTTACCTCCGCCAGTACAAATTGAGAAATATTAGTCAGTTACTGTTGAAACATTTTTCAGTACTTTTAGTTAAAGGAATGCTTTGTATAAAGGAGTAGTAGTGCACGATCTGCAATACGGTTATTTACTGGGGATGTACCACACAATAAAAACGAAATGTTTTAATAACTTCATATTTTTCTGTGGACTAGACATAAGTGAACTATCCTGTAAAATAGTTATACAAAAACCTTGATGATCATTTATCTTTTGTGTTTTTGAAACTGAAATAGAAACTACACAAAGACAATATCTCCTTGTTATAAGATGAAAGTATTCATGAAGGTCACAATCTCCACTACAATGTTTATATTAGGATCAATTACGATCGTTCAAATAAAAAAATCAGTTGGTGCCGTCATTACAAAATATATAAGCCGATTGCAATGGGTCGAAACAAACATTTACATCGATCTAAATTAATCTCAATCTATTTTATCGTTCTTATTAGACCGAACTCGAGGTCTTGTGTTTATTTTCACCTAAATCTTAAAATGAATACATATAACAGGTGATTTATCTTGCATATAAAACTTTCAAAATTATCAAATATGTCAATCGAAGCTTTTGTTTTATATCTTTTGAGAAATTTAAATAAAAGGAGAACGTTTGCTTTAAATATGGTATTCTTTTAGTTATTTCATTAACAAAGTACACGCCCTCTCTCTAAACTCAAAAAACTAATACGGCAAAGTTAGATTTATGTAACTTTACAAGTTATGATGTTGAAATCATGAATTAGTTGATTGTTATTGTATATGTTCTAAATTCATATGTCAATTAATGTCAATCTGACCATGGATGCATTATATTGATATTACTAGATAGTACTGCCATGGTTTGACATCATTGTCATTGTGTGATGATCCTGTCTTTGACACACACTACGGGAGATTTGCCTGGAATCACTACACGGGTGATTCGTGCTTGGCATGATATGATTATCTTGTCAACATAACTGATCCCTGTCCTTTTGTAGTTCATACGATAATTGTTTTCGACCCCGTTTTGTCACTTTTATACCAAGACTAATGCGATCAGTTTACTTTCTTTATGTATAGGTCAAAGATTTGTTGATATTCAGAGCGATTCTTCACAAGGAGCTTGGACTTGAAGACAATGTAACAAGCAACTGATGGAAATAAAGAAATTTAAAATAAAAACAAAGATATTCAGAGCGATTATAATTTAACCTATCAATCAGCTTAAAAAACTAAATACCCGTTATATGACACAATCAATCTTTAAACAGAGAAACCAAAAAACCATTTGTAAAGATATAATATTGTTTTTAAATATCAGAGAAACTTCACATGAATATGCAGGAATCAAATTGTATATATCAATATTAAAGCATCTTTTGTATACTAATAAATCGTAGCAATGTCAAGTTTATCTGGTACTGATTCTATTTGATTCCAACTTTTATTGATGATACAAAAAATGTTATTTAACACTTAGCACCAAACTCCCTTAAGCAAAATGTTTTTATGGTATTTTTTGGTCGTTATCTGTAGTTCTCTTACTTCTTTTATATGTATTTGATTAAAAAAATACATTTACCTGGTGGCTATTTGGGTAAGTTTATTACAGAAACATTTGACCGTGAGCGTACACGAAGAAGTTTATTACAGAAGCACATGTCAGACGTATAAAAAGTATCAAATGTTCTATAACATGAAAGGAAATATCATGTTTACAAACATAAATAAAACAATTGTGAGAATTTGATATTGACAATATGAATAACAAGCAATCGTAATGAAATACTCATGATTTAATCTCACGAAACAGGAATTGAAAGGTAAAATACTATCATAAACTTCATTGCTCACATCACTTGAAGATTTTATATAAATTCCTTGTACTGTTATTTCAACTCATAATCTCATTCATTTGACATGTTTCTTCAGAAATACATTTTCATCATACTTTCGTGGTAACTGTCGGGATATCACATCCCTGCCTTTAAATTTATTGTTGAAGTTCGAATAACCCGATTTGCTATGAACCTGTTTTCTTTTTTTCAGACTACTTACTAATGTTTTAGGGTGGTAGTATTTGTAATCATGTTTTCTTTTAGATCAGTTGTCTCAATCTGTCTGTTCCGTTAGTTATGTAACTTCAAACATTTTTCTTGCTTTATGTCTCTCCTTTTTTCACTAGGTTTCTTTCTGTATTTCTAAACGGCTTTGTTTGAGCTTCTTAAAAACAAATAATACTCAAAAGATCTAGGTCAGATTTTGGTATATCCTCATTTAGTAATTATATAAAAAGTATGCGATGTACAAGAATTATTGTGTTAGTTCATTTGTTCCTTCGTGACTTCACTTTATGTATGCAACTCAAATGAACTCAGTGCCCATTTTTCAATGAATCAATGTCATAATATGCACACTAAAACTGCTTTCCTTAATAAACGAAGGACATACAATAATATTCGCATCGATATTGGTGATCAAAATACAAGTTTATTATGATTATTTTGTCTGTAAATTACGACGACCCATTCCCATATTTACTCAATAAGGACTAAAGTTAATAATATGTATTGTTGCACGATACTTAAACTGACTAGAACTTACAGCCTTAAACATATTTACTGACATTGATGTGACCTTATCAACATGAAATATGTTGTACTTGATGAAGGCACCGTGTATCTTGGATAATAAAACTATAAAAAAAGAATTGCAAACACCATCCTCTAAAATTGAATTAACTTTTAATATTACGTCATTTTATGTTCCCTAAAAGAGAAAATATTTAACTTTATTTTCTTTCAAAATTGGTTTTATCATTTAGATTATTGCTACCAATAAGAAATCCCAATTTATTGATATTGAGCTAAAGTCAATAAACAAATAGAAACCATAAAATGTATCAAAATACTTGATTAGAATAAACATAATTTACAATGAAAAAACTCAGATCCGTCTTTCTAAACATTATTTTAGTTCAATTAAACAAAAGTCTTCTCTCGGTATTGCAATAACAACACTCCTTACACAAGCATATTTATATCCGTGTTTGTTTTTTTTTTTAATTTGGTCTTTTACATTAGACAACTTCTGGCAAAACATATTTTTGAGTAAGGCTTTTGCTTATATTTGATTTTGCCGTATCAAGAATTCACCTTTGTCATCTCAAGAAAATACCATAATTTGGATTGGGTACTAGTAAGTGTCGAACATACTTTGAATCTCTATAATCCATGAATTCATAAAATTTGTTTTAGAAATTTAATATGAAAAATTGATTCCTAACTGTTTATGTGCAGTTTCTCGGAACTTTTTTTGTAGGAAAAATTAAACATTAATGATCATTTGGTTTTTATAGTTTAAATTGAGTCTGATTCTACCCTGCAATGGGTATTAAGAACTGTAAAACTGATTGAGATATTCATTAACTGCTAAATATCAACAAATCTTTAACCTTAACATAAAGTAAGTATACTAATCAATTTCAAGTGACAATCATACAGTTGAAACTAGTAAATACCGTGGCGAAATTATCAGCAACAATCTAACCTGGGTTAACACACAAAATTCAGTTCGCATATGTAATAGAACTTAATGAGTTATATGCCGATATCTCAAATGCTACACAATGCATGTAAAGGCAACTGTGTCTGTATCCATGGTAGGATCAGCAGTGCAATATAGATGCACAGTATGGAGTGTACCAACCCAAAGTAAGATCAAAGCAATAGAACAGGTACAGAAAAGAGCAGCACGATTTGCGAACAACAACCACAAAGACCGAACACCTGGATGTGTAACAAATATGGTTAAACTATAAAATGGAAAAATCTCTAAGAACACAGGACAACAAACAGACTACGCAGGTATTCAAGAGCCAGCATGATCTTGTATACATCAATATTAAACCCCACATGATAACCGGACCATCACCTCTTAAATGAATAATTACTCTATGGATGTATTCGATGGTCTCTTAAAAGCAGATTAACTTTACAAGTGATATACATTCATTTGGAGTGTTTGGTTTGGCTACCCATAAAATCAGGTTCAAACCCGTATATTTTCTTAAGATATCCGGTACCAAGTCAGGAATATGGCAGTTGTTATATAGTCCGTTTCTGTGAATGTTTGCGTTTGTTTTTGATGCAGTTCAGTGTTTCTGTTGTTCCGTTGTTTTCCTCTCATTGTTTATGTGTTTTCCTCGATTTTGGTTTCGGATCCAGATTTGTTTTCGCTAAATTGATTTTTGACTATTGATATTGAATAGCGTTATACGACTGAAGCCTTTATTTATTCATAACTTGTTTTGTGCACTTTAGCTGCTATTTTGTTTAACAAAAAGTTTCCTATAATCACCTATGTTTCAGAGCAGCATAAAACATTTAGACCTACAGATTTTTGTTTTTATGTTATTATTTCAATGACGTATACTTGTATCTAATTTTATTCGTACTTAAGAAATACTCAAGCGGTCTAAAAATTTTGTGTTTAAGGGTATTGATGTTTTACACCATTTCATGAAAACAATTATCTCAAGGTTATTTTTTCAGTTTAAAGGTCCCGATTCTATACTTTATTGTTTGTGTGATTAGACTTGTAACCTCGAAGGAATGTGCGAGATTCTGAAAGTTATTGTCATCCTGATTATAACATCAACATACCCTCTTACAATGTCACTGTATTAGTCCATTAATAATGTGACAATTAAAGAATTCCGTTAGGCATTTGAACACTGTTATTAAGACCACACTTAGAAGGTTTTGTTGTGGTGTTAATATAGTTGAAGAGTAATACATTCATAGATTTATTAACCATATAAATAAAATTTGTATTACTGAAGAAAATCTTTAGGTTTTCAGTTTACAAATACAAATCTCATCAAACAGGTTTAACCCATATCATTTTTGTGTCGGTCCTAAGTCAGGAATATCTAGTCTTTGTTATTCTTGTGTAAATTTTTAATATTTGGTCATTTGTATGTTTCGTATTTAGATTATGGCAATAAATAGTATACCGCCCGCTGTTCAATAGTCATGATTCGATTAAGCAAAAGCAAATCAGGGTTTCAAACTAAAACCGAGGGAAACACATCAGCTTGAGCCGAAAACCACGGAACAACAGAAACACTAACCTGTAACAAACGCAAACGCATAGATACATAGAAACGGACTGTAGATATTAACTACCTTATTCCTGGGTTGGAATAGGACACTTTTAAAAAAATAATGATTGGTTGAACCTAGTTTAAATGCCAGTCAAATGTCCACTTATATGACAATGTTAAGAATACTGCTATAATGACAGTATTATGTTAAAGAAATACAGTACAAACAAACACAAGAACACTAAATAATATAACAAATAGTACATACCAACTTGTAAACAGCAGAATAACAACAGACACATCCCATAAATTTACAACACCACACCAGTTAAGTGTGGTGTCCATTTCGCTGAATAAATACACATTATTTTTTATGGGTCAGGTATCCGCCTCGGCGTGTGGGATTTTCTCGCTGCGTTTAAAACCCCTTGGTAACATTGGCCGTTTTCTTTTCCAATTCTACAAAACTACTACACTATGGGTTAAATTTCCTTGTGTAGAAAATGGTGAATTAAACCTGGTTTCAATTCTTTGACGCGTTTTAGCAACATGTCAAATAAGAAACGAAAATCTTCTGTTTAAAGTTATAATTCAAATAATTCTATATCAGCTTAGGCCAACATGATTTCATCCTTTCTTTTTTAGTAGTATTCTTGTTGTTTCATATTTTCTTTTCTGTTGAGTTTTTTGTGGACTGTTTTTCCCCGACTTAAATCATTTGGCCATGGAGTTATCTGTTTTCTATTCGACTTGTGGTTTTTGATTGCATCTTCTCAATCTTCACTCCCTTTTTGATAAATAAAGTTTCACTTTGTTGTAAATAAAGTTCGTAACGATCCACAAGATTCTATCATTTCTCTGCGTTTTGACTTTTCATTTCGTTTCATAGTAATATATTAACATTTTAATAAAAGAACTATTGTTACAATTTCAAGGTGTTCTGCCCATTATTAGCATTTTTTTTTTGCAAATGACATTTTCGTCAAACACTCATATCTTTGGTTGAAAACATATCCAACGTTTGTAACCGATTGTTTCCAAATGTTTTTCCTAATGTCAACCGCAATATTGGTGTTAACTTTTTTGTGAAGTATATAAATGATTTGAAGGTACCATCAAAGCCAAATTGAGACAAATAACACCATCAATAAAAGTCACTCTTAAACAATGCCTGATTTCATTATTTATATGTTATGTAGTTTGATTAAACTAATATCTATTATACAAAAATGTGCCTATTTCTAGTCATGCTGAAAATAAGACGATACCTGCAAAACACTATAATAATATGAATAGATTTGGTCTTTATAAACTCTGTTCTTTGTTACTACAATGACAATAAAATGTGGAATGATTGCTACTAATGGGCAAAAGGTTAGCAACAATATAACATGGTAAACTTTAACAAGGAGCAAAACACAGACCGCATATATTATAAATAAATGTAAAATAATTCAAATGAGAAAAATAACAGCCTGATATTTGACTAAATCAGTAAACGAAAATCAAATGTGATATTCAGCAAAAAACGACAACCACTGAACTACATGCTCTTGGGAACAATGGTGTCTCGGTTTGATACATAATGTGATATTGAAAAAAAGAATTAATTTTCTCTTTTTATTTGGATTTTTGGTTTCGGTTTAATTGACATACAGTTCTCATTAGCATTTATTCATAATAGACAATTCTTAAGAAGTTTACAATTTGCGTTCAACAGTAAAATGAAAAATGTTTGTCTCTTGCTATAGACTGTCTATAAAATTACAAGATTCAAATTCTGTTTTAAACAAATAATTAATGAATCCCATGTTAATCTGCTCATGTCGGATATTTGGTATCTTTACGAAAAATCAGAAACAGATTTGCAAATGAGGGCTTTAAACATTTAAAGTGTTCATTTCGTTCTTATATTGTACTGTTACACCACTGTCCCAGGTTAGGGGGCGGGTTTGGATCCCGCTAACATGTTTAACCTCGCCACATTCTGTATGTATATGCCTGTCCCAATTTAGGAACCTATTATTATGTGGTTGTTGTTTGTTTATGTGTTACACATTTAGTTTCGTTCATTTTTTTGTACATAAATTAGGCCGTTAATTTTCTCGTTTGAATTGTTTTACATTGTCGTTTCAGGGCCTTTTATAACTAAGTATGGGGTATGGGCTTTGCTGATTGTTGAAGGCCGTACGGTGACCTATTTTCTGTGTCATTTTGGTCTGTTGTAGAGAGTTGTCTTATTGGCAATCTTAACACATCTTCTTTTTATATTGTTGACATATACCGATTTACTGCCAAATTATGACTTTAACAAAATATTTGTTTGATAATAATAATAATTTCTAGTTTTAATTTTCTATCATCACTCTCTGTTTGTATGTCAGCTGAATATACGAGACTAGTCTTAAATACTTGATCTATCTTGAATAGTATAAATGATTTTCTTAAGCTGTCTGAATATAAATCCATGAATACTTACTAGTTCTGGTTGAAACATTGTATAAACCCATTACTGTGACGTCAAAAAATATATACATCATTATTATTTCATTTATTATAATTGAAGACATTGAACGGTTACCAAAATATCTCTTGATGACACACGCAATAGGAAGATTCACACGTGCATTACCGGTATATTGAAGTTGATATTTGGAAAACGATTTAGTTTGCACATTGACATAGAATAGTAAAATATTCCTATTTCGGCGACAAAACCGTTGTGATATTATAGAATACAAATCGATGTATGTGTCTATTCTAAGAATTTAATTACATATCATTATTCACAGTTTATGATATAAATTGAACCAAGTGATAATCTGCTCGCCTTTATGTTAGAATTAATGATACTAACATCGAGTCACTAACCATATACAATGGGACTTTGACAATCTGTGAAATGAAATACTTCATTGTCAACCTTACAAGCAATCTATTAAAAAGCCCAATATCATGCTAGGTTGTTAATGCCAATCTATTATTTATATGAAAAAAAAACAAGACAGTATATCACAATATTGCACTAAGTGTTAATGGTAAAGTTAGAGTAAGCCAATAATAAGAATTGCCGTTATTTCGCACTTTAATCATACTTTTCATAAAAGTTCATATGTCAAATTGCGGAGACAAAAGTAATATGGTTTTATGCATTGATGAAAATTTCGAAACTTCATTTACCTGACTTCGTTTGTCATCATAATAAAAAAAAAGTATGTATGAAGAATCAAATATAAAGGCAAAGCATATACTCATTATAGATCTCACCAGAAACCTGCTAGGTGCTAATGTAAAGTATTGTGTAAATTGTCGTCATAGTAGAGCATGGTATTAACATTAATGTTTGCTTAGATAATTGTAAATATCTAAATGATAATAAACAGATTTCAAAACAAATCACTTTTTGTGGAAAGAACATATCTTTGTATTTTATCCGACAGGCTAAGATAGTTTAGTTAGATTAAAATTGGGAAGATTTGTAATATGTAAATTTTTGTTTTCCTATTCTTTGTTCTGATGATGGACTAATATCTTTTTAAAATAAGGAGTATGAAAATATTAGGGGTAATTACTCATTAAACATATTGAATGAATGAAGCAATGTTCTTTTAATGAATTTATTACGAATTTCGAAAGGTTATGTATAGTACTAGTAATAAGTTGAATCAGGCAAAAACACTAACAGACATTTTAGGCATTAAGACGGTTGTTGTTTGGTAAAACATTTGATTTGAAATCATGAAATGCGGCGACCAATCATTAGAATGACACATTTGAAAAAGTAAATAACGCAAGCAAGGATCATAGTTTATGCCTTGCCATTACGATATTTATCTGGTGAATTTAAATGTTTGGTTTTTTTTTAGTCGAAGGTTTTAGGTTCATAAGTGTGTGGTTGTCGGTTACATACTGGTGTTCATTATCACTGAACCAGTATATATTTGTTTGGGGGCACGCTGAAGGACGCCTCCGGGTGCGAGAATTTCTCGTTGCATTGAAGACCTGTTGGTGACCTTCTGCTGTTGTCTGCTCTATGGTCGGGTTGTTGTCTCTTTGGCACATTCCCCATTTCCATTCTCAATTTTACTTTTCATGAAAATATTGAAGTCAAACGTATGAAATTTAACATATTCGACAAATGTCAATTTAAAATGTTAAGTAAAGTTCTGACAGACATGTACAGCATGAGTGGAACAAAGAACGAGAGAAGTGACAATACCACTTCTTTAAAATAATTTTAATGCGTTTCGAAAAAGGTCTAAGACATATTTTAATAATTTTCACAATGAATAGGATGACAATAAAACCTAAAGAATACTGTAACGGATCGATGTGCAAATTTATTGTTGTTATCCTTGCCTCGAGTAAGTTAAATGAAAAATATTACCGAACTTATGATTTGATTGATAGATGCTCGCTTTACGTTCAATGGTAACTATTTAATGCGTATTCAGGACGAGGGACCATAAAACAATTATACAAAAAACATGTATTGTAAAATTTAAAACATTCTTTCAGATTTAATTTTATATGAAAAATGTTGGGAATTCTTTAAAAACTAAATATATGAAACAAAAGAGGGAACAGAGGTCATAGTACTCATTTGTAAAACAAGCGTAAATTCTTTCCTAGTCTTAACTTGTACTGAATATGTTCTACTTAAACAAATCAATGGATCCGAATAAAGTTCTTAAAACTTGTCTAGAAGTTTACATTGTTTAAATTATATTGGTTAATTGTCGTCTTATTGGTGTTTACCTAAAATCTTTTATTTATATTTGCAATAGAAGTGAACCATAAGTTTCTGAATGCCATATGTAGAGATATGTTAGTACAAACTATTATGAACCATGATTAAACATATTATGTAATTTATCTAGCTGTCCGGTATATTGACATTCTCTGGGTAAGACATTGAAGGGACGAGACTTAGAGATTCATAAATACTTTTACTCAAATACATTAAATCAAACCTGACCTCTTTCTGGAAAAAGTTGTCTTTTTGTATTCTTAATTTAAAAATGTCAATAACATAATGAATGAATGAATGAATTAATTAATTAATTAATCTGTTTGCAGTACACTCTTAGAGATACTTTTGTTTCACTATGGGCCACGAGCATCACTGAAGAGACATGTATTGTCGACATGTGCATCTGGTGCAAGAAAATTGGAACCGTTAATTTGATTATTTATAGTGTGGTACACTATTTTTGAAGTAAACTCATATAAGACCTTTATTTGGTTTCCTAGAGGTTATAGTTTAGGAAATTTGTTGATAATAAAATCATAGGGCCTTCTAATGTTTCTGTTAAAGTGTGAATATGTTTAAAGTGTGATAGTCAACTTTCAAGGCCTTCATACTTATATGTGTGAACAATTTTCTGGCAGTAATCTCATAACGTCTTCTTTGGTTGCATAGTGTGGTTGGTTATTTTGGAAGTAATTGTTTATAGTTAGAGCAATCATTTGATAGAAAACTCATCAAGCCTTCTGTAAATTCCTGTTTGTAAAGTTAGCAATCGTCTGATAACCCATGTCTTCTTTGTCTTACTTTGTTTAAAGTTTGAGAAATCTTCTGTCATAAAACACATAGGGCCTTCTTTTGATTTCTATGTTTATACTGTGATTCTTTGAATTGCGGTTTATAAAGTGAGAAATCGTCTGATAGTAAACCAATGTCCCTTTTTAACTTAGATTATTTATAGTTTTGGTATTCTTCTAATAATAAAACCTTAATTCCTTTTTTGGTTTCCTATGTTCATAGTGTGAGTAATCCTCTGTGGTAAAGGTTGGTCTCCTATGTCTATAGTTTGAAAAAAACTCATGTCTTCTTTGATTTTTATGTTTATAGTTTATGCAATTTTCTGATTGTAAACTCGTAATGCCTTCTTTGGATTCCTATGTTTTAAGTTTGAGCAATCTTCTGATATTACCCTGATATGGTTTTTTTTTTTTTGTTTGTTCCCTATATTTACAGTTTCAGTTATCTTCGAGTAATAAACTTTCATGGCTATCTTTGATTTCATATGTTTAATGTGTGAGCAATGTTCTGATAGTAATCTTTTGTTCCCTATGTTTATAGTGTGAGAAATCCTCTGATAATAATGTTTGGCTTCCTATGTTTATAGTATGAATAATCTCAGATAGTAAACTCATGTTTTTTTTCAATTTTATTCAAGCTTCTGATAGTAATTAGTAATCAAAGGTACCAGGAGTATAATTTAGTACGCCAGACGCGCGTTCATTCTACATAAGACTCATCAGTGACGCTCATATTAAAATATTTATCAAGCCAAACAAATACAAAGTCGAAGAGCATTGAGGACCGAAAATTCCAAAAAGTTGTGCCAAATACGGCTAAGGTAATCTATGCCTGGGATAAGAAATCCTTAGTTTTTCGAAAAATTTACAGTTTTGTAAACAGGAAATTTATAAAAATGACCACATGATTGATATCCATGTCAACACCGAAATGTTGACTACTGGGCTGGTGTTACCCTTGGGGACGAAACGTCCACCAGCAGTGGCATCGACCCAGTGGTGTAAATAGTTATCAAAGGTACCAGGATTATAATTAAGTACGCCAGACGCGCGTTTCGTCTACATAAGACTCATAAGTGACGCTCATATCAAAATATTTATAAAGCCAAAAAAGTACAAAGTCGAAGAGCATTGAGGATCCAAAATTCCAAAAAAGTAAACTCGCTATGCCTCTTTTGATTTCCTATTTTTAAATTTTGAGCAATCTTCTGATGATGACCTCATAGATTTATAAATTTACTGTTTGCAAAAGTATGAATTATTCTGAATAATAAGGAGGTTCTTATCCAAGGCAGAAAATCTTTGCCGTATTAGGAACAACTTTTTGAAACTTTTGGTCCTCAACGCTCTTCGACTTTGTATTTGTGTTTTGGCTTTCAAACTTTTTTGGTCTTAGCGTCACTGGTTAGACTTGTGTAGACGAATCGCTCGTCTGGCGTATTAAATTATAACCCTGGTACATTTTGATAGCTATTATTCGTGTGTTTCTCTGTCCTATATGTTTTCCCATTTATTTGTATTGTAGTCCTGTCATGTAATGTTGTCATTTTAATGTTATATTTAACATTGTCATAAAAGCGGGAGGTTTTGCTAGCCACAAAACCAGGTTCAACCCACCATTTTTTTCATTTTCTGTACCAAGTCAGGAAAATGGCCATTCTGTGTGTTACATTATAGTGGTGTGTTTCTGTTGTGTCGTAGTTCTCCTCTTATATTTGATGTGTTTCATTCAGTTTTAATTTATAACATGGGTTTGTTTTTTCTCAATCGATTTATGAATTCCGAACAACGGTATACTACTGTTGCCTTTATTCATATGGTCTTTTTTTTTTTTGGTCTCTTATATATATAGTTTCAGTATTCTTCTAATAATAAACTCGTAATGCTTTTTTTTCCTATATTCAAATTGTGAGCAATGTTCTGATAGTTATCTCATGAGGCCTTTTCTGTATAATAGGTAAACATTTTTTTCTTATAATAAAATTATATCTCCTTGATTACTTTGTTTACGTATAGTGTGAGATAAATCCATTCTTGCGGGCCATTTTAAACCTCTAACGTAGCATTTTTTTACTTTTTATATTGCAAGGGTATCAATCCAAGTGTTTATAAATTTATTTTGCAAACGAAGATATAATGACGTTAATCAGTTATATCAAATAACATGTTGGCTGTTAATTATGTGTTTATTTATTCAATTTTAAGCAAAGTCAAATGGCATAAAATGTCATCGAGGAGAACTGTTAAATTGAGCAAAATTTATAATGACAAAAAAACTCATTTTGTAAATCAGTTCAGTTTATTACATAATTTTCGACATAATCCAATGAATTGTCAATATTTTGTATGCTCGATTTCATTCTTAAAGATACAGGGAATTGTCCATTATATCTTTACAAGTGACACTAATGAATTTGCACATTAGTTGTAGGACACTATGCTTTGTTTAATATTGCATAATGTATTAGTCAACAATGCATAATTTCTTCTAACTGATATTTCATCGTGTGCAACCTTTTCTGTTGACTCTGAATAAATTCATGTACAAAATGTATTTATTTCATTATAAAGATTATTTAATTTGTGTTGTTGGATGTCAGTCTCCATGACACCTAATTGGAATTTCTATTTATTTACATTTGGTATGGTTGGATCATTTCCTTGTTTTCGTGATTATTGTAATATTAAAAATTTGCAGTTGGAACAATTTTTAGGACATATAATGTGATATTTAGTTAACATGTTGTATGAACCATGATCTGCAATTCACAAAAATGTTTACAGTGTTCCCTGTCGACTATTTGTTCTTTTTTGGATTATAAATAATTCAAATAAAAAAGAGGGGTTTAGAGACCATAGTAGTATATCTAATCATATCGAAATGTACAAATATATATTTGGGAAGATCTGGTATGATTGCCCATTATACAACTTTACACCAGAGACCAAATGGTCACAGTAATATTTTCACTTTTTGTGGCTTTGGTATATTCTTGTGACGCACAGTTCATAACTGTATTGTACTGTACTTGGCAGTTGTTATCAAATAGTCTGTTCCTATATATGTTTCAGTTTGTTTTTGTAGCGGCCCGGTGTTTCTGTTGTTCCCTTGTTTCCCTCATATAGTTGGTGTGTTTCCCTCGATTTTGGTCCTCGATTTTTGTTTATGAACCGGATTTGTTCCAGTTAAAACTATCTATGACTATTTAACAGAGGTGTAATACTATTGCCTTTATTTTTCAATAATGAGAAAAACTTATACCACATAGTAAGTTATTGAAGCCGTTTGCTTTGCTGTTTGACGTATGCATTCAGCCTTCTTTATTTTTCTCTCATTGCCATATGCCCTTCTCTTGATAGTGAAATTCTTTCTACTTATGCGTTTGATTTCTTTAAGGAGGTGGTTGGATTTGATTGTTTTAGAGAGAGCTATCCACATGAAACCAAAGGACAAGAATACAACATTGCATGCAAATAATACATTAGATTCTAAATATAAACCACAATTAGTGTCTGAAGACATTGCTTTAGACATAAGACATAAAATATTATCTGGTTATCAATCAAAAATAAAAGTTATAAATGCATATTACAAATTTCTAAATCTTTTTGCACATAGTATCGACCTTATTAGACATAGTATACACGTAACGCATACAGATAATTGGTTAGATCGGAAACCGATGTAAATATAAACTTTACTGGATGTCCCTGGGAGATAATGACTAATAAATCAATCACAAAACTCAATCAACTCATTATTCTTTACTTGAAAAGTTGATTTCATTTAAGATGCAGGGATTCAACCGGATATATTACGAGTCAAAAACTTCTAAATGTCTATTATATGAAGAAAATTGCATTCGATATAGATGAAACAAAAATCCTTGATAGCTTAATAGATCTATTGACAATTGCATTTAGGTACTTATTTCATAATTCCATCCCGTAGAAGTAACATGAAGACAATGAACTGTTTTATCTTATATAAATATAACGGTATATGCTTATCTAATTTGTATGATTATTTCTTACTTTAAAATGTTATCTAAATCGTCATGCCAATGGCATATATGATCAACTTTTTTAAAGATGGTTATTTTATTTACTATGAGACATGCTTTGTCCTCTAATTGAACTCTCTAATGGAACCCATTTTTAAGTTGCAGGTATAGTATTATAGTTTATATACCATTCTTTGTTAAATCTTTGTTTGTTTTTGTTCTAATTGAGATTGTTACACGGTCATTACTGCTGTACCCCTATTTTGACAATTTTACCTATTATGTCTGTTTTGTTCACGCATCGTTGTAAATTTAATGAAATTTGAACTGTCATACAAGTGAGCGGTTTAGCGCTATAAAACCAGGTTCAATCAACCATTTTCTACATTTGAAAATACCTGTCCCAAGTCGGGAATATAACAGTTGTTGTCCATTCGTTTGATGTGTTTTATCATTTGATTTTGCCATTTGATTAGGGACTTTTCGTTTCGAATTTTCCTCGGAATTCAGTATTTTATGTGATTTTACTTTTTACTAGACATTTCTTTCGAAAATAATAATCTGCATTGTACCATTTATCAAGTCAACTTTTACAATGAGAGGGTCCTATTTATTCATTTTTTTAAATAGTAGTGGTTGTTTTTCTTTAATATATTAAAACATATCAACTTAATGAACGACAATTTGATTTCTCACTTCACTCGTATTTGGCACAACTTTTTGGAATTTGGGGTCCTCAATGCTCTTCGACTTTGTACTTGTTTGGCTTTACAAATATTTTGGTCTGAGCGTCACTGATGAGTCTTGTGTAGACGAAACGCGCTTCTGACCTATTAAATTATAATCCTGGTACATTTGAACATTATTAACAAAATACAATAAAGTACACTATAGTGCAATATGTTTTAATATTTAAATGATATTGTTTAACATCTGACAATAATTGACACTATTATGGCATGTGATATTGGTAAATATGATTTATAGAGTTGTACTTGGCAATTACTAGTAGTACATTCGAACGGAATGCTGATGGAATAATTATACATTCACTTTATAGTATAAGAACAGTTATAACAAAGCAATAAACAAAAAACGACCGTTAGAAATGATATATTCAACAGCCCATGGTGACAAAACTTGTGCAGCCGTCATATAGCACATTATTGACTTCATATTAAAATATCTCATATTGACAAAATGTTAAAAATATGATTATTACTGTTGTTAACCTTTTCAGCTTCAAATCATGCCATCTATTTGATTGCGGACTTTCCGTTTTGAACTTTTTTCGGAGTTAGGTATTTTTTGTTACTTTATTTTTCATGTAAATATTTATTTTCATTCTCTATTCGAACATTCAAATGATATTGTTTAACATCTGACAATAATTGACACTATTATGGCATTTGATATGGGTAAATACGATTTGTAGAGTTGTCCATGGCTATCAGTACATTCGCACGCAATGTTAATGGAATAATTATGCATTCACTTTATAGAATAAGAACAGTTCTTTCAAAGCAATAAACAAAAAAACAACCGTTAGAAATGAAATATTCAACAGCCCATGGTGACAAAACTTTTGCATCCGTCATATAACACATTATGGACATCATATTAAAATATCTCACATTAACAAAATGTTAAAGATACTTATATGAATGTTGATATCCTTTGAGCATCATGCCATATGATTACGGATTTTCCTCGGAGTTCGGTAATTTTGTTATCTTACTTATTAATTTAAACATTTATTTTCATCTCTCTTTTCGAATGATTGAATGATGATTTTGATTTACTTTTTTGTAAATAGTTTATTGCATTCTAGTGTGATATGCCATATAAACTCAACGTTTGATTGGATGTCGTATGTCGTCAATTCTAAGATTTACACTCGGAGTCATTGGCAACATTGTTGCGCAATCAAAACCGACGCCTTTTGAATATTTCAAATGCTTTATTTCGATTATTTGACGAGTTCTCGTATCGCATAAGAAAAGGAATGAAAGCATAGAGAAGGTTTCCTCAGTCATATGGGGATTCAAAAACATCCGTTGTAATGACACAAATCCTCAACTGACGATAGCAGCTCTTCAGATACAATACTCCCTAAACGAATCATGTTGTATCTGTCTTTAATTTAATGGTTAATTAATTCTAACAGAAGACACTGATTACAGCTTAAGCTTAACATAAACTCTAACCTTAAAACGTGTACGCAGGAAATAGATTACAAGACGAACAGGCAAATCGACTATAAAATAAAGAACTTCAGTACCTCTTTGAAGATTTAATTAGATATTAGTAAATGACAATACAGTCAATTAGATTATAATGGAATCTATTGCATGATAGATCAGTCAGAGATTGAAGTCAGGTCCCATTATCATGGTAAAATCTAAAACTCATTCATTTTTATAATTAGCTTTTTAATATTTCATGAGGCCATCAACTTAAATATAAAGTAATTAACGCAATCATCATGGAAGCACAAAATAGTCGGTACAATTTATTTTTATTGACATTCGAGCTTTACGTCAATATCAACCGACTTCTATCGTGTATCATTTCATTACATACCTATTTTCTTATTGAAGTGGTTAAATATAAAAAGTTTCATTTGTAAGTGGGTTGATGACAATATTCATTCTTGTCTTCTTTCACTATTCATAAACTGTAAAATGAGTGCTTCGCGTGTTCACCATTCGCCAAACACAATGTAACATGAAGTCACATGATGCCACTATGTTTCATAGTTTTAAACTACACTTGCTCGGCTATCTTTACTTTTAGATATCGACACTGGAACTCTAAACCTTGTAACACTAAAGCGAACCTGCATAAAAAATTGTCAAAACATAGGATTTTTTAAAATGATCACTAAAGGTCAAGTAAATAAGCAAAAGAGGGTCGTATTACTTTCAAAAACATTTGTTCTGTTGACAATCAATTAAATGTTAAATACCTGTTGAAATATTCAAAAAAAATCCATTCTCAATTTTATAACACGACCGAATGAAAGAAAACTATTCGCTGGCTAACAACCTCTATAAAAAGACGAGTGTTCTTTTATTCG
The DNA here is from genome assembly GCF_965363235.1 of Mytilus galloprovincialis. Taxonomy (NCBI): domain Eukaryota; kingdom Metazoa; phylum Mollusca; class Bivalvia; order Mytilida; family Mytilidae; genus Mytilus; species Mytilus galloprovincialis. Next base: position 99,776,665 of record NC_134839.1, read on the forward strand.
GACTTGTATGAACTTTAATATTAAGAACTAAATATAAGCATTAAACCACCTCCCTTTGTAAATTGTAGACAAATGCATGACTGGACATATAAATGTATTTTTTTCATTTAAAAAAAAATAGAAAAAATAAAAATCAAGATATTCAGATTCTTTAAATGTCACAAGTATAATTTTACTTATATGACAATAAAGAATTATTATTATTATTTAATTGACCAAAACCAATACATCTAAAGTTTTTAACTGACAAAACAATGATTATAAAAACAAAGTCAATTCTATGTAAGGTCACCTTTCCCGAGGAACCTCATGTTTTCTATGGAAACATTACTGAGAATATATATTTACCACAGCATTTATTAACTTCTTTTATTCTAATATCGTGTGGATAAGAACAAGAACAAATAAGATCAGCGAAAAGAATTTAAATAATAAAGAATATTAACACACACACACACACAAATAAACATGAGAAAAATTAAGAATAGAAAAAATGTGTACATGCTCCATGCGCCTGTTTGCAGCATGTACTGTTTACAGTAACTAGTGCACACCATGTTTGCCTATTGTTTAATATTGTTATATCATCGCTTTTATACTATCAAGGCCACCAAAAATGAGATTAAAATTAAAAAACAATCATTCCATTATGCAATATTTTTCACATTTTGTCGTCGTCCCATTGAACTTCTTTTGACATTTCATAAGAGCACTTAGTGAAAGCGCATTATGTAACGTAATGTATTGGAGCATGCCTCATTTCTAGTTAACATTTTAGTTTCTGTCTCAAACGTGATCCAATTATATTCTATACAAAACAGGACTAAAATATGTTTCTGTGTTGTTTCGTAAAAACAATTTCATGCATTCCTTTCTAAGAAATTGATCGAAAATTTAAATACACCAATTAACTGTATATCAAAAGTCTAAATAATATGCTTAGATTGTTCAGTATATATTCAAATGCCAATACATTCAAAACCTGTTCAGCCCTCTTCAGTGCTGACAAAGGCGTTTTGGATTTACAAAATTTTACATATTTTCAAAGTTTAATTTTGCATTAAAGCATATAAGAAACTGCAATGAAATAAAATATATCTTACACAGCGTCATGAACAGAATGTGTATAATTTTGATTTCAAAAACTTTAAGTTTTGGTTTGAAATGTTGTTTAAACATTTTAAAATTCTTTCTTCAATTTACCAAAACCAAATAGCAGATTTTATACATGCATAAAATGTATGATGACTAAGTTTGTCTACCACAACCCGCTCCCAGGGAATAGTTTGCCTTACCCGTATAAAGCACAATTTTCGGAATTTTCTGTTTCAAGTTTATGCTCTTTAAAATCGTAATCAATTTGGTCTCCTAACTGTCTGCAAATGATGAGCCGTATGTGAACGAAGCTTGCATCTGACGTGTCAAATTATATTTGATGAGTTAAAATCTGTATATAGAAAGTAAAACTGCGATACTTACTTCTTTGTGGTAAGCTAGGGTCCAAATCTGTATACGTACATTAGAAACTCTTTAATAAGAACTGAATATGAAAGAAAAGAAAATAGATTGGTGGCCTTGGTCTGTTTTCTGCTCTTTGTCTTTGGCGCAGTTTTCATTCTCAATTTTATTCCATGGTTTGAGGTCGTCTTTTGTCTTTTACTAGTATCATCAAATCATAAAAAGACAAACAACGCTAACGTATGTCAACCTCTATCTTACCGCTATGTATTATTCTTTAGTCTTAATTGTTAAGACCATTATTTAAGCCCGGATAAGCAACATGGCCATATCTTTATTTTTAACTGTTCTTAAGTCATTTGTCAAACTTACTTTTCTGTTTCGTTGAATTTGATTAGTCTTTGGTAGATGCAAAAATATATCCAATTTGTCAAATGAGAAAATATCCATTTGTTTTGAAAGCAATTCAAGAAATTGCATACTAATAGCTTTTGCTAGAAATTCAAATTTGTCTGCTAAGCACATTAAATTATTTTGATTTCAATCTACTGAAGAAACAGTAGGATTGCATGTTACAAAATTATTTTAAATACTTGCACATAATAAAACTAATCATTTAAAAAATAAATAATGATAACTAATGTAGGTAGGTTTTTTTCGCAATGATTGTAAACTTTCTTATTAAACATAGTTGACAATTTTAATATTCAAAAAATATTATACATCCGCAGACTCACATGCTCACATAAAAAAACACAACCACCACACAAACAAACAAAAATATTACCACCAAAAAACAAAGGATTAAAATAAATCATCATATGTAAGTAGAGTAAGAACAGGAATATCACCATATACTATACTAGTAGAATCCTTTTGCTAGTAACGCGTATTTTAAAAATAGTCAAGATTTCATCTTTATATTTTTCTGTTTATATAAGTGTCTTACAAATATCCAATAAATAAGTAGTACATTGTAAGTAGATAAAACCAAAATAATTGAGAAGAAGGAGCATGGTGGCGGTTTATATGGTGTGTTTGTTCTGTCTAGGAGGAGTTGGTTGTTGATGGTTAATGTGGTCTGTTGTATACTGTCTTCTATGTTTGATGATTCATAATTCTCATCTTGTTTATTATATCAAATAAACTCAATAATATCACAATTTTAAGAATTTTTAGAAATGAAATTTGATTCTTAAATATAATTACTCTAGTAATAGGATCAAATTAGTAAGATTATTGCCATTACATATGATGCAGAATCTTTCAAAATATTCAACATCACCAGACCTAATAAAAACACTCAAATGTAACAACGCAGAAATTCACTTAAATTCATTTTAAAAAGTGAAAATGAATTCATAATTGGATTCCTTGATATTTAGTATCACGTGTACTGCCTGTTCTATGCTGTGTCTATGGCCACTTTTAATGCTTTAGCTTTCATTCCTGTCGGATTTTATAAATATAATCAGGTTTTTTACCATCCATTTCAGTTTGATTTGTGATAAATTCAGTAGTTATATTTTTTTCTAATTTTATTTCAATTTTAGTCTGATTTGTAAGAAAGGATTCAGATCAGTATAACACAGGCTTATTTTTATTCGATTTTTATCAACAGTTAAAAGTTTTCTGTTCTAACATTTATGACTTTAGTATGATTTAATGGTATCCACTACTTGAATTCTCATTGTACAAATATACATGTGATTTAATTATCACCAGACTTTAGCATCTCTTGCTTTATATGATGAAATAAATGTGATTTGAAATTTAATTGGTTATTTCCTCGATAACTTTGACGATATTTAAACCCAGTAATGTATGGTTTCCTTTAGTTGATTGCTAACTAAGAACTTGGAATAAAAATCTCACCATTATTGGCTTTTACATTCACACTGGGAAATACATATGAGAAAAAAAAGAGTACGGACCGGAAGATAGGAAATACATTTAACAGGATATTAAATATTTAGATATTGTATTTGTGTTCTTCTTTTTTCTTTCAGGCAAAATGAATAGTTGGTATGCAGGAACATTCTTTGTAGTGGCGATGACCGTGTTCATTTCACTTATTGCTAATGTCGTCTCGTTTGAAGCAAAGGCTCAAGGTTTTCAACCATTCACCATGAACCGTGCTCAGTATCAAAAATGGAATGATCGCTATCAGAAAAGATTCGGATTTGGATATCCTTCATCGTACAACGGATTTAACACTGACAGTCGACAACTTATGAGCTTAGGTCAACTTCTACATCGTATACCCAAAGAAAAAAGAATGGGAAGATATTCAGCAAACAGTCCATTTGCATTTGATCCATACAGCAATACATACCAAAACTGGAGAGAAGTTTTCAGCGGAATGAAAAGAATCAAACCAAAGGAAAACTAACTTTTAAACAAAATTAACTTTTCTTGAATAAATTTCACATTTAAATTTATTAGCATGAACAAATGTAACTATAAAACTTTTTAAAGGCAATCATATCTTAAAAAATACTGTACTCAATTTTCAGGAATGTTAACAGTTTTGCTTATGTTTCCGAGCAGTTTGTCATTATTTAGGACTTTGAATAGACTAGAACAGTACGCATTGTTACGTAGTATGCGTGATTAAAATATGTAAACCACTAATGTCTTGATTATTAAATATTTAAACAATCGCAGGGATATAAAAAAAAAGTTTCTCAAGAGAAAGATCAGCTATACGATGGTAAAAAAAAAAGAATAAAGTTTAAGCATTTGTTTGGTAGCCTCTTACAGGAACACTAACATTAACAAATTATTTAGACAGACTCTTAATCTCTTGACGCTTATTTATAGACTACTTCTCTTCAAGATAATAAAGGTATTGAATATGATTTCTTAAACTATTGCTTATATGAGTTGAGTAAACCCAGTGGCTAGAAATGAAAATTTATTGAGACTGAACAACATGTCATGTATCCTGAGTTTGTTGATGCAATGAAGGAATAAAAAATAGATTTGGTTCAATTCAAGCATTCTATATTAACCCAGTAAATCTAATAATCAGATTCATGGTTGCTCAAGTGTTCAATCTTGTCTTACTTTATAAGTCATACAGGAAGTATATATTCAGTAATCAATCCACCAAATGAATAACGACATTTGACAAAAGGAAAATACAACCACTTTACGGTACGAAATGGCGATAACGTATGATAATCGGACAAATGAAAATAGTATAATCGGAAATAAACAAGGACAGAAACACTTCTAGTTCATATTGAAGCTCAAACTGAAAGAAAAAAGGGAGATATACTGCTTAATTGGTATGACCAAATGCATTTGTATTGTGAAAATTGATAAACGAAGCTAGGAAGAGGCATTCTGTCATGAATCTTTTTTTTATTTTAGAAATGATCTTAAAATGCAGTTGGTATCTTTTCAGAAATATTCAGGGTATAAGATAAAACTGGGAATCCTGTCTCTGAAAAGAAGTCAATTAAATTATGTTTGAATTAATAATGTACCATTTCAAAATACTATAAATTTGAAAAGTTGTGAAAATCCCCTTTTCCAATTCAGAATTTCAGACTCACCTAAGATCTCTTACTGGTATAGATTCTATATAAGAGAGAGAATGATTTGTATAAATTAAACTTTACTCATAGATTTTATATAAAAGAGAGATAATATTCCATAAAAGTTTATATAAAAACATGTATTGCACTACCAAGGTAAATTCAAAACGTTGGTCAAGTCCATAAAACGTAACAAAATCAAAATTTTAACTTATAATGTTATATCAACTAATGATGCGCATGTGATATTCATGACTTGGTATAGGCATATTCCGCAGCAAATGGTGTGTTCATTTTGGTTTTAGAGCTAGCTTAACCTTCCACTTGTATAACAGTTGTTTATAGTACCGTTATATTGACAAAATTGGATGCGCTACCAAAACAAACATATGTGACAGTTATTTTGATCCAGCAGCCAAAATTGTGTAAACATACATCATTAACATACAACACAACTGACTTTATACTCAAACAAACAAATGTACAAATAAATACGACAAAGATATGTTCTTTGATATGGTATTAGTTATTATTGGTCTTGTATTTACGTGTATTTTCGTAACTAGAATTCTCGCCAGTTATTTTCTTTGTCATAAATTGATAGTTTATTATTTTTTATATTATGGAAATGTGGTAATGACGGTAGATTTTTTACGGTCTCTGGTTTTATCAACAACTTATCATGACTGTAGCCGATTTAAAGCTTGATATTTTGTATTGACATCTGTCTATAATTGAATGTCGTATGTTCTTTTTTGTAGACTGGTGTTTGCTTTTTGGTCGTTTTCCTTGTTTTGCCATGACAATGTCAGTTTGTGTTTGACTCGTGAATTTGACCGGGAAACAGTATATCTCAATATGTTTGTTCTTGGTTTTTGCTATCATTTGAGTATATTACGGCATCCAGATATCTTTGGTGTTTGCGTCACTGTGTTTTTGTTTCACTGATGGATATCTTAAATCTTCTTTTACTAACATTAATACAAAAGATGAATATAAGAAGATGTGGCATGAGTGCCAATGAGACAACTCTTCATATGAGTCACAATTTGTAAAAGTGAATCATTATAGGCCAAAGTAAGGAGCCTTGAATCACACCAAATATGCATGAATTGTGACGAAGAACATGATGAAGTGTAAGATATATGACATTTCAAATTGACATTGAAACGCTCAAACGAATCTCATAATGTAAACACATCGTGAAAACAACAAGATGAGCCACATATAATGGTAAGGAATACAAGCAATGTTAAAGTCGGTCAAATTCATGAAAAATCATGAATCCTTCCTATTAATTTCACAATATAGTGAGTTAAATGATTTTTTTTTATAAGTCCTGTGTTAGTTTTTGTTCACATATTTGGACATGGTTCTTTGTGTCATTTTGTGCATTATAAAGACCAATTCAGCTAAAGATAAAGTTAAATCACAAAAATACTGAACTCCGAAGAAAATTCAAAACCGAAAGTCCGCAATCAAATGACAAACTCAAAAGTACACATCAAACGAATGGATAACAAATGTCATATTCCTGACTTGGTACAGACATTTTCTTATGTAAAAGCTAAACGGTTTATTTTTTTTTATGACAGTCGAATCAAATTCCATTATATTGACAACGACGTGTGAACAAAACAAATAGACACAATAGGTAAAAATGTTAAAAAAAAAAATAGGGGCACAGTAGCCAACATTGTGTTATAATCTTAAAATCACTGTAAAAAAAAACAAGTATGTAACAAAGAAGCACATAAAGCATACATCAACAGCCTCATTCACTGCTTTTTTATTATAAGAAATTATTTATCTATGTTAAATCCATCCTTAAAGGATTCAAATATTTTAGGTACGAGGACCGAATTCTTACCCTGCCAGGAACATGGCTAGCATTAACTCTGACATAGAATCGCGCGTTTGACGTACATCAGTTGATCAGCATGTAGACGTCACACAGGTAGACATAAAATAATTTAGTCGTTCAAAGTATGAACACAATAATAGTCTATGTTTATTTTAGGCATATCCAGTCTGCAGAATCTAAATGAGAAGTTTCTCTATATGCTTATTGTGCATTTCTTTTAGAAAGGGTATCAAAGAAACACAAAAGGGCATATAGATAAAGCATTAGCAAATATGAAAGACAAGAATACAAAAATCATCATAGAACAATAATACAATGGCGTTGGTGTTTAAGTACAGAGCCACGTCATATAATACAATGGCGTTGGTGTTTAAGTACAGAGCCACGTCATATAATACAATGGCGTTGGTGTTTAAGTACAGAGCCACGTCCTATGTTTCAATGAAAGACAAAAAGTCATATAGACAAAACATTTTAGTAAAAGTGAAAGATAAAAATACAAAAATTATAGAACAATAATTATAGAACAATAACGCAATGACGGGATGCATAAGTATAGAAACACGTCAACTGAATATCACCAAAAACTCACTAAACAGTAAAAGTAATAAATCAAATAAAAGAATACTATAACACGTTATTAACATAAAGATGTTAAGGATGTACTTAGATGAGGTTAGGTGAAAATTAATAAATTTAGAAGTTAAATTTGATACTACAAGCTGGTAGAGCATCAATTAAGGATAAAAATAAGCTAAACATATGATAGGTCATGGACCTCCTTTTCGAGATATTTGAGATTTAAAATATGGTGGGAAAAGGCTGACTCTGACTTTTACCTTATATTTGCATTGGTATTATTAGGTCTAAAAACAAAAGAAAGAAAATTAAGAATCTTCTAAAATTTTGGTAAATGACCTTGAGCTATTAAGTCTTATATGAAATAATAAATGGGTGTTATGGGGCAAAATATTTCACATTGTATTGTATGGAAAAACACCAAGGAGTCCGAACATTTGACACACATTCCAAAACCTCACCTAAGTACATCCTTAAACAACATCAATATCTATACTTCAAGACAATTGTGTATTATTTTTGAAGTTGATGCGGAATATATTTACCAACAAGGTCTTGGTACCTTCCGATGAACTTATTTTTTTAGAAAAAGGACGAGACTTTCTTTGACATACCCCTGGTTCATCAACTTTCTGCTCAGGCACTGGTGACGTTTTACAGTCTGAGGAGAAGCTGTAAGCTTTTGAATACCGAATAAGTTGGAAAATGTACATCCCATGTGCAAGTGAAGTTGGTAAATTGCTAATAAGGTGGGGTCATTTATAACTTCAAAATTAAAAGCATCTCGTTTGTCACAGATTCTGGTACTGAGATGACTGTGTGTGTCACAATTCGAGGTTTGAGTTTTAAAATGAGGCGGAGGAAGCCTTGTCTTACATTTCTAGTTCTGGGGGATATATTAATGAAACTCAATCAGAAAAGTTCGGATTGAGTGTTTGTCGTATTTGCTATTCTAATATGTGTTAATTTCGTTTTTTTTTTGTTTCTTTTCATAGTTTTTCTTGTGTTGTGCTTTAACACCCCTGCATCATATTAGGGGAGGGTAGCCTATAAACCAGTTTAACTTTGCCACATTCTTTATGTGCCTATTCGAAATCAGGAACCTTTGGCTGAGTGGTTTTCGTTGGTTCACGTCTATCATATTTGTTTTTCGCAAATCGTTTTGTTATGAATTAGAGCGTTAGTTTTCTCTATTGAGTTATTTCTTATTTTTCATTTCGACCAACTATATGGTATTGGGTTTCTCACTGTTGAAACACTAATGGTCGTCTATAATCACCAAGCTATAACTGCTTACATTCACTTCATTTGAAATTTTAAGGATAGTTGTCTCTCATTTGCAGTCATACCACATCCGTATCATTGAAAGTTTTTTTAAGAACCAAGGCTTTTTATTGTGTTTGTTAATTTGAAAGGGTTGATAAATGTTTAACATGACTCGATTTAACAGAAGGCATTTAAGGCAACGGTACAGGTATTCTTGTACACCCAGCCTATATGCTTGTTCTTCGCAAAATTACTGTTCTACATACAAAATAATCAAACCGAAACCCCGTCCCTGACAATAAAAGCATTCAACACATGATTTAACGTTAGTTACCTCTTCGTAAATAGTACATTATTAAAAATAGTTCAAATGAACTAAACACATAAAATAATAATGGGAAAGTAATTACTCAAACTCGAATGATAATTTCATTTGGTTTTCAAATTGCGTTCCTCTGATTTACTGAAGTATATAGTTGTAATCCATCGAGAAACAATTAAATTGTTCATTATTCCGAATGACCACTTCCCACACGCAATTTTGCTGAAGTTTTGGTTCAGACAGAGATTTATTAAGGCAAACAATTTCCTAAACTTGTTATTTGGACGTTTCATTTAAATATAATTACATTAGATGTATGTTTCATTATGATACCTTATTCTGATTGGCTTACTGAACATCACGTGTTATTCCGTAAGCAATTGCATTGCCCAATAAAACTTTTCATTCATGATAACACGTGGTCCCACAATAAAGTGCACAGGTGAATTAAATAAAACAATAATAAAATACGTGTTTTCATGATCATTGCTAAAAAAATGTAGTTATAAGTATTGAATGCTTCTTTTTGTAACTTCATAGGGTTGTAATAGCGTTAACCGTGCGCACATTTTTAGTATGAAGCGCGGAAAGCGCTTCCGCGCTTCATACAAAATGTACTTCGGTCAACGCTTTAACACCCCAATCAAGTTACAAAAAGAAGCATTCAATTCTTCAGTATTTTGCTAAGAGTAAAGGAATTTCAGTTATGAGTATTTTGTACATTAACTCACAGACAGTATCGTATCATTGATAGTTATATAAAGAGAAAAATACAACTATAACCACAAAAATGTGACACTTCTACTTATAAGAGGAACTTTGAAATCGACATATTTTCTTTATGACCTATTACATATCACTTCGATTAACTAGATCATTTTACGTCTACGCTTTCAGCATAGGTATATATATATATCAATGATAACTCAATATCCAGACCTCATATGTGTGCTAAAAATAATTTTCTACGGTATAGAAAACTGCATATAATTTTTCTCTTGGGGTTGAGATCGAAGTTGAGCAATCCAAACGTATTCAAAGGACAGGGAGTGCGTGGCCCTTAGGACTAACCCTGTATGCCATTCGAATCATCTTGTCTTGACAAACAGAAATATAATAGTATATGATTCAAGGGTGGGAGTCTCAACCATACACAAGATATTCGAACATTCTGAAATTGCAGGAAATTAGGTGACCATTGTAACTATATGTAGAACAATTGGTATACGTCATCAAATCAAGAATTCTCGTCCTTTTTTCTCTGATGGAAAGTTGTATGATTAGCAATCAATTTGCTACATGCTTTCAGAGCTATTGGCAATACATATTTATATAGAAATATTTTTTTATTTTTTATTATTTTATGAAAAGTTTATCTGTTTTAAAAAAAAAGATCAAAGAAAGAGAATTGATAAATGGAAATAAAGTAACCTCGCAACATATGCATTTCTTGGTCCCAAACCATGAACCTTTTCAGTAGTTTTCTTTGATATATGAATTTCTCATTTAGAGAAAAACTGTATTATTTATAGATACTTACTATTGACCACAACCTGTATTGCTTATATCTTAATGAGACCGTCGATCCAATTACAGTCTTTAAGAAGTGAAATAGAATATTTGCTTTTTCTAGTAATATTGTATGTGTTGTAATTTGTGTTTTTTGTTTCTTTGTCACAACCATTTAATGTCACCGTGTTCGAGCAAATACATATTGTCTATGTGATAAAGGAAAAATGCATTAAACCAGTCACATATATTAGAAATATATTTTAATTATAAAATTAATAAATTTCTTAATACATATATATTATGAAAAGCATGAAATTGTATTAATATGCTTGGTCAGTATTTAGCAGAGGACATTAAATGCTTAAACACGCATGCATAACCTATATATAAATGTGTTTTAAAGGTGAGACCCCAAAACATGTATGTTGTCTTGTCTTGTTTTGACCGAACCACCAAGTCCAAAACAAGTAATTTTCATTGTTTGATTAGCTTAATACTTACTGTCAGAAAGAAAAAAAATAACAACGTTTAATTGAGAAACTATCATCAATATGAAAATAGTTGCAGAAACTTTCAACATTAAAACATACAATACCCAACACAAAATATACGATGTAAGGATAATTTATCCATGAAACCAATTTGACAAAGCAATTTCAAATATATTGAAAGACTCTTTCTGAAAAATTTCGACGTCACGCCAAGCGAATTTTAACTAGACAGTCAACGATGGCTGGTTTTTAGACAATCTATTGCTAATATTGGTCTTTAAACGAATAGCATGTTGAATTGTGATTAAATAATAAAAGGTATTATTGACAATATATATCAAGTCACGTGACATAACTTACAGTCGAAAGATTAAATTATTTCTAACGCATGTGTGGAAGATCATTTATACCTTAAAATTACTAGAAGAAAACCATTTCTAAAAATAGTAGATATACTCTAGTTTTTCATCTGCCATGGAATACAATCTGAATTAAAAAAAAAACTCATTTGAAAGGTAGCAAATTGTTAAATATGTTAATAATGTTGTCATTCGTTGAGAACGTGTATACTTTAAAGTTATCATGACCTATATATATTATAAATATTGATAATTTCCGCATGACATATTACATTAGCATACAGTATCACTTAGTTCCCACATGTTGTAGGCTAATTTTAGACATAGCTAGTGTTCGCTTCATACTGTTGCATCATTTTTCTATCATCTTGCACGAGATACGGTAAGATTTTAACAATTTTCTATTTTCTTCTTTCTTTTTGTATAAATTTTATCAAATCTAAAGTTTTTTCTATAAATCGTGAACACTATAAAAATTTCAATTTTAATATAAATATCTGAAATTTGCAGAAAAAACAAAATGTGTGGAATCTGGGCAATTTTCGGGAGCCCCGATGATACTAGTATACAATGTAACGCTGCTCACAAGATAACGCATAGAGGCCCAGATGCTTTCCGAATAGAAACAATTCATCATTTCCCGACATGCTGTCTCGGATTTCATCGATTGGCTATTGTGGATGATCTACAAGGGATGCAGCCAATGAGAGTTTTTCGATATCCACATGTATGGTTGATCTATAATGGAGAAATATACAACCACCAACAGGTATGTTCAAACGATTTTTTCTGCTTTTAAAATACCACAGAAGGTGGGGAATAGGCATTTTTAATTAGACCTCCCCCTTTTTTTCAAAAACCGTTATGTTTTCTATTAGTTTTAATCATTTTGCAAATCCGTCAGTAAACTTAAAACTGATAGTAAATACCAAATAAAATTTTCTTGTATATCTAAATTCACATTAACATTAATACAGAAAAATTTATCGCAATTAATAAAAAAAAAAAAAAAGAAAATAACGAATTTTGGGGGAAAAGGGGGAGGCAAAAAAAAAATGTCCAGTCCTCACGAACATAGGCTTAATACCGCAAATACATTACCAACAGATGTTCGAATATAAACATTATCATTCTTTTAAACAATTTTTAGATTTATTTTTTCTTTCAATTTTGCCAGGCATTGTGCTTTACTGTCTCCGTTTAAATGTAAACATTTTTTTTCATATCTTGCTTTAATAAATGAGTAACGGGAGAGACTTTGTTGAAAATATTCCCCAACATATATATATATAACGTTATATATATATATATATATATATATATATATATATATATATATAAGTCAACTTATTTATTGGTATTGAATCTTCTCATTGCAGTTGCAGAAAGAATTTGATTTTCACTATGCTACAAAATGTGACGGAGAAGCCATTATACATTTATATGCACAAGGAGGGATCGAATTTGCTGCAAAGCATCTAGACGGTGTGTTCTCTTTCTGTCTACTTGATACTGCTAACAGAAAAGTTTTCCTTGGAAGAGATACTTATGGTGTCCGGCCAATGTTCAGACTTTACAATGACAATGGGTTTCTTGCTGTCTGCTCTGAAGCAAAGGGTAAGAGAGGACAAACAATGTTAAAGTAGAAGGGTGTTGTGTGATATGTAACCCTTACTTTTTTTGTGTGAAAGCTTGACAGAGAAATTATATATTGACAATTCAATTGGTAACCTAAACTTTATGCAACGACATTTGCTGACGTATACAACCTTTAATGACATAATTGTCCTTGCATAGTTTACAACTTTATCTACTGGATCTGTTAAACGTTCACTAAATCTTTTTCATCCCCCATCCGCATCAAGGGCCCATGTTTGTCTGTACGTCTATACATACGTTAGTCCGTCTATCCGTAAGTCCAAAAATAGTATACGTTTTCGAAATTTAGATTTTTAAAACATAAAAAGCAGGATTTATTGTATATTCTTCATATTTTAGCAGACACAAGCGACATTCCAAGCTCTTTGTACTTCAAAATTTTCGTTTATATTTGGATGTATCTCTGTTTGATTGATCAGAGTGTCAAACACTAACATTTAGCAAGACACCTTGACTCAATATCTGCCATGACATGCGCTTTAAGAAAAATTAAATAATTTCAACCAATCCATTCCGTAACAAAGCTGATTAGTTCTGTTATGCAACGAGATTGTTTTGAAGTTAATTAAACTAATTTCTTAAGGTCTTCAATGAACGAATGAATTTAATATTTTAATGAAACTGATTAAAGTGTTCTCTTTCCTAAATCCCCAGTGTGTTTGATGTTTTCTACATAACGAAATGAAAACATAATGATTAAAATGTCTCAAAAACAACAACTTTATTTGAAATGCATGTGTTGTTCACTTTGAAAATTATTTTCACTTCGATCCTAATTATTTTAATCCAACTATAGCATGTTTTTTAAGGACTGGGGTTTAATTCAAGCTAATTCTTTTGATAGGTGAAAATCTGCAAATAAAATACCCAGTTCAATTGATAATACAAGAGCGAAACCGACAACATGAAACATTTGAAAAATAAATATATTTTGTATACAATTTCAAAATAGATGCCTTGTATTACTATTTCTAGAGGGACAATTATGTTATACCCCTATATATTTTTCACAGGTTTAATAGGATTGTCCCAGGAAGCCTACAGTGAACATGTAGAACCATTCTTACCAGGACATGTTGAAACTTATAAACTAGACATGCTAGGTAAAGCTTCATTCGAAGAACGAATTAGATTCCACAAAATAGGAGAAACACCAGCATATAAAACAGTAGCTGAAATTCAAGGTATTACATATAGCATTTTGCGAAAGTAAAATTTTCAGTATATCAACGTATCGAGCATAGATCATGATATGATGAATACAAATGGACAGATTAAAAAAAGTTCAAATCCCTCATATAAGTTCGAATTTTTTGCTCTGAGCATTACCGAGGACGGTAATTAAATCCAAAAATGCTCATTGAAAGAAGCAAACAAGGTTTACTAATACCCAAACCCGCCACGAGGCTTTGAGAATACTTTGAGAAGACGAATAGACAAGAGTGATTGAACAATTGATTAAGTCCTCTGTAAATACTTGACAATTTTATGATTTCCCAGCCAGACAAAGTTGACCGAGGCTGACCAAAGGCCAAAATATTAATAGAAAACTATCGACAGCTGAAGCTTTAATGAAGCTTTGGAATCATTTCTTTTATTTACTTGTCTTTAGGGGCACGACATCGTCCTTTTGTTTTGTGCTTAAAAATAGGATTGAACAACGGTGGTGTATATTAGAATCTGTATGAGGATAAAATAGTCTGTCAAATAACCATCTACAATCAAAGTCAAATTCATATGTACAAGTCTTGTGCACGCCAAACTCAAGTATATTTAAACTGACAATTATATATATTTATTTATCTTTGAACAGATAACAACGAAGTAGAAAAGAATATACGCATCTTGTTTGAAGCAGCAGTTGAAAAAAGATTGATGGCAGAAAGACGCATAGGATGCCTATTATCTGGTATATAATGGATGAGTTAAATCATGTCTGATACACATATTTAAAGTACTACAATACTTGTTTCTCTATCGGTCTTATTCGTAGACTTCAATGAAATAATACATTGATATATGCTATTGCTTAATGTCTAGTAAATATAAAACCTTTTATCTTTTATTGTTACAAATTCAAATACATGTCTGATGCAATACAACATTATGGAGTAATATGTAATCATTAGTTATATTTTCTAAAGCATTAACTTGAAAATTTTACATAAGAAGAAGTATGCTTTGTTTATTTGTGGTTTAAGGCATTTAAACAGGACAAAGACGCATATTTACTATTAGTAATTGAACTTTATTTCCCCAGGTGGACTTGATTCTAGTCTTGTAGCTTCAATACTTGCAAAGAAGGCAAAAGAAATGAAACTGTCCTATCGTATTCAGACCTTTGCAATAGGAATGGAGAACAGTCCAGATCTGTTAGCAGCAAGAAAGGTGCAAAATTTTAGATATTTACATATGTTCTCAAATATATTGTTCTCTGTCTTTGGGTTCTTCTGAAGACATGGATATAATATTCATTCAACTTTCTTATAGTCCTAAACATGCATGAAATATTTTCCACTAGACGTTAAACAGCTTAATTACATGAGCATTGCAGTGGCTAATAATGACACGTTTGATATTCTAACACAATGATTTGGTGACGACCAGCTATAACCATTCAGCAGCAACATCATGTCCCCTGGTGTCGGATAGAAAGATGCACTATTACCTTTAAAAATAAGAGAAAACAATTATAGGCAACCGAACTGTCTTCAAAAATGAGAAAACTCATACCTTTTTGTCGGCTATAAAAAGAAAACGACATCAAAATTAAGAAACAATCCAACTGAGAAAACTAATGGCCTATAATTTTATAACAACACACTTTACCATAAACAAAGATGACGGACATGAACCAACGACAACCACTGAAGTCCCTGAGTTGTGACAGACGTATTAAGGTAATTTATGCTCATACCTACTCATTTAGTCTTGGAGGTAGTAAGTTGCTCCTCTACCTAGTAATAGGGACGAATGATAAGCAGCACACACACACAAATCTGTTTTATTAATAGCAAAAGGTCAGGAACCTGTTATTCAGTGGTTGTCGTTGGTTGCTGTGTTATATATTTGTTTTTCTTTACTTAGGGAGCTACCATTTGATTTTTATGGGGGGGGGGGGGGGGGGGGGGGGCCTAGGATGAAATTTGAAAAAAATAGGCAGGACAGGAGTTTTGAGTAAAAAAAAAAGGCAGGATGAGACACTTGCAAAAAAAAAAAGTCAGGACGACAATTTAGGTAAAAAAAAGTCAGGATAAACTAAAAAAAAGGCAGGACCGAACAGAGTGAAAAATAAAAAGGCAGGACAGAGATTACAACTAAAAAAAAATGCAGGACAAAATTTTTCATCCTAGCCCCCCATAAAAATCAAATGGTAGCTCCCTTATTTTGTGCATAAATTATACTGTTAGTTTTCTTGTTGAATTGTTTTACATTTGTCATTTAAGGGCCTTTAACAGCTGACTATTTCTGTGTCATTTGGTCTCGTGTGAATAGTTGTCTCATTGGCAATCATACCACATCTCCTTTTTTATATGAATTAAAGAAAATGATGAATTTGGCTTTTTTTTGAAAGTATGTGTAACACAGAAAAAAGAAGGGCTCATGCCAAAAGTACAAGTGCGAATGACAACATCATAAAATGAACACAAAATAAAAATAAGTTTTTTTTTTCAATTTGCTTCAGGTGGCAAACTTCTTAGAAACAGAACATCACGAGGTTGTATTTACCCCAGAAGAGGGTATCGCTGCCCTCGAAGATGTAATTTATCACCTAGAAAGTTATGACGTCACAACCATACGTGCTTCGGTCGGTAAGTTGTCGTATCTTAAGTTATGCAATGTAAGGTTTATATATAAAGTATTGCTAATTATGAAGTTTAACAAACAAAACATAAAAAAAGATTGATCTCACATATTTTAGAAATCCAAGGAATATGATAAAAATAATATAGTTCCTGTCCAAGTACAAAATGTATATCGTATTCGTATATCAATCTTAGAGAACTAATTTGTTTGATTCAACAATCAACAAAGGGACCACGACGAAACTTCTCACTGTGCTACTTAAAATGATTTTATTGATACAACCACGATTTATATTAGGAACATGGAATTATACTGGTAATATGAGTACTTCCAGAAATAGCAGGTGTTATTATGAATCCTTCAAATATTTACCATAAGAGGATTCTGAACAAAAACAATATGTCAAGTGAACGAGCACTTCTCTTTTCGTGTAATTTGTAATGTCACTGGTTATTATCTGTTCTATATATTGTATTCATCATTATGTTTTGTTTTCCGGTATAAAAGTGACGACTTAGATATGTGATTGATTTTTATACGACCGCAAAAATTAAAAAAAAAAATGGTCGTATATTGGTATCACGTTGGCGTCGTCGCCGTCGTCGTCATCCGAAGACATTTGGTTTTCGCACTCTTACTTTAGTAAAAATAAATAGAAATCTATGAAATTTAAACACAAGGTTTATGACCATAAAAGGAAGGTTGGGATTGATTTTGGGTGTTAAGTTCCCAAAAGTTAGGGCCAAAAGGGTCCAAAATTAAACTTTGTCTGATTTCATCAAAAAATGAATTTTTGGGGTTCTTTGATATGCCAAATCTAAAAGTGTATTCAGATTCTTAATTTTTGGTCCGGTTTTCAAATTGGTCTACATTAAGGTCCAAAGGGTCCAAAATTAAACTTAGCTTGATTTTAACAAAAATTGAATTCTTGGGGTTCTTTGATATGCTGAATCTAAACATGTACTTTGATTTTTTATTATGGGCCCAGTTTTCAAGTTGGTCCAAATCGGGGTCCAAAATTATTATATTAAGTATTGTGCAATAGCAAGAAATTTTAAATTGCACAGAATTCCGCAATAGCAAGAAATCTTCAATTGCACAGTATTGTGCAATAGCAAGAAATTTTCAATTGCACGGTATTGCACAATAGCAAGAAATTTTCAATTGGACAGTATTGCGCAATAGCAAGAAATCTTCAATTGCACAGTATTGTGCAATAGCAAGAAATATCTAATTGCACAACATTGCGCAATAGCAAGAAATTTTCAATTGCACAGTTTTGCGCAATAGCAAGAAATATTCAATTGTACAGTATTGTCCCGTTTTCAAATTGGTCTACATTAAGGTCCAAAGGGTCAAAAAATTAAACTGTTTGATTTCAACAAAAAATGAATATATGGGGTTCTTCAATATTCTGAATCTAACCTTAGATTTTTAATATTTGTGCCTGGTTATCAAATTGGTCCACATTGAGGTATAAAGGGTCTAAAATTGAATTCTTGGGGTTCTATGATATGCTGAATCTAACCATGTATTTAGATTTTGGATATTGGACCATAATAGGTAAATGTCCAATTTATTTTTTTTCAGTTTTTAAGTTTAAGTTCTTAGGCCACATTCATTCTGTGTCAGAAACCTATGTTGTGTCAACTATTTAATCACAATCCAAATTCAGAGCTGTATCAAGCTTAAATGTTGTGTCCATACTTGCCCCAACTGTTCAGGGTTCGACCTCTGCGGTCGTATAAAGCTGCGCCCTGCGGAGCATCTGGTTATTCTATGTCTTAGTCAGTTTCAGTAGTATTTTTGTCTGTGAAAAAGTGGTCTTTCTAATGTGCTTCTGTACCTATTAACAGATACAAATTTAACATATGGATCAAAATTATTTTATCGTGGACAATACACTTTCTTAGACTTTTTAAGCATACAAAAGAACCCAAAAATAAAAGAATGAAACAAAGTTTTAAAACCAATTTATGATAAAATACAAAAATAAAAGCAGCAAAACAAAAAAGTGTCAAAAATGTGGATGACATAATATTTTATGATAAACACAGAAATTAACAGACTAAAATGTCGTTGTATCTCACCTGTTCAAAGGGGTCAGTGCGAGCGATCACAATACTTCACCAATGGTATGAGCAAAGTTTATATCTACACATGTATATGTGTTTTTTTATAGACAAGACTGTCGCTCATGTTATTATTATTTTTTTTCGAAAACCACTACATGTTTGATTAATGCATAAGTATGATTCATGTTTAATTGACAATTGACATGACATATATATTTTAGTTTGGTACTAAAAATGACGTCGCTATGCCATACTCAGTGTTTATTTGAAATAATAATTAATAAACTTTTGAAAATATTGAAAACATTTTTTTTAATATTTTTATTCTTTTTTATTCAAATTCTGGGCCCAATGCTAGTTTCTATCAGACATTCTCCTCTGGTTTATATATATTATAAAAAGGGTTACGCAATATGATGGAAAAATTATGATAGAAGTCTAAATAATTTTTTTTTGTCATTTCAGGCATGTTTCTTCTTAGTAAATATATAAAAGAAAAGACCGACACAACAGTTATTTTGTCTGGAGAAGGGTCAGACGAGATAGCCCAGGGATATATATACTTCCACAATGCGCCATCGGGTGCAGATGCAGACATCGAAAGTAAACGACTTTGCGAGGATCTTTATATGTTTGATGTTTTACGTGGTGATAGGTCAACATCAGCATGGGGGTAAGTGCAAACTTTTTATTTTTATGAGACTATAAGTTTATTATAGCTAAAAGAGGTTAGTAATAAGTAGTAGTGCTTTACAAAGATATATATTAACAGCTTCCTATGGAAGATGTTTATTTGGGAAAAGCAAAAATCAAGTTCTTCATTGTCTAACTTTTAACATGTCTAACTTTTAACATGTCTAACTTGTAAATCAAAAGCTACATTCCTTATGGACGATTGAAATTATAGTAATTGTTTTTGAATTTACCCGAATTATCCGGACATGCATTTGCTTAAAACTGAAACGTAAAGCCTCAGTCACACCTTACCGGATAAGACGAACGGACGCCTAACGGATGAAAATAAAAGTTGTCCGTTGACAAAATTGTTATCCGTATTCGTTGATGTACTGACCAAATAAAACGGACGCTTCACTAATGCATAACGGACATGCAACGGATATGCAACGTACGAGAAACGGAAACGTACCGGACAGAACGGATGTCGAACGTACATCCAACGGACGAGTACTGCATAAAACGGACACCTAACGGAAGCGTACCGGATAAAACGGATAAACATGATATACGGAAAATTAAAGGAGACAATAATAACTGGTTTTGGTTTGTTCTTCAAAGTGCCGTCAATGGCAGTGTCTGGCCTGAATAAGAGCTGCTTGATTGTGAAGACGTGCCCTTACTCTAAGATCGATTATGAATAATAAGAATTCATGAACCTTAAGAAATCTAATTGTCATTTCTGACGCGAAATTTTCAATTGGCATTTATCCATTTCAGATCCGTTCATCATCCGTTTTATCCGTTATACGTCCGGTAGAAGTCCGTTAGACATTCGGTCAACATCCGTTTTATCTGTTAGACGTCCGTTAGAAGTCCGTTGGTGAATGTATCTGCCAGACCTCCAGCGGATGTATAACGGACACGTCACCGATACAAAACGGAAACGAAACGGACGAGTACCGTACAAAATGGACGCCTACCGGATGTTCCATGGACATTTCATCCGTTGACGTCCGTTCAAAGTTTTGAACATGCTCAAAATTTTCCACCGGACTGAACGTCGACGGCGGATAAAACGTACGCTAAACGGACATGCAACGGATATGGACGGACATCTAACGGATAAGAACGGACGTCTAACGGACATGAACGGATTGAAAAAAGTTATCCGTTAGGCATCTGTTCGAGCTATCCGTTAAGGTGTGACCTAGGCTTAACATTCTGAAAGGTCGAAGTGTCACGAAATAGAAATTCCTTCATAAAATAAGTTCCAAGAGGAAGAAATATTCCGTAACATTATTTTGACTGAAACAGATATTACAGTATTTGTTCCTATCGGAATACAGGGTATAGAATATGACTTTGTGTTCCAATTGGAACAGAAATGGGACTTCTGACT
Source organism: Mytilus galloprovincialis (assembly GCF_965363235.1). Classification (NCBI taxonomy): domain Eukaryota; kingdom Metazoa; phylum Mollusca; class Bivalvia; order Mytilida; family Mytilidae; genus Mytilus; species Mytilus galloprovincialis. The sequence goes on from NC_134839.1 coordinate 99,797,679, forward strand.
ATATGTTGACAGACGTTAATCATCGGTTGTACTATTACCTTTTTTCAGGTTAGAAATTCGTGTGCCTTTTCTTGACCACAAGTTTAGTAGCTATTATCTATCGCTCTCGGACAGTATAAAACAACCACAAAAAGGGGTAGAGAAATATCTACTACGTTCTGCATTTGATGGTATTGATCTTCTACCAAAAGATATCTTGTGGAGACCGAAGGAAGCTTTTAGTGATGGTGTATCATCAAAGACAAGATCATGGTTTGAAATACTACAAGAATTTATATGTGAACAGGTAATTTAATGAGTTTTTTTTCTTTCAATTTTGAAATTTGATAAAACATATCGCACTTATATTTAAGGTCTGGAAATACATAGTATATTTACGGTTCTGAATCACTTTTGAAATTAGCGAATCCATTTTTTTTCTGTATGGCATAGACTTAAGTGAAAAACAAGAGGCTATAAATGTAGAAAGTAGACGCGGACTTGAGCTGTGTTAGTGTAAACCCGAGTAGATGCATGAAACTGAACCATATCGTTTTTCCTAATCAAAATAAATATCTGGGGACTACATTAAAATTGATTTAACAGGAGAAGGACTACCCTAAAAAAATGTACTCACAAAATTATTACTAATACATTAAATCTTAATTTCTGTTTTAGGTTAACGACAGTGATTTAGAATCTCTAGCATTAACATACAAACATAACACACCAAGGACCAAAGAAGCCCTTTACTATAGACAGATATTTGAGAAATTTTATCCAGGACAAGGTGATTGGATTCCATATTACTGGATGCCTAAATGGACTGGTGCTACAGATCCTTCAGCCAGAACATTGAAACATTATAAGCAGTAGATTATTCATGTTTCATTTTTATAATTACCATACCCATTACAGCAATAAAAACAATCATGTTGTAGAAAATTACATCAATTCATTTATTTTGAAAACGTCACCAATCAAACAATCAATCAATCATTTTGACATTTGTTCCTTTTTCTATTATTGTACTATTGCAGGTCAAGAGTGCAATAAAGGTAATCTTTTTAAAAGAAGAGTTTATATGGAGGTTCATTCAATATAAAAAAGGACGATATTGAATTACGACCAAAGGAACACAAATAAGGCTGTTAGTTTTTTCGTTTAAATTGTTAAAAATACATTGTCATCTCGGGGCCTTTTATAGCTGACTATGCGGTATGGGCTTTGCTCATTGTTGAAGGCCGTACGGTGATCTATAGTTGTTAATTTCTCTGTCATTTTGGTCTCTTGTGGAGAATTGTCTCATTGGCAATCATACAACATCTTCTTTTTTTATATAAACATAACCTTAGCTATATATCTTTCTTGTACGCAGTAACCCTATATCGTTATAAACGTAAGTTCTGCAATATTGTATCATGTCGGATATATATATATATATATATTATGATTCGTCTCAGTTGTCAAACAATGTTAAATCTTCAAATTTCCACCTGCACCGAAAGTTTTTTGTTTATATAGGACTAACATCATAATAATATATTTGTAAGCCTCAAATCTATGTCCGGCCTCAAATCTATGTCATTTCCGCAAATCTGTGTCCTTTTTAATATTGCGTCATAGACTTCCAAATCTATGTCCTGTATTGTCTCACATCTATGTCCTTTATTTACTCATATCTATGGCCATTTTTGGCTCAAATCTATGTCCTTTCATTGACATAAACATAACAAAACGTCACCAAGTAAACAATGACAATGCCATGACAACGCAATGGCAAAAAACCCAATAAACGACCAAAAGTCGAACAACAGTCCACACAAAACATACTTATCAATCGAATAAAATACATAAAAGGCCTGCGCTACAATTACTTACCAGTACCTACATTTTAATTAGTTTGGCTCGCTCATCTTACGTTCTAGAACCAAATCAAATGATAGAACATTGTATTTCGAAACACGTGCGCACTTAAATTGATATAGTCGGTTTAAATTTGTACTCAATTCCACGTTGATTTTTGAATCTATCTACGAAAAAATAAAATCACAAAAATATCCGAGGAAATTCAAAAGGGAAAGTCCTTTATCGAACGGCAAAATCATAAGCTCAAAACACAATAAACGAATGGATAACAACTGTCATATTGACTTTGTACAGGCATTTACTTATGCAGAAAATAGTGGATTAAACCTGCTAGCTTAACCTCTCACTTGTATGACAGTCGCATCAAATTCCATTCTATATTGACAACGATGTGGGAACAAAACAAACAGACATAATAGGTAATGATGTCAAAATTAGGGGTACAGCAGTCAACATTGTGTTATAATCGTAATCACTATAGAAACAAACAAATATACAACAAAGAAGCATAAAATGGCATATAGACCAGGCATATTATCAAATGGTTAAAAACCATTATACACAAATTTGCCATAGTACAAAAACACAATGAGGGGATGTATCAAAGAAACATAAAAAGGTATATAGACAAAGCACATAAGCAAAACGAAAGACAAGAACACAAAAATGTATGCAATAGCACAATAACTGGATATATAAGTGCAGAGCCACATAGTATGTATCAAAGAAACACAACAATGCATATAGACAAAGCACATTAGCAAAAATGAGGGACAATAATAAGAACCACGTCAAATGGGTATCAATAAAAGCAGACTAAACAGTAAAAATAATATTCATAAAGACAAATAAAATAATAGTATAACACGTTAATAAGGTGATAAAAAACGTTAATACCCAGAATCTGTACTTCAAGACCATCGTGTATTATTTGTGAAGATGAAACGGAATATTTATCAACTAGGTCTTGGTACCTTCCGATGATTTTTTTTAGAAAAATAAAGAGACGTTCTTTGACATACCGCGCGTTCGTCAACGTTCTGCTCAGACACTGATTTTACAAAGTCTGAATAGGAGCTAGCTCTTGTATACCGAATAAGGTGGGAAATGTATATCCCGTATGCAAGGGAAGTTAGTATGTTGCTACTAAGTTGGGGGAAATTGGCTATATCAAAATTAAAATCTGCTCGTTTGTCATAGAATCTAGTACTGAGATGACCGTGTATGTCAAATTTGATGTATAGATCTTAAATGAGGTGGAATAAGCCGTGTCTGGTGTTTCCTTTAATTTCAAGTTCTAGGGAATATATCAATGGAATCCAATCAGAAAATAGTGCATACGTGGGGGAGTTATTAAATAGTTTTACAGATCGCAATAATGCTAAAGAAAAATCTATAAATGTAAAAGTTTCAACTAAGTCAATGTTGCAAAATATTATAAAACAACTGGAGAAGGCCTCATATAGACATAAGTTTAATGTTAAACCTGTACAATGTTGTAACAAACGACATATTTTGTGATAGCTGCTGCAGTTTGCAAAACTGGAATTGCCATCTTTGATGAGTTTTAAGTAGCTATTGTCCATGATCTGGGGTTCAAACAGTAATTTGCTTAAATTTGTGTACAAATATTATGTTAGACTAACTGGAATGAAGCCTATAACTTTACAGTGACTAAAAGAAAACAAAAGTAACCTTTTATAATCCTGGGTTAGATTCATTGAAGTCTTGTGATGACTTATGTCATCAGATACGGATCCAGAAAGTTTTAAAATGGCGGATGGACCGGGGACCCATAAAGTTAGCATTTTTTTGGAGCGGGACGAGTAAAAGGTCTTTGCTTTACGCATATACTAGTATGTAGCTCCATAAGATGACATTTTACGTTTGTAATCGCCATAATAACGGACTAAACTACGAAACACTCCAGATGAGTTTTTCCTGGTACCTTTGATAACGTTTTTGAATAACAGTTCCAAATCAAACGAGACATTTATTTTTAAGGAACCAGACATTCTGATTTAAATCAAACCTCTCACTTGCTATCGCTTATTTATATATCGCGCTTTACGTAGGCCACGAGACATATCAGAAAACGGGAGCGCTGAGAGGTTTGATTTTAAAAAGAATGTCAGACTAGGAACGAAGAGGTAAACAAAGGAGATGATTTGATGATTTAATTTGAAAATGAAACCGTGTGAAAGTGTCCGAAGCTGCTCAATATTATGGCAGTTGCAAGGTACTGCGTGAAAAAAGAGATAACTATGGACGATCTTTTAACAAAAGATTGCAGTTACTAAGAAGGTGAAAAAGAAAAGAAAGACAAAAATGAAATTGTTCAGACTTTAGAGGAAAAACAGTTTCTTAGAAGAAATGTTCAGGTTAGACAGTTTGCACTTAATGAAGTAATGAGAAAGAATCTTGAACTGGAACAAAATATTGTAGATGATTTACTACCAATGACCAGACACAAAGAGGAAATATGGGAGGAGAAAAAAAAACATAGTAGTGAGAAAGAATCTTGAATTGTAGATGTAATGCTTTACTATAAAGGACCAGCTAGAGGACATATTTGACGAGAAAGATAGTCACGGTGTCAACGACGTGATTTTTAGAAATCAGGATGGAGCATGACCTATATGAGGGAAGATACAGGGTAAAAAAAACTGGAACTGAAAGAGATAATGAGATATGCAATATTTTTTCTATATAAGAAATTTATGGTGAACGAGCAACTACAGAAAAACAGATTGATATAATAGTTATTTTTACTTTACAGTTTTCCCCCTTTTTAGGAAAAGTATTGAAATTAGCATACAATTAAAGAAAAAGGACACATTCTTGATATAAAAATAAAATGTCAGAGAAGAACTCTGTGTCATTTCGGTCTCTTGTGGTGAGTTGTCTTATTGGCAACCATACCAAATTTTTTTGATGCCCCATTTATGGGTATTATGTTTTTTGGTATATGCGTCCGTTCATCCGTCCGTCTGTCCCGCTTCGGGTTAAAGTTTTAGGTCGAGGTAGTGTTTGATGAAGTTGAAGTCCAATCAACTTGAAACTTAGTACACATGTTCCCTATGGTATGATCTTTCTTATTTTAATGCCAAAATAGAGTTTTTACCACAATTTCACGGTCCACTGAACATACAAAATGATAGTACGGATGGGACATCCGTGTACTATGGACACATTCTTGTTTTATATTCAATAACAATAGAGCATCGAAACAAACGAAACCCAACATGCAAAACATTCATCGTTGTATCATTTAATGATTTTATTTGTCCGAAGAATAATTGTTTACCGAAAGATGATTACATTGTATATGTTTTATTCATAAGCTGTACTAATTGCAAGACGATGAATTACATTTGGGACAAATTTCCGAAGGCATAACTGTGAAATGACTGATAAAATCGGTAAAAACTATGTCGTTTTAAATGAAGATCTCTGTCATCCTCTTGCACTGGAATTGTTCTACGAATTTGTAATACAGATAATCATAATAAGAGCGATAACTCACAAGGTACTAGTATACCATCTCCGCTGGTTATGTCAGCGCTGTCTGGCCCTGATATTGCACATATGCATGCAAGCTAAAGAATTTGTAATAATGATGTCAAAATTAGGGGTACAGCAGTCAACATTGTGTTATAATCTTAATCACTATAGAAACAAACAAATATACAACAAAGAAACATAAAATGGCATATAGACCAAGCATATTATCAAATGGTTAAAACCCATTATACACAAATTTGCCATAGTACAAAAACACAATGAGGGGATGTATCAAAGAAACATAAAAAGGTATATAGACAAAGCACATAAGCAAAACGAAAGACAAGAATACAAAAATGTATACAATAGCACAATAACTGGATATATAAGTGCAGAACCACATAGTATGTATCAAAGAAACACAACAATGCATATAGACAAAGCACATTAGCAAAAATGAGGGACAATAATAAGAGCCACGTCAAATGGGTATCAATAAAAGCAGATTAAACAGTAAAAATAATATTCATAAAGACAAATAAAATAATAGTATAACTCGTTAATAAGACGATAAAAAATGTCAGTACCCAGAATCTGTACTTCAAGACCATCGTGTATTATTTGTGAAGATGAAACGGAATATTTATCAACTAGGTCTTGGTACCTTCCGATGATTTTTCTAGAAAAATAAAGAGACGTTCTTTGACATACCGCGCGTTCGTCAACGTTCTGCTCAGACACTGATTTTACAAAGTCTGAGTAGGAGCTAGCTCTTGTATACCGAATAAGGTGGGAAATGTATATCCCGTATGCAAGGGAAGTTAGTATGTTGCTACTAAGTTGGAGGAAATTGGCTATATCAAAATTAAAATGGTCTCGTTTGTCATAGAATCTAGTACTGAGATGATCGTGTATGTCAAATTTGATGTATAGATCTTAAATGAGGTGGAAGAAGCCGTGTCTGGTGTTTCTTTAATTTCAAGTTCTAGGGAATATATCAATGGAATCCAATCAGTAAATAGTGCATTCGTGGGGGGAGTTATTAAATAGTTTTACAGATCGCAATAATGCTCAAGAAAAATCTATAAATGTAAAAGTTTCAACTAAGTCAATGTTGCAAAATATTTTAAAACAACTGGAGAAGGCCTCATATAGACATAAATTTAATGTTAAACCTGTACAATGTTGTAACAAACGACATATTTTGTGATAGCTGCTGCAGTTTGCAAAACTGTAATTGCCATCTTTGATGAGTTTTAAGTAGCTATTGTCAATGATCTGGGGTTCAAACAGTAATTTGCTTAAATTTGTGTACACATATTATGTTAGACTAACTGGAATGAAGCCTATAAATTTACAGTAACTAAAAGAAAACAAAAGTAACCTTTTATAATCCTTGGTTGGATTCATTGAAGTCTTGTGATGACTTATGTCATCAGATACGGATCCAGAAAGTTTTAAAAAGGCGGAGGGACCGGGCCCCATAAAGTAATCATTTTTTTGGAGCGGGACGAGTAAAAGGTCTTTGCTTTACGCATATACTTGTATGTAGCTCCATAAGATGACATTTTACGTTGTAATCGCCATAATAACGGACTAAACTATGAAACACTCCAGATGAGTTTTTCCTGGTACCTTTGATAACGTTTTTGAATAACAGTTCCAAATCAAACGAGACATTTATTTTTAAGGAACCAGACATTCTGATTTAAATCAAACCTCTCACTTGCTATCGCTTATTCATATATCGCGTGTTACGTAGGCCACGAGACATATCAGAAAACGGGAGCGCTGAGAAGTTTGATTTTAAAAAGAATGTCAGACTAGGAACGAAGAGGTAAACAAAGGAGATGATTTGATGATTTAATTTGAAAATGAAACCGTGTGAAAGTGTCCGAAGCTGCTCAATATTATGACAGTTGCAAGGTACTGCGTGAAAAAAAGAGATAACTATGGACGATCTTTTAACAAAAGGTTGCAGTTACTAAGAAGGTGAAAAAGAAAAGAAAGACAAAAATGAAATTGTTCAGTCTTTAGAGGAAAACAGTTTCTTAGAAGAAATGTTCAGGATAGACAGGTTGCACTTAATGAAGTAATGAGAAAGAATCTTGAACTGGAACAAAATATTGTAGATGATTTACTACCAATGACCAGACACAAAGAGGAAATATGGGAGGAGAAAAAAAACATAGTAGTGAGAAAGAATCTTGAATTGTAGATGTAATGATTTACTATAAAGGACCAGCTAGAGGAAATATGTGATGAGAAAGATAGTCACGGTGTCAACGACGTGATTTTTAGAAATCAGGATGGAGCATGACCTATATGAGGGAAGATGCAGGGTAAAAAAAAAACTGGAACTGAAAGAGATAATGAGATATGCAATATTTTTTCTATATAAGAAATTTATGGTGAACGAGCCACTACAGAAAAACAGATTTATATAATAGTTGTTTTTACTTTACAGTTTTTCTCCCATTTTAGGAAAAGTATTGAAATAAGCACATCATTAAAGAAAAAGGACACATTCTTGATATAAAAACAAAAAGTCAGAGAAGAACAGAAACTTAATATAATAGCAGAACGAACCCCATTATAAAATTTGGCATTAGCATTTTATCGACCTTCAGATACAAATCAAGATGACAAACATAAACTGTGAGGGAATAACATAAACTCTAAAGAGGCAGGGTGCATTGAGAGGGTATCTATCGCTTGATTTTCGCCATATGCGATCAACACTCAGAGAAAATGCACAATCAGTCGACTTTTGTGATAAGACAGCGAAAATATGTCACGTAAGTGGAGACAATTCGAGTACAGGTCAACAAATTTGTGATGGTAACTTCAAAAGTTTCGATTTGAGACTATTAGATCATTTTTTTTGTCTGGATCACACCCCTTGCAATGATATCTGTATAGGGTGAGCATGCACGCTGGTCAACTGATATTTTGTGAAATGTTTACGCCATACGATGGGACAGAGAAAATGTTACTGCTGAGAAATAGCCGAAGACAAAGGGAAAGTTACGTTGAAATTAGCATAGATTTAACTTTGAAATCCATCAGAGAAGATATTGAGTTTGGAAGTAGACCTTTTGGTTTAGGTAGAATTCTTAGTATTATCTTTAATAGTTTAGGACAAATGAGATGTAAGCACTGAAATGCAGGTTACTGAGTGATAAGACATCATCAATGCCTCATATATAGTGAGAGTAAAATTGGGGAAGAGCTATGTCGAATGCTTTCTCAAAATGTCTATGTACGGCAACCCATCTACAAGATCAATAAGATGAGTGTCCATCACAACTATACAAGGTCAAAGTTTCTTTGGCGCCTCTAGGCATTTGTGAATCAATTAAACAAAAAAAAAAACTCGCAAGTTTTGTAAACAACCCTATTTTACCAAATGACTAAAATTCAAAGATATGATGACGTTTTGTATCTTATAATGTTCGCAAAGATTATTTCAACTCTATCAGGACTATAAAAGGTCCCTAAATGGCAATTTTTAAACAATTCAAACGAGAAGAGTAACGGCCTAATTAATGTACAAAAGAACTGAACAAAAAACAAATATGTAAAACAGAAACAAACGACAACCACTGAATTACAGGCTCCTGAATTGGGACAGGCACTCGCATACAGACTATGGAGAAGTTAAACATGTAAGCCGTATCCTATGAATACATAGGGTGAGGGTTGGAATCCCACTAACATGTTTAACCCTTCTGTATATATGTGTTAGTCCCCAAGTCATGAGCCTGTAATTCAGTGGTTGTCGTTTGATTATGTGTTACATATTTGTTTTTCGTTCATTTGTCGTTTTCTGGTCTGTGGCTCCGTTCGTGGGTCCGTCCGTTCGTCTGTGCGTTCGTCCATTCAGGTTAAAGTTTTTGGTCAAGGTAGTTTTAGATGAAGCTGAAGTATAATTTATGCCCCACTTACGATAGTAGAGGGGCATTATGTTTTCTGGTCTGTGGCTCCGTTCTTGCGTCCGTCCGTTCAGGTTAAAGTTTTTGGTCAAGGTAGTTTTTGATAAAGCTGAAGTCCAATCAACTTGAAACTTAGTACACTTGTTGCTTATGATATGATCTTTCTAATTTTAAAGCAAAATTAGACTTTTGACCCTAATTTCACGGTCCACTGAACATAGAAAATGAAAGTGGGAGTTTCAGGTTACAGTTTTTGGTCAAGGTAGTTTTTGATGAAGCTGAATTCCAATCAACTTGGTACACATGTTCCCTATGATATGATCTTTCTAATTTTAATGCCAAAATAGAGTTTTTACCACAATTTCACGGTCCACTGAACATACAAAATGATAGTACGGATGGGACATCCGTGTACTATGGACACATTCTTGTTTTATATTCAATAACAATAGAGCATTGAAACAAACGAAACCCAGCATGCAAAACTTTCATCGTTGTATCATTTAATGATTTTATTTGTCCGAAGAATAATTGTTTACCAAAAGATGATAACATTGTATGTTTTATTCATAAGCTGTACTATTTGCAAGACGATGAATTACATTTGGGACAAATTTCCGAAGGCATAACTGTGAAATGACTGATAAAATCGGTAAAAACTATGTTGTTTTTAAATGAAGATCTCTGACATCCTCTTGCACTGGAATTGTTCTACGAATTTGTAATACAGATAATCATTATAAGAGCGATAACTCAAAAGGTACTAGTGTACCATCTCCGCTGGTTATGTCAGCGCTGTCTGGCCCTGATATTGCACATATGCATGCAAGCTAAAGAATTTCTCATTGATATCTTGTTCCAGTGCTGTCTCTTCCACGATCTTTGCATGCAGTGTATCCTTTTCATCTGATAGAAACTTATTTTCTTGTGTTAAGGCAGGAATTTTTAGTTGAATGTCACACATTTTCTTTGAAACTTCTTTTGTTGATTTTCTAATTTTTGAAACTGAAAGGATAGTTTAAAAAAAATACAAGCATTACTATTTCTTTGCGTTTTATATATGCAATGGCGTAATACTAAGCTATGTTTAGAAAAAGGCAGAACTTCATGTATACACTTGTCGCATCAAAACAGTCTCACAAAAACTTTATAGATCCTTGTACTTCATATAAACCTAGAATACAAATTACATTTAATTTTATCTCATGGATCAAAATCTCTTCGTGATAAAGACAGTTTTAGTATATACATATGAACGGAGAAAGAAAGACCAAGGAGTTGCGATGTTCCCCTAAAGTCAGCATATTTGATTTAATTGGCAGAATGAAGCTCAAATAACTAAGTATAAATCTACCATGTATTCATAAGTTTTTAGAAGGTAAGAAAACCTCTGGTTCTTTCTCAACCTAATTATGCTGTATAACTTACTCTTAGATGTAAACAGCTTCCTGAACTGTCGGATGTCTTTGTTAATCTTGGCGAGTTTTGAGTGATGATTGGATTTCAAACGTTCTGTTAAATCGTTATAGTCTCTATGGTCTGTCTGCGTGTCAACTGATATCTTTTTGATAGGTTCCTGATGATCTTTTTTGTTGTCATCAACGATTTTATCAAATTCTGTGGGCACTTCCAACTCAGCAAAAATATGATTAGAAAATCTTTCTGAAGAAGAAGAAAAAAAAGATAATTCTTCAAAATACGAACTGAGTTACTCATATAGTTTTATGATTTCTTTGTATAAATAAAAAGAGAAAGAACAATACAGCAACAACAACAATAAAAAAAAAACCATTTACATATAAATGACAACAAATGATCTTTAACAGTAGGCATTTTTTTTATATATATATTTTAGCTCTATATCACCCCGATTCATTTAAATTCTGAAAAAGTCTTAAACAATATTGGTATATTTGAGAAAAGAATAGCTCGCATCTAACGTTTAAACAACACCGTGTCGAAGATGGCTAGCAAATTCATGTCTTATTATAAAAAGTTATGAGTTATGCTTGCCAATGAGACATCAGAGATAAGAGAACAAACATTTAAACAATTGCAGATCATCGTATAGTACAGTCCTCGATCAACAATAAGCAAAACCAAGACCGTAAAGTGAACTTTTAAAGTAATTGGATGACAAAATGAAAAAAAGATAAAAACAACGACCTTATTTATAACTATAAAAAATCTTTTTCCAGAAGACCGCAACCAATTACATCCACTGATCTACGGGCTACTGGCTTGAGTTATGCCAATAAACAAAGTGGTCAGGTTTAAGAATGAGCCTTCAATGCTCGTCCTTGTATTAGACAGTAACGTAACAACCAACGCACGAACAAATCATCAATAAAAACTAAGTTTGAAGGGACTTAATTCATTAGACGGGCAATATGATCACAAACAAACACTATAGTAAAAAAAAAAAAAACACTCACAAAGTTCCGAGCTAAGAATATTTGCAATTACACAGCAAAACCCTAAACAACTAAGGATTTACAATTAGAACAAAATTTAGAGGAAGCTGGCATTTGGTGTAATATTCTTATAGCAATTTCATAGGGTAAGTTAACAAAGGAAAGGGAATCCCAAAAACACATAAGGTAATTGTTCACCAAAATTCTGAAAAGGATATCGCCTGGCCAAAAAAACATGGTATCTTGCTCGAACCAGTTTGAGGTTGCTAATCATCTCCTTTTGGGGGGTACCTATAGATGTTTTTACTGAACACTTTATTTCTCTTAGGCGGGTCATAAATTCTGAATCGATATGTGAAAAAAAAAGGTTTTCTTAAATATGGATATTGTGGTAAAAACAGATTTGAAGCATATTATTTTAATCTATTGTGTTTAACATTTTAATATATTGTGCCTAACATTTAAATATATTGTGCCTAACATTTAAAAAAATAGAGTTATCATTTTGGTATTTTGTGTTTAACATTTTACAATTTATGTTTATACAGTGACATGCTGTTTAAATATGATTTTATAGCATACATTTTTTTACTTTTATTCATTTTCTTTATTAATAAAACTATTTCTTCGTTTCAGTTATTATGTATAATCCCTGACGTTTTTCTAGTGATTATACATAATCCCTGAAAATTTTAGTGATTATATATAATCTCTAAACTGGCCAGTGATTCTACATAATCCCTGAAAATTTCAGGGATTCTACATAATCACTGATTATACAAATTCATGGTAACGTATATATGCCGTTGTCAGAAAATGTATTTATTTTGTATTCGGCACGAAATGATAGAAGAGCTAAACCTCGCACTTCCCGAGTTTCTTAGCCTCATACAAAAACTTGTTTCACTATGAATAAGGCCATTTCTTTCAATTGAATATTTTATCATTCTTCATGTCGGGAATCTTTTATAGCCGACAACACGGTATGGGATTTTGATATGCATTTGAACTTCGATTGATAGTCGTATCATTGGCAATCATACCACATCACCTATTCTTATATCGGAAGAATTTACCTTCAACTTTCCGTGCCACTGCAATGCATGTATATACCAGTAAAAGTGATTCTAGTAAATACCACTGAAAAAAAGAAACAAAACATTCAATGGCCTCCACAGGAATTCGTCAATAATTTGCTAAAATTAATATTTTCATGAAATGTGATTTCATTTTAACAAATAATAAAAAAATTACAGAACTGGCTTTTTATATTACACATTTTATGGTTGAGGTAATTTTGAAATCACTTTCTTATGAGAGATATTGCATCTATATGTGCTCAATTACTGTACATGTATTTGTATACCAGTAATAAGAAAGGAGAAACGAAATTTACATATATATAGTTTGGCCCTTGTTGGCCCTACTTATTTTTTTCATAGTAAAGTTAATACCTTTGATAATTATTAGTTTCATATCAATGTTCTACCTTCTTTTTCATTTAGGTTTTCTACACTTTATTGTTAGGGTTTGTTTATCGTAATGATTCTTCTTAGCTATCTATTACATACGTACAAATACTGAGCTGTGTTGTACTTCTCCTATTTCTCGAGAGAAATCTCTACCAAGAGTAACTGCTGCAATGAACATACTTCCAGAGACTGACCAGTGTCCCCACCATTGTGAAGTCTCTGCCTTTTCTTTTCCTGGAGAAACGAATTACTATGAGTTCATTTCTGTATCATTCTAACTATGCCAATGGTGTGCACCCAAGAGTTGACAAGGGTATAGAAATATGGTCATCCCTTGGTATTAATTCTCTCGCGAAGATGTTAAACCTTTACCGAAATTGTGTCGTCGGTTTAGCTGTGTGGGAAGTCTGATTGTGTATGCATGTAATTCAACGTTATCCACAAAAAATGTAAATTATGTCTCGGGACAAACAATTAACTAATATTATTTTTATTTGAAAACTTCAAAGATTATTTTTTAAATCACCCGTAAAGATACTGCATAAACAGAGAGGTGTTTCGCTGAAACATGAAACTTCGGTCCTAACCTTCTGTCAACTAGATATGTTAAAAAATATCAAATATCAAATAGCGAGTTTTAATTATTTTATGCGAGCATATTACAAAGAAAAACACGCACACAATTTTAGGGAGCAACCGGAACTACCATTTAAAAATGGATACAAGGACTGTTCGTTTGGGTCTACGAAATCCTATTTCAGAAAATTAAAAAAAATGGATTCCATTGATGAACCACACCAGCAAAGTCACAAAGAGTGTATGCTGTAATACCCTCAGTTGTTGCCAATACAAACTTATAAAAACAGTATGAAACACTTACCTGTTATGTCCATGATTATTACAAATGACGTCGGAATCGGAAGTAGCAGAAAACGCCGCCAATTGGTGTGTGCAAAAATTTCACCATTTTTAGCGTTCGAATTTTTGGTAGTTATCATGAACATTATGTTTGGGTTTCGATTTAAATATTAATAGCAAAATTTTGGTCACACGGTAAACATATGATCGATTGCCTACACAAGATAAGGAAAGGAGTTTATTTCATATATATTTTTTTCTTAGCAGTTATTTGAACGCGTTGGAAAAAACAAGGAGCACTAGTCGTACACATAAAAGGAGCTCTAGTTAGATAGTTTATTCTCATAAAAAACATGCAAATACAAAGGTTGCAGAGGAGTTAACAAATAATATACATAAAAATAGAAATGCATTAAAAATGCATGAAATTCAAAATTTCAAAATTTCGGATGAGATAACATATACTGTTTTTATAAGTTTGTATTGGCAACAACTGAGGGTATTACAGCATACACTCTTTGTGACTTTGCTGGTGTGGTTCATCAATGGAATATATACTTATTCATTGAATCCCAACAAAAACTGGATGATTTCATCAGACATGCAAACAACGCCCACCATTCAATTAAATTTACGTATGAAATTTCCGACTCTAAGATATCTTTCTTAGACACAACCACATCTATAAAGGACGGTGTCATATCAACAGACCTCTACTGTAAACCCACAGATAAACATCAGTACCTTTCTCCCCAAAGCTGTCACCCCAAACACTGTACAAAAAGTATCCCGTACAGTCAAGCTCTCAGAGTCAAGCGGATTTGCTCCTCTGAGGAGGCTGTCACGAAACGGTTACAGGAACTTCACGGATTTTTGACAAAACGAGGTTATAAGAAATTGGACATAGACAAGGGGTTTGCGCGCGCTTACAATAAAAGCCGCAATGACCTCTTACAGTACAAACGGAAGAGGCGCAGCAAAATAGTCCCGTTTGTTCCAACATACAATCCAGCCTTTACTAACCTTTTACGTTTGATCCGTGCCAATTGGCAAACTATTGCCAAACACCCTAAATTATCCAAGATCTTTCCCAATCCTCCTGTCTTAGCTTTTCGGAGACCAGCAAGTCTCAAAGACTTATTTGTTAGAGCTGACGTCTCCTCAAATAAAAGCTGTTTAATTGCAGGATGGTGCAAGTCATGTGGTAACAGACGTTGTCTGACTTGTCAACAAATACTAAATACTCAAACATTAACTTGCCACTCGACTGGGTCTGTGTACACTATATTTTGCAATGTAACTTGCAAAACCCAGAATGTTGTATACCTCCTTCAGTGTCGATGTGGCATGCAGTATGTTGGCGAGACAGAGCAGCCATTCAACAAACGCATGAATGGTCATCGAAGTGACTACACTTGCAAGCCCGACCTACCCGTAAGTCGTCATTTGAGATCACCTGGGCACACACAAGCTGATCTCAAAAATCTTACCATCACAATCATAGACCACAACGAGGGTTGGTCGAAGGTCGCCAGAGTCGCTCGGGAAAGATTTTGGATAAGAAAGTTACGGACAGTTTCCCCAGAGGGCAACAATGAAAAAAACATAGAATGAGTCCCTCATTTTCCTTTCATCACTTGTTTCCAGTAACTCCGGCTTTAGTACTGGCTTCACAGTTCGAAATTCGTTTTAAAATACCAGTTTAAATTACAGGGCTTCAGTCATTCGGGATGGATGTATAAGTACGTAGCCACGTTCAAGTATTTTACCTCATTAGATCAAACTTATTTTACTAATCATTATTAGACTGCTACTCGTTTGGGAGGCTTAAATATGTAGTTTCTGTTGCAATTTCCCTACCGTTGTCAAATTTGAAATATCCTACAAACTTGGATCGGTTAGGGCATTTTTGATTTTTTTTTGTTTGAGGACTGCCCTCAATGCAGTTATAACATCTAAACTGTCACAACCTTTGGAAATTTAGAGTTGTGCCAGTTCACATCGAAAATAACTATTTTCATTTGGCATATCTTTGTAATCTTTGCGCCGTGTTTGGAAATTTTAAAATTGTATCAGCGTCTGTGGTGTTCGCTTAAATTGTATAAATTTCAAGATTTAGAAAAAGTTTCCCAATTTGAATATTTTGACATGATTCATTTGACTATATATTTAATGTTCTTTATCCATAAAATATCATCACCGTTTGTGTGATATCGGAAATATACAAATTTATATAAGATTGATGATAACTGATTTTCATCTAAAAGCAGCCTGCAGCAATATGATATCATTCGACATTTAATGCTTATTTCCAATGGATATCTTCCAGTTTCACCGTACACAATCATGCTTGGGGTAAATTTCTTTAGGTGTAGTAAATGCTTTAAGAATTTAAGGTGAACTTATTCAATGATATCATTTTTTCCAAATCCCCATACTTCACATCCGTATAAAAGAATTGGTTTCACAAGTTTATCAAATAAATCTAATTGGCATTCAATTGATAAATTACACTGCCTCCCTTTTTATACGCCCGTCAAGTATTATGGTATACAAATGTCATGCGTCCGTCTGTCTGTCCGTCTGTCTATCCGTCTGTCTCTCCGGCGTAAATATGTCGCTCTGTAACTTGAGAACGACTTATCCAAATTTCATGAAACTTATTATAGTTGTTTCTTCTGATGGTCAAATGATCTGTATACTTTTTGGTGAAAATAGGATTAAAACTTTTTGAGTTACGGCACTTTGTAACTAAAACAGGGGTGTGTTTTTTTTTTTTTTCACATGTCGCAATGTATCTCAAAAACGATTTTTGATTATTGCTTAAAACTTTACACACTTCTTAGTTATATTAATCTTAAGATCTGTATACTTTTTGGTGATGATTCAAAATTTCGTTTTTGAGTTATTGAGTATTTTGTAAAAAAGGGGGAGAGTTTTTTTACATGTCGCACCGTATCTCAAAAACGATTTATGATTATTGCTTAAAACTTTACACACTTCTTTGTTATATTAATCTGAAGATCTGTATACTTTTTGGTGATAATTCAAAATTATATTTTTGAGTTATTGAGTATTTTGTAAAAAAGGGAGAGGTTTTTTTTATATGTCACACCGTATCTCTTAAACAATTTATGATTAATGCTTAAAACTTTACACACTTCTTTGTTTTTATTTTAGTGATATTTAGTTTTTTTGTGAAAAAAAAAAAGAGGGGGTGTGGTTCAATGTCCCGCCGTATCTCAAAAACAATATATGGTAAATGCTTAAAACTTTCTCAGAAACTATTTATGATTATTGCATAAAACTGCCACACAAGACGTCGGGCGTATCATGCGCTCATGGCACAGCTGTTTATTTAATAAGTTGTACATAGCTTTTGTTGCTTTTTCTGATAGACTTTTCTTTGCGGTATTGGAGGATCCAGATCTGGTTAACAATAGTCCAAAGTAGTTGAATTCTTTCACTATTTCAATTTCATTTTCATACTCCTCTAGTAATATATTGATTGCAATAGTAAGACAACTATAAGTGCCGACCGACAACTATCCACCAATGACCAGACAGCAAGGAATATGTGAATTTAATCATGCTATCTGATTCAGATGTGGCTATATGTTTTCATAGAAAAACAAAGGCTATATATATGGAGTATCCATCCATGACACAAAATATGTACATGCACAGCAACGTTTGTATAGGTTTTTAATCTTCATTTCATTCATTTGTTGCACGAACATGAAGACAACCCCCATTCTTTTGAAAAAAATAGGAAATTGTATTATATCAGTATGTGTAGTGCATCTAAAGATTATCTAAACAGATAATAAGACAAGACAACATTAGTGTTTTAGATATTTTTAACTTCAAGAAAATTATGAAAGAAACGTCAAAGAAATTGCTTTAAGGTCCAGGCTAATTTTTGCCTGATTAAATCAAATATGTAATAAAAAATATACCTTCATGTGCTACTTTTTGAGTTAAATGAGGTCGAAATTTTGTATATTTGCTCAAAATTCGGATTTGTGGCCGTATTTTTCCTTTCGAAAGACAGACATAACTAACAAAACAAAAAAAAAATATTTCTTTCTTTCGAAAGGAAAAACATAGCCTATATGGAAATTTTCATCAAACTGCAAATACGGGATGAAATTTGAAAAAAAAACAGGAAAGGAGTCTTGAGTAAAAAAAAAGGCAGGATGAGAAACTTGGCAAAAAAACAGGATTACAAAATTATGTAAAAACAAACCATGACAAATTAAATTAATAAGAAAAAGGGCAGGACCGAATAAAGTGAAAAATAAAAAGGCAAAACAGAGATTTTATTACTATACTATATATAAAAATATTAATTTTCGCGAACCATTTAGGTCACGGAAATTCCAAAATATGGCATCAGTAAGGAGAGTTATACAAACAATGTAAATACACAGAACCCCATCCAAACTTGCTTTAGCTAATAGTATTCATCTTTTTCTATTTTATATGTACTAACAACATTCCATTTTTCTATAATTTCAATTAAAAAATTCCAAAATCTGAGTCCAATGCCCCAAATAAACGTTGTCTGATTGGTTGAAGTACTGTGGCGTCGATGATAAGCATAGAAAGCCTCGATGTAAAGCACACGCTTCACAGGAATAAGGAGAGTTTTACAAATAATGTGAATACACAGATCCTCCATCCTATTTATGTTTTGCTGAAAATGTTCCAGTGTTCATCATTTCTGTTTTGATTCTGCTAACAACATTCCATTTTTTCTATAATTCCGATTTAAAGATGTGGAAACCCGTAATAAAAATAGATGGCCTCAATGATTTAAAAGCAACGCAAAAAATTCCGTTAATACGACCCTGAGTTCAACCGGGGTTATATAAACCGATTCACAAATAAAGATCTTGCGCTCAAATGTAATTCTTAGTGAAGTAAACTGGTAAATTCGTTTACGGAAATTTTTACACACTTTATCATTAATATATTACCAGGCTTTTGCATATTCACGTTTTTTTATGCTCAACTTTAGTCAAATTCAATTCTATACATTTTTTTTACGTAAAGCAATAGGAGTAAGAATATTATTTCGCGCCAATTTAACCAGCATCATCAAAATTATTTACCGTTATCTTTGTGAAATTTCAGTTATAATATAGTTTATTAATTAGAGAAATTTTGGTAAGTATTACTTATTAATGTTAAGTTCTACTGATGTGCTTCTCTAGACCTTTTTGACGGTCAGTGTTATTCCATTTATCTCAATATTATCAAAAATAGGTCGAATGCCCCAAAATAAACATTCCCTGATTGGTTGAAGTACTGTGGCGTCGATGTAAAGCATAGCAAGCCTTGATGTAAAACACACGCTTCACAGGAATAAGGAGAATTTTACAAATAATGTGTATACATAGACCCTCTATCCAATGTATGTATTGCTGAAAATAATCAATTGTTCATTTATTTTCTGTTTTGATTCTGCTAACATTCCAATTTTTTCTATAATTTCGATTTAAATATGTGAAACCCCGCAATAAGAATAGATGGCCTCAATCATGTCAATGGTAAAGGCAACCGCTAAAATTTTTCGTTAATATGTTAACATCTTAAACTTTGACCCTGGGTTCAAAGGTATTAATTAATAAACCGATCCACAAATAGAGATCTCCTTGCGCTTAAATGTAATCCTTAGTGAAGTATACAGGCAACTTCGTTTACAGAAATATATACACACTTTATCAGTAATATATTGTCATGCTTCTGCATATTCACTTTTTTTTTAATGCTGAACTTTAGTCAAATTTTATTCTATACAAATTTTATTACGTAAAGCAGTAGGAGTAAGAATATTTTGAGCGCCAATTTAACCAGCTTCATCGCCATCAAAAGCTATATTTTGTATTAGAAAACTGTTATTTTCTGAAGATATCAATGTATTACCTCACTTAAAGCTTTTTGATGCTTGTGTTAAACCTATACTTCTTTACTGTAGTGAAGTTTGGTCTCTGTATATGATAAAAGATATTACAAATCTAGAGTCAAAATATTGGTCATTGGCTACCATCAAAGTCCAAATTAAATTTGCAAAAACTTTAATAGGAGTAAATAAATCAGCTGTCAATTTAGCAGTACTAGCTGAACTTGGTATGTATCCAGTTTTTACAGAAGCTTTAAAACTGTCAATTGGCTTCTGGTTGCATGTGATCAAATCTGATAACAATTGTTTACTAAAAGATGTATATTGTTCCAACCTGCAATTAACCAATGGATTTGCTAAAAAGATTGAACAGTTACTTGCTACATTAAATTTTTCACATGTTTGGAAAAATCATGATACTATTTCAAAAAGGCGTTTATTATATGCAATTCATACCAAACTTAATGATAGATATCTTAATTATTGGAAAGAAAATATATTTTGTGATAATAAATCAGTACATGGTAATAAGCTGAGAACATATAGACAGCTTAAAGAAAATTATAAATTGGAAAACTATTTATTGTTAAATATAGACAGAAAAGTAATAGGGCATTTTGCTAAAATTCGTATTAGTAACAGTGTTCTTAGAATTGAACAAGGGCGTCACACTAAAACCCCTGTAGAAGAAAGAATTTGTCCTTTGTGCCTCTTAGAAGTTGAAGATGAATTTCATTTCACTTTAAAATGTACAAAACTAAATATAATTAGAGACCAACTGTTTTCCAAAATTAGTGAAATAGTTCCCTCTTTTTTAAATATGACTAATGAAGCAAGATTTAAATTTTTATATACGTGTGTTGAGACTGATATAATTAGAATTATTGTTAAATTTATAAGCGACATGTACATTTCTAGAAATGCTTTATTAAGCACTAAATAACTTTGTGGTACCACCTCCTCATATAATGTTTATGAAATTGCTATGATATATATATGTTTGTATTTTTGTGGATAACAAATTTGTATTGTCTTGGTATCAATCCTGTAATTTTGGATTTTAAACCAATAAAAATTACTTACTTACTTACTTACTTACCATCATCAAAATTACTTATCGTTATCATTGTGAAATTTTACTTACGTAAGATTTATTAATAGAGAGTAATTTTGGTAAGTATGGCTTATTAATTATAAGGTTCTTGAGATGTGCATCTCTAGACATTTTTGATGGTCAGTTTAACCCCATTTATCTCAATATTATCCCGGATGACAGAAATGTCAACCCGACCTATTCGTGTCAAAATCTATTTGATGAACTAATTTCTTCTAAAACTGTACATGCATTAATTCTGTATTATTTGATAACCAATTACATTCACTTTACATGTTTGCATGATAATGGGTTCTGTATGAGTGAACTGTAGTGTATTGCAAGATCAATGCAAATTGTGACGTATGTTATTTATGTGTCTGTTTTTAGCTTTGCATATTAGATGATCAGTAGTCGAAGTAAATCAGGCTTCGTGTCATTTTTCCTGTTCTGAGTTGCATTTTTTGTATAGAATTAGAAGGTAAGTCTAAATAAGTCATTATTCAAGAGTGGGATTGGAGTTGTCCTGATCACGAAATCCTAACATAAAAAATATGAAATCCTGAAGTCCTAAATTAAAAAGATATCAAATCCCTACATCCAGATTGAGAAATTTAAAAAAAAAAGACACACACCGAAAGGGTCAATAGAACATGGGTTTGAACGCATGAAATCTCTACTCTAAAAATGCCAGTGATAGAAAGATAAACAGATAAGCAACTGTCTAGGGCCAAATAAGGGAGGGGAAAAAAACAGTATTAGTACTATTTCGCAGGACTATAGACAGATGCATAGACAGACCAAGGGGGTGGGGGAAATTAAGTTGATTATATACACGTAGGAAATCATTGAACCATGACGGGAGAGGGCAACCCTCTGGTCAGTCAGAACCCCCCACCCCTTTATGAGAAGTTCTAGATCCGCCACTGAGATTTGCAGGTTTTCTAGGTAACGATACCTTAAAATATCACCAACTCTGATTGCATGAGCACACAGTTTGATTAATTTTAGCTCATTAGCTGGGCTCACTTGCTAAAAATGTTCATTGTGGTTCACTGGCAAATATTTTTTGATAATCATGTGCAGGTAAGCTGATAATTTAAACATGTGTGCGAGATAGAATGATAAACAGATAATCAGGTTTTCTTCATATAGATCCCTTATATATCCCCCACTGAGGACACAATTTGATTCACATTAGCTCATTAGCTACACTCGCTCGCCATTAAGTTCATTGCGGCTCACTGGCTTATATGAAGAAAAGCTGATAACATGTACATACATGAGGGTGGTAATGCACTTAAATTTACTGTCAGGTGTCAAACAGTCATTCTCCGCTACCCTTAGCTTCAAATTAGTTTAAATTTAACTCGCTGTGATTAGTGAAAATATTCTGAAGGTGATTCTCAAATAATTATCATTACTGTTATTTTTGCAAAACATATAGCGTGATTTGTCAAAATTCAGCTGATTTTTTTATCTTCTGAAAAAAAGTGTACATTTTATCCTCATGTCTAAAAATTACCGTTGTTTTCATTTGGCAAGAATACTTCAATAAAGTACCCCATTACTACCCTCATACATGTACATGTACATTTGTATATGGTCAGATCATATGTTTTCATATGTCATTTGAATTTGTACTTCGCTTTTTCAAATGAAATTGTGACGCCAGAATGCATTCTTAATAGCACAATAACTGATGAGAAGAGGACACATATGTCAACCAAAATTTTTGCAGCCACGTCAAAATGTGTGAGGACACCCTTTCAAGCTTGCGTTCATGTTGTGTGAAAATTGTTTTAGGAAGCTGAAAAATACCAACAATAGAACAATAAATAGATAATCGGTATTGAAAAATATCAATGCATTGAAAAGCCAATGATCTACATACATGTACATGTACAAATGTATATACATAAATATGTCAGCCATAAAATACAACTGATTTAATTTACACCACACCTGTTGGAAAAAACCTTTATGTTTTTTACTCTCTATAACTTATCTCATTCTACAATGTAGTCCATTCAACTGACAGAATAGGTGTAAATTTCATGAATTCTTTAATATCATGTACATGTCTAATCATGGACTATTCTCTATATGTTGTTTTTTTCTATGGTCAGGTTGTTGTCTTTGAAACATTCCCCATTTCGATTCTCAATTTTATCGATAGCAATTGTATCTGTTAGCCATTTAGGGGTCTTTTGCATTTAAAGTTAAGTTTTAGTGGGTTTATTTTGCAATAAAGAACTCAATTTCCAGATCACAGTTAACATCTTTTTTTTATTTTGCTGTTTTAAAATGACCTAAATATAAACATGATAAAGGACAGTATATAGACCCAAAAATGGTATATCACATTCTACACGCAAGATTTTAGCTGAAAAGACTGCCATTGGAGTATTTAACCATTGCAACTTTTTAATTTGATCTCCTCCACTAATTAAAGTCATTGAAGTAAAATACTTAATGTAAGTTTGTCCACATTTTTGGAATATATTAATACATGTATAGAAATAATGTTGAGCCTGTTCCTAGATGCCTGAGATAGACTTCAATATTTATTATTTATTGAAAATAAATGGAATCAATTTTTTCAGAAAAGTCTTATTCTATGGAAATGTATCCCCCCTTTTATAAGTTGGAAAGGCTCCATAGAGGTCATATACGGTCTCGAACAGAAAACAAAAAAAGGAAAAATATTGTGAATTTTGGAGAATTAATATTATTAAATTAACATGCATTTGAAATATTTAAGATCTATTGTTTCAATTTTTTTAGTTCCACCTAGATACCATTTTAGAAAACTGGGATTTCAATGCTAGTCTATTAGAGGGGTATTGATTTTCATTGGTTGTAGATATTGAATATTATTCAGTGGCAATTGGAAAATAGACACTGACAAGTCTTAGATAACATTTTATAGTTTTGTCAGTTGACTAAAATTGGCGGAGGTGTGTTCTTATTTCTGACAGAGGGGCACTCAACCTATATCAATATGTGCATGAATTAAAATGGATAGTTGCTAGATACTGAATGATTATACCACAAGAAAGTTTTAACCTGTGCATATATACTTAAAATACGATAAAAAAAAATCATGTCTTTTTCAGGACTTCTGAATCCAACCATGTACATGTAGTATGGAATGTTATTGAGATATGGTTTTGGTGGATGGATGTTCATGAAGGACCTGTAGTACAAAGTATATCACTGGATTTAGCTCTTTGTCTAAGTGTATTATTAAAGTACTTTGCTTTGAGCTCAGTTCACTGTTATGCAATTCATTCTTTGTGAAATAAAGATTTGACAGACAACTCTCATGGACAAGGATTTGTCAAAGTAGTATCACCTCTATGTACAATGTAAGTATTGGGGAGATAAAAGCATTCTATTTTGATTTGAACCAAACATTTTATGAAAAAAAAGAACAAATTTACCCGACAATGCTACTCCCGCTACTTGCAATATGATGCTAGGTTGTTTTAATACATCTGTACTGCCTGCTGATGACTCGGTCCTGAGTATAAATGGTCCTTCAATTATTTTAAAAAAAATTATAAGGCCTATCTAGTCTAATTTATTTCTTAAACTATATTTCATTGTACATATTCAACATTTTTATACAACCACAAAATGCGGTCGTAAATTGGTATCCTGTGCGAAGACGGATGGTTTCCGGATAATAACTTCAGTATAAGTAAATAGAAATCAATAAAATTATAACACAATGTTTATAACCACAAAAGGAAGCTTGGGATTGATTTTGGGGGTTATGGTCCCTAAGGTTTAGGAATAAGGGGTACAAAGGTGCCCAAAACAAGCCTTAATCTAGAGTGTCAGTACAAAAAGTTGTGTATAAGTATTTCAATTGTTCTGAAATTGTACCACAATGTTTCATACCATAAGTAGAAGGTTTGGATATATTTTGTAGATTATGGGGCAAACATTCTAGGAATTAAGGGCCAAAACGTCCAGAATGCCCGAATGGTTATTGAATAACCTAAAACCAATGCTTTATGATATTTCCTTTGAAAATTAGAGTTATCTTTCTATGTTCAGAATAGTAGTTTAATCAACTTAAATCAATGCTATTTATACAATATACAATGCAATATTCACTTTACTACCAACTGATAAATTAAAGCAGTCATTAATTACCATTCAGTGATTACAAGCACTTTGATTATCATTCTAGGGTTATGCCCTTTTACAAATGGAAAGATTGAAGAATTTTTTATTTTCTGATCTCTTAACTTAAGTTTGTCTCCACTAAATTAAATGAAATGTGTATATAAGGCTTATTACCTCTAAACTTAGTTTAAGTTTAATATTTGGCAGCTTCACTTTTACAGTTCTTGAATTATGTCCCTTTATAAAGTTGTTTGCTAGCGGGGACATCATCTTTGTCCCTTCGGACACATTCCCCATTTATTTTTTTAGAAGTTACTATTAATTATTATTAATTTTAACCAAGACTGTATGACATTTTATATTTTAATATTTTATGATGTATTTAAATGAGTAGTTATTGTTGCAAACTCCATTAGAAATTTAAATTGAGATCATTTTTGAATAAGGAAAAGGGGGAGGTGAAAAAAAATTTGTGGAGGGGGGGGTCAATTTTTCTCATTTCTGAAATTAAAAAGAAAATTTCTTCAAATATTTTTTTTTTGAAAGGATTTTAAATATTCAGCAGCATAGTGAATTGCTCCAAAGCAAAACAAAATATTTTAAGTTCATTAGACCACATTCATTTTGTGTCAGAAACCTAAGCTTAGTCAACTATTTAATCACAATCCAAATTCAGAGCTGTTTCCAGCTTGAATGTTGTGTCCATACTAGCCCCAACAGTTCAGGGTTCGACCTCTGCAGTCGTATAAAACTGCACCCTGTGGAGCATCTGGTCCATTCTTTTGTTTATTTCTTAATTTGTGTGAATTAACATTGTTACAGTAAATGATAATTACTACACTTTCATACCACAACAAATATTGTATTGGTAAAATGTACATGTATCACTTATATTTGTATCCATATAACAAACAAAAAATGAAAAGGAATAACTTTGCATTACCTTTTGAATACTATGACTTTTTAGATATTTAGACATATTAAGACTAATTAAGTAGATATTGATAATATTGGGTTGACATGCGTGAAATTCTATCAGATTACTTTTGGAGCAGTTATGAGTCTTTGAAGCATGCTCACAAAAGTTCTTTTGATGAAATCATTTTCATATTAGTCAAAATTTTCTTTACTTCGACCAGCTTTGGAGGAAATATAATCAAAGAATTGATATAAATCAGCACAGAGGTTTACTGCCTAGCTCATCTATCCCCAAGCATCATGTCAGGCATTGTCATTACTAAAAACCAATAAATGTATTCTAATCTGAGGAACATATGAACATTTTAACAAAACTTTAACTAATGATACCGAAGATCCACCACAAAGTAATATAAATAGAACCATACCAATAGTAATCAAATACATATAAAAAAAGAGGTGGTATGATTGCCAATGAGACAATTCTCCACAAGAGACCAAATCGACACAGAAATTAACAACTACATGTCACTGTATGGGGATAAACCAGCAAAGTCAATACCTCATAATCAGCTATAAAAGGCCCCGGAATTACAATGTAAAATAATTCAAGCGAGAAAACTAATGGCTTTATTTTTTGTCAAAAAAATAAACAAAAAACTAATATGTAACACATAAACAAACGACAACCACTGAATTACAG
Organism: Mytilus galloprovincialis; assembly: GCF_965363235.1. Lineage (NCBI taxonomy): Eukaryota > Metazoa > Mollusca > Bivalvia > Mytilida > Mytilidae > Mytilus > Mytilus galloprovincialis. The sequence continues at coordinate 99,824,472 of NC_134839.1, forward strand.
GCTCCTTATAGCATGTTCTCAAAACTAGATATCATGTCCCATTTAGAAAAAAACACGTGAAAAAAGAACCTAGCTATTATGTGTTGCTCTCCTAGCTACAAAATGTATCCAAAATCAAAGATGTAGAACATATTATATCATAATAATTTGGTAACTAATGTAATTACTGTCTCCTACATGACTTGAACATATATTTTTTTTTAATAAATAACACTCCTAATGCTCAGATTGGTTTTCATCGTGCAACACAGTTAATAACACCATATAGGAAAAACATAGAACTCTTTTTGTCATAAGACACTGTCAAACATCCAAACATACTATCAGGGGCGGATCCAGCCATTTTAAAAAGGGGGGGGTCCTAACCCAGGACAAAAGGGGGGGTTCCAATTACATGTCCCCATTCAAATGCATTGATCGTCCAAAAAAAGGGGGGTTCCAACCCCCGGAACCCCCCCCCCCCTCTGGATCTGCGCCTGTACTATCCACACTCATCTGTGTCCACACTTGTTCAATAATAAAATGTTTAATAACAAAGAGCAATTTATTCTAAGTTAGTCTTAACGTTTTCTAATCTTATAACCATATATAGCCTACAAACTTATGAAATCACTGTATGAAATTAACAACAAATCCAAGATGACGACGCATTTATCGACTTTTATAAAATTCCATAGCTGCATATGATCAACATCTGTATAGATTATTGATTTATCTTGACTTTTACTATGTATCAAAATGTGTGATCCAGCTTTAAATGACACGTTATATCGATGACGTTTTGCTTATTGTAATAAATATTATACTAATGCCACCCACATATTTTATACGTTTTAAAGATGCAAAGTTATTAGTCGGTCGCCAAACCCGACCGTATAAAACTTAACTAACCACAAAGTTATCAACATAACTTTCACGAATACGGTTCCATTTGTTACATAGCAATTTGCCGAAAAAAAAAAGATGAAGAACCAATTTCACCAGCATTTGTTTCACTATAAAAGGCGACGGAATTAAAAAGATACTTAATCGTACTACATTTTAAAACATTTAAGAAGAGTCTGTGTATTATCAGGGATTGGTATAGTAAGAAATATTACTATGCAAATCCTAGAATCATCCTTGGTATCATTCATTAAAACAATATTTAACAAAAACGCTATTTTGACTTCATCTCTTTATAAAAACACTGGAACAAAATACGATTACCATAGTGACATAGCACACTATAGAGTGGACCTACACTAATGATAATATGTGGTAAAATAACTGATACTTTGGTGCTGACATTGTAGCCAATAACTTACACATATCAACATAATGTGTAATTTTATGCTTGTGACAAAATTTTAATATAACACTTGTATTATTTCATTGACTTATGTAATAATATGACATCGAGTACTTTATGACCTATAGTATCCACGATCGACTACTGTATATAATAGTACAAATGTAGTCTATACGGCTTTTTCGAAATTTTAAAAAAGAACTAAAATAAACGCCAAACTATAGCATAACTTAATGCATTCCTTTTATGACGTCGACATTCATTGTACTTCAAGTGACGTCATACAAAGCTTCAAAAATGGCCGAAACTGAGCAAAATGGAAGCATAAACTATACAAATGTTGTAGCAACTAGTATTGCACTAGAAATGATAAATGATAGACATGCAGAAAGTTATAAAACCGTAGATTTAGCAACTGTAAAAGAAATGCCAGCAGATTCGGAAGACTCCAATGACGAAAGAATACCTCTAACTGAAAGTAGCGATGACCAATCGATGCTAGCAACAGGTAGTACAAACCCAAACCCAAACCAAAGTGACACAAGTTGTACAAGTAACGAAAGTGCGGGATATTTCACGGAAAATTCAGAAAATTCTTTACAATTTGTTGATTTTCAACAGCAATCTAACGGAGTTACTGCAATACCATATCCTGTCCAGCAACACCACCAGCAAACAATGTCTTATTACATGCACAATGGACAACTTTACAATGCATTAACACTTTATCCTTATACACAACCAGCGACCATGTATCCGGTATTTGATGGACAAAAATTGATTTATTACCCGGTGCAACCATTTTATGCATCTGCCTGTAACGAATATGACCAAACAACGCCCCCGAGTTTCAGCGAGAACACTGAATTGACACCAGATGATGAAAGAAATGAAGGTTCAAATAATTCTACAGACACTGCTTTAGAAATCGAAATAAAAAGTGATATCGACGTCGATTCAATTGAAATAGACAATGGGAACAATGGCGAGGTTTCAAACACAATAACAAATACAGATGGCCAACAACAGTCAAATAATCAACAGCAAAACAATTTTCAACAAGTTGAACGAAATTCGTTTAATTCAGAAACGACCAACTCTTTCAATCACAGTGTTTATAACAATCAGCATCCAGATTATGCCTACAGGAACGGAACTAATATCGCTGGTCAACATACTACAGCTGGTACACATCAACCTGTTTCACATCAACCGTACGTTTATTCCAACTTTCAACAAACTGAGACTAATACTATACAACCAAACATTCAGTATTCTAATGCAGTTTTTAATCAAGTTCAAGACAATTATGGACCAAACTTACATTCTCAAGTTTCAGAGAAACAGAAGTTTCAATATCCTGCTATTTATGTTTCAACAACAGGACTTATTACCGTACTCATGAAGCATGATGTATCGGTGGAGACCACTATCGACCAAACTTTGCGACTGGTCAGTCACCAACAGAAACTTGTTGTTTCGATAAACAATCGTGGAAATGCAAGTTATTTGTTTCACCCAGCAGCACATATTATGCAAGATCTGACGACTACAGAAGCCGAAATATTTCTCGGTAGGAAAGTTAAAATGGCAACCGATTTCATAACATTTGCAAATAACTTTAACTGTTACAAGTTTGATCATGATCAAATTGATAAAACGACTCCTCAGTTTTCAGATTTGTCAAAAGATAGGTCTGTTAATTTTCTATTTACAGACAATCAGTCCAATCCAGAACTGTTACAACAATGTTCAGACATCATCTCAAGAGCAGAATACGAGCGTAACCAGAGAGGTGGAATCTGCATTAGAATCAACGGCTACAAAATTGTTCAAACTGTTAAAGGTGACGTGATAGTATCCGGAAAAGGTAAATACCTCCGCATGTCTCCTATCACTTCCGTGTTGCGGTTAGATACAAATTTTGTTACAATGGACGTTGAAATGAACTGGAATGTAAGGATAAAGAGAGGCGCCCATGCACTAAATGCTAGTCATTTAGGTTTAGTGGTTTCAAACGGTAAAGTTGAAGCTGCATTTGACGAACGGAATAAAGTGCACGCGTGTAAACTGCCAAGTCGTCGGCCTTTATTGATAGGAGGAGCCAACAACCGTAGAAGTAGAGAACTTTCACCAGTCGATTGATTATGGTCAAGATATGTAAAATATAACAATTGAGAACTGTTGATCAGTATCTGTGATATTTTATTTATACAAGTTATACAATAAAAGCAGTAAATCTTGGGAATCGAGCTAAATGTTTTTGGTGCGGATTTCTTTATCCATTTGAGAGCTGTTTTTATAAATTGTATACTCTACACTGGGTCTTGGTACGATAATCTTCCACGAATTTTGTATGATCAAACAACAAATAACTAAATTCGGTGTTTTGATCACAAATACTGTACTAACATCATGCTCGAACATGAAATCCGGCATTTTGATTAATCGATTTTTGAGTGCGAGAGTTTTTTGAAGTCTTCAAGAATCTATTCTTTCTTTTTTTTTAATTTTCGTCGAGGAAGGCCCTGTATATGACTCAACCCTAAATATATTGTTAGTGATTTTTGGACTTTTATACTTTTTTTACACTCAAGGATTTTTGTATTCATAACTCACGAAATTGATTGCTTCTTACATGAGTTGAATGATTTGTGTTACTATACGTTACCTTTTAATGGAGGATGTTCATTTGAAATGATTTTCCTCATTCGTACATCAATTGCTGACCGTTACCAGTTCGTAAGTCAATGAGACAGAAACCAAACAATACATAACATACTAACACACAGTATGGGAAATTCGTATTTGGATGAACGGGAGATGTGGGGTATATGTCAATGAAACAGAAACCAAACAATACATAACATACTAACACACAGTATGGGAAATTCGTATTTGGATGAACGGGAGATGTGGGGTATACGTCAATGAGACAGAAACCAAACAATACATAACATACTAACACACAGTATGGGAAATTCGTATTTGGATGAACGGGAGATGTGGGGTATATGTCAATGAAACAGAAACCAAACAATAAATAACATACTAACACAGTATAGGGAATTCATACAGAGCTTTGACGGAAGGAAGTGTGGGTATACGTCAATGAGACAAAAACTAAACAATAAATAACATACTAACACAGTATTGGAAATTCATACAGAGCTTTGAATGGACGGGAGGTGTGGGGTATACGTCAATGAGACGGAAACCAAACAATAAATAAATAACATACTAACACAGTATGGGAAATTCATACAGAGCTTTGAATGGACGGGAGGTGTGGGTATACGTCAATAAGACAGAATTCAAACAATACATAACATACTAACATAGTATAGGGTATTCATAAGAAGCTTTGAATGGGCGGGAGATGTTGGGTATACGTCAATATCAATAAGACAGAATTCAAACAATAAATAACATACAAACACAGTATGGGGAATCCATACAAAGCTTTGAGTGGACGGGAGGTGTTGGGTATACGTCAATGAGACAGAAACCAAACAATAAATAACATACTTACACAGTATGAGAAATTCATACAGAGCTTTGAATGGACGGGAGATGTGGGGTATACGTCAATGAGACGGAAACCAAACAATAAATAAATAACATACTAACACAGTATGGGAAATTCATACAGAGCTTTGAATGGACGGGAGATGTGGGGTATACGTCAATGAGACGGAAACCAAACAATAAATAAATAACATACTAACACAGTATGGGAAATTCATACAGAGCTTTGAATGGACGGGAGATGTGGGGTATACGTCAATGAGACGGAAACCAAACAATAAATAAATAACATACTAACACAGTATGGGAAATTCATACAGAGCTTTGAATGGACGGGAGATGTGGGGTATACGTCAATGAGACGGAAACCAAACAATAAATAAATAACATACTAACACAGTATGGGAAATTCATACAGAGCTTTGAATGGACGGGAGGTGTGGGTATACGTCAATAAAACAGAATTCAAACAATACATAACATACTAACATAGTATAGGGTATTCATACGAAGCTTTGAATGGGCGGGAGATGTTGGGTATACGTCAATATCAATAAGACAGAATTCAAACAATAAATAACATACAAACACAGTATGGGGAATCCATACAAAGCTTTGAGTGGACGGGAGGTGTTGGGTATACGTCAATGAGACAGAAACCAAACAATAAATAACATACTTACACAGTATGAGAAATTCATACAGAGCTTTGAATGGACGGGAGATGTGGGGTATACGTCAATGAGACGGAAACCAAACAATAAATAAATAACATACTAACACAGTATGGGAAATTCATACAGAGCTTTGAATGGACGGGAGGTGTGGGTATACGTCAATAAAACAGAATTCAAACAATACATAACATACTAACATAGTATAGGGTATTCATACGAAGCTTTGAATGGGCGGGAGATGTTGGGTATACGTCAATATCAATAAGACAGAATTCAAACAATAAATAACATACAAACACAGTATGGGGAATCCATACAAAGCTTTGAGTGGACGGGAGGTGTTGGGTATACGTCAATGAGACAGAAACCAAACAATAAATAACATACTTACACAGTATGAGAAATTCATACAGAGCTTTGAATAGACGGGAGGTGTTGGGTATACGTCAATGAGACAGAAACCAAACAATAAATAACATACTTACACAGTATGGGAAATTCATACAGAGCTTTGAATAGACGGGAGATATGGGGTATACGTCATATCAATAAGACAGAATTCAAACAATAAATAACATACTAACATAGTAAAGGGTATTCATACGAAGCTTTGAATGGGCGGGAGATGTTGGGTATACGTCAATATCAATAAGACAGAATTCAAACTATAAATAACATACAAACACAGTATGGGGAATCCATACAAAGCTTTGAGTGGACGGGAGGTGTTGGGTATACGTCAATGAGACAGAAACCAAACAATAAATAACATACTAACACAGTATGGGGAATTCATACAGAGCTTCGAGTGGACGGAGGTGTTGGGTATACGTCTATGAGACAGAAACCAAAGAATAAATAACATACTAACACAGTATTGGGAATTCATACAGAGCTTTAAATGAAAGGGAGATGTGGGGTATTAGTCAATAAGACAGAAACCAAACAATAAATAACATACAAACACAGTATGGGGAATTCGACCGTACAGAGCTTTAAATGAACGGGAGATCACGGTGGGGTATACGTCAATGAGACAGAAACCAATCAATAAATAACATACTTACACAGTACTAGTATTTGAAAAACATACAGAGCTTTGAAAGGAAGTAAATGTTATAGCATATATCAATGCCACAAAACCAAACAATAACTAACATACCAACACAGTTTTGTGAATTCATACAGAGCTATGAATGACAGAAGATGGTGGGTATACGTCAATGAGCGGATAACACAAAGACACATAAAAAAACAACTGTAATAAATTTTATATTTTGTTCAAAAAGCATGTTTTCCCATGTTTTTGATTCACTCACAGAATCAAAACAAGAAAATCAAGGAAATTGTGTTCAACTAAGCGTATTTGACAATTTATTTTTTTAACGTGAGGAACATAACATACTAGCACAGTACGGGAAATTCTTATTATTGAAGAATTGAATGCTCCTTTTTGTAAATCTATTGGGGTGAAAAAGAGTTGACTGAAGTACATATATATATGCATTCTTAAAATGTGCGAAAAGTCAACGCTTTTACAACCATATAAAACTACTAAAAGAAGCATTCAATACTTATCAATAATTACATTAGACGTAAGTTCCATTTTTAAATACGTTATTTTGATTCGCTAACAACAATGTCGCTTTTCTGTGTTACTTTTCATTTTAAAATGAAGGTTAGTTTCAGAATGACGCGAGATTGCTGTTAGCCAATCAAAATATTACATACATGTAATGTAGTTATATAGCTATGAATGAAAGGAGATGTGGGGTGTACATTAATGAGACAGATACCAAACAATAAATAATATTCTAACACAGTACGGGGAATTCATACAGGGTTTTTAACTGAAGGAGATGTGGGGTATAAGTCAATGAGACAAAAAAAAACCCAATAAATAACATACAAATACAGTATGGGGGATTCGTAAAGAGCTTTGAATGGAAGGAGATGTAAGGTATATGTCAATGCGACAGAAACAAAACAATAAATAACAGTGGTGTAACCGTAAAACGTAAGAACGAACTATGAAAATTAGTTGAAAAAGGCATAACTCATCAGATGGATATAAATACAAATATATATAACAGAGAAAAGTGGAGATTGACCGGGTACTTGAACATCCCTGAGATTAATTACTATAACACATGTGTTATAGTAAACTCAGTACATCCCAACAACCGCATTAGTTCCGGAAGGGTATGAACTTCCTTTTCTATGTGTTGGACTCGTCGTGTTGCTCGGGACACTGGTTAGTACATTGTTAACATGGTTAAGGAAATTTAACAACGTCACCATAAATAGAATTGAATTGTTCAATTCCTAAATTCATTATTGTGTTCATTGTGTTGGTTTGATTGGTTGATTTATTGGTGTTTAACGTTATTTTAACGGTATTGTGCCATTACGTGGTGGTTAGTTTTTATTTGTGGAGAAAGTCGGTGTGCCCGGAGAGGACCACCGATTTTTGGTAGGAAAAAAACAATACTAGTCAATTAAGATTGGAGTAAGTTTGGAGTCGAGCGCACCTGGCACGTGCACGGGTAGAATTCGAACTCGCATCAGTGTTGACATGCTAATGATACAGTAGTTAAGACTACTTAGACCACTGGGCCAGCGAGACCTTTTTCCATTTTCATCGTGTTTGGCAAATGGTCCCTTTTTTTTTAACTCGAATCTCCCAATAAAATAGAATCGGTTACATCCATTGCATACATAATATAGTACTTACACCAAAATTCAATTTGTGTCATTTGTATGACTCACAAATTGTTATAACTTCAATTGCATATACTATAGCCACCCAAAACACCCATATACACCCAAAAGTCCGTACATAACATTTAAAGACTAATAGCTGTTCCTATAACTTCCATCGTATGGTGTAGCTTTCTACTATTTTCATTGGATATAACGAGCACGTGTTAAAAATAATATTTTACGTATCCGTAGCCTTGTTTCTATTTTTTCGTATATTGACGCTATGGTTTCTATATACATGTATACTGGTGGTGAATTTACAAAAAAATGCTAAATCTAGATTTATATTTTTTTCATTATATTTATTAAATAAATGTTGTCATCTTGCTTGGTTCTAACTGAGACTACTATAACAGTTGAGGCTCCCGCAGGGTCAAAAACGACCTGCGACCTCTGGGCTTTTTAGAGGCGACTCCCGACCTGAGGGCCTTCTAAACACGACCTGCAACCTGTAAAATTTGGAAAAAACGACCTCCGACCAACTTCCGTCCTCTGTGTTAGGAAAAACGACCTGCGACCTGTACATTATCCTTAAAAACGACCTCTCGACGAACTTAAAAGCGGCGACCTGAGGGGGGTACCCCGTGGGAGCCTCACAGTTAGTCTAAGGTTCCAAATATAAATGTAGTATCTATTTAAAATGATCTATAACGTTAGGTCCATCGAAGGCTAGTCAAATCGGCACCTGGTTAAATCGGCACCCGGTATAGTTAATTTGGCACCTGGTTAAATCGGCACTTGATATAGTCAATCCGGCAACAATGTTAGATTTGTTAATATAAATTTTTAACAGTATTTTAAGCAAAAACAGTAAAAATAAGGAATGGGTTGTCCAGAAATTTTTCAGTATTTACGCAAGAAGAGTTAAACTAAGGAAGGGATTGTCCAGAAATATTCACTTAATTTTATTCACATTTTTTGGGGTTGATATATATATTTTTTTCTCTCAACTATTAAGATGTGTATTTTTGATTATATATATATATATATATATATATATTAGGTATTGGATATTTTTATGCATTTTTTAACTAGTTGAGCATTTTGCAGGATTGTTTGCTTAAATAATTAACATTTGTGCATGATAAAATCCAACCCCCAAAATAGACCATTTTATTGTTTAAATTGGTGCCGATTTGACTAGATGTAGATTTAACCAGGTGCCGATTTGACTTTTTCTATGGGTGCCGATTTGACTTGTACCCGGTCCATTGGGCCGGGTGTAATTTAATTGAAATATTTCAATAATGTACACACTCTGTACATATTTTATTTTACACAATGTCCCTATAATAAACATAATTATATTGTATTGTGTTGTACAAATAAATCCTGAAAACCGGTAATTAGCATTTTCTAAGACGGCGTCGCCTAATAAATCAAAGGTGTGTTAGGTGCAAGATATTCCATCAGCACTGTCAGCGCTTGCCTGATGTTTTCAAGTTAGAGTTGTTTCCCTTGAATCTGAAACAAACAAATGCTTGATTTGAAATGGACTGAACTTGGAAGCACACTAGACAAAAAAGATGCCTTAAATTAAGACTATAGAACCGAAAAAACTGCAAAATGTGAAAGAATGGGATTTATATTAATTTTTTTCTATGGAATTGTTTTTGTTCAAGGAATACCCGCTGTAAATTCTGGTAAGATATCAATTTTTTTTTGTCATCGCTGTCAAAAAATCGATACACGTGAAAACATCAAAGGATATGTTCTTTGTAACTGAATGACTCATCTTTGCATCTCATTAATTATTATGTTTCATGTAGCATAAAAAGAACTTATAACACGAACAAAAACTCGTATAATATTTTCTTGAAACCATTCATCTCTGTAAACATGTAAAAAGACACAATACCTGTACCTATATTTAATTTTACACCTTTGCCAAACAAAGCAATAGTATATTATTTCAGAGACAAGTTCCTATGTTTGCAGAGGAAAGTTTCACCCATTGATGGATATTGACAAATGAATTGTTTTTTCTATGTTTTAATTTTAAAATATTGCTGCAGCAACTTTCACATTTGTGTACAAGTTGTAGGTGGGTAGTGCATATATAGTGTTATAGTAGTCTCAGATATACATTGTACCTTCCTGACAAATAATGGTAAAAATTCTTGCCTAATGACATTTACGGTGATTTTTGAACTTCACTCTAAAAAAATTCCAAAACTGACGTAAACAATAAATATTCGTGACCTGCAACAAATTACTAAGGATCTTGTGACAAATCATGTTAAATTTTTACCAATTTGACGCTAATGGTAGCCGAAAATTCCTGTTTGAAGCCTGACGGTAAAGGGCATTACTACCATCTTGTAGGAAGGAGTTAAACACGTGTAGCAGGAACAATTCTGCCTAAGATTCAGGGATGCGGACCACAGCTAATTCTAGTTTGTAAACTGATGTGTGCGGAAAACGACTGATGCCAAAAGTGATGCACTATAATATATCTAAGTAAATGAAAACCAAAAACTGAAAACAATATATAATTTATTGAACAAAGTACAACTTCTATTATGAAAAGCCAAAAGTGTAGAAATGGAGCATTCAGTGACTTCAAATTAACCCGTACTATGGAGGCATGTAGCAAATGCACTAGCCTAATGGATACTTGGTTGGAAAGCCTGGCTTTCCTTAGTTGGACTGAATGTCAGTCCTCAGAGGATTCAAAATAAGAATCTAAAACTAGTTATATAAAATATATAAATTTCTCACAGAAGGTAACCAAAGAATTTGCAACGATGCAAATATTAAACTTTACAATATAAATAAATATCTTTAACCAATGAATTAAAATAGCAAAAGCTATGTAATTTAACAAATATATCCTTAATAAGCTTCATGTAAATTAATTAACAATGAAATACATCAAATATGAAATTTAGAGTTTTACCAAAGGGAGCTAAAAATTAACTAATAACTCTGTCTGCTACACACGGTTAAGAATGGTAACAGACTTCATACCTGTATCAGTTTTCTGCATTTCCAGTCCACACTTATCTGGTTCAGCAACAGACTTATCGCTTTTTGATACGAGACAGCATGCATATGACAAACAATGAGTTACATAGATAATAAGTGTTTGTGTTTATATGATTAAGGAAGGCAACAATGATCTAAGTTTGCAATATTCTTCATTTTGCTAAAAAAAAAAAAACAACAACAATTAAGTCCGTCCATTACCATGATTACCAACTTACAAAGTGTTACAGAAAAAAATTAAATGACTTTCAAGACATCATAATTATTTTGACTAGTATGGGACATATATATCTGTTGGATTAAAAATTATATAATTCAATGATGATGAGAACTTTAACATAATTATATACTCTCAAGAATGCCTACAACAATGTAGATTCTGTGTTTAATAAATTACATGTGTAGAAATTTTCTAGGATATCAGTAAAAGTGAATGATCTACATGTACATGTACAATGTATGGTGTAAATGTTACTACATAAAATGACATCAAGTAAATGCACACACTTTAACGAAAAAGCAAGTTGTTGCTGTTCTTCATCTTTATACAACATGTACAATGTATCTCAATGAGGTTTGCAACATGGAAATTCCGAATTAAGATGACCCAGATGCTGTTGAGATGTTTTTGGCTTACTAAATGTAACAGTTCAGCCATAGTTGATTCAGCTACACTTCTTCATATTGACATGTCCTTATATAATTAACATATACATGTATACCTTTTTGTTTTGACAGAAGATTGTTAAAAACTAAAAGAATTAAGATTTTAAAAAATGTATTTGCTACAGTTTTTGTACATGTACATTGTATGTGTGCATCTGCTTTTAAAGTTTTTACATGGGAAAGTTATTCCTTATATTCATGTTCTTTGATAGATCTTTATGATAAATTTTTGGCTAGGGGATCATTTTCAATCAATACAATGTAGCAATGATTCTGTTTTTACAGTAAATCTCTCAATACCAGCACAAAACGATTTTTATCTGAATCAAGCTTTGATTTATAATTACACTGGAGCACACATAAGTTTGTTTTTGTGTGATTATATTTTTTAACATGTAATCTCATGTGCAGACCAGGCATGGGGTAATCGTAATCAGTAATCGTAATCAGCTGTAATCGATTACAGTTTGCAGTGTAATCCTATGTAATCAGTAATCATGCCATTTCTGATTACAAGTAATCGTAATGCAATCGATTACATTGCAAAAAACAGGTGTAATCATGATTACTTTTAGATTACTTTAAGATTACATTCATATGATTACTTGCCGATTACAATCTTGTATATATATGAAAATAGTTTTTGATAGACAAGATGAAAATAAGAAAATGTAAAGCTTGAATGAAAAATCATGAGACTAGTATTCACAATGATGGGACCTTGTTTAATGTGATAAATTGTATCATCTATATAACAAATTTGTATAACCAAGTGTTTTATTTTGTTAACAGTTTACTAAAAGTATACATATGGCATAATATTACAAACAATATGCATATATATAGTAAACAATAGGTGACATCAGAAGTTTCATCGTTACAAAATATCTTTTATTTCAATAAACTGTGTATTTAAAGAGAAATGTATATACTTTTCTAAATACAAAGCTGTTTTGTGTTTTCACCTGGCAATAATTCTATTAATTAGATCAAGTAATAAACATTTTCAAACAAATAATGACAATCAACCACTTTTAACTTAATTGATATTGTTATTAAGACAATACAATTTTAATACCCAAGCTCACCTATTGTTTGTTAAAAAAAATGGAAGTTGTGATTAACACCTGTAAAAACATTAATGGATGTGTCAATTATGTCCCAACAGACAATAAAACTATACTTAATTAATTATTTCTTTATTTGTTGAGGTTTTTTGTTAATTAGGCAGTTGGTTAAAATTTGTAGAAAAAAATAAAGTTTTATCTTTTACACAGAGAAAGGACACTTGTCTATAGCTATTTTATCAAATTACACATGCTACACTGTACTTGTCTATAAATTCTTTCAAATAAGATGAATAAATTAAGGCTTTTAAAAAAATCACCAAAAATAGCTTTTTTAGTGAGGATAAAAAATTATAAAAAAAACTTTGATACTACAATATACAATGTAATCATAAGTAATCTAAAGTAATCATGATTACTTTAAAGAAAAGTAATCTAATGTAATCGATTACATATGAAATAGGGTGTAATTGTAATGTAATTGATTACATTTTATTAGCTAAGTAATTGTAATTTAATCGATTACATTTTAAAGTAATCGACCCCATCCCTGGTGCAGACTATGTTACATGTATATCAATGTATATATGAATTTTTATTGTAGAATCAGACATAGCTAAGTTACTGGAGCATCCCTACAATAAATACCTTTGGGATAACATTCCAAGACCATTTGAAATTATATTTCCTAAAAGAGTCCATAAGAAAGCAGACCAGATTGCCATCTCAACTCGTGAAAAACAGATTAGACATCATGTAAGTTCATATTCATTGATTGAAAAGGATGAAATAATGTTAAGTGTTTTGTTAATTGAGAATAACAATGTTTTTTTTCTCAATGAAGACTTCACACACGTTGTTGAAAAAGTGCATTTTCAAAAAAATTGAGACTGGAAATGGGGAATGTGTCAAAGCGACAACAACTGGACCATAAAGCAGACAACAGCCGAAGGTCACCAATGCCTTTTTTCAGGAAATTAGTATGTCTAATTTGAATGAAAAATATACTACACCTTCTTGAATATTCGTATTTCCATTTGCATCAAAATCATTGACCCTTCAGAGCTTCTAAAATTAAATTATCGAAAGAATGCATCAATATTTAAATATTCTCTATCTTGGGGCAATAGTACATGTATAAAAATTTATAAGCAGATTATGGAAATGAAAATAATCCTTCAGACTATTTGTTTTCAGTGTCATATATGTTTGTTTTTTTTTTTTATCAGATATCAATATACATCATGTACATTTTAAAAATGTTCTTAGATACAGAAAACATAGAAATACTTTCAAAAGCAAATATTAACAAGTAAATTTAGGGAGACAAATGGGGAGTTGTCTCATTGGCACTCATATAACATCTGCTTATTTATATCTCTAGACTTTAGAATGTCCCTTTTGCCTCTCCTATCTCTCTTATTTTAATAGAAATTTTGTCATACATTGTATATGTAACATTTTGGCCCAAATGACTTATCCCAAGTTTTGATGGTTGCCTTAAAATGTCTAACAGAACTGAGGAATTGGTATACTTAAAGAAAAAGTAATGAAACTGTGATGAGAAAAAAAATTGACCAGCTAAAAAATTGGAACAAGGTTCCTCCTTTTAGCCCCTCCACTGTTAGAAATAAATGCAATAGCCAATAGCACCCTACAGTTTATTCTGGTGGATGGGAGGTCGGGATATGGAACTCTTTAAAAAAATATTTGGATCACAGTGTTGATGAAGTTTTGATAAAAACTATTAGAAATTAATTTTATTTTCTAAAAACATTGTTCATTTCAAGTCTTGCAAGTGGGTCATATTTAATAATTAAAGACTAGGACATAAACATGATAAACAATATGATGTATGTAATAATTCTGCCTATTTCTATAACTAAACATTAAATTTCTGCAGGGAACTCATGAACATCTTGAGCATGTCACCTTCCAGTTGATGATTAATGGACAAGGACAAAAGTTAAGACTGAAAAAGAATGAGTAAGGATACATTTATATATAAAATGTGACAATGTTCTAATGTATATGGTTTCTTAAAATTACAGTTCACTCTAGCTCTATATTTGTATTAGACAACAAATTAAGGGTCACATCTGTATATTGTCATTCAAAAATATACATGGTATACATGTACGTTTGTGTACAAAGAATGTTACAATGTGTTTATACTGTTTTCATAGAAAAAATGTAACTCTATTGGACACTATTATTTTCAAAGCATGATAAGATAATTCTTTATGGATATGAATTTTTATGACCAATCTATCACAGAATGGGGAATTAATTATTTTCTGGTCTGTACTTCTAATTGTGTTTATCTGTCCATTTGTCTGTCATGTATCTGTTTTTCTTCAGAAAGTTTAATTTTTGTTAATTTAGTTAAATACTGATCATTTTATGTGGATTAGAGAGAATTCTATTGATTTAAATAAATGTATATTTTCAGTGCTCTGCTGTCTTCAGGAATTCAGGTCAAACATTACCTGGAAGAAAACCAACAAATTATTAGCAAGGTATATACTTCATTGATAAATAACATTTGTCTTTGTTTTCACTTGAGTCTTCAATATTTATTTTGTTCAGTTTAAATAAATAGCATGCAGTATTGTATAATTACAGAAAATAAATGAGAATTTTAGAGAACAAATTGATTGCTTTGGTTGTATAGTTGAATTATACCCTGACAATCGCATTAGATTGATCCTAAAATCAGCTGTCAAATCTTAGAATTATTAATTTCGATCCTAAATATTTTCCTACGAGAATGGAGAAATATGAACTTTAGAAGTTTGTACTCTTATTAGAATTCTTATGTCAAGGTATAATAGAATTAATACTGTTAAACTATGATAGATATAACATCGATTTTAGATTAACTTTCTTCTTGTTGCTGGGAGTTAATGATAAATGATCATCTTCCTGGACTAAATAAAATCTAAAGTCTTTCCTGAATCAATACAGTCAAGCTTGAATATAAATCTTGTGGAGTGCATAAATTGTTGTTGGAATTCTTTTTATATCCTAATAAAAGCAGAAATTGATTTCCAGATACATGTATTGTAATTTAAAAATGGGTATTTGCATTGTTTAAAGGTAAACATGTTCAATATATTTAGAGAATAAAGGTAAATAAAATACAACAAAAAAATTACATTAAGATGCATGGTACTTGTATAAAGTCATTTCAACACTTCATTAAATAGAACTCAGAGTAAATCAGCTGTATAATTCATCTTAAAAACAAATTAGAAAAATCTCTAAACAAGATTGCAGGACAGGTTCTCTGGAAAGTTAATACATATATCATATAACAGATACTTGTTGCAGTACAACAATAAATTTAAACTAACCCAGTACAGATTTTTTGCTCCAGACACAAAATCCAGTAATTTAATAGGTTGATTTCTAAATCTGAGTAGAAAAAACAAAATGAAGAGAAAATGATGACAGGGTCTCCACCAGTTTTCTGCCCAAAAATTCTGAATCATTTATTTTTGTGAAATAAGGTTTTTTGTTATACTATATATCATGTTTCTATCAAATAATGTTCAGGGTGTTCTAAATATTTAATTGTTCTTGTGATGAGCCACATCTTCAGATGCAGATTTTGACTGTAATAGAATCTCCTGATATAACAGGTGCTTTAGCATAATCTTATAGAAAGTTGCCAGATCAGCTGTTAACTCTGCTCAATTAACAAAGAGTTCATCCATGTAATGCTTTACTTTGTTCTTATTGCTAGGATGGAACTGTTTAATTAAGAAAGTTTTACTCTAATTACATTGAAAGTCGACATTGAACAGATATCTATATGTTTAGTGGGTTTAAAAATTTAAGAATTAGGATGATTTATCTATCCAACAGACCTATCACCATGAAAAAACTGGACCTGCAATTAGTTGGTTTATGGCCATGGTCTCTGTTGTAGAATTTGTCATACCTTTCAAAAGTTCTGGTATACAAACATTCAAGATCACTTGATGAACGACACAGAGGTGGATATTTTTAATTAGTTTTAGTATTACCACTAGAATTACAAGTGACGTTAATACATTTAATCATGTAATAGAGCCACACAACCATGCAATTTTTATGTCCAATGTTTAAAATATTGATGTTCTTATTTAATTGTTTTTAGTTTGCCCCAAGTTGATCGTGAAGAACAGGATCTAGGACAAAATGAAACTTACTAGTGCAAGGTTCCTGAGAACTTTTACTTATTTGATTAATTTGTTATCTCCATTTATGAATTGCTCAGGAAATCTGGTATTAATGACAAATCTTTGGTAGTTTGCTTATTGTTGAATTGACCTTGAGATGGGTTGCTGTCTCATTGACAAAAAGTATGTTTTCATTCATTGATGAAGATTCCTGATGAATCCAATCATTCAAACTGATTCCATGTATTTCAATGAGGGTCCCCTTAAACCATACAATCAACACCATGCTAGATTGAGTGAGTGAGGAGTGCACCACATAAAGTTATATATCAACTTTATCAAGGATCATTGCTTACATAAGCAAGGCACAACACATAGAATTATTTTACTTGATCATTGTAACTTTGTTTATTTTAACTAATATTGCCAACAGCCCAAGGGCTGCAAGTGGGTCCCTTTGATTACTTAAAACTCTACAAAGTTTTAAAAAAGGCTTGCAGACCATATCCTCCCAGACATTGTTCCTCCACAGGTAAATTCTTCTAGTTCTGTTGAACAATGTCAAAGATCCTACTGTGTTAAAACTGGAATCCCTACAGATTACAATCCAATTAACCTTTACTGTTACCTATAAAAATATAACAATGATTCACTTTACATAATAGATATTCTATTTATCCATTCCGTCTATTACCTGTTGATGAGTTATAACCCTTTGATCTGATATTATCTCTTTGATCTTTTCACCTGGTTGTTTAATAAGTAAATGTTGAATGAAGGTGATCCTAGTTAATAATAAATGAATGATTTATATTGATTTATAATCTTGAAAATTATGATGTCGTGAAATACAAAAATATTATTCTGGATTCCATTAGGCTTGGGTCTAGTATATTTTTTAGTCCACAATGTTATGATGAAATACCCTATGAATAACTTTACAGCCTCTAACTTAATTTAGGTTACCTCTTTTTGTTTTTGCAAGACTATTATTTGTAGGCAAACTTTTACAATGTTAATGTGTCTGGGAAGGTCAAATTAGTTATCTTAAAAATTCAAATTTGGATGACCAGAGGTCCTAGGGTTTAACATGGTATGGTCATATGAAAGAGCAATCTATTATGGGTAGGAAACAGGCCTTTTCTGTGAATTTTATAGTGGTACTAAATAATTGTGTAGCAGTGGATAAAATATCATTTACTTGTTTATCTAAGTTTAGGACCATTCATAATTTACATTGGGAGTCTAATAAACCTGTGAAAATGTCCAGCTTGATTGATTACTAGTAAATAAAACAGGTATCAAAAGTTTGTTGTTGGTCCATTGTCTTTTAAATCATGAATGGGTGGAGGAACATAAATACTAAATAACTAGTAACATGGAGGTAAAGAATTTGTAAGGGTTCCAAGGAACCCTATGTCTCGTCTACTTTTGCTATTAGTCGCAGGCTCAACAAAAATGGAGAAAAAATTATTAAAAATGTCCCTCTAGATACTGATCATAAACAAGCTTCTGTCCAAGTTTGGTAGAAACCAGGATAGTTTAAGAAATTAAAGTTATCAAAATTTAAAAAAAATTTAACCACAGAGTGAATATTTGTGAACGCTGCCGACAACAGACTGTAGGATTGCTATGTCTCACTTTTGTAATATAGGCTGCTGTCTTTTCAAAAATGAATACCCAAAATTGACAATTTGTGATTGTACCTTTTATATTGCAGACTGTAGAGCATTGCTACTATCAGGGTACAGTTAAAAGAGATGAATGGTCTAGTGTAGCTGTCAGTACGTGCCATGGGATAAGGTAGGTAGAATTGTACAATGATATGCTGGTTCTGAGGTAGGTATGATAAGAACAAATTACTACTTATAACTAATAATAAGGTCTCAATAAATGATGGTAATTTTCTGGAATAGCTGCAAATGTTTGTCATTGAAAGAAAGTTTAGGAGCATTATTTTTTTCTGTCTGTGTGTCTGTTTGTTCGTCCGTTCATCCTTCAATTTGTTTGTCCGTTTGTCCTTCAGTCCTGCTTTTGTTTAAGTTTTTGGTAACAGTACTTTTTGATGAAGTTCAATTCCAATCAACTTCAAACTTAATACACATGTTCCCTATACTATGATCTTTCTTATTTTAATGCCAAATTATAGGCTTAACTTAAGATAGAAACACATTATGTTTTACGTGCATAGCCATAGTGTTGGAACTTTTGTTTGATTCTGAGTGGTAGCACGTTGAAAAACATAATCTCAGACAATGGGTATGTCATGATTAATAAAAACAAAGTTTTATTTATAGTGTTGAAATAAAAAATTATTGTTCACAATCAACAAGCAAGGTCAGAAGAAGATGAATGAATTAAAAAAAATGGACAAAGAACAGAAGTAAAATGGTTTCTTTTCAGATTTAAATACACTGTTATTCAGTACTCGTTTAATAATTCAAAACAGGTCAATGTACATGGCGTCTTTTCTTTAGCATCCATTTAGAGAATATTTTGTTTTATCAGAATACTGGAGACATCTCTGGATCTGGCAGTTATATTTCCAAACTCAGTAGGATAGTAAACATAAGCTTGTTTTGTGACAGTTATCATATTGATAGACATTATGTCATTTGAGTATAATTGATAAAAAACAGCATTATTATTGT
Source organism: Mytilus galloprovincialis (assembly GCF_965363235.1). Classification (NCBI taxonomy): domain Eukaryota; kingdom Metazoa; phylum Mollusca; class Bivalvia; order Mytilida; family Mytilidae; genus Mytilus; species Mytilus galloprovincialis. The sequence continues at coordinate 99,844,269 of NC_134839.1, forward strand.
GATAATAGGCAACCTCACTTTGTATAATGGATTACCATATACCAGGTCTTTGTTATATGGGAATTGATGGCGTCTGGATTTTATTTCACAAACTCATATATTATTGATATGAAGTTAATATTGCAATAAAGTGTTTGTTAAATAGTTTTATCAGTGGAATCATTTTTCATTGACGCTTTCTTTATATCTAAGCTTCAAATGTCCATGCTGAGTTAAATTGAGAAAAATATGTTGTAAATAAAAACAAAACATCAATTACTTGGTGTTACTAACAAAATTAGACTCCTTGTGGCTAAGAAATTAACTAGCAATATTTTCATTTGTTTGTATACACAAATAACTTAAACAAAGAAGCAAATTAAATATTTCTTGTTTCTTCAAATGCACATAGTTTTCCAGTGATCAAATAGCACCATAAATCTCATTGAATCATGCTACAAGTATGTACTTATATAAAAATAAAATAATGTGGTATGATTAAATAAGAAGATGTTGTATGATTGCCAATGAGACAACTTGCCACCAGATACCAAATGAAATAGTAGTTTGTTCAATTATATGTCATCATACAGCCTTCAAGAATGAGCAAAAACAATACAGCATAGTAAATATGGTATAAAAGGCCTTGCAATTACTACAAAAATGTAAGTAGTAAGTAAGTAAGTAAGTAAATTTTATTTATAGTCGGGCATGACATGTATAATTCAACAAGGTAAACATGAGCTCTGTAGAGCTCTTAACCGACTTTATATTTAAAACCAATAACAAATTACAAATTATCATGTACATGTATTTGTTTTATTGTTGTTACATAAAATTGAGAATGGGAACTGGGAATGTGTCAAAGAGACAACAACCCAGCCAAAGAGCAACAAACAGCCTAAGTCCACCAATGAGTCCTCAACACATTGAAGTAATCCTGCACACCGAGGCGAGGTTCAGTTGGCTCTAAAACAGAAATGTATACTAGTTCAGCAAAAATGGTCATCTCGCTAAACTCTGAAACACGAAAATTGACATAATTAAATATATAAAAGACTTACAAAGGTCAGAGGCTTCTTACTTGGGACAGTCCCATAAATGCATACGTGTACATGTTTGTTTTTGTTCATTTAAATATCTAGAATGAAAAATATGAATGTCTAAATAACATTCTTTAATTAGATTAGATTTTTTACCCTCAGGTTGATCAATTTATGCATTCTTCCCTAGTTTTTTGGTTGCAATTCACTTATGTGATATTCTTTGTTATGGAAACTTCTATTGGTGGTCTTAATTCAGCTGTTGTCTGCTCTTTGGTCAGGTTGTTTTCTCTTTGACACATTCCCCATTTCGATTCTTTATTTTATTCTAAAGGTGGAAATTAATAGAAATTTGAGATTACAAAAAAAAACCCTAATGAATGGAATGCAATATTGTACAACATGTTTGTTTGAAATTGCATGTACATATACCTTATTGTATGTAACTTCAAACTGAAAGTAATATATATTTGAAACTTCTTTAAGTAACTCAGTTATGATGAGTTTTAAGTAGAAATAAGATTAAAGATAGGAAGGCATGCTTCATAAAGTGCTTCAAAACATTGATCATAAAAGTGGAAATTTCTTCAAAATTATCAAAATTATCTTCATAATATTGGCAGGAGCCAAAGTCAATAATTTTAACACATTGCAGGTTGGCAAATTGTCAATCTTTGAACTATAATGGTTGTGATTCTAGGTCATACAGTTAAACTGCTAGGCCAAACTTATAGCATTTTCTGCTACATGAAGCAACAAGATTTGAATGTTGATCAATGATTCACTCCAAATGCTAATTTGAAATAAAAATACAGATTTATTGTTATAAGGAGTTGGAGTAGGAGTGACTTATGTTTTGAATTGAACTTTCGTTTATGATGAGACAGAGACATATAAAAGAATTTTCACTATAATTGTACTCCTTATGACTATTTTAAGTCAGGCCACAAATACCAACACTACATGGTTTTATTTTCAATGAACATATAAATCAACAGCTTGTTATATTTTGTTATATTTTGTAGACATATATGTCTATTGTTGATAACTATTGTCTTCCTTTTATTATTTTGTGTCACTGGGCTGCTGCCTCATTGACTGATTCAACATATCTCTCTTTATGGATAGATGTTTTATTAAAAATCTAGACTTCATGATAAGCTTCCATGAATTATTCATGATTATGTATCGATAAATATCTTATCTTATAATGCAACACATAATTTTCAAAAGTTAGCTTGTATTACAGCAGAACATCTGAAAGGATTTTGCACTTTAGATAGGAGTTAATTATATCCTAAGAGACTTTTTTCCATTCTGTAAAACAAGAATTTACAAGCCTTTGTGATAAGTCAATAAAATTATGTCATAACAAGCGATGCTGTATTCTGATTTATGTTGTTAATGATCAGATATCATTGGTACAAAACAAATTGAAATTGAAATAATGTTCTTTAAATGATCTAAAGCATGGTTATTCCATTCATGCTAAAAGTCAAACAGCCATTCAACCATGTTCCTATTGTATCTGTTTCCTGCATCAATGTTATCTACAAATTGCTCTTAGTTTTGATTGAGTTGTGAAACAAGTTTGTCAATACTAAAACACATTTAAAACATGCATTTTGTAGGAGTAACGATTATATGGCTTTACAATGGCATTATTGTTTAAGAAAGAGTTAATTCCATCAACAATCAATTTTGTCTTCGAAAGGTTGTTGAATTATCTTTCATCTATGATCCAAGTTAAGTTTAATTAAAAAATCTTAGGGTTTTTTTTGCCCGAAAAATAAATGAGAAGTTTAAAATCATATAAATATTAAGAGGTATATTGTAGGAAAGACATTTAACAGGAGTTTGCTGTCAAAACCGGGAACATCAAATACTGTTTCTCTATTTTTTAAGCATTTTTAACCTGAAACTGCAGAATAATTTAATGTTGTGTAAAGCGATTTAAAGGAGGCTTGTTATTGATTTTCTTGCTTCATGGAAAGATATTTTTATGTGCTTTACATCAAGAGATCTTGCATCCTAATTGATTTTCTTACAACACACCAATTAATTTTAGAAGTAATCTTAATTGGAAAACCTTAAGAAAGTGTGAACAGTTTTATTTTATATGTCATGTTTACTTGTGCTATCACAATAAAGAATTGAGACTGTATTACATATTCATGGAGTGTGTGTCAGACAGGCCACAGAATTCTTGATAGATTATCATTGATCATGATCTCAATGAGATTGAATTTTCTCGCTTGTACAGCAAAAGTGAAAAAAGTAATGAGTTGAGGTGACCAATGATAATCTGTTTATTGCTGAATTTTACCTATGACCACATTGTCAAATTGGGAGAGATCCGTTTGCGGCAAAAATGCGTCTTTTTGCGCCACAACTTTTTTTCTCCAATGCTACGTTTGCGCCACATGTTTTAAATTTACATGGTATCATTTGCGCCAAAAATAAAACATACGATTGTGCCAATTATAAGAAAAATGACTTCTCTACTCCTTTATTCGGACTTAGAACCGGCAGTTTACACGGCAAATGTTTCCTTTTCTGAAACATAATTTTCTCGTACTAGTGCTGCATGGGCACTTCCCATTTGATATATGTAGTATTGTAACTTCACTTTATTGTCCAAAACCACAAACATTGAAGGATGAAATGCATAAAACAGTTCATAATAATTCCTAATAATAATAAATCCCATACGCATGGTGGGAACAAAACACTGTGTCATCAACATATGTGGTTAAAACATAATCAGCAAAAGCTTCTATTTTCTTCTCTATTGGCATATCTTTATTAAATTTTCAGCAAAGCAATAAGTTTTTCTCTTTATATGTACATTGACTGTCTGATGCATTTTAAGTCAATTGTATTCAGATGCTCATCTTCATGGTGAAATATCTCCGAACATGTGATACTTTTCAAGCCAAAAATAAAAATAAATATATATTAATCGTTAATATTTATGATAGATATGTGTACAGGTAAATTGGCGCAAATGAGTTCCGAATATTGGCGCAATTGATACATTTGGAAAACAAAATTTGACGCAAATCATACCCCTGAAAAACAGTAATTGGCGCAAAAGGACTGCTGCCGTCAATTTCATGTCAATTTCATTAGCAACGCTATGTGACCCCTAGGGATAATTTTTCATATCACTTGACTCCTCTTAGAAAGGAAATTATCAGTCAGCAAGATCAAAGGAAAATAAATAAAAAATTTCTGCACCCATTGTATAAAAATATTTAATCAAAGTGTGGGTTGATTGATCTCAGTTCTGCATTGGTTAAAATCCAATTATGACGTCGAATTTTCTTGCTTTCCTCTGAATTTCCTATTGTGACGGCATGAGAAAAGGCCACCATGCCTGATGTCGTCAAATAGAAAGAACACATCTTTTGCAGATCATTCAAAAAGAAGGAATAAGTTTGCCTGCATATTGTTTGAAAATCATAAGGTCCAAGAACACAATTAATTTGTAGTGCATTTCTTTTAGAACATAAATGAAAATTTAAAAAATCCCACCTGCACTTTCTCAATGAAATTTTTACAGTGTGTTGTACTACTTTTGGGACAAATTATATCAAAATTATAGAAAACTTCATCGGCTCTAACTCAAAATATGGACAATTTTATGTTTAGGGTGTCTTGAAATCTTTTGACAGCTTCCGAAGTGCTAATTTTTAACCTTTTCCAGCTGGACCAAATCACTACTTTCTTTTAAAATTCTGGACCCAAATTTTTTTACAGTGTAATTTCACCCCCCTACTTCCAATTTGAGGCATAAAACATGGAGAAATAAATTTGGAAGGGGTATGAAAAATATTGGCAGGTAACCCACTGTCAACACTAGGGACTATATTCGTGAACAATGAAAATCAAGGGACGACAATTGTGGTCCCGGACCATTAGAGAAACAGATTCCACCACCAAATCTCGTGTAATAAGATATTTATCCACTCTCTACAGTTAAATTTTCAATATTTAAAATGCTAGGCGTGCTTCACGTTTTAAATTTGAAAATTTAACTGTCTCGAGAGGAAAAATATCGTTTCACACTCAATGCTGTCATAGAATCTATATGTATATATGTTTATATCTAAAATGGCTTGGTCAATCTTTATCAATCACCATAACATGAGAGGGCTGGCATTTTTTTAATATCAGTCTTAGAATTATTATTTTTTTGTGTTAACTGCTGCCATCATTCAGTTTAGTTCTGATAGTTGTGATATTAGTGATAATAGTTTCAGTCTTGTTTCAGTAGATTGTTAGTTAAATGAGAGTTTTAGGTGTCTGTTTAACTGTTCTGTTTCTCTTTTTAAGTCATGTTTACACTTCCCACTGAATTTAAGATTAAAGACAACACATAATGGTTATAAATCTGATTAATTATTGGTTGTGTAGCACTGTGTTAATGGGGACTGATGAGTCATCAACGATTTACTTGTAAATATCAGTTTAAAGCATAAATTTCTTAAGATCTGACTGAGGAATGATGTTTACCTGGAAATATAGCAGATAATAGATTTAATCAATTTTCAAAGAGCTAAACTTAACTGTTTAATAAGAGGTGCTTAAGATAAAATTAACTATTGTGTCAGTGTCGCTGAGCTATTATTTCTTAAAGGATTTAGAACTCCATCAATATTACATTCAAATGTAGTTTGAACATTGAAATTTACTGAAGACTGAAGCTTTGCCATCTCTTGTATTTTTTCTGATAAAAAAAAACCCATTGCCCTTTATGTATTTTACGACATGTATAATGACCCTCCTTGATTCACATTGTTTGTCATTATCTTATATTCCATTTCTTTCTTTGTCAAGGAATAATGTGAAAGATTATATGTTTTGGAGTTTAGTATTGCCTCCATTATCACTGAACAAGTACACATCTTTGTTTTGGGGCCAGCTGAATTATGCCTTAATGGGTGCAGAATTTTATCGCTGTGTTGAAGACCCATTGGTGGCCTTCGGTTGTATTTTGCTCATTTTCAGGATGTTGTCTCTAAATTGACACATACCCCATTTCCATTCCCAATTTCAAGATTGAAAATGTAGTCTCAATATTAGTTAAATAAGCTTAAAAAAACAAATTCTTGTTTAATTAGCATTTTTATGCAATTGATATGTATTATAAGATAATATTATGTCTGTAACACACCTGGATCAGATCAAAGAAATTCATGGAGGTAAATAAAATAACATTTTGTTTGGCATCAAGTAGTACCATCAAAACATGTTATTGTTTATTGTCAGTCATGTCTGGGACAGTTCATTAAAAGGGATTTAATGTTGAGAATCTTTAATACCATCTCAGAATAAAATGTAATAATTCATCACCATTATTTGTAGATACTGAATGATTAAAACAAATCATGATCATACTATTGATTGATTGATTGTTGGTTGGTTGATCAACAGCTACAAATAATACTTAAAACAAAATCATCTTAAATTGATAGATGTATAAGGCCGTGTTCACATTGACCTAAACTTGGTGTTGTGTTAGTGTAACTCACACATAAACTAAACATAATTACGTTCCCATTGATAAGACTCAATGTTTACATGTAGTTTAAATCATGTTGTGTCTACATGCAGTCGATAGTCGATGTAGGTTAAGTGTACACCAAACTAGGCATTTAGAACTTTAATTATCCCATGTATGTTTCAAATAGAAACGATTTTTATATAAAAATAGATTCTTATAACACTTATTTGATAAAGTTCTTTACAGAAATATTTGTCTAAACTTGATATATTTATTCTTTATAAAAACACTTTACGTAGCCTTATTAACCTCTAAATTATCAAGACTCATTCATCATCATTGCCGAACACATAATTCATTTGAAAAGGTCTTCCTGAATCGACTGGACGTACACACTGACAGAAATATTTACCACTGGTATTTACTCAAACAACGATTCACTCATAAATGCATAACTGAAAAAGGGCGAGGTTAATTGTTTGTTTGTGTAGTATGTCAGATCCGTTAAAATACAATTAGAAATAAAAAAAAAAAAATTACCCCCCTCCCTTTGCCACATTCTAATTGGAGAAAAAAATACCATTTGAAACAAACAGAAAAGATAGAAATGTACTAGAAGTGATCCTTACCATCGCAATTCTTTTTTCTTCGTCTGTAAGTATGCTCATGCAGCCTACGTTTTTAATGCGTTATCTAGACATCTTTAAACTACTGCAACTCATCCAAAATGACTTTCTTAAAGGAGCAACCACTTTACTTTTTTTCAAAAAAAAGGGGGGGTTCTGAGTAAGAATTTTTTCGCGCGAAAGTTTATATTTAGTTTTTTTTCAATGGTACCAATTCAATATTTAACATGTACACTATAATGTATGGGGAAACTTAGGATTCTAAATAATTGTTCATTCTAATCATATACCCGATTTTTTTTTAATTAAATTGTGGCAAAATCCATCCCCCCTTTTTTAAAGTCAAATGGTCGTTCCCTAACTGCTAGAAAAGTTGTTTAAAGATTTGAATTTGGTTCTACGTAATAAACATTTAAATGACATATAGTTTACAAGTGTGAACAAATCGTATGTACAGGTAGCTAAACAAGGTGTATAGATGTGAACAAATTTAATATGAAACTAGTGTGCATTACATGAAACTAAATGTAAACATGTTTACTGTACACAGCGTTTGGTGTGAACACGGCCTAAGATTGGACAGAGTGCTTTAACTTTCACAGCAATGAGATATCAAATCAGCCTTACAATAAACCATCTATAAAGCACCTTCATAACAAAGATTTGTTATTCAAAACTGTGAAACACCCCCATGTCTGAATTTGTGAGTCCAAACTATGTAAAGCTTTAGGAAATACTTGATCATGTTAAATAAGCACATACAAAATTTTTATCAATGAACAATGCCAATATTTAACAAAGTTCATGTAATACTCACTTCTGGAGACATTTGAGTGTGTAAGAGTACTAATTTTGAATGCATATTGTTTAGCAATGAAAGCAATGTTTTGTAAAAAATATAGGAGGGAAATACCACCCCCTTAGATCAGGTATGAGTATCAGATTTGAATTAGATTTAAAAAAAAAAACTTTTCTCATTGTTCATTTGTTCTGTTTGTAACTTTATTATGTGAATCCTATGTGCTTTCCAGGATTTGATATTCTTGATATTCTTGTGCTAGTGTTCTTCAAGTTGGTGTTCTTTACAAGATGCATGGTTTACCAATCATGTTTAGTTTGTTTACTCTGTTATGTTATCAAAGGTTCAAAATTACAACATATCTCTATAATCAATGTTAGAATGTCTGCAAAAATAAAGTCAGAACTGTAATACTGTGTTTCTTTAAATAACTTGGTTTGTAATTCAAAAGAATATATAAAAAAAATCATATTTGTAGTGCTGTCAGAACCATAAAAACTGTTGAGAATTAAATGGCATTTTCTTTTGACAGTTCTTCTGTTGAAATGTGGGAAAAGCCACTTTAACTGTATGATGTTCCTTCCCATACAACCACTTTATATTTCTATGTTAAAAAAGATAATTGATACAAAGATCTTCCATTTAAAACAATTATATATGATAAGATTTAGTATGATGGTAATATCATTATGTTAATAAACAAAATCTTGGAAGGGAAATATTTTTTCAAAGTTTAAATCAATAGATCAGTACAGTTATCAGTGGAGCTTTTGGCTGAGATAATGATCTTTATTAGTTATTTTTTATTAATAGAGTGTTTACCAAGAAACTTATGCCAGAAAAAAACACATGTTCATCTTTATTAGATAATTACCTAGAGGAAATACACAGGCCATGCTGAGCTAATTTTTTACAGGCTAAATATTTGATTCATATTTGATGGAAAATATTTTCTTCATGATGTTTTTACTGTATGATGATGTACAATTTATTAAACTAGTGAAACATTTTGTGGGTTGCTGTGGGTAAAATTACAATAAATTAAGCAGGGTCTATCATTTGTACATGACTTTAGTAAAACACCACCATTTAAGCACTGTGCTAATCTCTTGTACTTTACTGAAAATGGGCTAAAATATAATATGTCAAATGTTTACCTAACTTAGCATGAGAAAAACCATTAGAAAGAACAAGGCCCCTGTAAATTTGAGGTTTAGTAAGTCATTTACAATTAAATAGAAGCAGAATTTTGTCTTCATCATAACCAAAACCATTAGTATCTGAAAAAAAAACCAAAGTGTTTCTTCTTCTTTAAACCAATAAAGATCACAAATGTGTTTATGATCAATGGTGCTTCTAGAAATTTTAAAAAGTTGATTTCCTAAATTTGTGGTGCCACGGCTTTGTCTTCTGTATAAATCTTATAGGTATTGCTTTAAATTACTATAGAGATTTGTTATAGTAATAAACAGTCAGTGTTGTCTGTGATGGCTACCAATATGTCAACACTTTATCTACTAATATGTGAAAATTGAAATGCTGTAGTTTAATGCTGTTATCAAGCATCAGGATATCTTAAGATTAGAATTACTATTTTCCAACTGTTTATTTTGCAATAATTAAGAATTGATTAGGACAATTATATGCAATATAGCCATGGTTTAGATATCACATCATTTTTGTTGAGTCTGCTTCTTGTGTCACTGAAAACAAGACATTGCAATAGTCATCTGATGTCAACTTTAACTTAAAACTTAAAAGCTTTTAATATATCAGAGGGTGGAGGCGCTAGGTGCTTCCTACTTTGTATATAGATGTCTTATGATATGCAGCTTCTGTCTGTAATATGTCCATCGTCCTTGACCACATTTTCATGGTTCGAGTGACTACTTGAAAAGAAAGTTAAGATTTTTTTGTAAAGGTAATTTGTCTTTTATTATGAGTAATATGATATTTGAAGTTTGTTAAATAGAGTATCATATATACATTTGCAATTATAATTATTCTTTTTACTTCAGGGGTGTGATTAATTTACACAACAAGACCTATGTCATACAGCCCTTACTTGGTGGAGATGAAGGGGTGAGTAGGATTAGAAATTAAGGAATTAGGTATTATGAAAGTTAGCACACAAAATTATTGCAAAGCGCAAAGCATAAAACCATATAGAAGAGGAATCAATTAGGTTTTTGTAAAGAATATCACAAACAGAACAATTCTACTCATAAATTGGATTTGATGGATAATTGTTTACTTATTGTTTGGCCAGGGTATATAGCCTTACACATGTCCTTCATTTTTTTCATTCCTTCTTTAATATCCCATAGTTATGAGAATGTTTTTGGTTAAATCTTAATATTGATCTGATTTCTGGTTCAATATGAGTTTCAGACCAAGTTGAGAAGATAAACTAATTAGGGAATTGGAAACATTGCACAATGGCAACACATAGGGGCATGCCCAACGTATCAATAAAAAGACGCATATATAAATACCAGTTAGTTCTAATATAGTCTAACTAGAAAAGACTATTAGGTTTTATAATGTAGACATTAGGCAAATTATCTAATTCCAAGTGCAACAAATGTATTGTTAACTCACAGATTTACAATTCTTTACCAAAATATCAGCTTTTGTGTATTGATGAACTGTTGAATGGACATATCAGATAAGTGTTAAACAGTCCAAGCCATAATTCATAGTTTTTTTCTAGAACATTTAATTGAAAAGTTGTAGAACTGCAGTAAAGACATAAAAGCAACAACCATTTGATATCAAAAGATCAAAAATTTTTAATCCAGACTGACAGAGAATAAACATATAAAAAAACATAACCTTCAAGAACCAAGACAAAACCATATAACATCCTTTTTGATTAGCCACTAAGACATGCTCAGTAATACAAAATACATAGTTTGATTAGCCACTAAGACATGCTCAGTAATACAAAATACATAGTTTGATTAGCCACTAAGACATGCTCAGTAATACAAAATACATAGTTTCATTAGCCACTAAGACATGCTCAGTAATACAAAATACATAGTTTGATTAGCCACTAAGACATGCTCAGTAATACAAAATACATAGTTTGATTAGCCACTAAGACATGCTCAGTAATACAAAATACATAGTTTGATTAGCCACTAAGACATGCTCAGTAATACAAAATACATAGTTTGATTAGCCACTAAGACATGCTCAGTAATACAAAATACATAGTTTGATTAGCCACTAAGACATGCTCAGTAATACAAAATACATAGTTTGATTAGCCACTAAGACATGCTCAGTAATACAAAATACATAGTTTGATTAGCCACTAAGACATGCTCAGTAATACAAAATACATAGTTTCATTAGCCACTAAGACATGCTCAGTAATACAAAATACATAGTTTGATTAGCCACTAAGACATGCTCAGTAATACAAAATACATAGTTTGATTAGCCACTAAGACATGCTCAGTAATACAAAATACATAGTTTGATTAGCCACTAAGACATGCTCAGTAATACAAAATACATAGTTTCATTAGCCACTAAGACATGCTCAGTAATACAAAATACATAGTTTCATTGTGATATATTATAATTTTATGTATTTATTTTGAACTCTTACAGATACATCATCCACATGTTGTTTTTAAAGCCTCCACTTCCAAGACGGAAACATGTGGTAAGTAAAGTTCAGGGTCTCAGAGGGTATGGGTTTGGTGACTTTAAAACTGGTATTTGCTGCTTCTCTGAAAACTGGTATTTGTTGCTTCCTCTGCCAGGCATGCTTATATTTTTAGTGAAAAAATAAGTTATTTTTGAGTCAAGTGGAAGGGTCTGTTTTATTGTGGACTGTAACCTTGAGACATAAGTGCCTTTAAAATGGAGTCAACATATTGGTCATTTACTATTAAAGCAGGGAATATTATGTCTTATTTAAATCATCTTATCACCTTCAGTTCAATGCAATATTTTTCATTTGACAACCATCAGTATATCAATCAAACTGTCATCATTAAAATACTTTGTCTACAAAAAATAAATCATAGAATTATTATATCCATGAAAGCTTTAAAATGTTTTACCTTTACAGGAAATGACATTGGTCAGTGGAGGACATTCCAGGAGTTACACAGGGGGGAATTCATTAGAAGAGTCAAAGCTATGAAGGCCAAAAAACAGGTAAAATAGGATTTTTTATTGGCATATTTTATTCATGCAATCATTTCAACTTCATGAATAAAGAAATAAAATATCTATTCAAATACAATTGGTACTTGTTAGTTTGCTGTGAAAAATAAAACTTTAAAAAAATGATTATATAAAAATGAAAGGACTTCAGCCTAGCAAACAAACTCTGAGCTAATGACTAAAAATATTTCACAATACTGTACAAAAATATTTTTAAATTTCAAACTTTTCCCTAACTATATAACTGTTTATTTTTCTCCTTTTTTAGCTCACCTGGCCCGAAGGGCCAAGTGAGCTTTTCCCATCACTTGGCGTCCGTCGTCCGTCGTCGTCGTCGTCCGTCGTCGTCCGTCGTCCGTCGTTGTTAACTTTTACAAAAATCTTCTCCTCTGAAACTACTGGACCAAATTAAACCAAACTTGGCCACAATCATCATTGGGGTATCTAGTTTAAAAAATGTGTGGCGTGACCCGGCCAACCAACCAAGATGGCCGCCATGGCTAAAAATAGAACATAGGGGTAAAATGCAGTTTTTGGCTTATAACTCAAAAACCAAAGCATTTAGAGCAAATCTGACATGGGGTAAAATTGTTTATCAGGTCAAGATCTATCTGCCCTCAAATTTTCAGATGAATCCGACAACCCGTTATTGGGTTGCTGCCCCTGAACTGGTAAAATTCAGGTAATTTTTGCTGTTTTTGGCTATTATCTTGAATATTATTATAGATAGAGATAAACTGTAAACTGCAATAATGTTCAGCAAAGTAAGATTTACAAATAAGTCAACATGACCAAAATGGTCAGTTGACCCCTTTAGGAGTTATTGCCCTTTATAGTCAATTTTTAACCATTTTTCCTAAATCTTAGTAATCTTTTACAAAAATCTTCTCCTCTGAAACTACTGGGCCAAATTAATCCAAACTTGGCCACAATCATATTTGGGATATCTAGTTTAAAAAATGTGTGGCGTGACCCGGTCAACCAACCAAGATGGCCGCCATGGCTAAAAATATAACATAGGGGTAAAATGCAGTTTTTGGCTTATAACTCAAAAACCAAAGCATTTAGAGCAAATCTGACATGCGGTAAAAGTGTTTATCAGGTCAAGATCTATCTGTCCTGAAATTTTCAGATGAATTGGACAACCTGTTGTTGGGTTGCTGCCCCTGAATTTGTAATTTTAAGGAAATTTTGCTGTTTTTGGTTATTATCTTGAATATTATTATAGATAGAGATAAACTGTAAACAGCAATAATGTTCAGCAAAGTAAGATTTACAAATAAGTCAGCATGACCAAAATGGTCAGTTGACCCCTGAAGGAGTTATTGCCCTTTATAGTCAATTTTTAACCATTTTTTCGTAAATCTTAGTAATCTTTTACAAAAATCTTCTTCTCTGAAACTACTGGGCCAAATTAAACTAAACTTGACCACAGTCATCATTGGGGTAACTTGTTTAAAAAATGTGTGACGTGACCTGGCCAATCAACCAAAATGGCTGCCACGGCTAATAATAGAACATAGGGGTAAAATGCAGTTTTTGGCTTATAACTCAAAAACCGAAGCATTAAGAGAAAATCTGACAGGGTTTAATTGTTTATCAGGTCAAGATCTATCTGCCCTGATGTTTTCACATGGATCGGATAACCCGTTGTTAGGTTACTGTCCTGAATTGGTAATTTTAAGGAAATTTTGCTGTTTTTTGTTATTATCTTGAATATTATTATAGATAGAGATAAACTGTATACAGCAATAACGTTCAGCAAAATAAGATCTACAAATAAGTTTACATGACCAAAATAGTCAATTGACCCCTTAAGGAGTTATTGCCCTTTATAGTTAATTTTTAACATTTTTCATAAATTTTTGTAAATTTTTAGAAAATATTTTCCACTGTAATTACTGGGCCAAGTTCATTATAGATAGAGATAATTGTAGCAACAAGAATGTTCAGTAAAGTAAGATCTACAAACACATCACTATCACCAAAACACAATTATGTCATGAATTTATCCGTGTCCATTGTTTAATATGCACAAGACCAAGGTGAGCGACACAGGCTCTTTAGAGCCTCTAGTTTGGTAAGAAAACCTAATATCAGCAAGAAATGTTAAAGTTTCTTACATAATCATGTCAAAATTGAGAATTTGTATTCAATTTTGACTTATTGCTGCTACCAAATAAGGTTAAAAGCAGTTAATGGAGCTTGCATATGAACACATCAAAAAAGAAAGGTATACTGTGAACAGAAATTTGAAAACTTGAAGTCACTTCAACATTGCTTCACACTTTGATTATAAGTTTTCTGTTTCATTTCAGCTGCACATGAATGTCAACAACAATTCAGAGAAACATTTAAAGATGGCATTAGTACTAGATAATTCTGTGGTAAGTTATTCAGAGAAGCATTTAAAGATAGCATTAGTACTTGATAATTTTGTGGTAAGTTATTCAGAGAAACATTTAAAGATGGCATTAGTACTTGATAATTCTGTGGTAAGTTATTCAGAGAAACATTTAAAGATGGCATTAGTACTAGATAATTCTGTGGTAAGTTATTCAGAGAAGCATTTAAAGATAGCATTAGTACTTGATAATTTTGTAGTAAGTTATTCAGAGAAACATTTAAAGATGGCATTAGTACTAGATAATTTTGTGGTAAGTTATTCAGAGAAGCATTTAAAGATGGCATTAGTACTTGATAATTCTGTGGTAAGTTATTCAGAGAAGCATTTAAAGATGGCATTAGTACTTGATAATTCTGTGGTAAGTTATTCAGAGAAGCATTTAAAGATGGCATTAGTACTTGATATTTCTGCGGTAAGTTATTCAGAGAAGCATTTAAAGATGGCATTAGTACTTGATAATTTTGTGGTAAGTTTTTCAGAGAAACATTTAAAGATGGCATTTATAGTACTTGATAATTCTGTGGTAAGTCAGTGGCTGTACCACTCAGCAAGTTAATACTTTGACAATTGTACACATTTATTTCTTTGACATGACAATTATATATATTTATGACTTTGTAAAAGTATTAAGACAATTAAATACATTCTTTGACATTGTAAAAATATTAAAACAATTATAAACAATCTTTGACATTGTATTAATACTGAGACAATTATATACAATCATAAAATACTTTTTCTGTGTAAATGACTTACACATTGAGGGACATATTATGGTATACAAATGTACAGAGTCAGTCAGTCTGTCTGTCTGTCTGTCTGTCTGTCTGTCTGTCTGTCTGTCTGTCTGTCTGTCTGTCTGTCTGTCTGTCTGTCTGTCTGTCTGTCTGTCTGTCTGTCTGTCTGTCTGTCTGTCTGTCTGTCTGTCTGTCTGTCTGTCTGTCTGTCTGTCTGTCTGTCTGTCTGTCTGTCTGTCTGTCTGTCTGTCTGTCTGTCTGTCTGTCTGTCTGTCTGTCTGTCTGTCTGTCTGTCTGTCTGTCTGTCTGTCTGTCTGTCTGTCTGTCTGTCTGTCTGTCTGTCTGTCACTTTGTGAGCTACGGGACTTTGTAACTAAAACAGGGGTGTGTTTTTTTTACATGTCACACCGTATCTCAAATACCATTTATGATTAATGCTTAGAACTGTACACACTTCTAAGTTATATTAATCTAAAGATCTGTATTCTTTTTGGTTTTGATTCAAAATTTTGATTTAGAGATATTGAGTTTTTGTAAAAAAAAAAAAAGGGTGGGGGGTCACATGTCATTCTGTATCTCAAAAACAATTTATGATTATTTCTTAAAACTGTACACACTTCTTAGTTATATTAATCTAAAGCAGTGATTTTGCTAGCGCTCGTCACTTTCATATTTTACGAAAGGGTTTTCTCATTGAAGAAAGTATTTCAAATCAATTTCGTCACTTTAATTTTGAAAGTGTAAAAAAAATTTCGCAATAAAAACTATAAATCTACCTGTCTTCATGTTTTTGACAAGTTTATGACCTTCAGGTAATTAACATTTTCAACAGGTGTTACAAGTTGTGATTACAACTAATCCGCTTATCGCCATTAGATGGGTCACTTATCCGTAGTTTATTAATTAACCCCATAATTGAATGACCATCATAATTATTTCCCCGGGAAAATCAGTCAGTCGTCATTTCAACAATCAGGAGTACAATTTCGTCATTTAATCAAAAATGACAACCCAGACAGTTCGCATTTGAATTTCAATATTTTCCCAAACGATCACAATCTGAAGTTAGTTTGTCGTAGATTCGTCATTCGAAGGCATTTTCGTCATATTTGATTTAAATTTTCATCAAAAACTTTCGACAATTTCCATTTAAAATAAAGGACTTTAATGTGTTTATTCAAAAAGTTCACGAGAAATGTTAAGGCAGCAACCATTTGATTTTCTGGGGGGGGGGCTATGGTTATTTTTTCTGGACAAATTTTTTTTTTCGCCTCAGGCGAAAAACAATCTATTTTTTTCGCGACAAGTTGAAAACAATTTTTTTCTTTCAATTTTAGCATTACATATAGTGGCAGCTGAGGGTGAAACAAACAATTTTTTTTTCTCAGAATCAAAAACAAATTATTTTTTTCTCTAAAACTGGAAACAAACTTTTTTTTCCAAAAAAAACCATAGCCCCCCCAGAAAATCAAATGGTTGCTGCCTAAACAGGTGCTTCTTGAATTGTGTTCTACGCATGTGTGAAAGTATTCCTTTGACTATTTATAGACATTAAAAACGTAAAATACGAAATCATTTAGAATCAATTAAACGAGAGAGACAAATATATATCTCTTACTAAAGGAATTTAAATCGAAAAATGATAATTTCCTGATGAATCCGGACTCGTTTTGAATTTACTATCCACGTGTCACTTCCCGTTTTCGTTTCATTTTAAAACCGAAAGTAGTAAACGTGATCTATTGTTGATTTGTTTACAACCTCCTTTCAGTCATTATAATCGTTCCAAAAAGGATTTTATACATTTCCAACTTGATAGAAATGATTTCCAAATATCGACTTAGACGTTTTATAAGGATAATGATTATGCAGTGAAATAATCATTGCAAATTAATTTCTGCTGTGATTCATTGTTTAAAAAAAATAGAATCCAACTTTTGTTGATCAGGAATGACCCCTGGAACAAACTGAAGAGAAATTGTGAACTAAATTTCTGGATTCCATGTCAGAATCTTTCATAATAATGGCCAATACAGTCAAATCATACAATAACTGCCAATCATGCTGGTGCCTCAATCCCTTTAAATCTGACTAAGTCAAAAGATGAAGCTAGTAATATACATCATTGGTCCATTGCTTTTACACAAAATAAGGTTGATTTTAATAGCGCGCAAAAGTGACTAAAGCCCTCAAAATCCTAGCTTAAACCCTGATCTAAAGATCTGCATACTTTTTGGTGATGATTCAAAGTTTATTTTAGATTTATTGAGTTTTTTGTTAAAAAAGGTGGGTTTTCACATGTTACGCTGTATCTCAGAAACTATTTATGATTATTGCGTAAAACTTACTCACAGGACGACGGGTGTATCATGCGTTCATGGCACAGCTGTTTATTTTTCATTTAGTCCAGGACTCATTGACTCATTCTTTATGGAACTCCCGGATGTTTTTTTTTATAGTGAACTGAAGCATAATTTATGATCACTTATTAATACCAACCACACAATAGTTCTATGGCAGTATGGCTACCTGGGGTATAGCACTAAATCTTTAATATTAAGTTAGTGGAAAATTGCATAATGGTATACATGTATCAAGGAAAAAGGTGACATTTCTTCTCAAAACACTCCTATATTTACAATACCTACATGTAATAGCATAGAACACATCAGTTATGGGTGTGGGAAAAGGTAGATATTCAGAGTAGTTCAATAAAATTGAAACATCAGATAATTTGTAATTCTGCTAATGCTTTAATGATATTATTATGAATTAATGTTTCAGTATTCCAGACTGAATCTTTCTCACAAAGAAATGGTAAACTTTGCCCTACAGACAACCAACATGGTGGATATGGTATGTTTTAATGTAATATATAAGAAAAAAGTATGAAGGGGTTGATAAATGAAAAGAAGAAATACTTGTACGATCGCTTGCTAAGTCTTAATACAAAGTAAAAGTTTAAAAAGCATGGTGGAACTCTTGAGAAGGACAATATTTATGTACTATACAATATAAAAAAGTGATCTGTTGTCCTCAATGGAAATAAGTACTGATGAAATACTTTAATATTGCACACAATTTCAAAACTGTGATGATTTAGATGGACCAATATGGAGATAAAAATGAAATACAAGAAGAATAATGAAAAGCAAATCCCTACAACATGTGAAATGAAAAAAGCCTAATGAAGAGTACAGTATATTTTAATAATTTCTTCCATTATACTAGTAATTAAACTATATGGTAGAAAACTTTATAAGTTAGATTGACTTGTATTGAATGATTTAGCATGTTTGATCTATGTTAATTATACTATATATTTCCATTATTCCAGTATGTAAAAGATGTAGGTATAAGAACACCTGTGACTTATTTAGAATATTGGAATGCAGGAGATAAGATGGAAATATCTTCACAGATCAGAGAACTCTTGAAATCTTTTCTGATGTACAAACAGTTTCATTTGATGAACATAGACCATCATGCAGCTCACTTCATCACGTAAGTTATTACATTAACAGCTCATAAACAAATAACAACCTAAACATCTCACAATAAACTCTTATAAAATCACAGATTTTACTGAAAAGAATTTAAAAGGCATTCCAAATTTTGATTATTTTTAAACTTTCTACTTTAAAAGGGGAATTTCTTATTGTACTTTGATAATTTGATAAGTTATATAACAAATTTAGTTCTCATATGTTAACTTAAGCCGGATTTTAACATGTTATTTCACAAGATCACAGTCAGCTGGAAGATTTGTCACCTTACACAAACACACTAATCTGACAGTCTTTGCTTTTCCTCCTTTGTGCCTCATGCTTATCAGAGAAGCATCAAACATTTTTAAAGTCTTTGTTTTCAACCTCCTCAACTTCCATACTTGTGACAAGGATTTCAACAGACCACTGAGGCAATACATAGAGTTAAGATAATTATGCTTAGAACTTAATCAAGATATTGTATTGAAAATTGACATAGAAGGGTATTGTTGAAATTGACTTCTATAATGGAAGCTATGATTTGGTATTAACATTTTGTTCTATAATACATGTAATATTTTGTTACTGATAAGTTAAGATTACCTAAAGCCTTTTTATTCTAATTTGAGAAATTTCAAATCTTTTGCATTAATTTTATATTGCAGGCATGTCCCTTTAGAAGATAACTCTGTTGGTTTAGCTATACCTGATAGTGTGTGTACAGAGAGAGCCGTTGGAATAAATAGGGTAGGTATTTGTTCAGGTATTGATAGTGTGTGTACAGAGAGAGCTGATGGAATAAATAGGGTAGGTAATTGTTCAGGTATTGATAGTGTGTGTACAGAGAGAGCTGTTGGAATAAATAGGGTAGGTATTTGTTCAGGTATTGATAGTGTGTGTACAGAGAGAGCTGTTGGAATAAATAGGGTAGGTATTTGTTCAGGTATTGATAGTGTGTGTACAGAGAGAGCTGATGGAATAAATAGGGTAGGTAATTGTTCAGGTATTGATAGTGTGTGTACAGAGAGAGCTGTTGGAATAAATAGGGTAGGTATTTGTTCAGGTATTGATAGTGTGTGTACAAAGAGAGCTGTTGGAATAAATAGGGTAGGTATTTGTTCAGGTATTGATAGTGTGTGTACAGAGAGAGCTGTTGGAATAAATAGGGTAGGTATTTGTTCAGGTATTGATAGTGTGTGTACAGAGAGAGCTGTTGGGATAAATAGGTTAGGTATTTGTTCAGGTATAAGGTGAAACAACTTTAAACAATTGCTTCATTGTGAATATGTTATTTGCAGATTTGCTCAACTCCAATCTCAATTGACGTGCTCTACCAATAAAAACTGACTTCCTTATAATTGAGCAATAGTGCTGAAAGTTGCGGTAAAACCAATCAATCAATCAAAAATCTATAAAACTCTTCTGTTTTTTATTAGTGAGATATGACAAGCATTTGATTTGATGTGAGTTAATGTAATAAAAATGGCTAAATATTTTAGAATCATATAATTTTCAACAACTGATTGAAGAAGCCACAAGGGTAACAAAAGATACTAGTACACTGATTGATCATATTTATGTCAATAATCCAAATATGGTAGAGGAATCACATGTGTGTAGATATGCAATTAGTGACCATTATCCTATCTGTTTAACAAGGAAAGAAGTCAACATAGGCAAAAAGAATACACACAGTACAATTACATATAGAAATTTTAAAAATTTCAACCAAAACAATTTTTTATTAGATCTGCAATCTACACCTTTTCATGAAATTGAATTTGAAGAAAACCCCTCTGACTGTCTAAAATTGTTTTATGATATGTTGAACAAGGCTTTAGATAAACATGCTCCTGTTGTTAAAAAGAGAGTTAAAAGGGACAGGCAGCCTGAATGGTATAACAGTGAAATCATTTACGCTAGGAATATGAGAGATAAATATAATGCACTTGGTTTATGGAGTGAGTATAAATTTTGGAGGAATAAAACTAAACAAATTGTAGATAACTCAAAAAAGAATTATTATAAAAATATGGTAAAAGACTCCAATGACCCTAAAACCTTATGGAAATGTCTTCACAGTCTGAACCCAAAAGTTAAAAAAACACCATATGAGTTAGCCACAGAAGATAACAATACAACTAAAAGTAAAAAATGTATAGCTGATACTTTTAATAACTTTTTCACTTCCTGTGCTGAAAAACTAAGAGAACAAGGAAATTATACACCTGTTAACAAAGCAGATTTTAGTAATCTAAGTAAATTTGTTAAAAATAAATTACATAAACATGAAAATTTTTCTATACCACCAGTGAAGATGAATGAGCTATTTAATGAATTAGCAAAACTTGATATAAATAAAGCATCTGGTATGGATAATATTGGACCAAAAATCCTAAGATTAAGTGCCCCTTTTATTGCATCACCTCTCACATATATATTTAACAGAATGATAGATACTGGTATATATCCTTCACTACTGAAGAATGCTAAGGTAACACCAGTTTTCAAGGATGGTGACAAGCTTCTAGCAACAAATTACAGACCTATATCTGTTCTTCCAACTTTATCAAAATTAATAGAAAAACATGTTTCTAATAAAATGTACAAATATTT
Source organism: Mytilus galloprovincialis (assembly GCF_965363235.1). Classification (NCBI taxonomy): domain Eukaryota; kingdom Metazoa; phylum Mollusca; class Bivalvia; order Mytilida; family Mytilidae; genus Mytilus; species Mytilus galloprovincialis. The sequence goes on from NC_134839.1 coordinate 99,865,661, forward strand.
ATCAAAACTTAAACTTTTACACCCTACACAATCTGGTTTCAGGCCGCAACATTCTTGTCAAACTGCACTTACCAATATCATTGACAAATGGTTGCAAGAAATGAATGATGGTAATTTAAATCTAGCAATTTTATTAGATTTTAAAAAAGCTTTTGATTTGGTAGATCATGATATTCTTTGTTTAAAGCTTAAAATTTATGGATTTAGTGAGGCTTCTGTTAATTTTTTCAAGTCCTACCTCAATAACAGAAAACAGCAGGTAAACATTTGTAATGTTTATTCTGAACAACAACATGTAAAATTTGGTGTCCCCCAAGGTTCTATACTTGGTCCCCTATTGTTTGTACTATTTATAAATGACCTTCCCTTATGCATTGAAAATTGTGAAACAGACCTATATGCTGATGACACCACTCTTCATAAATCTGGGAAAAACATAGAAAACATACATGATGATGTTTCAAGAAGATTTATACAGGGTTGAAGAGTGGTGTAAAATGAACAACATGTTCATTAATGCAAATAAAACAAAATGTTTGGTTACTGGAACAAAACAGAAACTATCAATTCAGACCTGTCAACCAAACTTGATAATAAATTCAAAAGTACATTGTATTACAAAATTCTTCATGTGAAAAATTATTAGGTGTTAAAATTGACAACACACTTAACTGGAAAAATCAAATTGACCAAGTTTGTGCTAATATATCATCCAGAATATACCTTCTTTCTAAAATAAAGAAATTTTTAGATATAAATGCAAGGAATACATATTACAATGGGTATATTCTTCCCTTAATTGACTACTGCTGTATTATTTGGGGTGAATGTAAAAATGAAGGGATAACAAGAATTTTAAAACTCCAAAAAAGGGAAGCAAGATTAATTCTAGATGCAGATCCTTTATCCCCCTCAGCCCCTTATTGAAAAAACTTGGGTGGATGACAGTTGACAATAGAATAAAATACCACAAATATTTACTTCTATATAAATGTATGCGTATGAAAGCACCAATGTACCTAGTTCAAAAGTTTAAACTGAAATCAGATAATAATCCTTACTCTTAATGGACTACCACACACAATGCGTAAAGCTCAAAACACTTTTACTTTTAAGCAAAGTATCAAGAAGTACCTAACACAACCCTGATAAGAAATGTTTGCTGCAATGTATTTGTATATTTTTTATTTTTATTTTCATTTGATTTTTAAAGGCAGTGCTTTAAGGCCTGACTTTCAAGTCATGAGGTTCATCTTTTCATACGCAATCTATGCAGGGGGTCTTTTGGCCAGAAATAGATCCGGAAATGTTCGAATTTCTCCTCTTCTTTTTATGGTATGATATGGTTTTTGTTTCTTTCATTTACATTGGGGACTAAAGAAACGATCAGTGTGTATTGTTCGTTTTATAGAACTTGTTATTAATGTGTATTTTGCATTATAAGCAGTCAACCTGACTACAAACTATCATTATTTGTATTCCGTGTGGAAAGAGGTCGGGTCAATTTCGAGTGTTATCTGACATCTAAAGATTTTTTAATTAGTTCAGACGTTGATATAACAATGAAAAGTCGACTGAACATGATTAATATTGCATCTTCTATAATTCAAAGCGGAATTCGGTTTATAAACGAGAAACCGTAAAGCGTTTTCAATTTCGGTATTAGTTATGTATGTTGTCTACGTATTATCCTGGTTCCCGGTACTACGTTCCGGGTTTTAGCTATTTGATATATCTGATGTGTAACATTACGATCAGGTACCAGCCAATCTACGTGTGTATGTGTACATGATTTCCCGCCAAAATGACTGACTTACAGCTATGGAAAAATAGTCCATAAACGTTCCGTATAATGATATGCAAATTCATAATTAATCGTAACTTTTTTTATCTTTATATAATAAATATAACAAAATGGATTCCACAAAATTGAAAATAGCATTATTTTACGAGGATTTCTAATATTTTTTTCACTTCCGGGCGCAGTAATACGTATGTTTTGAAGACGCTCGAAGAAATTGACAAAGTGAATTGAGAAGGAAACGGATAGATATACGTCCTTGCTATCAGGTAAAACAATTTAAATGTACAGAAAAAACACATTTACTTCACACAAATAGTACAGGCTTAAGCATTTTATTGTCTTATACACGACTGTAGTCTAGTGTTTAAACGACGGCGGTGACCTACAAGGTACGGGTCATACTGGGTCAAGTCTAAATATGTAAACATATCCACGTGCTATTAGGTAGAAAGCATCGTAATGCAATATCTACAATTTTTTCCTCCTTTATACATCGTTTAACCAGATATATTTCTCTTTCAAATACACGTACGTATCTTTTCTAGTGTTTTCTTGTCCTTATTAAAGTTCATTTGTTGATGTTTAAATATTTTTGAACGACTGAACACAGGAGTGAATGAATGCAACAATTATATATACTGAAGACTTGGGCTGTACAATGATAGTGTACGTATATCTTACTGATAGTTATTCTAGCAGTAATTATGTTAATTTAGGATGTAATGACAGGAATTCATGAGCTATGCCTCAGGCTTTCTGAAAAAATATCAATGTCAATGTAAACAGGAACAAAACATTGACACGAATGATGCTCTCTTCTATGTTATAGTTATTTAGGTATGTGTGTTGCACAAGTTTCAAAAAAACTTAAGTTATAAAACTTTTTTTCAGGGCACAAACCCACTTGAAAGAGACTTGTTTACTGCCATACCCATCCTATTTTCATGCACCATTTGCAAGCAAGAGACTGAATGGTTTGCAAAATTAAAAATCAGGACGGTGTCCAATTAAACCAAAAGAACTAAATTGGATGAATATTGTAGGAGAAATCTAGAGGAAAGTTTTGATTTGTGATTCTGAAATTGGTTTTCCTGAAAAGTCATTCATCCTAGCCTGCAGAAAGGAACTATAACTGTCCACCACCAACTGACGAGCTAATGTTGAGCTTCACATATGGAATTACTCAAATACCATCAATGTCTATGTTTTCAGCACAGATTTCACAAGTTATGACACAGCTGTGCTTTTTTTTTATACCTGTTAAAGAGTTGTATACTAAATTTTATTTTTTTATCAATAAATATATCTTGTGTCATTTAAGAACTTGTATTTTGCCAAAAGATGCATACTAGTGAATGAAAGTGGTGCAGTTCATTTTGCTTTGGTATATAGAATTGAATTACAATTGTTCATGTTATTGGAATGCATATAAAAATAAGGAGATGTGGTACAATGTATATACATGATATTTAGTGAGTTTATCAAGCAAAAGTGAATAAGAAATAGGTATAAGCAGTTACAGGTACTACTGTACAATCTCAAACAATGAGAAAAACTCATACCGTAAAGAGAATTTCATATTTACAAGTACGTTTTGTTTTTGCGTTGAATAATTTTCTTCTATTGTTTTAATTGCAAATATGGGAAGTGGTTAAAATGCTAATGAGACAGCTGTTATGGCCACAGAGCCTTAATTGAAAACTTCTTTTTCATTCATACCGGTAGATTTTGCCTGGAGTTAGAAACATATCTGCCAACTTTTCAAAATGCACATGGGGGTTTTACGTGAAAGATGGTTCATATAGTCATACAAAACCTTCAAGGGGGCCTTCAAATGGAAGCAGGACAAGTCGCCCCACTGGCTAATCGCCCACTTTTAAAAAAACCGCCACAAACTGATTTATCAAATCGCCCCACATGTGAAATTGGTTAAATCATGTTAAATATTACTCCTGCCAACCCCCCCTACTTATAAAAAAACGGTAATATTTAGATTAATATATATATATATATATATATATATAATTAAAAATAAAAACTCGCACCACTTTAATGAAAACTAATCTACACAGAATACAAACAAACCGAAAATTTATTTAATGACTATTATTGATATACTGAAATTATAATTCTAAAAAAAAATGTATTGTTGAAGAATAACTAAGTTTTGAAGCTTAGTTATTTGCATAACAATTGAAAAGAAACCTGTTAATTGTATCATAATGCAATATAAGGAATTTAACTTATATTCAACGGGATAACATCTTTTTCCATAAGTGGGGAGAGTTGGCATTACTAAATTCATCCTGGTTAATAATATATTTATCTAGATTTCACTGATTTCCATTAGGTGGGACCAGTTAGCAGGAGTAATATTAACGGAATTTAATTTATATACAACGGGATAACATCTTTTTACATGAGTGGGGCGAGTTGGCATTAGTAAATTCTTCCTGGTTAATAATATATTTATCTAGATATTATCGTTTTCTATTAGGTGGGGCAAGTTGGCAGGAGTAATATTAAGGGATATAACACATTTCACAAGTGGGGCGATTTGGTTATCCAGGTTGGGGCAGTTTTTTTTTAAAGTGGGGCGAGTTAGTGAAAAAGTGGGGCTATTTGCTAATGGGGCGATTTGTCATGGATTCCCTTCAAATATATTCTAATGTGGTTTTTGGCTTCTTCGTGCATAAACAAGCTCATTGCCATTGTTGAATTAATTGTTTTCTTTAAAATAGTCGACAAAATTGCTCTTACAAAATTTCCATTTGGGAGCCTCGAGCTCGATGGGGGAAATACTCTGCAAATACTGACAGTTGGCAGGTATGGTCATCAAAAAAGTTGATGTGTTACTATGTACATTTACCATTATGTTACTTGATGTTCTTGCTATACACACAGTACAGAGACTAGTCAATCTTTGTGAACTATTTTTTATGGGAGTCATAGAATATGGGTATACAATCAATAATTAAAAATAGTCTATTTATATTGAAAAGGAAAAGTTCTTATATGTCTAAAGAAGAGGGACGAAAGACACATAAGGGACAGTCAAACTCATAAATTTAAAGCAAACTGACAAGGCCATGGCTAAAAATGCATTTCATGGCGAGGCACAGAAAATATACTCTAAACAGTAGACTATAGATATAGGTGAACTAGGTACAAAAGAACTCTAAATCTTAAATTCTACAAACCACCTCTGTTCTATGGAAGATAATGATATAACTGGACTAGAAATACACACAACCTGTAATTAACTGCCTTTACAGCGCTTTGATTTGACTACATGTATACATCTTAAACAGCATTATATCTTATGTTAATAACAATACATTGAACTACATGAGTGTAAATTAACTATGTGTAAATATCTGTTTTGATTGTATTGTAATTTGTATGTGAGGGCCTCAGGGAAGATTAGTTTATTGTAACTAACTGAGTTTACCCTCTTTAAATAAAGAATTTATTATTATTATTAATAAATTATCTTGTAAAATTATGCTTTGTAATTAATCTCAAAATTAATCAAATAATTGATATGATATGCCATTTTTTTTACTTCATTCAAAATAAACTATGAAGTGGTTGTCCTGATTGATATTGTTTAAAAAAATTTTTTACTATGGTGACATTTTAATGAATTATTATATTAAAAAAATGATTTGTGAAAATGATATGTTACCCTTAAGCTTTGAAGGAAGCAATAATATAAGCTTTGTAATATTATTCAGGTATCAAGTGTACTGGAACCTCAGCAGCTGGCCACCATTCTGACACACATGTTAGGTCATAATCTAGGTCTCAAGCATGATGAAGATGGTATGTTATCACTTTATTAGTTCTAACGCTATCAGATTTCAAATATGTTATTGCAGTTTTGATTATAGCCATCATGGCTGTAAATTTGTTTTGTTTTTACTAGAACTTAATTAATAAAAAAAACTAATTAGTGACTGAAAATTGTGAAATTGCCATAAAATGAAGGGAAAAAAATGTATTTGTTTTAAAAATGGGAAGATAAAACAGTGTGTTTGAAATAAATTAAGTATTTGAGCCTGGAAGCAGATTTTTGTATAAACTATAATTAGTAAGTGAATTACTGAAATAGATGTAAAATGTGCATGATATATTTAGCCACAGTCTGCATTTTGAATATTACTAATTTTAGATTTCTTTAACATAAACAGAACACCTGCCATGTTTGTTTTATATCTCCCTTATTTCATTTTAAACAAAACTAGCAACAATTAATGTTAAAATAAATTAGTAATTATACCAATTTAAATTTTTGCTTTTGATATAAGATGGTGAATAAAGTTTATTTTTTTACACAGTTTTATTTTAAAAAGATCATTAAACTACATACATAAGAATCATATATAATTTAGAAATAACATCTTGAAATGATAATAAAACATGTTTGTCATATTTAAAATGTTTTTTAAAGGCTAGTTTGACCAAATAATTATATACTATACTTAATTCTACTAGTCAAACAAAGGGAATTATACCATAGAGGTAACTTGTTGTCTTATCTCTTCAGGCACTGCATCTAAGTTTTACTTTTTTCACTGTCTGTATTTTTAAATGTGTTGTATTGTGTGATGAAATAACTATGAACTAGAAAATGAAAAATTCATGATGATGTTATTTGTCACAGGTCAGTGAATTTCATATTGTTTTGATATTTTTGGTTTGATTTTATATTGTTTAAACATTTACATGAAAAGCATTTATATTTTTTAGAACACATTTTTTTCTTTTGTTTAGTTTTTTACAATTTTTTTTTTTCTCTTTTAAAATCATTCAGTGTATGTTTTGTTTGCTTTTAGCTTTATTTCTATTTAGTAAAATATAAATTCTGAAGACAGGATTTAAGCTTATGAATTTTAGTTAAATTTTAAGATATTATTTTAGCTTGTAAATTTGTTGTGAGCGAAAACCCTCCCTATTTCATCCATTGGTTATATATGTGTGAAATCTATAGTTTACAGTGTATTGAATGAGGTTATATGGGTGATAAACTTTTGTGCTAAGTATATATACAGTGACATTAATGGACTATTAAGCACAGTTTACAACAGCTTTGGGTTCAGTTATTTGTAAATTCTGGCACTATTGCAATTATATTAGTTGTAAATTCAGCTCAAATATATTAGCTTTTCACATTCTGGAGAATTTATTTTTTCATGGAGTACAAAACATAATCTCAAACTGTCACAAGGTTATGGAGGCTTTGCTAGATAAATCTTTATACCACATGTAAGCTAGAAAAGTGTGTGATTTAAGCAATTGCTTGATGAGAATTCAATATTTTTGTTGCACAAGTTTGAAAATCATCTGTGTCCAATAAACACATTTCCCATTTATTTATTTCTACTTGACATTATCTTTTTTTTCATACTAATCATATAACACCAGTGGAATACATATTTCGTTTCCCTCCTATGGTGTTTAGTTGTCATTTTGTCCATTCTGTTGTTCAAATTTTTGTTCATTTTTCACAATTTGTATTCGTAACTCCTAATACATATTTAGGCAGATTTCCATGTACATGAATGTCCCAGTCCCAAAATGGCACTGTAAACCTATTTAATATTCAATCCAAATCTCAAAACAGAACATTTAGTTTGCCTTATTTAAAGAAGAGAGACGGTATAGAACAGTTATCAAAAGTACTTTGAGCTTGATTTCAGTATCATGTTTATAATTATTATTGTGTTTTTTATCTATGTTTTGTTATTTTCTAAATTGGTAATACAGAGTGAAGTGTTTTCTCTGTTCTGATTTTTATTGCATTTGTTTTTATGTACTTTTTGTTATTCTATATACTGATAAATATGATAAAGCATGAAGGTCAAGATCTCAAAATAATATTCAACCCTCTAAAATGTTCATGTGCCTGTCCCAGGTCAGGACCCTCAGTGACGGTTGTTATATTGTAATGTCATATTGTCTTTTCTGCAATTTCTTGTTGATCGAAGATTTTTGTTGATTTTAACAACAGCTTTTTGTAGACGATACGACTCAGAGCTTGACATTGTGTAAACACACTTGTAGATTGTTGATGGCCATATTTTGCCTTTTAGATTTATTTGTCCTTTACATGCTTTATGCTGTATGGTTGTATGTCTTTTGAGCCAGCATTTTTTAATCCATATTTCGTTTCCAAAATAACTGTCAGGAATCTATTTTAGGCATTTCAACCAGACTAACAACGTAGTGCATATATATAGAATCTGAAAAAGAAACTAACCACGCTCGAATGCATGGTCTACTATCTTATAACCATTAAAATGATTAAACAATACAAACTTTAAAGACTTTAAACAATGTAAGGCATAACAAATTCCATAGACAACTGCCTATTGATGACAACTATGTTGACAACTAGATGTCTTTTTTGGTTATTGGTGTCATTGTGTGAAGTCTCATTACCCCAAAGATTCATTTATTGATAGACAAATTTGAAATGTCCAGTCTGTTTAATGTGTATGGATCCCTGTCTAATTGATGTTTCCTTTACAGGTGGTTGTGACTGTAAGGACCAGGTTGGATGTATCATGTCTACTGATGTACTGTAAGTATCTAAAACTGTAGTATGGATAGACCATCTTGTGAAGGAAAGCTTTAGAATTTCTACCTTTATTTTGTACTATTTTAACATGATAATTGCCTTTAAATAGTTATGGCAAACATGATTATTTGATTTTTGTCGAGCCTGCAACTTTTGCTGCAAATACGAGACATAACAATCCTACATTTTGTCATCAGCATCATTGACGTCCACAAATACTTCCTCTGTGGTTAAAATTTTGGAAATTTAAATAACTTTCTTAAACTATCCTGGATTTCTACCAAACTTGGAAAGAAGCTTGTTTATGATTATAAAACAGTATCCATAAGTAAATTAAAAAAAAAAAATTAAAAAATTGTATATTTTAGTACGAGATCAGATACCATCCATTCCAGACAGTTCTTTAACTGTAGTAGATCAGATTTACATGTGTAATAATTGTATATTTTAGGATGAGATCAGATACCATCCATTCCAAACAGTTCTCTAACTGTAGTAGATCAGATTTACATGTGAAATAATTGTATATTTTAGGATGAGATCAGATACCGTCCATTCTTGACAGTTCTCTAACTGTAGGAGATCAGATTTACATGTGTAATAATTGTATATTTTAGAATGAGATCAGATACCATCCATTCCAAACAGTTCTCTAACTGTAGTAGATCAGATTTACATGTGAAATAATTGTATATTTTAGGATGAGATCAGATACCATCCATTCTTGACAGTTCTCTAACTGTAGTAGATCAGATTTACATGTGAAATAATTGTATATTTTAGGATGAGATCAGATACTGTCCATTCTTGACAGTTCTCTAACTGTTGGAGATCAGATTTACATGTGTAATAATTGTATATTTTAGAATGAGATCAGATACCATCCATTCCAAACAGTTCTCTAACTGAAGGAGATCAGATTTACATGTGTAATAATTGTATATTTTAGAATGAGATCAGATACCATCCATTCTTGACAGTTCTCTAACTGTAGTAGATCAGATTTACATGTGAAATAATTGTATATTTTAGGATGAGATCAGATACCATCCATTCTTGACAGTTCTCTTACTGTAGTAGATCAGATTTACATGTGAAATAATTGTATATTTTAGGATGAGATCAGATACCATCCATTCCAGACAGTTCTCTAACTGTAGTAGATCAGATTTAGATGTATCTATGAGTATGGACATTACAGCATGTCTCAGTGAGAGTCCTAAAGAGGTGAGTCATTAATGACTATGACATATATTTTATACTTGCATGTTTGAACTAGATTAACAAGTAACATTTCAGAATTTACATATTTGCTAAATAACATCCAAATGATGTTGGGGTGTCATTAGATTTGGAAAGTTTCTTACATCCATTATAAGCTTGTTGTACTTAATTGAACATTTAATTTTTCTTTAGCTGATACCAATCGGCTAATTATGACCAACCTGACCTGAATTATCCTCATAGCTTATACCAATCGGCTAATTATGACCAACCTGACCTGAATTATCCTCATAGCTTATACCAGTGGGCTAATTATGACCAACCTGACCTGAATTATCCTCAAAGCTTATACCAATGGTCTGATTATGACCAACCTGACCTGAATTATCCTCAAAGCTTATACCAATGGTCTAATTATGACCAACCTGACCTGAATTATCCTCATAGCTTATACCAATGGTCTAATTATTACCTAATTGACCTGAATTATCCTCATAGCTTATACCAATGGGCTAATTATGACCAACCTGACCTGAATTATCCTCATAGCTTATACCAATCGGCTTATTATGACCAACCTGACCTGAATTATCCTCATTGCTTATACCAATCGGCTAATTATGACCAACCTGACCTGAATTATCCTCATAGCTTATACCAATGGTCTAATTATGACCAACCTGACCTGAATTATCCTCATAGCTTATACCAATGGTCTAATTATGACCAACCTGACCTGAATTATCCTCATAGCTTATACCAATGGTCTAATTATTACCAACCTGACCTGAATTATCCTCATAGCTTATACCAATAGGCTAATTATGACCAACCTGACCTGAATTATCCTCATAGCTTATACCAATGGGCTAATTATGACCAACCTGACCTGAATTCTCCTCATAGCTTATACCAATCGGCTAATTATGACCAACCTGACCTGAATTATCCTCATAGCTTATACTAATGGGCTAATTATGACCAACCTGACCTGAATTCTCCTCATAGCTTATACCAATCGGCTAATTATGACCAACCTGACCTGAATTATCCTCATAGCTTATACCAATGGGCTAATTATGACCAACCTGACCTGAATTCTCCTCATAGCTTATACCAATCGGCTAATTATGACCAACCTGACCTGAATTATCCTCATAGCTTATACCAATCGGATAATTATGACCAACCTGACCTGAATTATCGTCATAGCTTATACTTCAAGAATATGTAAAAATATCGATAAGAAATAATCAAATGATTTAATAAAACTAAAAAATGTAAAGGGATCCTATGTAACAAATTGTTTGGAAATAATATGTTGATGATCCCTTATATGACCCATGGAAGGCAACCATAGATTTAATGGCCATCATTCTCCATAAAATATGGAATTTGAAAGGGAACTTCATCTGTTGTGCAAACAGAAAGTTCTAGAAAATTAACCATTTTTTTAAGACATCTTTCATTAACATATTTTATCAAGGTGTATGATACAGGCTAGTTGGAGTCTCTTGTTGTTGTAATTCCATTGACCATATAAGTTTATTATATGGGTTGGATCAGCAGTCACAATCTTGTTCAAAGGACATTGGACCCTTCTGCCAGAAAAAAAGCCAAAATTTTCAAATATTTATTTATGCTTAAACATATTAAATTTTGTATTCAATTTCTCCTGAGTCTACAAATAGTAGGTAATCCTACTCACCCTTTATATTCATGCTTTTAACAGATTTAGATTTAATGACACAACTTTGTTATTTGTTTTACAGTACTATATATCTAATGTGATTCAAGTAAGATAAATGTCTGCCACTGCTTATATAGCATGAATTGTTGTTGTATTCACACTAAATTAAAACAATTACAAATTTCATTACAATCTACACAAGTTTGCATCTTTAAAAAAAATTGTCACTCTCTTTTGAAAAATGTTTGTTACTTTCTTTTCTTTTATTATTTGATTCAAATGACCATTTGTTGTTTAACTGTCATAAATGTTAAAGACATAATTAATGTTCTGTGTTTCTAAGATATCATAGTCTTCCAAACAATTCAGTCAAACAATGTTGCACAGGTCAAGAGCATTCTGCAAGTTATAAGTTAAAGAACATAAGAAAAAATATACAATAATAAATATCAGTTCACAGAGCTCCAGATAAGCTGCGTATTTGCGTGATCACGCAATACAAATAATAAAAAACCCAATGCAATTGCCCATTGCAGGGTTCAATAACCCAATTAATTCAAAGGAAAACCCAATTATATTCCAAAACCATGAGTTCTCAACCCTTTTATTGGCTACCATTTGCGTTGTTTACCCTTATCTGTTTACAGTAGTCGCGTAAACTATTTTTATTTTTTATAATATTTATAATTGGAAATTTCCTTTCGTTCTAAAAATAGATCCCTGCATCAAGTAGCTGAAATGGGTCCCTGTTAGAGTTTGCCGTTGCTCAATAGGTTCACGTGTTTTTGAAAACATTTCGATCTTCTCGACGTCTATCCAATTAGCGTGTGTCATGTAGTCATATTTTTTTCGCATTGCTCGGGATTTATCATAACATACATTGAATTAAAACGAAAGTGAATGTTCGGTTAAAATATTGAATAGAAGCATGTTTTCTGCTTCTTTTGAAAAGCTGAGGGAAAGTTATGATGATAACAAGACTCAGCCAGTGTTTTTAGGAAGCCGTCGAACACACGGGCGTGTGTGCGTACCTTAACAAGAACATTGCTAATAAAAACAGGGTTTCCTCAAAAAGAAATCAGTTGGAAAAAGTGAAAGGCCAAACACTTGAGGCCAAATCAATTATGACATGATAAAGCTTCAGAAACCAAAAGTTCTAATGAAAGACAACTAAACCCAGATTTATGAAAATTGGAATAAAACAAAAACATTCAAGTATAATTAGAGTTTATAAACTATTTTTTGTTTCATTTTACACTGGTCTCAGAATTTATTATATAAAGGTATAAGACGAGTGCCTGTGAATACACATATCCGTTTTATACAGTATATATGAGAAAATACAAAACTGGCAGAAGGTTTGAAACGGAACAAAAATTAAACCTACAATTGCTCCTCAGTGAATAAACCAAATAAAACAGCTAGCAAATAACCCTAACCATAAACCAAATAAAACAGCTAAGCAAAGAAAGAAACATATTTGAGATGGAAAAAAATCTGGGGTTGATATTGCCTAAATATTCAATATTGTGTTGATGAAAAAACCCAATACAATAAGGAGCTTGGTGGTGAAAAACCCAATTTGATATTAACATGAGGGGTGAATTGGAATTGATAATGCAATAAAAAAACTTTATCACCCAATTATATCAGAAAATGGTGGGTAAAAAACCCAATTTGTGAATTCTTATCTGGAGCTCTGAGTTCATGCAACATTTTATCCACAATTTTATATTTTGATACAAGTATGACATATAATCTTTAAAAAACATGTTTTTTCAAGATACACATGCAGTGTCTGCAAATTTAAAAAAAATATATGACATTATTATTAAGATATGTAAATGTGCATTATCTACACATGTTTCATACAATTTTTTTGTAGATGGCTTTTACACAGGAGTGTGGTAACTTGATAGTAGAAAGAGGGGAGGAGTGTGATTGTGGATCGCCTCAGGTCTGTATGCAAATTTGTTTACCTTTTAATATGACCTTTAGAGTCAACCATTACATCTTTGCTTTTTAAAATCTCTATGATTATCCATTGTTTATTGTTGCAGTAAATTGTAAGTCATGTTAAATGTTAATTTATAAAGAAGTAGGAAGTGTATTAGAGTGAGAACTTGTTAGCGGAGAATCTGATTCAGTTTAATGTCTATACAACTAAAACAGATGTTGATTATATGGTATGTAACAGTATGTATCTCTGTTTTAGGAATGTGCAATAAGAGATCCGTGTTGTGATCCTGATACATGTTTACTGAAGACCTGGGCCCAGTGCAGAACAGGATCATGCTGCTATAATTGTACAGTATGTGTCTCAACCATTGTGTCAATTGTCTTTTAGTGATTATTTATGATAAGTAGATGTTTGAATTGAAACGATATGGATTGCCATTAAAAAGGCCAAACTTGAAACAGTGTTTTTATATAAATTGGCCGCAACTCTCTCTGGAAATGTTGCTGATCTAAAAAGATGTTGGATGTTCTGCTTGAAACTTTTAGCAGTTTTGATATTAAATTTTAACTTGGATTTTAAATTTTCAATCTTGTGTCTGATGATTTTTTTACAAATTCATGTGACTTGTGAAATAATGTTGACTTATAAACATAGTATTTCAAAAGTTTAAATTGTTACTATGTGTAAAAAACTTTATATATGATAAATCATGTTTGGAAAATTTAAATAATTTGCCTTACATATTTTAGCTGATTTTCACTGTAAAGACTGTTTAATTACTCTTGAAATATTTACAGACTTTTTCACTCTATCTTTTTAGTTTCTACCACAACAATATGTTTGTCGAGAGAGATCCACTGAATGTGATGTACCTGAACTATGTACTGGTTTCTCAGGGGAGGTAAGTCGTGCATTAAAATTAGAAAGATCATATCATAGGGAACATGTGTACTAAGTTTCAACGTTGATTGGACTTCAACTTCATCGAAAACTACCTCAACCAAAAACTTTAACCTAAAGCGGGACATACGAAGGAACGGATGCACAGACGCACAGACCAGAAAACATAATGCCAATAAATGGGTCATAAAAATATATATTGAATCTGTTTAGATTTTTATTTGAATTAGACAATAACTATTTGATCAAATATGCCAAATTTTCTTTCTATTCCCACAAATTTTAATTAAACCGTAAGTTGTTTTTTGGGATTTTTTTAAAATATTTTTTATACGACCGCAAAAATTGAAATTTTTCCAAAATTAAACTTTTTTGATTTCATCAAAAATTTTATAATTGGGGTTCTTTGATATGCTGAATCTAACTTTGTATGTAGATTCTTAAATTTTGGTCCCGTTTTCAAATTGGTCTACATTAAGGTCCAAAGGGTCCAAAATATAATTAAGTTTGATTTTAACAAAAATTGAATCATTGGGATTCTTTGATATTCTGAATCTAAACATGTACTTAGATTTTTTATTATTGGCCCAGTTTTCAAGTTGGACAAAATTGGGGTCCAAAATTAAACTTTGTTTGATTTCAACAAAAACTGAATTCTTGGGGTTCTTTGATATTCTGAATCTAAATATGAACTTAGATTTTTTGATATGGGCCCAGTTTTCAGGTTGGTCAAAATCGTGGTCCAAAATTAAACTTTGTTTGATTTCAACAAAAATTGAATCCTAGGGGTTCTTTGATATGCTGAATCTAAACATGTACTTAGATTTTTGATTATGGGCCCAGTTTTCAAGTTGGTCCAAATTGGGGTCCAAAATTAAACTTTGTCTGATATCAACAAAAATTGAATCCTTGTGGTTCTTTGATATGCTGAATTTAAAAATGTATTTAGACTTTTGATTTTGGGCCCATTTTTCAAGTTGGTCAAAATTTGGGTCTAAAATTAAACTTTGTTTGATTTCAACAAAAATTGTATATATGGGGTTCTTTGATATATGTTTAATCTAACCATGTATTTAGATTTTTGATTTTTAGGCCCGGTTATCAAATTGGTCCACATTGAGGTATAAAGGGTCCAAAATTGAACTTTATTTGATTTCATCAAAAATTGAATTCTTGGGTTCTTTGATATGCTGAATCTAACCATGTATTTTGATTTTGGATATTGGACCATAATAGGTAATGTCCAATTTAAAATTTAAAGTTTTTAAGTTTAAGTTCTTAGACCACATTCATTATGTGTCAGAAACCTGTGTTGTGTCAATTATTTAATCACAATCCAAATTCAGAGCTGTATCAAGCTTGAATGTTGTGTCCATACTTGCTCCAATGTTCAGGGTTTGAACTCTGCGGTCGTATAAAGCTGCGCCCTGGTTTTTATTTGAGTTTAGATATATTTGTCAACAGTCCTATTTAAAATATATAACTTGAAGTAGTTTAGTCTGAATAAAATTTGAACAAACCAGAAGATGATATATCTTATCATTTACTGTTGAATAGTTTTCATAGAAATGAAGATTCATTCTATAATCTCATATAAACAAACAGCACTTTGTGTCGAACCTTCGACTTTAGTCGAAAAAGCAAGACTAAGCGATCCTACATTCCGTCGTCGGTGTCGTCCACAAATATTCACTCTGTGGTTAAAGTTTTTGAAATTTTAATAACTTTCTTAAACTATACTGAATTTCTACCAAACTTGGACAGAAGCTTGTTTATGATCATAAGAAAGTATCCAGAAGTAAATTTTGTAAAAATAAAATTCCATTTTTTCCGTATTTTACTTATAAATGGACTTAGTTTTTCTGCAAGGAAACATTACATTCACTCTGTGGTTAAAGTTTTTAAAATTTTAATAACTTTCATAAACTATCCTTGATTTGTACCAAACTTGGACAGAAGCTTGTTTATGATTATAAGATAGTATCAAGAAGAAAATTTTGTAAAAATAAATTTCCACTTTTCCGTATTTTACTTATAAATGGACTTAGTTTTTTTGCCAGAAACAAAACATTCACTCTGTGGTTTAAGTTTTTAAAATTTTTATAATGTTCTTAAACTATCCTGGATTTCTACCAAACTTAGACAAAAGCTTGTTTCTGATCATAAGATATTATTCAGAAGTAAATTTTGTAAAAAAAAAATCACTTTTTCCGTATTTTACTTATAAATGGACTTAGTTTTTCTTCCAGTTAATATTACATACAGTCTGCAGTTAAAGTTTATAAAACATTTATTAGATTCATAAACTATCCTGGATTTTTTACCAAACTTGGAAGCTTCTTTCAATCAAAAGACAGTATCGAGAGGGAAATTTTTATTGATGTTTTTCCTCATTTTTGTTGAGTCTGCGATTAACAGCAAAAGTAGGCGAGACACTGGGTTCCCTGGAACCCTTACGAATTTTTTAGATAAAATTATAACTTTTACATTCATAAATCGAAGTTGATATACATATGTACATGATATCTTGTGAAATAGTAATTTACAAATTATCAATTTATTAGTGTCCTTCCAACAACTATATACAAGATGGTCATCCCTGTAAAAACAGCAGTGGTTTCTGTCAAAGTGGTATCTGTCCTACCATGGCTCTACAATGTCAGCATATCTGGGGAGAAGGTATGTACCATTGTTAGAAATATTTCTTTTTACATTCTGGATCACAAGTTTGCTATTCTCATTTATAAAACACATAGTATGTGTTAATGCGATCGACTTATTTGTCAGCTGTTGTCTATTTGTAATGTATTTTTGATTAGAAGAATAGTCAGAAAGCTGACTTTAAACCGAGCCCAAACCCTACCAAATAGAATAACTGGTGGACTTGTAATATAAAGAAATTAAATAGATAGGTGAGTATACAACATCATCATGACACAAAGCATCATAAAACTGTAACTTTTACTCATCTCACTATATCTGATATGCTTTCTATGCTTAGTCCAAGGAGGTAAATTTATTTCATTTAATCAACAACAGTATTATTCCTTGAGGATTTCTATTTTCTTGTCAGTATGTAATACTTGTATTAAAACCTAAAATCATGTGATGGACTTTTTTTAATACATGTATCTCATGAAGTTCTAAAATAAATTCATCAAAAATGTGTTCTATAATTAACATCTTATCTGTTTCAGGAGCTATAGGTGCAGATGAGCAGTGTTACGAAAGATTTAATCCGATCGGTAACTTTAATGGACATTGTGGAAAGGATGATAATACAGGATCTTATGCTAAATGTCTTCCAGAGTAAGCATAATAATTATCACAGAGTATGATCAAAGCTTCATACATCTGCTGTAATCGTAAAATTAATCTTTTTTTTATACTAAAGTTTAGATCTTATAAGAACTTCTGAAATGACAAATACTTTTGTAAGGAAGCTAGACTTAGATTCTAAATAAGATAAGAAACTGAAATAATTTACACCAACTGCTGAATTATTTATAAGATATGTAATAAGAATAATGTAGGAATGTATATCCTACATACCCTTCATAGAGAATATTGATTATAAATGCAGAGATTTTGTTATCAATTTTTAAAGAAAAAAGTTTAAAATGTTATATCTGATAAAATAAGAAATTGAGTAGACATAGGTTAAATCTTAAGGTAGACATTAAATTATATTTGATATATAAGACTTAAGTTTTTATGCCCCATTTATGGGCATTGTGTTTTCTGTTCTGTGCGTCCGTTTGTCTGTCCCTTTGTTCGTCCGTCTGTTTGTTCGTTCGTCTGTCCGTTCATCTGTCCCACTTCAGGTTAAAGTTTTTGGTCGAAGTAGTTTTGATGAAGTTGAAGTCAACTGGGAACACTTGGAGATTTTATCCCATTTTCACTGTCCATTGAACATAGAAAATGATAGTGCAGATAGGGCATCTGTGTACTTTGGACACATTCTTTTTTAAATTTGCAAACTGAGAATTAGCTGAATGATTTTATTTTTTTAAATATTTTTGAAATCTGATGTTGACATCAAAAAATTGGATTGGCACAAAAATCAACACTTATACTATTTATATATATTTATTTTTAGAAACATAATGTGTGGACTACTACACTGTGATGGTGGTACTGTTGCTCCACTTTTTGGGTCTGATAAAAATTTCATGAAGACAACACTCGTCTCTAATGGCATAGAGTATGCATGCAAGTAAGTGTTTGTTTTGTAACATGTTGGAAAATTTAATTGTACTTTGACATCACATTAGAAGTGAAATTCAACTAAAATATGCAAGATTACAAGGAAATATAAATTTATGATAAACATTAGATATTTTAGAGCGAACTAGTATGAACATGTCATTCAACAAATTTAAATATAGTATTGTACTTGGTACTCAGTATCCAGTACAGTAAAAGACTCCTAACAGTCAAATGGAATGGATTTGAATAATTATCAGCAAAAATACAGCCTCCAACAACTGTTTCAGTATCAGTATAACCTCCACTAAAATGTCCAGGAACATATTTACTAAATGCACAGTGAATAAAATATAAGGAATATGCTTTTTAACCGGATTTTTGTGACAAAAATGTCGTTTATTGATTTGGGGATGTACGGCGGGCAGGCGGTCGGGCGGGCGGCAACCAAATGTTGTCCGTGCATTTACTCATGAACCGTTCATCCCAAGCTTTTAAAATTTTAATATGTTGTTACTGACAACAAAATGAAGGTCAAGTTCAAGAATGACGATTTTGACTTTTACCGTTCAGGAGTTATGGTTCTTGAAAGATTGAAACATGGCGTTTCCAGTCGTGTCCGTGCATTTACTCATGAACTGTTCAACCAAAGCTTCCCAAATTTTAATATGTTGTTACTGATGACAAAATGGAGGTCAAGTTCAAGAATGATGATTTTGACTTTTACCGTTCAGGAGTTATGGTTCTTGAAAGATTGAAAAATGGTGTTTCCAGTCGTGTCCGTGCATTTACTCGTGAACTGTTCAACCAAAGCTTTTCAAATTTTAATATGTTGTTACTGATGACAAAATGGAGGTCAAGTTCAATAATGTCGATTTTGACTTTTACCGTTCAGGAGTTATGGTTCTTGAAAGATAAAAAAATGGTGTTTCCATTCATGTTGTTGCATTTACTCATGAACCATTCGACCTAAGCTCTTTCAAATTTTAATATGATGATACTGATGACAAAATGGAGGTCAAATTTGATATTGACGATTTTCACTTTCACTGTTCATCAGTTATGGTTCTTGTGATATTACCAGGACACAAATAAATCCGGTTTGCTGTCGTTGTGACAGCCTCTTGTTCTTGAAATAATCCATCTGACCATGGATGACAAAATGGAGGTCAAATTTGATATTGACGATTTTCACTTTCACTGTTCATCAGTTATGGTTCTTGTGATATTACCAGGACACAAATAAATCCGGTTTGCTGTCGTTGTGACAGCCTCTTGTTCTTGAAATAATCCAAGAAGTTGTAGGAAATATATTGATCAAATTGTACTTTTTCAGAGTGATCCATGGTCCAGCAGTGTTAAATCTGCCTAACTTTGGACTGGTACAAGATGGAAGCAAATGTGGAAACAATAAAATTTGCATGAACAAGCAATGTGTCTCAGTATCAGTATTACCTCCCCTTAAATGTCCAGGAACTGTTGACAATGTTATCTGTTCAGGCAGAGGGGTAAGTTAGATACATTGTACTTAAGTCAGACTTTCAGGTTGTTGCAGGTTAATTCCCCCCTGGTATAGAGTCATCAGATAGGTTAGTTAATAGAAGTCAGTTACGTTAATCTTATTTCAGAAAATCTACCTTGAATTATTCATGTGGTATTGTCTTCTGAATCAGCAATGATTGCCTCAGGATATCCTTGCTCCTTTAAAATTGTTCAGGACTTGTGGATATTGTCATCTGTTTATGTAGAAGAGTAATTCAACATGTTAATTAATTCACGACAAATCCCATATACCTGGTACAATTATCAATCATTTGTTTAGAATTGTATTGATTGTATAGACAGTATTGATCACAATATCAATAAAACTACTCACAGAGTTAGTGGTATATTTTGTCCATAATTTTTCACTACATAATACTCAGCCTCTACACTTAGGAATGATTTGATATTTGAGTTGTACAGTGCAAGTGATTTTTGGATCTTCCAGATAGTCGCTTACTGAGTGGCTATATTTATTTTGTATAAAATAAACTGTGTAATGCATATTTGCTTGTGGAGAAATAAACTGTGTTTTATATAATAGGTGTGTACACAGAAGGGAACTTGTTTCTGTGATGAAGGTTGGACGGGTTCTGATTGCACTGTTAAATACAATATCACCATGACAACAGGAGTGCTACGTAAACCTTCATTGCCAACCACCCCAACTACAACACTACTCAAGGTCACTAGATTGTCAACAGCCTTGACCACCACTACAATAATAACAGCAGCACCAGTAGCTGTTGTTAAAGGTATTACTAATTATTGCATTGTAACTACAACAATTATATTATATTTTAAGAAGAGATGTGTGAGTATATTTAAAGCATGTCATTGAAATTATCATACAGATATATTTTTTATCTGGTAATTGATTTAAATAAGCATGTTTCACCTCCTCTTGGCAGACTTAAACAAATAGAAACAAACTTATAGATTTATAAATTATCTGGATAATTAGATACATAGTTCTCAATGATTGTTCTTATATTTATAAATAAGGGGATTCAAAAATAAGTGTGACTTATTAGGATATTTTGAGTGGATCTTTTCTGAAGTAACAAGAAATTAGATTTTGTATAAGAATTCTCATATTTCATATGTTGTTGTTATTTTGTAGCCGATGAAAGTGGAATAAGTACAGAATGGTTGGTGATTATTTTAGCCTCAGTGGTTGGATCTCTAGTGTTCTTGTTAGCTGTAACTTTCCTGTGTTATAGGTAAAAAAAAGTTATTTATATTTAAACAAAGAGCTTCCAATCATTTACATTCAGGAGATGTTGCTAGCTATTTTACATCTTCTGTCAGATGATATTTTTAAGTTTGAGTTAGAGTGAATTGACTCCACTAACAAAGTTACCATGATAAATATTAGGGCAAAAGTATATAGCAACACAGTTTGTCAACTACTAGTAGTATGTAAATAATGTTCTGTAATTTGCTTATGGTGACCTATAATTCTGACTAAGACAAATATAAGTTATGCTTTATCCATTTATAAGAAATCCATGATATCAGTATTTTTCATGGCATAAACAAACACATCACAGTTTTATTTAGGTCACCATGACATACATAATGCTGGAGTGAGTCCAAAAAATTTATAATCCCAATCTTTTCGAAGGATGCTTTAAACCACTGTTTTGTAAGGAAGAAAAAAGAGATTGGAAAAGAATTTAGGAATACTTTTATTATTAAGATAAGATAAATAAAATATATTTACAGGAGAACAAGTCCAGTGAAGAAGAGATTCTTTGGAAAGGGGAATAAATCCATAAAGTTTGGGGCTACACCTTCTTACAAGTAAGCAATAGTACTAATATTGAAGTAGTAACTTGATTGTGATTTTTATGGATGATAGAGAAAGAACAATACATATGCTATGTAATGATTAAAACAAGAATGTGTCCATAGTACACAAATGCCCCACTCACACTGTCATTTTCTATTCAGTGGTCTGTCAAATTGGGATAAAACCTCTCATTTGGCATTGAAATTAGAAAGTTCATATCATAGGAAACATGTGTACTAAATTTCAAGTTGATTGGACTTCAACTTCACCAAAAAATGCTTTGACCAAAACCTTTAACCTGAAGCAGGACAGATGGATGGACAAACACACAAATGGACCCACACACCAGAAAACATAATGCCCCTTGACTATCGTAGGTGGGCCATAAAAAATCAAGGAAATGAAGGGAAAACAAAGTTGTATGAATTGAAACCTGATAAAAACATATTTGGTGGTTTTCTAATGAATAATTGCAAATTGCAGAACTTTTAATTAACCTTAATAGATTTCAGAATCAAATTTCAATTTGTTTCTTCCTTAAGTATTTCTATGATAAATGAACAAGAGTATATAAAATAAAAAAAGAGATGATATAACTGCCGAATACAGACTTACAAACAAAAAAACTAAAGGAGATAAAGGAAGTATCTATGGGTACAAGGAAACTATTATCAATCCCAATAAGGCCTACAAAAATTGGTGAGAAACCACAGCATAATGTAAGGTTTAAAAGGCATCTGTAAAACAAATTCTAGCATAGCTTCAATTTAGCAGAAACATAACAAAGAACGTTGGATTGTGCAACTTAAAACACAAATATTTAGATGAAGTCCTTGTCAAACATTTTTGATAACAAGCTGCTTCCTATTTCAGACGCAGTGGGTTATTTGGAAAGAAGAAAAAGGGGACCAGTGAAGAAGAAAGTGACATTGGTGAGCTACCACCTCCCCCTGTTATTATTTCTGATCCTAATTCAGCTATGCCTGAGAGGGGAATACTTAAAAACAAACGTAAATCAAGTGATGGAAGTCGTAGTAGTGATACATATACTGGTACCGGAGGAACAGATACTGCAGACCAGGATAGTGAAGGACCTTATGGACTGGAAACAGAAGATGATGAAGCAGAAGAAATTCAGGAAATTCTAAATCGTAGTAAATTTGATCCAGAAAAATCAATGGAAGCCTTAGATCAGATAGTTGATTCTTCCAGCTTTGACTTTGTATTACCATCACCATATTTTAGTACAGTTGGTAGCTGTACAGATCATTCTCCAACCAAAAGACTTTTTAATTATGATATACCTCAGTTCTCACAACAAACACCACAGCGGCCATTTTATTGGAAAAATAATTTGTCATCCCCTCCAAAATCTCGAGTAGTAAGGATGAAAAACTTAGATGAATTGATACAACAAATTGATCGCCATACTATTGATCTGTCTCCGTCACCAGATGAGCTTCAGATGCAGATATCTCCATCTACATCTGAGGATGTTCGTAGTAATTCTACCGATGATAGACAATATCACAACAATCACACTCCTCCTAGTCCATTGTCTATAGCTAGCACTAGTACCAGAGACACCTATCGACCATTTTTAAACAGTCAGTGGACAAAATATATCTTGCGTAGGAATGAAATGGATGATTGTGGTATGGATGTGTATGGATCTGAATCTCCCATGCCACAGATCAGTATCCCACCTCCTATGAGTCCACTAAATATCAGAAATATATATAACTATGCACAAAATTCACATGGAAGAGATGTGAATGATACACCAATAGGAAGTCAAACAGGGGATTGTGGGTCAACTCATGGTACAACCAGTTCTAGAAATGGATATGAAAAAAGTTCAGGCTATGGTAGTGAACATGAACACTTTAGTACTGATGAAATGTCACGTAATCAGTCACGCTCAGGGTCACTCTCTCCACCACCTTACAGTGCTGTGATTAGGGCGGGCCCAAACAAAATCAAATTAGTATCTGCCAAAAAACTACATGATACTGGTATTGGGGATGAAGACTTACAAAAACTTTTACAAGAATTACCAAAAATAGATTCAGGAAGTTTCAGCCGTCATCCTGTGAAATCAGAAGCTAGTCTCCCACCAAAAGAAAGTGATCCCTTGTTAGGAGGACATTTACTAGATGAGCAGGAAAGCATTGAAACTGCTCCCTGTATTGACTGTAGTGTTGAAGAAATACCAAATAGTAAGTTACGACGGAAGAGTCGTGGATCTGTCAATAGTCAGCTGATGAATATAAGCTTTAATCAGAATGTTGAGGAAGGCGAGTGTGTTGAAGTGACGGACAATAAACGTAACTGTGCCATTGATGCTAATACTTGATGTTAATACTTGATGTTAATACTTAAATACTGATATTTGTAGTAGTTATATCAGATGTAATATGTTTGATTGTAAATACAGTTTGATATTATATAGTTCTAGTTTCTTACATATAGTTCTAATCTTTAGAAATATTTCAGTAAAGATATGTTATTATTTCACACTTTGGAATGAAATGCAGATAAAACAAATGTCCATTAACAAACAAGCCAAATGACAGATTATTTTACATTATTCACTTTATAAAATGAGAAGAAAAAAAAAACCAGTTGTAATGATATACTTATACACCAAATGTAACTAGTATAATCTTTTATTAACTACATTACTACATTCTTTGTTGTAAAGACTCTGTGCCAACGTCAACACTTGGCAGCTTATTATTGCTCTTTCACTTTTACTATGTGCACAGAAACATCAGTGTTGCAATTTGTTTTTAAACTAAGAATGAAAAATTAACAATAAATATGGACAGCAACGAATATGATGAGTGTAATTTAATGGTGTGGGAACAAAGGAACTGAGTAAGAATCTATTATTGAAATCTTTTTGATTGAAGTGAAAGTAGAGAGATTGTTAGACACCCACTTCTGTACAGTGTTCTATTATTATCTGTTTCAATTAATGGCTTATCCTGCTTATTATTATACACATTTTGCATAGCATTCCTTATTGAATATTCTTACCTTAAACACTGTGTTTAAACCTGACTTCAATTAACTGTTTTATCATGTATATGATGACATTCTTTCAAATATTCATCTTTTTGATTACGATCTTATCATTTAGTTTTTCATACATACACTCTCACATGTCTGTATTATCAATGAAACATAATTATACATAGCTGCAGATAAATAGTCTTAAAAAAGCATTTTTAAATAACTTTATGTGAAAGAAATATTTTAAACTAAAATGCAAGACAACAGATACAAATTTGTGAACTGCCTTTTACTCAGAATTACTCATTCTTCTGTAAAACAGTTATTTGAATGAAGGCTTAAATACAGATTCATGTTTTAATTTTTTTTATAAAAAGTATTTTTTATTTAAGTATTATGTACCCAGCATTATTTGTTAGTTTTGTACCTTTATGTTTTTAAACCAATTTTTATTTTGTTAAATTTTTATTTTGTTATATTTTTATTTTCATTTATTTTCATTTTATTTTATTTTGATTTGAATTTCATAAACAACATGTAATGAATAATTACTTTAAAATTAAGTGATATAACAAAATAACTTTTTTCACTACAAAAACTAAGATTGAAACAAAAATTAAAGTTTTTTGGAGGGTAAAATTGTGATTCAAAACTTTTGTAAAAAGCTTTAGATACATTTTCATGTATTGCAACCTTTCTTTATTTTTTTATTTGTATTTTTTATGCAATAATGTTCAATTCATAGCTCACTCTTAAATGATAATTTTGCAGCCTATTTTTTATTTCAAAATTTGATAGATGATTTTAGATAGGACCTTTTACAGTTTGCAAAATATTTATAGGAAATAAGTATTTAATGTAGAACCAAATTTGCTATGAATGAAACTGAAAGATTGATAAATATTAGCCTCCTATTAATAGACTTGTATATTTTATGAAGTGAATCATGTAATGTACATACATAAAGTTATGAGTTGTTTTCTAGAATCTCATATAGTTTTTTTTTAGTTGTAATAGATATTTTGAGAAAATAGGTTGTATCATTATTTTACAATATAATGTCATGCTAATTTTTTTTGCTAAGTGCAATATGGATATGATCAAAATACATTGTATAGATATAATATTGTACATGTTATTGTTGCTCACTTTATTATTTTGATACTACTTACACCTTGCCTATAGACATGTATTGGTTTGAATAGTTTCATTTTTTATACACAAATGTATACATACTTTAAATGTGTTCAATCTAATCCAATTATCCTTACCAACATGAATGAATTTTTTTGCTGTACTAACAAAGAAAGAAATCTTTTTTTCTTTATGAACACTGAAAGAAATAAGTTTTTTTTATTTAACCATTAGAAATGAGATCGAGCCTTTCTGGACTAAAGTATTCCGATGGAGATTAAAAATCATCTTTG
Organism: Mytilus galloprovincialis; assembly: GCF_965363235.1. Classification (NCBI taxonomy): domain Eukaryota; kingdom Metazoa; phylum Mollusca; class Bivalvia; order Mytilida; family Mytilidae; genus Mytilus; species Mytilus galloprovincialis. The sequence continues at coordinate 99,891,810 of NC_134839.1, forward strand.
TTTCCATTGCTATTGTGAAAGTCTTCCACTGTTAAAAGATGGATAAAGCTATCAACCAAGTAATAAGCAGTTTTAAACACCATTAACAGGCTGGTCTGAAATTGACTGTTGTGTATTATTTTCATTACTTAGTTATGGCTTTCATTTTTTTTTACAGTTGTTTTTTGGTAGTGTATACATGTAGGGTATCTTAAGGTTGTCATTTAATTTATAATGTTTATATAAAGTGGTGCTTTAAATGTTGTTGTCACAAATAACATTATTTTGTATACATCAGTCACTAACATTTTGTCAATTATGTTAAAAGGTAGCTTAAATATCATCATTGCCCAGGCCCTGAAAAGATGTTTTTAAAACCAAAAGACAAGTATTTTTCTTTTTTCAATTTAAGAAAATTTATTTTTGATTCAGGAAATGAAAATGTTTATAAATCATTTGATCAAAGCTTAGCGTTGCAATTTAAATTTAACAGTACAATAACTTTCTTATAACAACAAACAATAAATACTTCTGGTTTGAGCATTTCAATAAAGAGCTGACATTCTTAATGTAGGTACATTTGTCATCAGTTTATGAGAACATTACTTTAAGAATTCATTTATTATAGTTAAAATATAGATAGTCATTATTTTTTTTTGTGCTCAATGAAATTATGTGATGTAGCAGTAATACAAGCATACGAAAGTAAACATTTTGAAATATGATTTAAAATAGTCATGGTTTAATACTGTGCTGTATTTGTCACAAAGTAAACAAAATTATCATATTGCCTCTTTCATGTTTTTATTAAAGACTGGCCATAGACATTTGAAATCAATACCTGAGAGTATAATCTGCACATGTTACAGTTTAAGCATGATTCAATGATATATTTTGTCTGTTATATCCAGGTCCAGACAATTATCTAATTGAGCAAAGCTAAAGTTGTCATGCTCTCTGGCAAGGTTGTCCTCTGATAATTGTGGCTGTTCTGTTTATTCTGATCTGTTTTTAAACACACCGTCCAGCCTCAACAGATGACTGATGTGAGATTTATATGTGATGATTTTCATGACATTGGCATCAACAATTGTTAATGTTTGTGGTTAGGTAACCCTCATAGAAAGTCAATGATATTTGGTAGGCATTTGTATAATCCATGGAGATTATTTACCTCTGTCCCCTCTGTGTTATTATTTGTATAATCCATGGGGTATTTACCTCTGTCCCATCTGTGTCATTATTTGTATAATCCATGGAGATTATTTACCTCTGCCCCCTCTGTGTCATTATTTGTATAAATAATGGAGATTATTTATCTCTGTCCCCTCTGTGTCATTATTTATATAATCCATGGAGATTATTTACCTCTGCCCCCTCTGTGTCATTATTTGTATAAATAATGGAGATTATTTATCTCTGTCCCCTCTGTCATTATTTGTATAATCCATGGAGATTATTTATCTCTGTCCCCTCTGTGTCATTATTTATATAATCCATGGAGATTATTTACCTCTGCCCCCTCTGTGTCATTATTTGTATAAATAATGGAGATTATTTATCTCTGTCCCCTCTGTCATTATTTGTATAATAAATGGAGATTATTTATCTCTGTCCCCTCTGTGTCATTATGTATAATCAATGGAGATTATTTATCTCTGTCCCCTCTGTCATTATTTGTATAATCCATGGAGATTATTTATCTCTGTCCTCTCTGTCATCATTTTTGGGATACGATTGCTTTCAAGCAATCTGTAGACTTTTACCGTTGACCCAGGGCTCATTCCCTCACGTCAGCCGTTTTATTCTAAACATTTAGCAACATCTCAGATTCTTATGATTGTCTTGCTTTAAAAGGTAAAAACAAGCAAAAGGATTGAACATAAACAACTTTCCTGTAATGTTCTTCTCATAACCTTCATGTTTGATATTTCCCTTGACTTATATATATATATATATGCGTGTTTTAAACAACACGGAAAATCAGAATTAAGCAGTATTTATATTTAGTGTTTTTATAAATTTAGAAACACGTCAGAGGGAATTCCCCAGTTTTGATAAATGCGAGCTGAATTCCGATAATTCTATTTCTGCAATAACTGAATTGGAGTTTTTCTATATTTTACCGTTATGAAACTGATACTGTACTCTCATAAAGAAATGGAGACCCATTCATCATATCATTTAATAAACGTTCTTGTTCCAAATCGCAAGTCTTATCACGGGTTTGTTTATGTATTAATGCGCATGCGTATAGTTTTCTTGATTTCAAGGGGTATCAGATTGAGTGGTTGCTCTGGATTCCCTGCTTATTAATTAATTTGAAACTCATGGGATTCTTTCTATGTCTGTCTGCTATTGAGGATTTAATATTGTTGTTGCATAATTTAAAAATCATATGCATCAGTTAAATTAAAATCAATGTAGTTTTACCTATAACACACCTTCAGCCGAAATGGAGTCTTCCATATTATTGTTTCGAGTTGTCTCCCTTCCAAAAGTATTTCCCGTCAAAATCAAAATACAACACGACTCGTCAAGAAAAATTAACTCGTTGGATGTCGATAAATGTCGTATTATATTAAAAACGATCTCAATTTTAACAGAGGAATGTGTACGGAAAGGAGTCATGCCCACTGACCCAAAGGAAATTAATATCTAAAGAGTTAGAAATGGGGTTCCTCCTAGAATTAACGGCAAGGACGTATATTAGTTATACGTCCTTGTTAACGGTGATAAGATACGGACCATAAGATACGAAGTGAAATACCTTCTCTCACTTTCAGTTAGTCCGAGATTACTCTGACGTCCAACGGCTGTTTTGCCAGACAAGCTGTGGCCGCGGGACGGGGGATGACCCCAGCTTGTCTGGCAAAACAGCCGTTGGACGTCAGCACGGGGGACGTCAGAGTAATCTCGGACTATTTATTCTATATAATACTACTAAAAATATTTTACTTCCCACATTTTTTCGGTATAATTATGAAATCTTCAGGCGACTGTGCTCTCAGTGACTGCTGTGGAAAGTAAACTTGGAATTGATAGTACACAAATAAAACACAATAAGTACATTGCTCATACACTTGAATACGGGATTGGCTATTTTTAAAGTTGAGTGACTATTCAGATTATTACATTTGCATATGCAGTTGAATTAGTTTTGACTGAAATAATACTATCCAGCTGTACCAGGACTTGCGGTCATAAAACTTTCGAGTCAGTTTTTTGTACTCATACTCGAAATCAACCAATGAAAGCTTTATTGTTTTCGAGCATGATTTTTGTGCTCCAAGCACTGAGCAAAGTTTTATGCCTTCAAGGCCAGGGCTGTCAAAAATGCGCGAGACTCACGCATGTTCATGCTTTTTTGCAGCAGTATCCGCTTGGATCTATTTTTTTTCCTCTTTGATCTTTTCAATTTTGACCAAATCTCACGAATTTGCTTAATGAAAAGTTGGCAGAACTGCTATACATGTGTCAATGAAAACTATATGGCAATCGTATCCCTCAGAGCATTCTGCTCTTTGATTATAATCCATGGAGATTATTTATCTCTGTCCCCTCTGCCATTTGTATAATCAATGGAGATTATTTATCTCTGTCCCCTCTGTCATCATTTGTATAATCCATGGAGATTATTTATCTCTGTCCCCTCTGTGTCATTATTTGTATAATCAATGGAGATTATTTATCTCTGTCCCCTCTGTCATCATTTGTATAATCCATGGAGATTATTTATCTCTGTCCTCTCTGTCATCATTTTTATAATCCATGGAGATTTTTTATCTCTGTCCCCTCTGCCATTTGTATAATCAATGGAGATTATTTATCTCTGTCCCCTCTGCCATTTGTATAATCCATGGAGATTATTTATCTCTGTCCCCTCTGTCATTATTTGTATAATAATTGGAGATTATTTATCTCTGTTCCCTCTGTGTCATTATGTATAATCAATGGAGATTATTTATCTCTGTCCCCTCTGTCATTATTTATATAATCCATGGAGATTGTTTAACTCTGTCCTCTCTGTCATTATTTATATAATCCATGGAGATTATTTATCTCTGTCCCCTCTGTGTCATTATTTGTATAATCAATGGAGATTATTTATCTCTGTCCCCTCTGTCATCATTTGTATAATCTATGGAGATTATTTATCTCTGTCCCCTCTGTCATCATTTTTATAATCCATGGAGATTATTTATCTCTGTCCCCTCTGCCATTTGTATAATCAATGGAGATTATTTATCTCTGTCCCCTCTGTCGTCATTTGTATAATCCATGGAGATTATTTATCTCTGTCCCCTCTGTGTCATTATTTGTATAATCAATGGAGATTATTTATCTCTGTCCCCTCTGTCATCATTTGTATAATCCATGGAGATTATTTATCTCTGTCCTCTCTGTCATCATTTTTATAATCCATGGAGATTTTTTATCTCTGTCCCCTCTGCCATTTGTATAATCCATGGGGATTATTTATCTCTGTCCCCTCTGCCATTTGTATAATCCATGGAGATTATTTATCTCTGTCCCCTCTGTCATCATTTGTATAATCCATGGAGATTATTTATCTCTGTCCCCTCTGTGTCATTATGTATAATCCATGGAGATTATTTATCTCTGTCCTCTCTGTGTCATTATTTGTATAATCAATGGAGATTATTTATCTCTGTCCCCTCTGTCATCATTTGTATAATCCATGGAGATTATTTATCTCTGTCCCCTCTGTCATCATTTTTATAATCCATGGAGATTATTTATCTCTGTCCCCTCTGTGTCATTATGTATAATCCATGGAGATTATTTATCTCTGTCCCCTCTGTCATTATTTGTATAATCCATGGAGATTATTTATCTCTGTCCCCTCTGTCATTATTTGTATAATCCATGGAGATTATTTATCTCTGTCCCCTCTGTCATTATTTGTATAATCCATGGAGATTATTTATCTCTGTCCCCTCTGTCATTATGTATAATCCATGGAGATTATTTATCTCTGTCCCCTCTGCCATTTGTATAATCCATGGAGATTATTTATCTCTGTCCCCTCTGTTATCATTTGTATAATCCATGGAGATTATTTATCTCTGTCCCCTCTGTCATTATTTGTATAATCCATGGAGATTATTTATCTCTGTCCCCTCTGTCATTATTTGTATAATCCATGGAGATTATTTATCTCTGTCCCATCTGTCATTATGTATAATCCATGGAGATTATTTATCTCTGTCCCCTCTGTCATTATGTATAATCCATGGAGATTATTTATCTCTGTCCCCTCTGCCATTTGTATAATCAATGGAGATTATTTATCTCTGTCCCCTCTGTCATCATTTGTATAATCCATGGAGATTATTTATCTCTGTCTCCTCTGTGTCATTATTTGTATAATCAATGGAGATTATTTATCTCTGTCCCCTCTGTCATCATTTGTATAATCCATGGAGATTATTTATCTCTGTCCTCTCTGTCATCATTTTTATAATCCATGGAGATTTTTTATCTCTGTCCCCTCTGCCATTTGTATAATCAATGGAGATTATTTATCTCTGTCCCCTCTGCCATTTGTATAATCCATGGAGATTATTTATCTCTGTCCCCTCTGTCATTATTTGTATAATAATTGGAGATTATTTATCTCTGTCCCCTCTGTGTCATTATGTATAAGCAATGGAGATTATTTATCTCTGTCCCCTCTGTCATCATTTGTATAATCCATGGAGATTATTTATCTCTGTCCCCTCTGTCATCATTTGTATAATCCATGGAGATTATTTATCTCTGTCCCCTCTGTCATCATTTTTATAATCCATGGAGATTATTTATCTCTGTCCCCTCTGTGTCATTATGTATAATCCATGGAGATTATTTATCTCTGTCCCCTCTGTCATTATTTGTATAATCCATGGAGATTATTTATCTCTGTCCCCTCTGTCATTATTTGTATAATCCATGGAGATTATTTATCTCTGTCCCCTCTGTCATTATTTGTATAATCCATGGAGATTATTTATCTCTGTCCCCTCTGTGTCATTATGTATAATCCATGGAGATTATTTATCTCTGTCCTCTCTGTGTCATTATTTGTATAATCAATGGAGATTATTTATCTCTGTCCCCTCTGTCATCATTTGTATAATCCATGGAGATTATTTATCTCTGTCCCCTCTGTCATCATTTTTATAATCCATGGAGATTATTTATCTCTGTCCCCTCTGTGTCATTATGTATAATCCATGGAGATTATTTATCTCTGTCCCCTCTGTCATTATTTGTATAATCCATGGAGATTATTTATCTCTGTCCCCTCTGTCATTATTTGTATAATCCATGGAGATTATTTATCTCTGTCCCATCTGTCATTATGTATAATCCATGGAGATTATTTATCTCTGTCCCCTCTGTCACTATTTGTATAATCCATGGAGATTATTTATCTCTGTCCCCTCTGTCATCATTTGTATAATCCATGGAGATTATTTATCTCTGTCCCCTCTGTCACTATTTGTATAATCCATGGATATTATTTATCTCTGTCCCCTCTGTCAGTATTTGTATAATCCATGGAGATTATTTATCTCTGTCCCCTCTGTCATCATTTTTATAATCCATGGAGATTATTTATCTCTGTCCCCTCTGTGTCATTATGTATAATCCATGGAGATTATTTATCTCTGTCCCCTCTGTCATTATTTGTATAATCCATGGAGATTATTTATCTCTGTCCCCTCTGTCATTATTTGTATAATCTATGGAGATTATTTATCTCTGTCCCCTCTGTCATTATTTGTATAATCCATGGAGATTATTTATCTCTGTCCCATCTGTCATTATGTATAATCCATGGAGATTATTTATCTCTGTCCCCTCTGTCACTATTTGTATAATCCATGGAGATTATTTATCTCTGTCCCCTCTGTCACTATTTGTATAATCCATGGAGATTATTTATCTCTGTCCCCTCTGCCATTTGTATAATCCATGGAGATTATTTATCTCTGTCCCCTCTGTCACCATTTGTATAATCCATGGATATTATTTATCTCTGTCCCCTCTGTCATTTGTATAATCCATGGAGATTATTTATCTCTGTCCCCTCTGTCATTATGTATAATCCATGGAGATTATTTATCTCTGTCCCCTCTGTGTCATTGACTGAAACTTTCCATGATTTACATATTAAAGTTTGATGATATCAGTATGAGAGAAACCTTTAATGATACGTCCAGGTTAACTTTGTACAGTTGTATTAGCATCGACACATATCATTTCTTGGAATATTTTTAGTCAGGTGCCCTTTCAGTCATACTTCCATCGGCTTTAAAAATTGTGCATACATACTTTACATGTAAAAGTGTCATGTAAAATGTTGATAGTACTTGTCTTTTGCCATCTATGATATTCAATGCACAGATGTAAAACCTGTTCTAAAAATGTTTATGTATTTGCAACTAAATTTGTTCAGTCATGAAAAGTAAGGCAAGTGAGACATCTAACTAGCAGCAAAGATAGATTAACACGACCTATCTTTTATTCTCTGACCATACTTACATTACCTAGAAAGACATCTTTCATTTCGCACAAATATGTTGATATATATCGTTGATGGTAATGTCGAATTCATGTTTAATTTCCAGTTGCAAATATTTAATGTATATCAGGATGAGAACATGGTTATGTGATGCCTATGATAACAGATAAGACTGACAGATTGATAGTTCACTAGGTAACAGTAATCAGGATGACATGTTTCCATCTCAACTGTGCACCAAGCAATGAACACAATTCAAGAAAATTTACCTATGGTGTGGTGCTACTGAAATGAGTATGTGACCTTACTTTTAAAGAAGAGATTCCAAACGTTTTGACTTAACATCTTACTATTGATTACATACACTCGGGTATCATAAATTAAACTAGGAAACTCAAACGGTAAAATTCATTCAGCTCTAATATCTCCATTTGACAACCCTGCTACAAGTTGAAATTTGAACTTGTAACGAAAAGCAACCTACAAATAATGTGCACCAAATCACACAATGCCTTTGATATCGGAGATTCGGCTGTATACAGAACTGCAACCGAGTAAACTCTAAATAAGTAAAGGGACTAAATTTAAGAGAATGTGATTCTAATCGGTTGATTAAATATAACATCATCATCCATAAAAGAGGACAATAATATTTAAGTATACTGACGGTGAAACAGACGTAACTGGAATTCTTAAATTCCTAAAATCAAGAAAATATAGAGAAAACTTGAACAACGATTTCCATGGGAGAAACACATGAGGGATAGATGCATATGATATTGTAGAACCCTGTGACTACTTGTCCTATCAAATTAACGACTTTCTGTCCGTTTTTTTTTATTCGATATGTCCTAGAATTTCCACATAGAAACATCATAAATCTGGTCGCTAGACCCAATGCGGACGATGTTGCCACGAATTCTCAGATGCAGGGTTCAAATCAACTACAGTTACAAACCAGGATCAAGATCAAACTAGAACCATTAAAATCTCTGAAAACAGAATAGACTGATTTTTTTTCAAATCCGTACCTCAACCAGACGAAATACCTACAGAAAATCTTCACAGGCAATACAGATGATGCATAGCCATCACTATTTTAGAATTCAATCAATCTGAAGACTAAGACACTTTGAAAATCAGCTTCCTACCTATTGGAACATACTACCTTCGGATATCATCACCAATACGACTGAATTCACAGGGGAATCCGCTAACTGATTACTGTCTCGCTCGCAGAGTATTGTAAGGGAACACACGTTGTAATTAGAATATCAACCTTGACATACACGGGATTTTGTCTATAAACATAACATCGTATATAAAATAGATATCAAGATGAACTAATACACCTATACCATTGAATCATTCCATTCACCGGGAAACTGATATAATAACGAAACATAACGTTGATAAATGAACAATAATCTAACATATACAGAAGTTTTAAAAGTTTTCTTCGGATAAAAACGTGCACATGTTTTGCTCAATTGTTGAAGGCCGTACGGTGACCTATAGTTGTTACTTTTTGTGTCATGTGGTCTCTTGTGGAGCGTTGTCTCATTGGCAATTATACCACATCTTCTTTTTAACATTTAGATACCATCATGTGTCAATATTGTGTGTTCTGGGTTTTTTGTGCTCTGTACCGATCTGATAAAGCAATCTTTCTCCAACTGTTGTTTTACAATGATTGTTTTTATCATAATTACTGCTGTCTGTCATATTTGTTTCCGTTTGTCGTTGTGCCGACATAAATCCGGTAGTTGGCTTTCTATTTTCTCATGCCATTGCCTTTTATCGTCTCATAGGCCATGATATCATACGACTATAAATGTCATGCACTTAATCCCCATGGAGGTAGTTGAGTTTGCTTGGTTATCTAATTTTTCCTTCTTTCTTTAAAATAAAACTAGGATAAATATGGTACATGCATAGTTTATGTGTCCTGTAAAAACATAGATTAAAAGGTTGATTTATCCCTTCGTATTTCAAACATAAGAATAACATTAATGTGTATATAGTTAGCACTATGTGATAGTACATTATAACATATTTTATTAACTTTTAAAGCAACATTTACATATATTGTGAGAAACAAGAATAAAGCATATTGTCCACACCTTCGTGGCTTTTGCTCATCAATGTTATGATAAAATTCCTCATATCTTGAAAAATACATGAATTACTGTGCAAAGGGATTATTACCACCTGGCTCCTTTTATGTTGTTCTATGTATAACAAACGTTTACAGATTTTCGTGTTCAAGATTTATGTCTTTCATATCATTTAGAAGGGTATACTTTCGCGTAACTTTTATATCTATATCGAGTTTGCATGATTGTAATGAAACAAGAAGTTTTGTAATAAATTTGCAAACAAAATGTCTGTGTATCACATTAAAGCTTTTAAAGTCTGATGGTTTTGCTGACCTATTTGTAAAATTTGGTTTCCGATTCCGAGATGTCCTTGAACAAATCTTGTACATCATTCAAGTTACTTTCACTGAAACTTTGAAGAAATTCTTGCATTTCAGTAATACAATTTTGTTCTAACTGTTGCATTGTCGAAAGCAACCTTTGACCTATTGGGTCATCACTTTCCATAAGCGGTCTAGCTTTTTCGTGTGCAATGAACAAAGGGTGTCGTCTATCAACGTTCGTCTGGAAACTAGCACGTGCTCTCTCTCCAGTAGCGGGAGAACGTGTTACTTCACCGATATCAACGGAAGAACAAAATATAAAAGGTTTGAAGACTGACAACGATGGGTTTGGAGTAGCAGTGAACCAATGGCAGTGTGGAATGTTGACATCTAGTGACAATACAGAAATCTGGCTCCCAACAGTATACAATTCTCCCATAAAATTTATACTGCTCCCTTCATCGCGTAAAACTTCACGCATGCCTTCCATATTGAAAGAACCTGCCAAAACAAGATACAATGTAAAGTTTTAAGTACATAGCATAAACATATTTGAAGTTCAAAGGTAAGGGGACGACCATTTGATATTCTGGGGGGGGGGGGCAGGAGGATTTTGAAAATAGATAACTCAGCCTTGATAATCACAAAAATAAATGGTTTGTTCTGTGGTAGTTTGAAAATAAATTACCTGACTTGCAATGTATAGAAAATAAATAACTCAGCAGGTCTAATCGAAAGTATGAGATGGCACCAGATTCTTCATAAATTCATCTTTTTTCCCAAAAAAAATCGGGAAACACTTTCCAAATTTTTTAATAACAAAAGTATAAATATTATTTAAATATACTTGAAATGTCTGAAAATTGGTTTCATTTAACTTGAGGTATATTGTCTCAGGAAACCTTACCTCACCGTTATTTTAACAGGGCCGTAACTACATGTAGGAAATTTCAAAACCAAACGCTTGTCTCTATATCAAATTGTGTTCACGGCCTTGCAAGAAGAAAGTTCTGTTTTCCCTCAGACTTATAGCCCTGATTTTTCGGGATCAATGTTTCTTATTTATTTGTCTTTTGTTCATTGATTGCCCTTCTGTATTCTGTTAGTGTTGCATTCCTTTTGTAATCTAGTAATTTTGTTATGAACTTGATCATGAGTTTAAAAAAAAAAACAGCAGCCACAGGCCTAACTATGTGAATTCCATTTTTGCTTTATCATGCACATTGATCTTTTGATGTTGTCCCTAGAAACTTCAGTCTTGCACTGAATTTATACATTTTGCTTTGAGACCAAAATATTGTCAAAAAATTATTAAAACAAAACTTCATTTTCAGATTATGAAAGGGTCTTCGGAACACCCAGAAAGCATGATTTTGCATCATTTGTTCTATAGCTTCTTGGGCCTTCAGTGGCTCCAAAACCCTTCAAAAAAAAATTTTGCCTCGCTCCGCTCGGCGTAGTATGTTTGCCAATACATTTAAAAGTTCCTACTTATAACTAAACTTCAATACTATGTATGTATGCAATACATGTATATGCAGTTGGGAATTTAAAAGATTCATTTCTGCATTCTAATTAAATGGTACATAATGACTTGACTATACTATATGTATTATTTATAATAAACAAATCATTTAAAAAATTGTATGTTTTCGAATATCAAAAATATGGTTGTGAAAATGAATAATCAGTCCCTTGCTTTAATGAAAATAAAAAATCTTGCTTCAATAGTGCAGAAAATGAATAATCTGTCCTCTTAGTTTACAAAAATAAATAACCGATCAAAAACAAATCCTCCTGCCCCCCCCCCCCCCCCCCCAGAATATCAAATGGTCATCCCCTAAAGCCTACTTTCAATATTACATGTTCAAGCAGTTCAATAGAACACATAACAGATCATAACATATAATTGTATATTACTTGTATTTTAACTTGTACTTGGGAAATTGGAAAGGCTGAAAAAACGTTGAACAATGCGAACAGAATTCTCAAAAATGTTCTTCGATAAGTAAGCATTTGCATTCAGATATCGCAGATTGAATTTATTCTTTTATAGTGTATTAATGTACGTTTTTTGATTGAGTTAAGTCTTCCAATTGATATTTTAATGTGTGTGTTTTCTATGTTGTGATGTTATGCTATTGTTTCAGAAAAAGGGAGCAGGTTTGGATCCATTAAAACGTTTAATCCCGCTGCAAATGTTTGCACCTGTCCTACATTTTTGTAAGTCAGGAATCTGATACATGTACAGTAGTTGTCGTTTGTTTATGTAATTTATACGTGTTTCTCGTTTCTCGTTTTTTTACTTTTATATAGATTAGACCGTTGGTTTTCCCGTTTTAATGGTTTTACACTAGTAATTTTGGGGTCCTTTATAGCTTGTTGTTCGATGTGAGCCAAAGCTCCGTGTTGAAGGCCGTACATTGACCTATAATGGTTAACTTTTTTTTTAATTGTTATTTGGATGGAGAGTTGTCTCATTGGCACTCACACCACATCTTCCTATATCTACATAAACGTATATATGAAAACCACAAATTAAATCTGAAGTTTGAATCTAACTTTTGATTACCAATTTTTACAGAAGTTAAATAAAAGAGAAAGCTTTTCAAAACAACTGCCAACTTTTGGAAATTCATAAACCTCACATCTTTACAAATCCGTTTAGATTCTTATTTAGTACTAACCGTCTTTTGACATATTGGTCAGTAATTTCTCCCCCTCGGCTTGTCTATGCTGTGGCTTTTGTATGTCTGTAAGTGATAAGCCATCAAATTCCGCAGCAAATGCTTGACTAAAATTGAAGCTACCATTCCCAGCCTTCCAATGTCCAGCCTCCGTAGCCTTTTCAACTAACCCTGGTGACAGTTTATCATAGTCATCTGCTATCCTCAGACAGCTGGAGATATTGAAGTGTCCATCTAAAATAAACAGAGATAAGGTTAACATTTGAACTTTTTAACACAATGTCAAATAATGGAGAGAAATAGCAGAAATAAAGTTCTAAAGAAAAAGATTAAGAATGTTCTAGCTATGACTATTACAATATTGTCAATATATTAGTACTTGGTTTCTAAATACATCGATACATAAACCGAGCAGAAATTTGTTGAATTTGTGCTTCAGGCTAAACATATACAAAAAAGTTGCTGAAACCCCACATGTATTCATTAAAAATCAATTCAACGTTTTTCAGACGCTACCTATCCATAGCAATGCAAATGGTACACTATTCGTGAAACTACTCTATATTAATCAAAGATCAAATGAAAACATTGATTGATACATGCCAGAGATATGTTTTGCAGCCCAAAATTCACCGGCGGTCTCTAATAACCATGCTTCTTTTGGATCAACGAATATAAAGGAAGTATTATAGGACCACTGTCCGAAACTATGGTCTTGACTTGTGAGACCACATTGGCCATGTTTGTCCAGTAGTTCAGTAATTGTGTCAAGGGCCTCTTTTGAAGTACTACAACGTTCTAAACCAAGCCTAGAAAGAAGAGAATTGTCAACCATTACTTGATATTCGTAATATTTTACCTTAAGAGTACTTATAAGTATTGACTGGATTTGCATCATCACTGTCGCAGTGGGCTTTTTTTTTTTTTTATTGTTACAGCGGATTCCATTGAGTGTGTAGTCAAAAGGTAATATCTTTGGTTAGCTTGCTTGTAAGCTGAACCGTGAAGTCTTTATTAGGTAAGGTATATTACCCTCCTTTCAAAGTAGCATAGTCCTGCATCAAATAGATCGATTGCTTTTTTCTGTCAGACTAGTCTATTCTTAAAGTAGGGTACCTAACCTAACAATGACTTCTCGGTTCAGCTAAGAAGCAAGCTAACCTTTGGCTACATACTCAATGGAATTTGTTGTAATTCGTTTTGTATTGTTGTTGAAGTTGCTTTGTTTTATGTTGTTTTAGTTTTATTTGTTGATTTGTTTTTTTTAATGTATTTTTTTTACTCTGTTGAGTTTGTTAAGTGTTCTTTTGTTTTTTATTGGGGATATGTTACTGCAAATCTGACATCTCAGTTGAAATCCTCTCAGAACAATCTTCTGCTTAAAAAAAACCATGAACATTTTTATTTTGTAATTTGTATTTTACCGTATTCACGCATCTCAACTATTGTACATCTTATCTTTAACTAATCTTGTAAGAAAAGTAGTAAAGATTGATTGCTAAGTAAGATCTGATGCCAAATCCACCCAGTAATTAAGTTTAACAAATGGCATATATATATAGATATATGTGATAAATAAAATCTTATCAGATGTATATACTTCAGTCATTTAGTAACATATTTATCAAATCAAAAGGTTACACATACAAATGATGTAAAAATCCTGTTTAGAATTATGCAATTTCATAGCTCTGAACTTTGATTTACGAACAAATCTATTTTTATATCTCATTAAAACGAACAAACTGAAGTAGTGCGATTCTTAATTCACTTTGGTCTTATTTTGATTACATTTCAAAGAAGAGAATAAGACTCATTACACTCTAGGAATGAAAATAATAGTATGATGTTTTAAAAACACCAGCTTGCAGTTAATATAAGCTGACAATAGAATCGCACAATAAATGTGTTGTACCTCACATAATCAACTCCCATGAGTTTGGCGCTGTGGTCCCCTGGATGACACAATTTGGTCCACACTGCAGTACATCCAATACAGAGTCCTTTGTCATTAGCTCCCATTTCAGCACCCCAGGTCCACGCTGACTTACTAAGGACCACTGCATGAGTGGCTGACACTTGGTCTATTTCTACCAAGGTACACTGTCATATAAAACATTAAAGCTACCAATGTATCGGTGTCAAATTATGTAAATACATTTTAAAAATAAGCATTCTTCTATCGGTATATGTATTCTAATAGGTGTAAGAAGATGTGGTTTTAGTACCAATGAGACAAACCTCCATCCAAGACCCCTTCATCCAAGTCACAATTTATAAAAGAAAAATCATTATAGGTCAAAGTACGGTCTTCCATACAGATCATTGGCTCAATCCGAACAGCAAGTAAGCAAGGACCCCAGAAAAGAGTAGTGTAAAAACATTCAAACGGGAAAACAAGTTAAGGTCTAATCTATACAAAAAACGAGAAACGAGAAACTCTTATCAATTTTCAAATTATTTACTGTTGTTCAAAAAATGAATTCTAGTTGCTTCTAACTTTAAAAAGTTGAAAACATCTGTCAACGTTTTATCACGAGAAGATAGTTTTGAAACATGTGGTTGTAAAAAGATTTGTATGAATAGGTGCTAGATAGTGTTCTTATCAACACCACCGACGAAACGCAATACTACACACTACATATATGATGATCTGGGTTGCGTTTACAGTATATAGGGGGGTAGAGAAGAGAGAAAATGGGGTTCTAAAGAATAAGATTTTAGAGGATAATGAACCAAAAGAATTACCACTTTTCGTATAGCTAATGAAGTTGGTTAATGAATCCAGAAATGATGACCCCTCCAATCCTGATCTTTTGCTACTATAACCACCACATAAAGTCAGTCTTATTATAATCCCAATCCTGATCTTTTGCTACTATAACCACCACATGAAGTCAGTCTTACTATAAAAGGAAACACCATGACCGAAAGCTACAGCTGTTTGGGTGCAGTATCAAAGTGATGCCAATAACTTACCATGATTTTGGAGTCCGGTACATGATCCTTGGCTGGGAAATAAACAACCTCTTGTACTTCAGTCGGTGGACGATCAGAATTTTTACCAAATATTACACATCCTGTCGTTGACGGTGGGTATGCCACAAAGACATCAGACATTCTATTATTCAGGAAAATGATTTAGGTAAGAATAATTAGATAGGTAGTCGATACATACAATAAAAAGCACATATATATTGTAGGTACTACAATCTTAAACGCTGATCAGAAGCTATTCGAGAGAATCGTTTATCATTTATATATGTTCATATGACGAATCAAATTAGATTCCGTATTTTATAAATTGAATTATTACAATTTATTACAGTATTTCAAATTGTTGCAATGTTACAATAGCAAACGATTTATGACAAATAGAGCACATAGCACACGGTTGCGTTCAGGAAGAAACAATACCAAAGCTTCAATAGATAAGCAAAAAACGTTAAAGAAAGTTGGTCTTGCCAATCTACTTGGTATCTGTTCTCGTTCTGAATATCTGTGCATTTATCTCCTATCTCAAAAATCTTTTAGATTTATTGATCAAGATTCGAAAGGGATTATTTTAGACGAATAGGGTTTATAACACAAACCAACATAAGAACAATACAAAGTCTTCTTTTCAGAAACAGATTTTGAACCATTTTTATATATGTTACTGGTTCCTGTCATGTACTGCATTGTTTGTGTTATTTAAGTGATGTTTCTCCTAATTTTCAGATCTGATTGGTTCATTCATTTCATGGAATATTTGCCATTGAAAACTGGCCCTCGGTAACCATATGTTGATAAAGTACCACCTTATTAAGAATTGATAATCAGAAGTATCACCTATGCTTGAAATACGTTTGTTACAATGCTGCTGTAAATATCTGAATTCGACTATTGCAAAGAAGCATATTATATTTCGAACGTTAGTTTTTAACGTGAGCCCTTTTCTATCGTTTGTTGGTGAAAATGTCACCAATCCGAACTTGCAATTTCATCCAACCTTTCTATCACTCCCATGTCTATCGTATGTACTACCATTTATTTTAATTGGAGATTCCATCTTTTGTATTGTCACCGTCTCTTGATATTTAATATCACAACAGTGACTCTATACAGCATCATTGCTATGTGACGGATTCAGCATTTTGCCCAGAAAGTTCAAAGAAGACAATCGTTGTTTTCCTCAATGTACATAAGAATGGGTCATTACAGACAGATCATTATGATACAGCTTAAATGCATAGTTATTTATACTACCGACATTGATTTCTAACATTCCTCTAGTGTTTCTTGTCAATAAATTGCATTCAACATCGCAAATGTTATAGTATTGATTTTCTATACATGTAAACACGCACCTGACTTAGCTTTAGAACTATTTGAACATTAAATCTAGAAGTTAGCTTCTGACTTCAATGTTAATGAGCATTTGAAAGTTGGCTTAAGCTCGTTTAGCACTGAACTACACCTATATCGATCAGCTCGAGTATGACCATTAATTGGAACAAATTTGAATTTTTGTATATACCACCACTAAATACGAAAACTGAACATTGAAACTATAGAATAGAAAATACAGAACACGTTGTTTTAGCATTTTACTGTACTAAATGGTAACACAAATTGACAGTGATGTATACATGTATATATAGGATAAAAATAGTCTTTCCTTTCGTGCTGTTCCCTCTTACAAGACGAATTTACACAAACAGGAACAATTAAAATTACATCCATTTATTTTTTAATAAAGTCAGGAATAAAACCGTCTTACCTGAGTTAATTATTCTGTATTTCCTTTACTCAGAATCTGTTGTCACATCGCATTGATGATGACGACGACTGCGCAGATGTAAAAATCGATGTTGTCTAGAGATGTATCCTTGTAATGTGCGTATACTGTGTCTCCACTGAGGAAGATGTGGGATGTATGCCAAAACTCGTCAAAAATTAAACAATTAATGTATTTACAATCTTCTATCGAATTTATTAACTTTAAGATAACAAGCACGAATCAATGCCAGTTGTTAAAGACCTTTCGAACTCAATCGATCCCTATTTATTGATGTACATCAAGTTAATTTTTTTCTTTTTTCTTTCAACCTCATTGGATAATCTGACTTTCCTTAACTTTTAATCGGCTTCTTATTTTTGGCACTAGTACTAAAAAGAATTTGTGGTCATTGTTCACGAGACAATATTTTGCAATTATCAATTGATGAAATGGAGAACGATTTTAGAGTTGATTGATTGATTTTCAAACAGAATAAAAAAAGTAACTTTTCCTTTGGGGTTCAACTTGAGAATAAATTCAGCAGTTTAAGGATACCCAAATTTTTAAATCCAAATATTTTTAAAAGCAATGTTATATTGCAGGATTTGTCAAATTCTCAATAAAACGGCCAAATTACTAACATATATTTTCTACAGTAACAACAATAATCAAGTATAATTATGTACCAGAGGTGTTCTGAAACTACACTCTTCTTCTTCAGCAGAGGCAGAGACTCGGATGTATATATTATAAAACAAATGAGGAATGTGTCCGTGGGACACAGAAGATGCCACCGCTTTCATATAACATATAAAACATTATAAAATAAATGAGGAATGTGTCCGAGGGACACAGAAGATGCCACCGCTTGCATATAACATAAGAAAGAGACATAACTGTAGACGCTATCCGGCATCTTCTGTGTCCCACGTGTATGATCTGAGTTTTGTAGTAATAAGCATTGGGGATAAGTTTCATATCATTTGTTTGAGGCATACATGTTACAGTGAATTTGTATAATCAGTGATTATGTAGAATCCCTGAATTTTTCAGGGATTATGTCGAATCACTGGCCAGTTTAGGGATTATATATATATATATAATCCCTAAAATTTTCAGGGATTATGTATAATCACTAGCAAAAACGTCAGGGATTATACATAATAACTGAAATAAAGAAATAGTTTTATTTATATAGAAAATGAATAAAAGTCAAATAATTTATGCTATAAAATCATATTAAAACAGCATTACACTGTATACACATAAATTGTAAAATGTTAAGCACAAAATATCAAAATGATTACCCTATTTTTTTTTTAATTTTAGGCACAATATATTAAAATGTTTTATTTAAAAACACAATATATTAAAATAATATGCTTCACATCTGTTATTACCACAATATCCACATTTTCGAAAACATTTTCCGTCACATATAGAATCAGATTTTATGACCCGCCTAAGAGAAATAAGTGTCCAGTAAAAACAACAAAAAGGTACCCCCCCCCCCCCCAAAAAAAAAAAGAATGGAATTAGCAATCTCGAACTTGTTGGAGCATTCGAGCAAGATACCATGTTTTTTGGGTCAAGCGATATCCTTTTTCAGACTTTTGGTGAAAAATTACCATTATGTTTTATGGCATTTCATTTCCGGGGCTTTTTTTACCCTATGGAATTGCTATGAGAATATTACACCAAATGCCACCTTCCTTTAAAATTTTGTACTAATTTTCAATTCTTAGTTTTCCTATACATTAATTTAGATGCGTAAGTTCTTTCTGTTTGAATTTCTTGATCATTTGAACAAAACAAAACAAAAAAGATGTTCTATAATCTTCTTCGCCATTTGTTTTACATGTAACACAAATAACATGCTCTGTGGATTTACAAATAGAATATGAATATCCATTTGACGCTGGTTTTTAATAAACAAACAATGTAAAGTTATCGCTATAAAGGGACTCTTGATATTATTTATTTTGAAGTCATCAATTTTATCTCGAAATCTTGTGTTGGTTATATTTTTCAGATCATCCTCTGTGTTAAAAAGCAAAATTATTTCATCTGGCAGGGAATATGAAAGTAAATAATGATAATTTGTCTATATTTTTTATCGAACAAAGGATCTTTAAATTATTGATAATCCCTGAAATTATATTGGGGAATTTGTAAAATAATTATTAAAATATTTAGTGATTATGTAAAATCACTGGTAATTGTCAGGGATTATATATAATTACTAATGATTTTAGTGATTCTACATATTTCCTGAAAAATCAGGGATTCTACATAATCCCTGATTATACAAATTCACTGTAACATACATAAAGCAGAGAATGGAATCGAAAGATTCAGCATTTGTTATATTTGTAAAGGGGCATAAATCTAGAAAGGTAAAAGTGACGTATGCCACTTGATTTTTGTTGTGTGGTTATAAGCCTTGTGTATAAGTTTCCTATAACATTTGTCTGAGGCAGAGACATGAGAATGGAAACTAATTTTGTGACGTACGGAAGTACAGACATCAATACGTACGAATGGTGTACACACTGACAAGGGTAAAACTTAATGCCACCTCCTCTACGGTAGGGGCATATAAAAAAAGCTCCATAAATCTATCTGTTCGAGTACATATGATATTGACCGTCAAATTTGTGGTGAGAATACATAATAAGTGAATGGAATTAATGTTTATATACAAAGTCGTTATGTTATATTGACTTGAGAAGTTCCCTGATACTTTGTGGCATCATGGTTAAAGAACCCGGTTTTGTCTGCTGTACAATTCGGAACTGAAATCCTTGTTTTCCTTCAAGAATATCACGCTCTTTTTCCCAGCTGAACAATGCGCCGTCAGTTGTATTTAAAAATGGATTAATTTCAATAACCCATAATTTATCTAGGGACCCTTCTTTATCTGCAAAAAAGGAAAATATCATTGGATATACATAATACTAGAGAACAATCGTGATTAAAAATGTAGCAGGCGTTTTTTAAAAACTGGTTGTATGTGGAAGTATCTACCATGAGTTTATAATGATAACAAACTAAAATGAAATTAAAAACCAATTCTTCAGAGAACATTTGAAGGTCTTTCCACCTCGATAATAAGAATGAAATTTAAAAAAACGATGTTAGAAAATGTCCCTCCTTGTTGATGTAATTTGGTTCTTCAATATTAGTATAAAAAAATAAGATTAAAAGGTATATGCAGAAGACTTAATTGTTTTATTATGAACAGAAAATAATTTTTAGCAAAGGTCAAAATATAGAACGTCAAATTGACCTTTGACCTTGACCTTTATTTCAAGGTCATAGGTTAGTGATCTCAAATCAAAAGACCCAAGGTCAATCATTTGTATGGTTGTGGAGAAATACTGATTTAAAAGACATAAGGGGAGAAAACTCCTATAAGGGTTAACCAAAACACATCAACTGAAATAGGTTGAAGTTGCGCCTTTTTGTAAACAGTAATTTGGCAAACAAATCATATCATTTTAATTTTACTGAAACAGTTTCTTTTGAATAAGGATAACAAGTAAAATTCAAAATTTATAACATGACCTTGACCTTCGACCTTGATCTCAATTTCAAGGTCATAGGTCAGTGAACTCAAATCAAAAGACCCCAGGTCAATCACTTGTATGGTTTTGGAGAAATACTGATTTCAAATACAAAAGGGGAGAAAACTCCTATAAGGGTTAACCAAAACTCTTCGATTTAAATAGGTTGAAGTTGCGCCTCTTTGTACAGTTATTTGGCACAGACATCATATCATTTACTGTCACAGTTTCTTTGGAATAACGATAACAAGCAAAATTCAGAATTTATTACATGACTTTGACCTTTGACCTTGACCTCAACTTCCTTCAAATGGACCAAGGACTTCATATCAAAACACTGTAGGCCTCTACGACGTATAACGTATGAATTTATCCAACAAATCGCCTATCGTAAATTTTCAAAGGGAAATAACTCCCATAAGATGTCTTCTGATCACTCAAGTCAAAATTAACCAAATCATTCTTAAGAGTAGACGAACAATTTGATGAAAACAGTTTTCTATAATCTTTTACGGTTTTAGAGATATAGCGATAACAAGAAAAAGGGGACGCGGGGAGATAACTCCCATAAGAATAAGTGTTCGGTCACACAGGGTGAGTTTTGAAATCCCCATTACTGTACAACGTCATTGTCCAAAAATCCATTCGATAGCTTGTAAGACAAAAAAGCATCTCAGACGGCAGAAGAAGAAAAAAAACAAAAAAAAAAAAAATAATCAGAAGAAAAACAAAAGGTCTTTCCACGAAAAGTGGAAAGACCTAATGAAAGTATGGAGTTCAAAAATTGGCTCTACTTTCTGTGCGGGATGTACAGGTACGCATGCAGTCACGTCCAGTTAGAATGGGGATGTAGATCTGATGTCTTGTGTTTATAGTTAATTACGCTGCACGTTAGGAACCCTTGAAACAACTCTTTGAGTTTAGGGTTTGTCTCCTTTTCCCTGATTTATTGAGATTTTTTTATTCGGATAATCATTTGGGATTTTTATTTCCCGCTCCCTGATATATTGAATTATTTTTTTATTCCGGTAATCGCATAGAATTTTTGTCTTCTGCTCTCTGATATATATTGAATTTTAATTTTGAGTATTGTTCCCTGATATATTGAATTTTATTCTGAGAATCGTATGGCATTTTTATCTCCTGTTCCCCGATATCATGGATATGTCGAGTCTTATTCTGAAAATCGTATGGGATTTTTGTCTCCTGCTCCCTGATTTATTGAGTTTTTTTAATCTGATTATCGTTTTGGGATTTTTATCTCGTGTTCCCTGATATATCGAGTTTTTATTCCGAGAATCGTATGTAATTTTTGTCTGCTGTTCCCTCCTTATTAAAGGGCAGAAAATGTGTTATTTGGATATGGTAAAAAAATGCATACTCATATTAGTTTGGTTGTAATAATATTACTAAATGATCTTAAAAGCACAACAGGCACATGCCTCTAAAAATACATATGATGATGTATGCTTTTCTAAAATGCATAATGTGTGGGGAAGTTGCAACCATCCGTTCGTAAACTTTTACGGAGCACCACGAGTTGGTTGACTATTAACTTACGGAATAACCGTTTCACAGATGATAGCTGATATATGTTCATAATTTCGTAACTAAAATCCCGTCCCCTTTTTCGAATTAGACTTATTACCGGGATTCATCTAACACGAGCAACACGACGGTGTCACTTGTGCAGCAGGATCTGCTCTCTTCCGGAGCACCTGTTTTTACTATTTTTTGTTTGTTTGTCTGATTCTTTTTTAGTTATGACGTTGTCAGTTTATTTTCAGACTTATGGGTTTGAATGTTCCTTTTGTATCTTTCGTCTCTCTCAAATAGCTGTTATTTGACGATAATTGGTAAGAAAATTACCAGACGATTGACTTCACTTACCACTTCTAGTAACAGCGAAATCTATCACATATTTCTGAAGGAAATATTCTCCAGCTGTTAGTTTTGGTCTCACAACTGAATTATAGAATTCTCTAATTTTACCAGCAATTTCCTCTTGTTTGTCGTTCAGCCGTTTTGAAAATAGTAAATAATTATACTGCGACAATGCATTTAACTCTCCGTCAAAAACAAATCCACGAAATTCCATATCAACATCAATGTCAACGAATTCTCTTATTATAAAGTTTTCAGTAAAATTGTCTTTGTGTTTTACTGCCAGTAACAAGTCTTGGTACACTCGTTCACTCCTGATAAACATATCAATCACATCGAAGGACGTCTTCACGCGAAGTGCATCAAATCCTGCCTGTAAGAGGCTTGTGATTTTAACATTTTCGTTTCCCTTTTCAGACTCTTCAAAAGATGATAATCTGTTGATGTATAAAGATTTAAATCTTTTCTGAATTAAGGGTGCATCTTTAGCACTTCTGGAAGACAATTTTACGAAGGCGTAGCCTTTTGTCGTATAAATAGACATTGCTTTTCCCAAACGTTCGCTTATTGTGTTAACGTATCTTTTCTCTTCATCCTTCAGATGAGTCTGCCAGTCAAGATCTGTGGATTGGCTTGGGTCCTTGTTCTTGTATAACCTACAGATTAAAAAGAGATCACTGAATACCAGATGAAATATAATTCATGCGGTTTCTAATGTTCAGTTGGAAATATTCAGTTCATATAAAAAAGAAGATGTGGTATGATTGCCAATGAGACAACTATCCACAAAAGACCAAAATGACACAGACATTAACAACTATAGGTCACCGTACGGCCTTCAACAATGAGCAAAGCCCATACCGCATAGTCAGCTATAAAAGGCCCCGATAAGACAATGTAAAACAATTCAAACGAGCAAACTAACGGCCTTATTTATGTAAAAAAATGAACGAAAAACAAATATGTAACACATAAACAAACGACAACCACTGAATATACAGGCTCCTGACTTGGGACAGGCACATACATACATCCGCTCATATTGAAGACGATATAACGAATATTATATATATAAAAAAGAATAAGTCTCGGCAGCGTGGGTCGACCAGGATGGGGAACTGAAAATGGGTATTTCCACTAGGAAAAGAAGTTGTATTAGTTACTAAATGGTTAGTTTGGAGCAGACGTTTTGCATTGCGACTGATTAACTTCTATTTCATCTTATTTATATACATTATACATTTATTTCCAAGGTTCATTCTACTACCATTATCCTATTTTAAACGTTTGGACAATAAAAATTCAGTTATATATTTACACGCAGTACATTATTACAATTTATGTTCGGTTTCTCTTAGCATGTTTGATTGCACATTTTACATTCCAAACGAATATTATAAATGTCTCGCTTTCAAAGGTTTGTGAGGCAATTGTTTATAAGGGGCTGACTAACACTAGCATCATTCAGACTCGGATTGGTCTGATGGACAACGAAGGCTAAATTTTAAGACAGGATCACAATACAACAGGATGGGGAAATCAGGTAAAAATTTTGTACATAGTTTTGTAAAAAAATCACTTAAATACATACACAGCGGCAAGATTGTTTTCTGTGTATGATGGTGAGGTAAGAGCGCTACCAAGGGCACATGAGATCATCCCCAGTTGTTTGGGGGAGTTAGTGTTGCTCAGTCTTTAGTTTTGTTTTTTTTTGCCGTTTTTCATTTTTGTTTGCCAAAACTTTGTCAGTTTGTTTTCGACTTTAGAGTTTGGATGTCCCTTTGTTATCTTTCGCTTATCTTTTGCAGAAATTTAAATAAAAGTAGAAAAATCCATTCAATTACATTTATCAAAGTAGGTAGGACCGCCAGTTACTGATCGCGCACATTTCTTGATCTTATTAAAATACAGATCTTCGGTATAACTCAGTTCGCTATGTTTAGTTTTTCGATGAGTAGGCGAATTACGAAGATCTTGATTTTAATCAAATTGGAACGCTCATCCAAAAAATTCAACGATTTTTTTTTGGAAATTAAAAACAATGTATAACAATCTGGATGGCTACTCCATGTCTAGCTATCATAATTTTGATACCTTGTGTATACATCTATAAACAGCTTGGCATCCTCAAAATTAAAGGGAGTAGTAACTGTTGGAAATGTGACGTCTCGTAGAATATCTACCCAGTGTTCTGTATTTGCAGCCAGTACATTGTCGTCATAGTCTTTTATCTCGTCCTCCGTTAAATATCCGCCAGTTTTCAAACCTGAATAATCACGGGTTGGTTCTCTTATTTTCTTCAGTTTTACATGCTTCAGTTGATCTGCCAGGTTTGCTGCCATATTCCAATGCTAATCTACAAATTAAATCATACCGATCACATGCAGTCAGTGTTGCTTCATGAACTTATTGTACATAAAAAATACGTGGACGAACATTTGAAATTCAGGGATGACGAGGTTCTTAGAATATTTTTGGAGATATCTTTATTTTGTTCATCCCACCCCTTTTTGGCCTTCTTTGCAAATATAGATATATTCAATGATTTAAAAAAAATGTTAAACTGAAATCCTTTCAGAATTATTTGATTGAAGTTCGGTCAAACTCTGATTTGCAATAAAAACATATCATATAGAGAACATATATGTACTTAGTTTCAAGTTGATTGGACTTCAACTTCATCGAAAACTACATTAACCAAAAAACTTAAACCTGAAGTGGGACAGTTGAATTTCTATGTTCAGTGGACCGTGAAACTGGGAATTTATACTCTAATTTGGCATTAAAACTAGAAATATCATACCATTAGGAACATGTGTACGAAATTTCGAGTTGATTGAACTTCAACTTCATTAAAAACTACATTGACCAAAACCTTTAAACTGAAGCTGGACAGACGGACGAACGGACGGAAGGACTAGTGAACGGACGAACGGAAGCACAGACCAAAAAACATAATACCCCTAGATGATGCAGAAAACTGAACGCAAAACATGCCCAGAAGAACTGGCTGACTTTTCTATCAATCAATCGTGAAGGCGTTGCCCCGATTACAAACAGCCATTGACAAATCCAATAATAAGGAGAAAATCGGCTGTTTCGGTGCATACAATCAAGGATCGTCCTGGTCGTGAGGAAATCATTGCAACTTTACAACACAAACTTTATTTAGACATCGAAACTGAAATTCTATAAGTATTGCTTTCTTAAAGTCCTTCAGTATACTTTAAATAACCGGATAACGTGAACGATATTTTTAGTAACAAATATATTTATGTATACCTGTATTTTCTTTTTCTTTTGGTACGTATTCCTCTCTGGGGTTGAAATCGTTTAAACAATGTTAAATTAAGATCGTATTTTAGTATAAGTAGTCTTAAAAATATATCTGATGTGCTGGAGCCTTCAATAGAAATCACAAATGTCATACGACAAGAGAAAATTTTAGTTCCGAGCTACAACAGTCATGGCCGATCGGAGTTGTCAAAACAATAGTGATACTTTAAATAATTCCAGATCGGTAATAAAATTCTTAATATAGTGAATGTTTTCCTTTGTTTTCATGTCATTTCGATATATATCTACCGTTATCAAATATATACAACTCGTTTTGATTTACCATTGGAAGGTCAATATATCTTTGGACATTCGTTAGTCGTTTTGTCAATGAAGGTTTAATGAGGAGATAATGTTAAAGTTTTCACTTGACCGAACGGCAAAATAAAGATGAGAAAAAACTGGGACTATTAGATTTAGTATTATATTCCCAGGAAAAATTAAGATATAGGTCTATCAAAAAGCAAACGTATTCCAAATATAATATATATAAGCAACACATGGAGTTAAATTAAAAGAGGTTGCATGAAACTGGAATACAAAGTCACAAACTAAAAATGGAAAGTGATATAGTTTCGATCGACTCTTCAAAATTTTGTTATTAGACACAAGGAAAATAATAACATAGTTAAGAAACGTTAACGCCGTCCGTGCTGTCTCATGGAACCACTGCTATAGGTCCTCAGGGGTCCCACTGCCGAATAATTAAGTCAAAACATTACTTACATTAATATAATCTTTCCGAATAGGTTAATTAAGTACTGTGATACACATCAAAGTCTTAACGAGTCTTTCATGCTAGATCTATCTCTTAAAAATCCAAATGTACCCAAACACCTAGCTTTAATCTTATACCTCCAAGACAAGTAAGTTGATGACCCCGAAAACAAAGTCCCTAATAACACCGTTTTCATTTGTAAATTTCCGTTTTATGGTGTGGTTCGTCTTGCTAAGTTTGTTTGGATGCTATGTTTGTAAACTTTTTGTAGTTTCATTTTTGCCATGGTATTAATTATCAGTTCTTATTTGACATGTGATTTCCTTATCATCTTCTCCGTTTATTTTTTTTTTTAAAAAATGCAGTTGATTCCCGCTCCCAGGGCCGTAACTACCTATGATGCAGGGGAGGCAACCCCTGAATTTTCTACACCAAAATTGTTTTTGGAAGTAAAAAAATAAAATATTGACAATATGTAAACGAAGAACTTGAATTTATATTATAAACAGCACAAGTTAACAGTTTTAACAGTGTTATCATGATACGTGATATGTCAGTATGTTATTCAGTATTGAGAGGGTCAGTATTCGTATGAGAACGCATATGAAACTTTGCTTTCGGTAATTTTGAATAAAAACTTAACTATTCACATTTATTTGGGGCTTAATTATTTAAGCATAGGAAGTTCCTTTTGTATTGTGAATCTTTTGAGATATCGGAAATTCGTTACCGGCTGAATCAGCTGTTGGATTGTTTTTTTTTAAGTTTCCCGAGTATACGAGAACATTATGGTTAATGCCTTAGTAGGTAAACACTCCCATTCGTTGTAGCAGGGACTTTCTATACTAAGTATATACTAGACTAGTATAGAAAGTCCCTGGTTGTAGTTATATACATGTCTGTTCAGCTTTCAACAATATTGAAATTCAAGATCCTCGATAAAAAAAAATATCTTGCGTTTAATAATCTTGCTTTATATGTTTTTTTTTAACTTACCAGTTTCTAAAAAAATATCTTTAAATACAGAAAATGCAGATAATAATTGTTTGCATGAAAATTGCTCCAAGGATCCAGCAAAACTGATCTTTCTTAAAGTAAGGAAATCGAAGGAAAACGGGTAATTTTAACCATATCATTTGAGAAAAAAATCCACGGACACAATGTATTTAATGTTAACAATTATAGGTCAAAGTACAGCCTTCAAGACGGAGCTAGCATTGGCTCAACCCGAACAGCAATCTCAGCTTGTTTTTGCATAAAAGTTGCTTCCAGGTTCAAGCAATACTGATGTTACTTAAAGTAAGGAAATCGAAGGGAAACGGGTAATTTTTAGCCAATGACTGAGAGAAAAAAATCGGCGGGGGCGCAGCCCCTACCCCTATCAATTGAGGCTCAATCGGCGGCCCCAATCCCCTGCCTCCCCTGAATTTGAACCCTAGTTACGGCCCTGGCTCCGTAATAGTAACAGACACCCATATACCTGATTAGGATCTATATAGAGGGAATATACATTCCTTATTTTGAAAATGTATGTAGATGGTCTATTACTACACTCTTCATCAGACTCATAATTTAAATTGTTTATAGTACTGGTTTTTTTCCGTGACTCCCTGATATTTCTGATCTATAGTCATAATATAATAATAGTTAAAGGCATTTATGGATGGGGCTTTAGTGATTTTATTTGATCGTTTGTTCCAGGTTAGCAATTCTAACAGATAATGAGTGTTTGTGGATTTTAGATTGAAATCTTTAATGGATGACTTTGTTGCTAATTGTCCTGCTACTGCCGTCAGTCTATGTTAACGTTGCGAATCAGCTTCCATGTTTAAAATGAGCTTACTTCCTTATCATAGTACCCATTGATAGGTTTTGAAGGTTTCATATCCCCTCGTATTCTTCTATATGATAGTGTAGGTAAGCCTTTTTTAAAAGTCTCTCTGATAGTTCATATCTTTGAGTCCTGGTAGTTGTTTTGTTACCCTTCTTTGGACTCCTTCTATTTTGTTAAAACCTTTTTCCTTGTATGAAGACCAGACTGGACTAGCATAGTACAAATGGGTTCTGATATTTTTTATACAAAAGTACGAATGTCTCAGTACCCAATAATTTAAGTTCTTCTTAAAACTGCGTAGATTGAGTTGGCTTTATTTTATTTTTCGCTTCATGTCCTTCATGGTGTGATTTTCAAACTGATGAGTTCTGAGTCAATAAGGACTCCTATATGATTTTTTCCTCTTTAAAACTTTTCTATTGTATGATCGGAGCGTCTTTTTACCACAGAACACCACAGAATACCACAGAGCACCACAGAATACCACAGAACACTAACTTGAAATATACCACAGAACACTCAAAATATACCACAGAACATAAAAACAAACAACAAAACAACTAAAATATGCAACATAACATTAAAATAACTTTAAAAAATGCATGAACTAATATTAATTAGACGGTAAATCTAAATTTCATCACCGATCGCAAACCACATATCGCTAATGTATGATTAAGTAGACTGTAATTATTTGAGTTGTCAGTGCTATTTGATTTCTTACATATTTTCATGTATTTACATTTTCAGGGTGTAGCTATTTGTCGCTCCATGCAGTTTCCATCTTGTAAAGGTCTTCTTCGACGACAGAATGTCTCGGTCATTCTGATTCTTCATTACCCTACAGATCTTGGTGTCATCGGTAAATACATAGGCATCAAAATCCATATATATATATAGCCGTCTGGAAGATAGTCCTATAACATATGACTTCGCATTCTTATTCAATTTTTAACGTTTTTATACTGATATTTTCATTTTTTATTTTTTTGAATCACATTGATAGTAATTTTTTTTTTATCAGAACAGTAAATAGAAATAGTAAATAATGCCTCCGGGGTCATATGTTATAGGACTATCTGGAAGATTGTTTATGTACAGTTCAAATAACAGCAGACCCAATATTGATCCTTGTGGTATCCTTGTTGGATTATCTCAGCTTTTTTATGTCTAATAAGGACAAAAGTATAAATTTAGTTTGATTTATAGACGACTACCCGACTGGGAGATTTTTTTTTTTTATTGTGGATGTCTTTTGGGTCGATCTGTACAGGGCGAGTTGATATAGTTTTGTTTTTACAGGGGAGGTAACTCTATTCCAACGGTTAACAGCGTGGAAATGGCGAATTATCAGCCCTACGATAAAAGACATAGAGATCTCCAAGAAGATGTTCGCCCTGCCAATAGTAGACTCTTTATTTTATGCAGTAAACAAGCAACGGAAGAAATGTTCCAGAAGGAATTCGAGCGATATGGAGGAATCGAAGATATCTGGGTTGTGAAAGATAAACGTTCAAACGAAAACAAAGGTTATTTTTATAAAATTTATTTCTTTTTTGACGATATGTTTTTCATTTTAGCGAACTGATCAATGCTTTAAATGATGTTCCACCTGATCATTATCAAAAAGTCATGATTAGGTTTCTCTAAATTGAATATTCAGTCAGGAGCCTGTAATTCAGTGGTTGTCGTTTGTTTATGAGTTACTACATATTTGTTTTTGGTTCATTTTTTTATATAAAGAAGGCCGTTAGTTTTCTCGTTTGTACATTGTCTTATCAGGGCCTTTTATAGCTGACTATGGGGTATGGGCTTTGCTCATTGTTGAAGGCCATGGCATACATGATACAGTGACCTATAGTTGTTAATGTCTGTGTTATTTTGGTCTCTTGTGGACAGTTGTCTCATTGGCAATCAAACCACATCTTCTTTTTTTATATTATTCAATTGTAATACTGTTTATAAACATTATTGATACCTCAGTCTGTACCAAAAATTGTATCCACATGTACATGACATTTTTCCAAATAGACTAATTTGAATTCCTGTAAATTTCTGATGCCACAATGCGAGTTCGTGGTCTAGTGGTGAAGACCTATGGCTACAGTGCTGTAGGTCCCGAGTTCGATTCTCACTCAGGTGCTAAAATATCAGTACATCGGAAGGGTAATTTTCACCCTCTCACACACATCTCTGGTACCCAGACCGGAGTTTAAACTAGAATGGGTACTTTGGGGCCTCGGTTGGTCAAAGTTGCCCCCAACTTTGACCTGGAGATCAATCTTCTGATATCTCTCTAATTTGTCTGTTTCCACCGAGTGACCCGGTGGTTCTCTCCAAGTACTTCAGCTTCCTCCACCATAATAACAGACTTCCCGGTGTCCTACACGCTCCCTTGGTCGGTGTTGGGTGGGGATTGTTCTGGTGGTGGAAAATATTGTAAAGGACACATCTCCCTTAATCCTTAGGGAGTGTACATGGCTCTGCTGTACCCTTGCAGTCAATCAAGGGGTGCATCTAAATTGGCGGAATCTAGAAGTACATACATACATTAATGCTGAGACATGTTCATGTCAGACCTGAATTTCCGATGAAATTGTTTATGCTGATTGACCTTAGTTACAAAAATGTAACTAGTGTTACTCATTCTTTAAAGGCAGTGTCTGCGCTTACCCACATGCGGATTATACTCAAATTGCCATTCGTAGGCTACACACATCTGGTTTAAAAAAAATGCCATCAGATCGGAAATGAAACATGAAAACTAAAAATATTGAATATGAGGATTTCGCTTTGATTTGTTAAAAAAACTAGTAATTACGATGGGAAATATGTTCTAGTTACTCCCTGTGACTGTTCGTTTGATATTCACGCTTAACTGATTTTGATTTGTGCTCACTCCACCTTTTAGTTTTAAAGTGAATTCCTTTTCCTAGTCATTACATTAGAATTCTTCAGAGTATTCAGATCGAAAAATTTCCCACCGTCCCTCCCTTTTTATATTGTTTAAAAAATATTTTTTATTTATATTTATTTCATTTCATATTTTGCATCAGTAAATTATGCAAATTAAATGCAGACTGGTGGAAATGAAACTGTACAGTCCCTATAAAAAAAAAAAACATGATAAAAATGAATACTATTAAAAAATGTAAATGCAAATTTAAAAAATTTGAAAAATACCCATATGAGATCTAAAAAATAATCTTTTAGTAAAATGCAAAACAGAAGATGATCAAATAAACATTTTGCTTCCCTTGCAAAAAGGTTTTGTCCATCTTTAGTCATGTCAAGTTTAAAGTGGAAAGGACATTCAAATTGAAAGGTACTTAAAGTAGGCAAATCCTTTATACTAAGAATGGTTTAAAATAGAAAAACTAGTATTTGGCATAAAAAAAAACTTGACCTGAGACTACTTTAACACAAAGTAGTCTCAGACTTGACTAATAAATGAAACGCAGTAAATTCAATTTAAAACTAGACTTTAAAACAAATACCTTGTATTAGGCCTTTTTCCTATCGCATTTGTTTGGAATGTTTTGCCTCTGTGAGTACATGAAAAATGTACTCTGTTAAACTTAATTCCTCTTTAATTTTTGTTCTTCTTTTCTCTGCAGCTGCAATTGACTCTTGAGTTTATTTTATACAATTGTATAGAATTAATTGACTGTTCTAATTCATGATAACTATGAAATGTCTTGAAGAGTTCCCCACATGTATATCACTCTTTTCCATTTTAAGAGTATTTATTAACTGAAAAAAAAACCTGTTCACTTACCTATAGGCTACAAATAAATATTTATAAAACTTCTGAGTTGTTTTAATCAATTTATTCACTAATTGCGACAAATTCTATATATATTTCACGTTTCCCCCGATCAGATGGCATTTTATTATAAAACTGGACGTGGGTTAGCGTAGCCCAAAACATCAATTTTACTGTTCGTACACGCATGAGGGTATGCGTAGACACTGCCTCCTTCAAAACAACTTGAGATTGATGTATTCAATCAAACGAAGTAGTAATCTTGCAAAAACATCCATGATCACATGCTAAAATTTGTTGACAACAATGTTCTTATTGTTGGGGAAAATATAGGGAAAGCCCATCTATCCAAACATTGTATCTGCTTATTTATAGACATGAAATTCAGCCACGTTATTTGTATATCATGTATATTTTTGTTGTTGAATTTGCAATGCAGCAATACATGTGTGAATTTACTTTTTCAGGAGTAACTTACATTAAATATGGAAAAACATCGGAAGCAGCATTAGCCATGGAAGAGATGAATGGTAAATCTCTGGATGGAGACCCTAAACCATTAAAGGTGAAAACTATTTAGAGAACCTTATCTAATTAAAACTATCTTTAGATTTAGCCACATTGAAACATCAATCTGTTCTGTTACACCAGTTAGATCTGGGGAAAAAATTGTGATGTTGAATTCTTATTAATCACAAAGTGTTTTTTTAATCAATGCATTCAGGGCTCACCACACCAGGCAAAGTGAGCTAGATTATGACTTTATGATTCCTAACCACTCTAAAAAAGCATCAACGAGAAGTTTATTTCAACCTCAATTTCCAGTAAATTTCTTAAGTGTTCCCTTGACAAGAAGACATATGATTCTGATTTTCTATGCAATAAACCATGGATTAAAAGGTCCTACATAGTATTGCACATGTTTTGGATAATAGTTGGGTGTTGTTGTTTATTACAATGTACCTCTCAACCAAGTAAATTTGAGGTGGCATTTAACTTTCACATGCATGGACCCCTATCCAAGTTTAAAATTTATTTTTTATATATATTTGTAATATTTTTCTGAGAATAAACATGCCTGACTTTCTTCAAACTAGGTATTGATTTTATAATAAAAGAATTTTTTTTAAAGCTTCCTGATATTTTGTTGTAGGAAAATATGGGCAATTCCCTGTTGACATTGAATGTTCTAAAGACTGTACATTACAAGCATTTAAAAGTTTGACATAATCTTTGCAACGAAAGAGAGGGAAACTGCTTTTAGAAAAAAAACAACAATTTGGGTGCTTTATTTCAGATCTAGATCATTTATTTTACAAAAAAATGACATGGACAGTATTTTTCAAAATCTTGAAAACTATATGATCTCTTTTAAAATTAGCAGAAAATCTGGTGTCAAGTTTCAAACCTTTTACATATTGTGTCGGATTTAAGAATAAAATTTTGAATTAAAGTTTAAAGTCTTATTATGGATCTAAATGGTAAGTTGTTCAGATTATTATATGATTTAATGTTTCAGGTGATGATTGCCAGTAGTAAAAGAGAAGGATCCATCAGAGACCCAAAAGAAGACGAGAAGAATCTTAGATTGTTTGTTATTGTACCCAAGTCATATAGCAGGGATGATCTTAGGAAGGAATTTGAGGTAGAAATTGTTAATTAAGTTTGAAATTCAAATCAAAATGTATTGTTGCATTTGGTGATCAATCTGATTCACTTAATGTCTGCTTTATCGCCAGATGAAATTAAGAATTGCAGCACATGTTAAATGGGGAAACAACTATATGCTCCTGAAAGTGTTATAAGTGTAAATACAAGGACTATCGTCACAGAAAAACTGTTGTTACGGACTATAAAGGTTTATTGAAGTGATATATAATATAATTAATTGATGATTATCTTTGGTTATTTCAGGAATTTGGTGATATTGATTCTGTATCGTTGGTAACAGACAAGTATTCAGGTGCCAACAAAGGATTTGGATATGTTAGGTTTCATAGAGCTTATCATGCTGCTCTGGCTTTTGAAGGATGTGATCCATGTAAGTGTTATACAGAGCATGTATATTTAAACAATCTCAAGGTACATCTTCACCGTCCATGCTCAAAAACTGCCTACATACATGTATATACAAACTTTAATGTATATGTTTATGATAAATGAATTAATGCATTTCTTTTTGAAAATAAAACGGCCAGAATTTTAACATGCTTGTTCTCAATGTCACAGTCCACAGAAAGAAATGTCACCCTATTAGGGCACAATATTTTTATTACTCAGAAACAACCAGTACTCCCACACTTAAGGCAATCATGAGGTTGAGTCACAAAATCTATAAAAATTATCTTTTAAAACAAGAAAAATGCTGATAATTTTAATATAACAAACAAAAGAAGAGCAAACTATACATATTGTTGAGTTGTCTACAATGTTAAAGCATCCTTACAGTGTTACAAATTATACCCTCCTCAATTCCATATTGACGTTCAATTATGAGAAATCAACACTGTTGTCAAGTAGAGCACACCAATCACTGATCATTACCTCACTGAAGACTGACACAAAAATATGCTGGAATGTTGAATTAATCAAGTGAGTATTCCCCCAACTCTCCCTGACTGGTTATAAAACAACTAAAATTAGCTTTAAAAATCTCTACAACATTAAAAAAAAAATAAGATTAAAAAATGATATAAACCAATTTATTTTTTTTAGGTTAGTTGATATTTAGTCATATTTATTACATGCAGAACATAGGTCATTGCTTCAAACAGTCTATTTTATATATTAATAAAAATAAATCATGATGAGAATTAATAATGTCCATGTTTGTCAGTGGTCTCGCTAGCCCAAAATAGAAGGGCGCCGCGCCCTGGGTGCCCTCAGCTGCGCCCTGGGTGCCCTTAGCCGCGCCCTGGGTGCCTTCATCCGCGCCCTTCTGCCCTGACGTCTTTTTCCAAAATTATCTTGTGCCGTTTTGGCAAAATTTTGTTTCATCGATTTCTGATCTCCAAGTTAATTACATATATGACACCTGTGTGATTGCCCCCAGGTTAATCATGTCATTACAATCAATTACAATGATAAAGACTTCAAAGGTGTTAATAACTAGGTAATTTAATTAGGACAATGTATCTTTTTGTCATACTTTTGATGAATGTGTCAACGAGTGTGTTTAGCTTGGGTCGGCATTTTCGATCTCCAAGTCACAATGGAAGGGCGTATATAAATGAAGACTTTCATGACTTTAGAATTGAATTTAAGTCATCAAAATAAAACTATGCCTTTACAGAAATGCCTTCCATCTCAACTTGTTAGCGACAAGCACAGTTTTTAATTAACTCAAACGTGGTGGAAATTGATTTTGGAGTTACTTCCCCTGTTTTAGCTTATTACAAATTTGTGCTCTAAAAATATTATCTAGTATCAAAAAAAGGAATAAATTACCAATTGAATATATAATAACATAATAATGTTAGCTTAAAGATATTAACTGTCTTTGAACATATTAAAAAATATATATTGCAATTTCTACTTGATAATTATACTTTTAGTAATCCATGTTCTAAACATTGTTAAATTAGTAATGCTCTCACATTCAGTTCAAATGATGTATTAAAAGCTATGGTTCATTTATAGATAAAATAAAAACATATTCTTTGATAATGGGTAGAGTGAAGTTAAACTGTAAAAACATAATATGTGGACGAAAATGTACTATATCATTCATAACTACACAAACAATGAAATAAAGACTATAGTTGAAAAGCATCTTTATTTTAAAAAAAACAACATATATACAGTTAAAAAAAAAAGAGAGATTCGTTAACTCGTGATGCACACAGAAACGTAGACAAAAAAATGAGCAGTGCCTTTTCTTATCATAAAGAGTGCCCTGCCCTCCACTGGCACCCTGCCCCTTTTGATTTCTAGCTAGAGCACTGTTTGTTTTAGCATTTAAGCCTAAGTATGCTGATCCTAAGCCTCAAAAAGAGAGAGATCAAGACGTAATGTTTGATCCAAGAGAGGTTTATCCTGGTTATCAGAGTGGATACAGGGACTCTGGCAGGGAGTCCAGAGGAGGGAGTCGTTATGACTCTGACAGAGGAGGTCGGTATGAAGATAGGAGTTATCGAAGAGATAATATGCGAGATATGCGTGGTGTGGGAGATTCAATGCAAGGTATTAATGGGTTTTCCTTTAACAAAGATTTTTAAGCATTTCTTTATGACATGTGTAATATACTTGAAATGTAGGTGTGAAGTAAGATTTTAGAATTGGAGATCTCCATTTGAGAAAATTATAATGGAGTTGCAACAAAACACTTTCTGGTGATGCTTAATTGTCCTATGAAGCAAAATGTAGAACCAAGCCAAAATTTGTGATTTCCATCCTGTCACACCATTTGTAACTTATTTGATAGTCCTCAACAGCATGAGACAAAAAGCAACAATTTTAATGAGATTTCTTTCAGCATTACCACACCTTTTTTAGTCTTTGCTGATTTTTGCAGAAATTACGGACTCTGAACTTGAACATTTTCATGTTTGTGACTGTTATACAGACTTTTTTAAACACCTTTACATGTTGAGTTGATTTTTAGAATGTGATTTTACTATAATGAGTTACAGAAGTTACAAAATTTAGGAGCAAGCCATTCATGTCCTTCCAACAAATCTAGTATGGTAGTTTTTCTTATGCATGACAACACCCATTGTTATATAACGTCATAGAAGTGAAATTATTTTACTGGGAACTATCAGTACTTTATTACATACTAGTAATAGTAATTATTTGAAAATTTTGATGACAGGTATGAAGAGAGGACATTCCGAGATGATGGATGACTTTGGAGGAAATATGGGAGGAGGAGGAGGTTTCTCTGTTTGTAAGTCACCTATATAAAGTTTAAAAATGATGCAACTGGTCTTTGGTCAAGCTACAATCAATTAATCATTGTGTATTGTGAATTAATTATTGATGGGGTACTTATTTGATGATTGTTGTGTGCAAAGGTGTGTAAGTCACCTATAAAAAGTTTTACCATTTAGCCACTGACCGTTAGACAAGTAACAATCGATCAACCATTGTGTATTGTAAATTCATTAATCATGGGGTACTTGTTTAATGGATGTTGTGTGCAAAGTTGAACCATGAATTTCAATGTTGAAGAAGTAACCATTTTCAATCAGCTAGTAAGCAGACTTGGATAAGGCCACCCTTAAAAAATTGTTTGTTTGGCATTGCCGACCCACACTATCAGCAGGTGGGTAGGTAGGTAGGGATTTTTTTTTTTTTTTTTTTTTTTTACATTTAAAAGCCTTATACATGTAAATCATGAAGTCTCCAGATCAATGTTGTCTAAAGCATTGCAGCATTGTTGTGTGTACATGCTGGTGGTTTCTTTGAAAGGGGTCAACCATCAATGTCACATTCTACATCATATGGATTATTTCATGCAAGACAGTCAGTTTTATTGGCAAAGTTAATAAGTACCCAGAAAAAAACACAGAACTGAGGCAGGAAACTGACAAATTAACCATATAAAATGTATGACGTGAAAATTGAACTTTTATTGTGGGGCTGCCCATTGAACAGAGGCCTGATGTCACATCTTGAAGTTGTGGTCACAGTTTGGTAAAATTACCATAAGTTAAATGGCTCAACCACTACGGCCCCTTGTACAAATGGACAAAGATTTAAAACTTTGCTTTGGTTTTATAAACATCACTTTCTACACCATATGGGTAATTTCATGGCAGTCAGTTTTAGTGCCGTACTAAACCGTAGTACTTGAAGGAAAATGCCAACCTGTGGGATTAAACTGACTAACCTTATCACATCTGACATGAAAATCAAACCTTAATTTTGCAACTGCCCAACTAGGGCTCAAACCAATACCTGGAGGCTAGTAATCATACATGTAAGGTGTGACGAACTACCATACAAACATGCCTACTTCCCATAATAAGTTTTGAGGATAAAGGATCTGTTCCAAATTAGGATAGCAAAATATTAAAAATTTGGAAGGTTGGCACAAATAGACATGGTGTTTATACTAATATTATCCAAGTGCAAGGTTTTTCAGGGATAGGTTTAAAACGTATGATAAATTCAAAATGGAAATATGCAGCAGGACAGACAATCTGTCAGTATCTTTTATGTTTTAAGAATTATCTTATTCATGTTAAGAAGAAAGGCAAGAAAAGGGGGAAGTACTTCAATTGACACAAGATGCTAGTCTTTAAAATATGTATGTTTTGTTCCAGGCTAGCATCTACTGGTACAAAACTACTATAAACCTGTAAATCATTATGGTCTTTAAGCTTTGGTGCTTACAGCCATAATTATCTTGAATGCATCATTGTGGTTCTGACTGTAGTAAATACTTTGTTCTCTGGTTCAAGGGAAAATTTGTCAATGATAAATTTCAAATATTTAATAAGTTCATCAAATGTAAGAGCCACGCATATTTGTTCTGTGATGTCCCGGTGAAAAACTTCTATCTCATGAAGCGACAAAGTCAAGCAGAAATCATCTGTTTTATGCTTTACAAAAGATAAAATTGAGTCCTCTACAAGGTCCCTCAGAACGTTTCTTTCAAAGAATAGCTGAAATTTGATTTTTGACATTACTTTTGGCAGACTTTTTCTATTCCATGTCATTTAAATGTTTGCTCCCAATACAGTGTAAGGCAAACGCTTTTAAGATCATGATTTGAAATAAGTAAAGCCAGGAACAAACTCGACGGATACGATCAATTTCCGGCACAATTTCGATTTTTTTAAATAAAAAAAATAAATTTCTGAAACGCAAATAAAATTATTTGGGCGGCAAGTTTTTCAGTGGGTCGGGCGGCAATGCCAAACAAATGAAATTTTATTTTAGGCCTAAGACCACAAAATCAAATATCCACCAAAATGAATTTTTCCTCACCCCTAAACAATATTGTACACACACAAAAATAATCCACAGTATTAACAGCTATTTAAACATTTTGATATCAGTTAATCATGACCTATTTAATAAGCTTCTAAGTATTTAACTTCGAATTGGTTCAAGATTGCTCATATTTTAGGACAGAGAAATCAGAGTGTAGCCAACATAGAAAAACTTATAATGTTGACACAGACTAACCTTCAGAAATCATTGTTACAGATGGGAAATGCACATCCTGGTATAATCAGACTTGTTATCAATAAGGCTTTCAACCATCCAACATGACTTCCTTTACTATGATAAAAGTTATGAAGTCACCAGTAAAGACAGACATAGAGTACCACACTTTTTACTGTTTATTGTTTAAAGAGTTACTGGTACTCACTGTAGTTGTATCTAATTTCAGCAAGCGGTCCTTTAGACATCTTAGAGAGATACCCTAGTACAGGATCAACCCGACTTCATATTACAGCTCCAATTGGATTATCCCAAGGATACCTAACACGTCTATTCAGTATCATCCCAGGACTGGAGTATTGTGACTTGAATGAAGCTACAGGTAATTTTTACACCACTGGATTCAGAGTGAACTTAAGTCATCTCTTTATTTATTTATTATTAAATACAAAACTATAATGCATTATTGTAAATAACTGTTAGTCCAGTTGGTTTGCATGTATATTATTGACACAAGTAAATGTTTTTTGACCTGTACAAAAACCATTGACCTACTTTTTCCAGGACAAGCTTTTGCAAGATACACCAGCCCTCAGTGTGCTTCTTATGCCAGAGATAAGTTGCATGGGTTTGAGTACCCCATTGGTAGTCCATTAGTAGTAAGATGTGCAGATGAGCAGCAAAGACCTCCTGATCTACGTTCTTTAGGACAGTCAAGCATGGGATTTGACAGGTATTTTGATTGCTATTTAAAGCCTTTCAATATTAACAAATTTGTTATAGCATACTATTAATACATAACTTTATAATAATGTTTATACTGGTTGTAATGTAAGATAATAAGGTGTCAGAAAAGAAAATCATTAGAGAATTTTATTTTTGGAGATCATTTTGTTCTTGTCCCCTGTGCAATACGTTGCCAGGGGACACAGAAATCCCAGGCGTCCATCTGTGCGCTGGTCTGGTCTTGATAGCACTCACATGTGAACAATTCTTGCCAATTTTTTTGAAACTTGTATGATAGGATTAACTGTTTAATTCAGCAATATATTGGACAATTTTAAAAATCTGTGCCGATCAAGAGTGATGCCTATGAGTATAAGATATGAGTATTTCCTGTTTATTGTTCTCATCAGACATACTGAAATGTTTGCCAAATTTACCTTAAACAATGCTCTCTCTTCAGTAATTGGAAAAAATAAAATTGCCTTGATTGTGACAAATGTTGGGAAGACAATCTTTTTACTTTGAACTTTTCTGGTGTTCTCATCAGTAAAAACATTGAATTTTTTTCTTATTAGAACCACTTCAGTATAAGTGATAGATCAATGATATTTGGTGTACAGAAGATATTTTTAATGTCTTTAAAATTCTATTTGTAGTTATGCTGGTTATGGAGGTGGAAAGGCACAGGGGAATGACATGTTCAGAAGGGTTTGTATAATACTGTTCTGATTTATCAAGTCATATTGGCAATAAATCTAAAGAATGTTTGAGAAAATAATATTTTTGAAAGCCATAACAGCATGCTTTTCACTGTTACTGTTAATGTAAATACTATTTTTGAAAGCCATAACAGCATGCTTTTCACTGTTACTGTTAATGTAAATAATATTTTTGAAAGCCATAACAGCATGCTTTTCACTGTTACTGTTAATGTAAATACTATTTTTGAAAGCCATAACAGCATGCTTTTCACTGTTACTGTTAATGTAAATAATATTTTTGAAAGCCATAACAGCATGCTTTTCACTGTTACTGTTACTGTATTGATAACTTCATGTGTGTTTGTAATTAAATGTACTTTGTAAAAGTTTAATTTTTAATTAACATTCTAGGTAATTGAAATGATATTTGCATAATCAAGTTAACCAAGTCTAAAAAAAAGGCATATTTTAACCTTGTTATGAAGTAAAGTTCTATGGATTTTGTAGAACGTGTAAACACTGCATTTGACTCACATACATATAAACTTCAGAATTTTTTTGGTTTCTAAAAAAGTTTACTAAAAAAAGTTATTTTCTTTGAATTTAAGCCTGATTCCAAAAAAATACTTTTTTACAAGTGACATGAAATCAATTTTCTTGACACTATAGTTATAGTAGATGTACATCTTTACCAATATCACAAATCTTGCAACACACAGCATTCCATACAACCAGGCCCTGTGAATAAGACAATCTGTAGTCTCACTAAGGACTAGGAAACATTCCATACAACCAGGCCCTGTGAATAAGACAATCTGTAGTCTCACTAAGGACTGGGAAACATTCCATACAACCAGGTCCTGTGAATAAGACAATCTGTAGTCTCACTAAGGACTAGGAAACATTCCATACAACCAGGCCCTGTGAATAAGACAATCTGTAGTCTCACTAAGGACTAGGAAACATTCCATACAACCAGGCCCTGTGAATAAGACAATCTGTAGTCTCACTAAGGACTAGGAAACATTCCATACAACCAGGCCCTGTGAATAAGACAATCTGTAGTCTCACTAAGGACTAGGAAACATTCCATACAACCAGGTCCTGTGAATAAGACAATCTGTAGTCTCACTAAGGACTAGGAAACATTCCATACAACCAGGCCCTGTGAATAAGACAATCTGTAGTCTCACTAAGGACTAGGAAACATTCCATACAACCAGGCCCTGTGAATAAGACAATCTGTAGTCTCACTAAGGACTAGGAAACATTCCATACAACCAGGCCCTGTGAATAAGACAATCTGTAGTCTCACTAAGGACTAGGAAACATTCCATACAACCAGGTCCTGTGAATAAGACAATCTGTAGTCTCACTAAGGACTAGGAAACATTCCATACAACCAGGCCCTGTGAATAAGACAATCTGTAGTCTCACTAAGGACTAGGAAACATTCCATACAACCAGGCCCTGTGAATAAGACAATCTGTAGTCTCACTAAGGACTAGGAAACATTCCATACAACCAGGCCCTGTGAATAAGACAATCTGTAGTCTCACTAAGGACTAGGAAACATTCCATACAACCAGGCCCTGTGAATAAGACAATCTGTAGTCTCACTAAGGACTAGGAAACATTCCATACAACCAGGTCCTGTGAAGACAATCTGTAGTCTCACTAAGGACTAGGAAACATTCCATACAACCAGGCCCTGTGAATAAGACAATCTGTAGTCTCACTAAGGACTAGGAAACATTCCATACAACCAGGCCCTGTGAATAAGACAATCTGTAGTCTCACTAAGGACTAGGAAACATTCCATACAACCAGGTCCTGTGAATAAGACAATCTGTAGTCTCACTAAGGACTAGGAAACATTCCATACAACCAGGCCCTGTGAATAAGACAAATCTGTAGTCCCACTAAGGACTAGGAAACATTCCATACAACCAGGCCCTGTGAATAAGACAAACTGTAGTCTCACTAAGGACTAGGAAACATTCCATACAACCAGGCCCTGTGAATAAGACAAATCTGTAGTCTCACTAAAGACTAGGAAACATTCCATACAACCAGGCCCTGTGAATAAGACAATCTGTAGTCTCACTAAGGACTAGGAAACATTCCATACAACCAGGCCCTGTGAATAAGACAATCTGTAGTCTCACTAAGGACTAGGAAACATTCCATACAACCAGGCCCTGTGAATAAGACAAATCTGTAGTCTCACTAAGGACTAGGAAACATTCCATACAACCAGGCCCTGTGAATAAGACAATCTGTAGTCTCACTAAGGACTAGGAAACATTCCATACAACCAGGCCCTACGAATAAGACAATCTGTAGTCTCACTAAGGACTAGGAAACATTCCATACAACCAGGCCATGTGAATAAGACAATCTGTAGTCTCACTAAGGACTAGGAAACATTCCATACAACCAGGCCATGTGAATAAGACAATCTGTAGTCTCACTAAGGACTAGGAAACATTCCATACAACCAGGCCCTGTGAATAAGACAATCTGTAGTCTCACTAAGGACTAAGAAACATTCCATACAACCAGGCCCTGTGAATAAGACAATCTGTAGTCTCACTAAGGACTAGGAAACATTCCATACAACCAGGTCCTGTGAATAAGACAATCTGTAGTCTCACTAAGGACTAGGAAACATTCCATACAACCAGGCCCTGTGAATAAGACAATCTGTAGTCTCACTAAGGACTAGGAAACATTCCATACAACCAGGCCCTGTGAATAAGACAATCTGTAGTCTCACTAAGGACTAGGAAACATTCCATACAACCAGGTCCTGTGAAGACAATCTGTAGTCTCACTAAGGACTAGGAAACATTCCATACAACCAGGCCCTGTGAATAAGACAATCTGTAGTCTCACTAAGGACTAGGAAACATTCCATACAACCAGGCCCTGTGAATAAGACAATCTGTAGTCTCACTAAGGACTAGGAAACATTCCATACAACCAGGTCCTGTGAATAAGACAATCTGTAGTCTCACTAAGGACTAGGAAACATTCCATACAACCAGGCCCTGTGAATAAGACAAATCTGTAGTCCCACTAAGGACTAGGAAACATTCCATACAACCAGGCCCTGTGAATAAGACAAACTGTAGTCTCACTAAGGACTAGGAAACATTCCATACAACCATGCCCTGTGAATAAGACAAATCTGTAGTCTCACTAAGGACTAGGAAACATTCCATACAACCAGGCCCTGTGA
Organism: Mytilus galloprovincialis; assembly: GCF_965363235.1. Lineage (NCBI taxonomy): Eukaryota > Metazoa > Mollusca > Bivalvia > Mytilida > Mytilidae > Mytilus > Mytilus galloprovincialis. Next base: position 99,936,085 of record NC_134839.1, read on the forward strand.
ATAAGACAATCTGTAGTCTCACTAAGGACTAGGAAACATTCCATACAACCAGGCCCTGTGAATAAGACAATCTGTAGTCTCACTAAGGACTAGGAAACATTCCATACAACCAGGCCCTGTGAATAAGACAAATCTGTAGTCTCACTAAGGACTAGGAAACATTCCATACAACCAGGCCCTGTGAATAAGACAATCTGTAGTCTCACTAAGGACTAGGAAACATTCCATACAACCAGGCCCTACGAATAAGACAATCTGTAGTCTCACTAAGGACTAGGAAACATTCCATACAACCAGGCCATGTGAATAAGACAATCTGTAGTCTCACTAAGGACTAGGAAACATTCCATACAACCAGGCCATGTGAATAAGACAATCTGTAGTCTCACTAAGGACTAGGAAACATTCCATACAACCAGGCCCTGTGAATAAGACAATCTGTAGTCTCACTAAGGACTAAGAAACATTCCATACAACCAGGCCCTGTGAATAAGACAATCTGTAGTCTCACTAAGGACTAGGAAACATTCCATACAACCAGGCCCTGTGAATAAGACAAATCTGTAGTCTCACTAAGGACTAGGAAACATTCCATACAACCAGGCCCTGTGAATAAGACAATCTGTAGTCTCACTAAGGACTAGGAAACATTCCATACAACCAGGCCCTATGAATAAGACAATCTGTAGTCTCGCTAAGGACTAGGAAACATTCCATACAACCAGGTCCTGTGAATAAGACAATCTGTAGTCTCACTAAGGACTAGGAAACATTCCATACAACCAGGCCCTGTGAATAAGACAATCTGTAATCTCACTAAGGACTAGGAAACATTCCATACAACCAGGCCCTGTGAATAAGACAATCTGTAGTCTCACTAAGGACTAGGAAACATTCCATACAACCAGGCCCTGTGAATAAGACAATCTGTAGTCTCACTAAAGACTAGGAAACATTCCATACAACCAGGCCCTGTGAATAAGACAATCTGTAGTCTCACTAAGGACTAGGAAACATTCCATACAACCAGGCCCTGTGAATAAGACAATCTGTAGTCTCACTAAAGACTAGGATACATTCCATACAACCAGGCCCTGTGAATAAGACAATCTGTAGTCTCACTAAAGACTAGGAAACATTCCATACAACCAGGCCCTGTGAATAAGACAATCTGTAGTCTCACTAAGGACTAGGAAACATTCCATACAACCAGGCCCTGTGAATAAGACAATCTGTAGTCTCACTAAGGACTAGGAAACATTCCATACAACCAGGCCCTATGAATAAGACAATCTGTAGTCTCACTAAGGACTAGGAAACATTCCATACAACCAGGCCCTGTGAATAAGACAATCTGTAGTCTCACTAAGGACTAGGAAACATTCCATACAACCAGGCCCTATGAATAAGACAAATCTGTAGTCTCACTAAGGACTAGGAAACATTCCATACAACCAGGCCCTATGAATAAGACAAATCTGTAGTCTCACTAAGGACTAGGAAACATTCCATACAACCAGGCCCTGTGAATAAGACAATCTGTAGTCTCACTAAGGACTAGGAAACATTCCATACAACCAGGCCCTGTGAATAAGACAATCTGTAGTCTCACTAAGGACTAGGAAACATTCCATACAACCAGGCCCTATGAATAAGACAATCTGTAGTCTCACTAAGGACTAGGAAACATTCCATACAACCAGGCCCTGTGAATAAGACAATCTGTAGTCTCACTAAGGACTAGGAAACATTCCATACAACCAGGCCCTGTGAATAAGACAATCTGTAGTCTCACTAAGGACTAGGATAAAGCATACAAATATTCTTAAAGAAAGTTATCTGGAAACTATCCTAATCAAAGCCATTGACACAGAAACACAGATGGATTGGCAGAACATACCAAAGAAAAACTACAGATAAAATATCATTTATCATACATCACAACCCACACAAAACTCCTTATGAAGAAAAATGTTAATATGCCCAGAAGCATACAAAATCAGCCATTTAAAATGATACACAAGAAATCTCCAAATTAATCCAATTTTTTGGTACATCAAAAATAAAAATCGTATTTTCTTAAAAGTCAACTAACCCATTTTCCAGATGTTTTTCATGATAATTGATTTGATTATAATGGCTGATGTGAAATGTTTCTTTATTTGATTTTGAATTTTAGGCAGCTTTGATCTTAGAAAATGCAGGAATTAATCCAGATCGAGTTTTGGGTGGACAGCAAGCTTCTCAAGATACAGAGAGAGTTGGGTACTGTCCCATACCCCTACCCCCTCCTAAAAAGATGTTACCTGATGACACACCTGTTGCAAAGAGATTGTTTATTGTGTGTCAGCCATCAGGAACACCTGAAAAGATTTTAAGGGATGCATTCTGTAGAATGGGAAATCTGATAGATGTATATTTGTTACCAGGTAAAGTTCAACAAAATGTTTAGATTTTCTGATGCTCCAGTTACAACGCGTAATAAACTTATACCAGTTATTTTATGCCACATAACTTTTTGTAAAAAGATGAAAATGTTTTACTTTAATACAGGTGTTCTCATCAGTATAAACATTTGGTAATAGAATTATTGTCTGGTGAAAACACAAAACAGCTTTGTAATTTAAGAAAGTATATACATTTCTCTTTTAAATTAAGAAACAGTATATTGTAATAAAAGATATTTTGTATTGATGAAACTTCTGACGTCACCTTTTAATAATTATGCATATTGTTTATATTGTTTGTAATATGCCATATATATACACTGTACATGTATTTGATAATACTGATGAGCCGTAAGGCTCAAAGTTAATAATTTGAATTTGAATACAGGACTTCTATACTGTTATTCATGAATTGATCTTATTTAGGTTTTAATCTATTGTATGAGAAGTCTTGACAATTCTTGTTCCTCTTTATTCTAAATATGGACACAAAAAATTACCTTGTTTAAATCATGACTATTCAGAATTATAAATAGTTGGTTAGAAATTCTTCTGATGTAAAAATGCTTTTTGCATATGAAAGAGAATAAACTGAAATATTTGGTGTTCAGGACAGTATGACAAATATTAAAGAAGAGAGTTCAACTTATGTTTGAAGCTGTAAAATGGCTTAAGAATGACTTCACTAAACAGAAATTTTATATTAAGTTTACTAGCATTAAATTTATTATTTTAGCAAGAAATTATGGTTATGCTAAGTATGCAACCATAGAGTCTGCTATGAAAGCCATAGAATTATTACATGGACAAAACATTGGTGGAAATCGATTGAAAGTCATTGAAGCAGAACCAACACGAAAAGATTTTGATGATGAACCATATAAAAAACAAAGAACCTGAAGGTAAGAAGCCTATGTACATTTTGTCAGGTTTTTGCACTTCCTTCATATTCCCACTAGATTCTGGTTTAAAGCAATTGTAAGATTTTTAAACAATTTCACATTCCTGACATGACTAATCCACTGAAAAGGGGCATGCTTATAAGTTGTCAGTTATTCAAATACTTTTGTATTGTCATTTGTTTCTTTGATTGATTACCTAAAAGTAGTTAGTAATGGTTAAAAAAATAAACTGAAGTTACTTGAAGTTATAAAGTTTGAATAAAAGAATTCTAGGCTGATCTCATAAACTTGATGCTTTTATGGTTTTTTGAAAAACCATCTGTATCAGTCAAATTACAATTATGTGTTGCCATACAAATTGATTTAGTAGCCTAGAAAATAGATATCTAGCTTTGAGAATTGAAAGGTCAGTTTATCCTTTTCCAATATTATTTTTTTTGCAATTTTCATTATATTGTTAAGAAATAATTTGACTGAATTATGTTAAAAGTATATCCATCTTCATTTCTGTACATTTTTTGTTTGCATAATAATGTCAGCTATCATTTAAAACTTTATTTTATAATGAAGAGCCTTATCATGAGCATATATGTGTATATCAATACTCATGAGTTGTGACAGTATTGATATCTTTAAATACATATTTTCTAATTTAACGCAGGTCATATTAGTTTACAGACCATTAGGGTATCATCAACTATTTATAATATGATGTTCCAAAAATATTCTATATTCTATGTAACTTATTGACTAAACTAGCATTTACTTCATATAGCAGAGCTGTTCTGTAGTCTAATATGTGACGTGACAAGGGAACAGACTAAAGTTTTCAGGCATCCTAGGCATATTTGACCAATGTCCTGAATTTGGAAGTAGCAGGACTTGGTGACAGCATTGACTTGCTTTTCTATGCTCAATGTCCTATCAAAATAAACACCAAGTTTTTTTCCACACAGATGCATTGTTAACTATAGATCCGTCAAAAGACGGATGACAATTCAAAAATTCATTCACACAAGTTTTTGGGGTAAATAATATCAGTTCCGTTTTGTCTTGGTTCATTATGATATGACCTTTTCACATTATATGCCAAATGAGGGTTTTAATTCTGATTTCATTGTTCATTGAACATTGAAATACAGTATGTATGAGCTGGTATTTTTGTCATGCTGACACAGATTCCTGTTTATATTTGATTTTAGGCTATTTATGTAGTCACATATCCTTAAAAATATATTGCAGCTTTTTCAAATTATGACAGGCTTAGCTCTTTAATCTTTATTTTGTATGCTTACAATATTATATTTCATATTTTAATGCTTTTTATCCACAGACATTTTTACGTGACAGCTGGAGGAAGACTAAGACTTTTAACCTAATGACTCACAGCATTGGACTTAATAATGATGAACCGACAATAGTTTATGAATGAGTATCAAGACAATAGTGACTTCACCACTTGACAGATATTGTATACAGACAGACACAATACTGAAGAGGAATGTCTACAACAAAATACTTTACAATACATGACCAATGTGACATCCAGAAGGCTACTGACTTCTTATACCATGAAGACACATATAATCAAAATAAAATTACAGATAACTACTATCAAAAGAAATTTGACAAAATATTTTGACTTGACAAATTAAAATCCCAGGTTGAAAATTGAAATTAACATATTATTAAGTTCATACTAAGGTGCAAAAATTGGACCTAATGTACATTTTAAAGTTTTAACCTCATAGACAGCATCATATGATATAATTAAATTAAATTTTATTACGTTTTCTATATCTTGCCATATCTTTATGTCTGGACCCCATCTAAATTTATGTATCTATGTTATATAAGCAATTTTAACTATGGTTCACACGATGTTTTTATAGACTGTATATTTTTTTTTTATTAAAGGAGCTAATTCACACCTTTTTACAGTCTACAGTTAACATGTAACTGAAAAGATCATCTCTCTTTAATGGGTACTCTTTCCTGAATATTGTTTTTTTATAAACCATCTAAGAATGTTTTTTCTGGGACTATAACTTAAAAATTAAACTACCATCAAAACATTTTTTTTTGCCTTTCAGATCGAATTTGCATAAAAAACAAAAACATTTAAGCAGTGTATATTTTTATGAACATATAACAGTCTTAAACTCTGACAGCACTATTTTTTATGTTATAATTAAGGTATTTTGTATTTAAACAAGTAGTTGTTTACTTACCGATTATCCCATTTAAACATTACATACCTCTGTAAGGCAGGCACCTTAAAACAATTCTATATTTAGACACATTCAAAGTTTTGAAATCTTTTAAATGGTCAACAAGAAACTGAAAATCATTCTTGACTTGAGTTCACTTTAAAACCAAATGCCTTCCTTGGATAGATGTTATAAGGAAATATAACTAAAAACCCTGAACACTTTTCATTTTGAACAAATGTTGAAAGTTAAAATATATTTTGATTTTTCAGTTCACCACATTTGTTTTTAAACATTATTTTGAATTACTTGAAAACCTAGGACTTGGTTACCTAATTGGTTCATATTATCATTCATGTATAAAATCATTACTGTCATCATACTAAATGTTTTTTGTTTTAGTGTTTTTGTTGTCATAGAAACAATAAAATATTCAGAATTTTAAAACCTTTATCATTAACGTTGTGGATTTTGGGGTAATTCTTATTGCTACTGCAACTTATGTCGATCTTGCCCAATATTAAGGACATGTGATACTAACCAAACAAAGAGTTTGAGCAAATTTAGGGGATAATTCCAGTAAAGTCCTTCAGAAACTTTTGTAAAATGTATACCAATGACAGCAAATTTGACAAAGTCAACCACAAATCCCTGATTATCAAATAATACATACAAACCAATAAGAAACAACATGAATAACAGATGGGGACAGTTCCTGACTTGGTAAAGGCACAAAATTTGTAGACGTTAACCCAGTTTTATTTGTGAATAAACCTTTGCCTATCTAGACCATTTGCTGTAAATGTTAAAAAGAAAATATAGCACAGTCCAGCTACCAGCAGGTAAACACTGACTTGAACAAGGAAATGAATTTTGCATTGCATGAAAATACAAAATTTGTGAAGATGAGACTAAAGTAAAATGAGACATTAACACTAAAATCTACATCATCATTTGTTTATAATGGTAGGAGGATACACAGAAACAGTATTTGTAAAGTGGGCAAATATCACTTTCTTTGGTGAATGACTTATTTCATGGATCAGTGACCAAATTTATGCTTTCGGGTAAAGTTCATATCTCAGATACTATAAGCAAAGGTCAGCTAGATTTGGTGTATGAAATGATTGTAAGGTTTCATCTGAACTTGACCTAATTTTTATACGACCTCAAAAATTGAAAAAATTTTGGTCGTATATTGGTATCACGTTGGCGTCGTCGTCCGAATACTTTTAGTTTTCGCACTCTAACTTTAGTAAAAGTGAATAGAAATCTATGAAATTTTAACACAAGGTTTATGACCACAAAAGGAAGGTTGGGATTGATTTTGGGAGTTTTGGTCCCAACATTTTAGGAATCCCAAATAAGCATTTTCTTGGTTTTCGCACTATAACTTTAGTTTAAGTTAATAAAAATCTATGAAATTTTGACACAAGGTTTATGACCACAAAAGGAAGGTTGGGATTGATTTTGAGAGTTTTGGTTCTAACAGTTTAGGAATAAGGGGCCAAAAAAAGGGCCCAAATAAGCATTTTTCTTGGTTTTCTGACAATAACTTTAGTATGAGTTAATAAAAATCAATGAAATTTAAACACAAGGTTTATGACCACAAAAGGAAGGTTGGGATTGATTTTGGGAGTTGAGTACCCAACAGTTTAGGAATTACGGGCCAAAAAGGGGCCCAAATAAGCATTATTCTTGGTTTTCGCACCATAACTTTAGTATAAGTGAATAGAAATCTTATGACATTTAAACACAAGGTTAATGACCATAAAAGGAAGGTTGGGTTTGATTTTGGGAGTTTTGGTCCCAACAGTTTAGGAATAAGGGTCCCAAATGGTCCAAAATTTAACTTTGTTTGATTTCATCAAAAATTGAATAATTGGGGTTCTTTGATATTCCGAATCTAACTGTGTATGTAGATTCTTAATTTTTGGTCCTGTTTTCAAATTGGTCTACATTAAAGTCCAAAGGGTCAAAAATAAAACTAAGTTTGATTTTAACAAAAATTGAATCCTTGGGGTTTGATATGCTGAATCTAACAATGTACTTAGATTTTTTATTATTGGCCCAGTTTTCAAGTTGGTCCAAATCGGGGTCCAAATTAATCTTTGTTTGATTTCATCAAAAATTGAATAATTGGGGTTCTTTGATATGCAAAATCTAACTGTGTATGTAGATTCTTAATTTTTAGTCCCGTTTTCAAATTGGTCTACATTAAAGTCCAAAGGGTCCAAAATAAAACTAAGTTTGATTTTAACAAAAATTGAATTCTTGGGCTTTTTTGATATGCTGAATCTAAACATGTACTTAGATTTTTGATTATGGGCCCAATTTTCAAGTTGGTTCAAATCAGGATCCAAAATTATTATATTAAGTATTGTGCAATAGCAAGAAATTTTCAATTGCACAGTATTCAGCAATAGCAAGAAATCTTCAATTGCACAGTATTGTGCAGTAGCAAGAAATTTTCAATTGCACAGTATTGCGCAATAGCAAGAAATCTTCAATTGCACAGTATTGTGCAATAGCACATTTTTTCAATTGCACAGTATTGCGCAATAGCAAGAAATATCTAATTGCACAATATTGTGCAATCTTAGCAAGAAATTTTCAATTGGAGTTATCTTTCTTTGTCCAGAATAGTAGTTGAATCAACTTAAATCATTGTATATTCACTTTTACTACCAACTGATAAATTAAAACAATCTTTACCTTTCAGTGATAACAAGCACTTTATTTACATTTTAAGATGTATTTAAATGAGTAGTTATTGTTGCAAACTCCATTAGAAATTTGAATTGAGATCAGTTTTGGGAAAAGGGAAAGGGGGATGTGAAAAAAATGTGTGTGGGGGGGGGGGGGGTTAAATTTTTCTCATTTCAGATTTCATAAATAAAAAGAAAATTTCTTCAAACTTTTTTTTGAGAGGATTAATATTCAACAGCATAGTGAATTGCTCAAAGGCAAAAAAAATATTTTAAGTTCATTAGACCACATTCATTCTGTGTCAGAAACCTATGCTGTGTCAACTATTTAATCACAATCCAAATTTAGAGCTGAATCCAGCTTGAATGTGGTGTCCATACTTGCCCCAACCGTTCAGGGTTCAACCTATGCGGTCGTATAAAGCTGCACCATGTGGAGCATCTGGTTATGTTTCATAGGTCACTGTTATGTTTTTGTGGTTGGTCAGTTTCTCAGATGCTAAAGATAAAAGATTAGTTGTATTTTGTGTACATAGTCCGACAGGTTTCATCTGACCTTGACCTTCTTAGCTCACCTGGCCAAAAAGGCCAAGTGAGCTTTACTCATCACTTTTACTGGAAAATATGAAAGCTGGATGTCTGTGACATCACATACCAAACAATGATGTAATTTGTTTCAGTTGGGACCCGACTATTTAATATTCAGATTTATTTGAAAGAGATGCAAAAAGGATTAGAAGCTTGCATACATTAAACATGGATTTCATGTAAATTAAGTCATAATCACTACTGTCATAAATGAGGAATCCCAGTAGGGGTGTGATAAAGGGTCCACATAAAGTTGAGCGCAAAACACCAGACTTTATCAAATATTCATAACTTCTGTATTTACTACTTTTAAATATATGATTAATTGTGATATTGGCCATTCATTACCAAATTGAAATTTAAGCTACCAATTGTCATGTTTGTGCCTAATCAAACATAACATATAAATATTTTATGTACCTTGGCAGCAGTTTTACAGTACAATGTACAATTATATAATGCACTGAAAAAAGAACCATTTTAAATTAGACAAGCAAGAATTCAAAGAAAATGTGCAGGTGAGTATAAGTTGGAGCAGAAATTTAGTATTTTGATTCCCTTAAACATTATTGTTTTGTCAACAATGTTTGGTGTATGGAATGATCGTGAGATGTGAATGTCAGTTGGGGCAAGTTTTATCTGACCTTTATGGAATATACCTCATTGTTCATTGGTTAACCTAAAATTTTCATTGTTCTTTGGTCAACCTGAAGTTTTCATAAGTAGGCCAGTTTCTATCATCAATAGGTTAACATTATTTACATAGATCATTGATAAGTTTATGGGATAGTTGTAGTATAACTTTTATCTTAAATATTTTTAATATTAATCCAATCATCATCAGTAAAGCAGGCATGACATTCCAGCTTTTGCACCCTTGTATTCCTTAATCAACACAATGATTGCATTGACCTACATGATGACTGACCCTACAATGATTACTATAAATGTATCACGACTACAATCACCTAAAAGTCCATTTTGTCATTCTAAGGCCATTTAGAGATTATGATATGGTAAAGGTTTCGTTCAGAGCTTAGAAATGTGTTCCTGCAAATAAACCATATTTTTACATTCCTTGGTTGTATGTTGACAATTCAATGCAGATGCTTTTTTGTTGTAAATTCTGGACATTCAATCACTGTCTCATTGACATAACCCCTCAACACTTTTTTTATACGCCTGTCTAAGACAGTCCGTCCATCAGTCTGTCCAACATTGTCCACACTTCAGACATTTACTAAAAAACGCCTCTACCAACTTTTATGAAACTTTGTTGAATTGTTTATATCTATTGACGTAAGCTCCCTTTCAATTTTTATAAATTTCAGATTTTTCGTTTCCATGTTATGAAGTTTTATCCTTAAAAAAAGGGGGATTTTCCAGTTTGCAGACAATAACTAAAAAATGCTTCCATCAACTTTAATGAAACTTTGGTGAATTGTTCATATCTATTGATGTGCATACCTCGATAAAGGCCTGCAACTTAGAAAATCAGAAAATTAGTTAACTTAAATACTCTAAAAGATATCAAAATTATCTCCCCTTGACCACTGATCCTTTTCTCATGCATTTGAATTATTATTTTATGTTTCTTTAATCACTCTAATGTTTACGTCATGTTGTAATTAATGTTATGCTCTTAATGGGCCCTTTAATTTGGAAAATAAAATATTGTATTGTATTGTATTGACGTATGCTCCCTTTTGATTTTTATAAATTTCAGATTTTACGTTTCCCTGTTATGAATTTTTATTCTTAAAAAAAGGGGGGCTTTTCCAGTTTTTTTACCTGTCAAAAGTAAAGGTATACAATCATGATTAGAAATACATCTTGAACCCACGTGTGCTAGTTTTAAGGGTAATTGGAAGAAAAACATGGAGAACAAATAGACCACTTTCGAGTTCATCTGTCACCTGAAAAACTCGTCAATTATGCGCGCCTTTATGACGTCATTTACCAGATAGAGGGGCTCGCCTGTATCCCTGCATTATTAACGTTCATCAAGCATCTTAGTGATCATCGTTGAGATAAACTAGAAATAATAGTTGTTCTGTAGGTACTTAATGACAATTCCCTAATGACAGCAGTGCTGCTTGTCAATTTTGAGAATTCAATTTGCCGAATAATTCGTACAATATAGAATTATAGTTTTCCAACCACTCCCTCAACAGTAGAATGGAAGTGATGATGCCCCTAAACGCACAAATGACGTTCACTAAAACCAGAGTTTTTGACAGAAATGCATCAAACTCGAAAGTTGTCTATTAATTTGTTATGATGGACTAGCTGCAAAATAATGATAAGTTAATAAAAAAAAAAGTGTTGTAAGTCTTAGGTTATAATTTTCTTTTCTTAGATTTGAATATTTCTTTGTTCTTTAACAAAACACATTTATGATATTTCAGTATCCAACAGAGAATGATTGAAGCTCTGTATGTTGTATGTTAGATGTGATCAGCAGGTCTTCATCTTCACGGGAAACTCAGTGTTGGGTAAAAAGGTCTTTTTTTAATACAAAATAATATTCAAATCTGATAAATGTCATAGCATAATTCAACTGTTTAAACTCAAGTTAGTGTTAAATTTGACAGATTAGGTCAGTTACTCATTTACTGTCAATAATGGGTACCGTACATTTTATATTGTTGGTATGGTTGTTTATGGAATCACAATAAGGTATTCATGATAATATAAAATATGCAGATTGACAATCGCAATGAGAACTTTCCACACGAGAACAAATTACATTCATGTACTGGTAAGTGAGTTCTGTCGGACAGCATTCAACTGAAGCAAGTAGCTATAGGGGCATTAAAACATGTTTAAACCCTGATATATGGTGCTTTAATATAAAATACCATGTATGACTTTTTATTTGCAGTAAAGATTAACATAGTAAAATCTCATATGAATTACTGCTGTACCCTTATACAGTTAAAATTAACAATTTAGCCAACACCATTAAACATTAAAGACAAAGAATTCTTGTTTTGGAAACGATTGTCAACACTTTTCTATTGCCTTTTTTTCAGAGTCTGATTGCGTCAGAACTGTATTTGAATGTTAAAAAAATTCACATTTGGAGCCCAAACTTTGGACATGAAGCAAGAAATTTTAAAGGTTTGTATATCATGTTTCTCAATTGTATAGTTAGTTAAGTTTTTAAAAAGAATTCAGGAACTACTTCTTTAGCATTAAATACAGATAACGTGACATTTTTTCAGAACTGATTGTTTTTGTATATGTCCATACATCTTTTCTGGCAGTATGAGCACAATAATAACCTACAAACAAACTTTAGTTTGCCTCAACCAAATGTTATGAAACTTATGCTATTTACCACATAATACAGATCAAGTTTAAATTTTGGTGGCTTAACTTTAAACGTTCTAGAGTTATGCCCCTTTACAAATAGAAAAATTGCTGAATTTTTGTCTCCATTCTCCAACTTTAGTTTGCCTCAACCAAATACTATGAAACTTATACACAATTATTATTTTCACAAAATACAGATCAAGTTCGAATTTTTGGGGTGTCACTCTTATTGTTCTAAAGTTATGCCCCTTTACAAATGTAAAAATTGCAGAATTTTTCGGTGCCATTCTCTAACTTAAGTTTGCCTCAATCATATTTTATGAATCTTATCCACAATACTTATTACCACAAAACTTGGATCTAGTACAAATTTGAGTGGCTTCACTTTAACCGTTTTTATACGACCGCAAAAATTAAATTTGGTTGTATATTGGTATTGCGTCATCGTCAGCGTCGTCAGCATTGTTCGAAGACAGATGGTTTCCAGTTTAACTTTAGTATAGGGCAATAGAAATCAATAAAATTTTAACACAAGATTTATAAGCAGTAAAGAAAGGTTGGGATTGATTTTGGGGGTTAACAGTTAAGGAATTATGGGCCAAAAAGAGGCCCAGAAAGGCATTTTTCTAGTTTTCAGACAATAACTTGTGTTTAAGTGTATGGATCTCTCTGAAATTATACCACATGTTTCCATACCACAAAGTGATGGTTAGGAATTGCTTTTGGGGGTTATGGCTTAAACCGTTTAGGAATTAGGGGCAAAAAAGGGGATAAACAAGGGTGTCTTGGTTAATTGACAATTAAGACAATTTTAAAGCAGAGTAAGGGAGGTAATCAAAAAGTAATCCAAACATAATTTGTTGGATTACCTCCCTTACACTGCTTTAAAATTTTGTATAAAGAAATATTGTATTTTCTTGAAGTGGTTAGCTGTCAATTTACTTTAAAGGGGCACTAGCTGTCAAATTCATGTTCACTGATTTGACTCAAATTCACATACGTTATTTGTAACAATGTAAAACATTTATTCAAACCATCAAAAATCTAAAATAAATAATTTACAGGGCATAGTCTCGATTATATATAGCTTCGTTTTGTGTGTATTTTAGTCTAGATGCCATCTAATTAACTATCGAGTTGACCTCTGAATTGACCATATAAGCGATGTAAACATAAATATAGATATAAATATATTAAGCAACTTGTGCAATTGGATTTTTATAGGTCTGTTTAAATTCATATTTTAGATTAAAAATAAATGTTTATCATTGTTTATCATCGTTTTTACCTTATAAGAATGATTTTTTTGTGTGGATCGAAGCAGTCAATCAATGATTTACCTATGTTTCACTTTCTCACTTTCAATGTCGACATTCTTTGCCTTTAAATAACTGCATGTGTTATTCTATCTCTAGCTAAGGGGTTAAATTGAAGTTCACATGAATACGGATTTGATTAGGTCGAATTATTCACTTGCAAGTGAATAATTCATTATCGATGTTTTTTAGCTTAATTTGACAAAATTGAACCAGAATAAATTTAACAAATGTAAATTTGCTTAATAAAATAGATTATAAATCCTTGCCTGAATTCTATAAACAATTAATTAAAACTTGGGTAGAAGTAAAAGGAGGTCAAACTATCACTCCAAAAAACTTTCTTGAAGTTAGAAAACAAGTTATATGGTGAAATAATCTTATCAAAGAAAATGGGAAATGTCTGTTTTTTTTCAAAATTGGATTAGCAGTAATATTTTGTACATCAATAATATAATAGATGAAAATGAACACATCTCATCAAAAACTGTACTAAAAAATTTAAAGAACAAACAAGATTGGATTAGAGAATTTTCTTTAGTTAAAAATGCTATACCAAAGCACTGGCAAAATATTTTAAAACAAGAAAGCTCTTATAAAACTGTTGTCAATAAAAAGAAATCAGTGAACTTAAATATCCTACTAAAACATGAAATTTCACCAGACACGAGCAACAAAGAAATATACACGTCCTTACAAAGTCAATTTACGATTGATAAACCAACAGGAATTTTAATATGGGAAAACATTCTGCATAAAAAAATGTCTACAAAATTTAAATCCACATTCAACTTTATTTTTAACTACCTTGAAAACAACAAATTTAAAATGTTTAAATGGAAAATAATGCATTATATATTAGCCTGTAATGAATTACTTTATAAATGGAAAATAGTACCAAGTAGTTTGTGCTTCCATTGTAAACAACATGATGATTATAAACACTTCTTTTTTTCCTGTTCATATAATGTTCAGTATTGGCACAAAGTTGACCAGCTTTTAGCACTATTAAAAGTTGAAAAGCATATATTCCGTCTTGAAAGTTTAGTAACTGGCTATAAAATTGAAGATGAAGATTATTTTGATATGAACTATTTATTAACTATAATTTACTTTTCAATTTATAAAGCATATTACATGTCTGACAAGAAAGACAAGGTCATTGATATTTTTAAAATATTCCAAAATGAAATCAGGGACATAATTAACATTAATAAACTTAGAGAAAAAAAAATAAGAGAATCATACTTAAAACTTTGGAATATTTCGAATTTCTATAATTGCGAATCAAATTCAAGCTGTGACCTAGTTAGTTCATGACTGCACATGACATGCATGTGTCCGGTCAGGTGATATGCATCAAATGAAATTTGCTATTCTTCCCTTTTGTCATGTTTATATATAATTTATCATATCTATTATAGCTACACTGAATTAGTATTGTTATTAGTTTACACAATACAATGCTTGGATACTGCATTCATGAATCGTTAATTATACCACGTTTACTTTCGATCTTTTTTTTATCTTTGATTTGATACCAAAAAAATACCATTTACTGAAAAAAAATTATGTTGTTCATATAATGTGTGAAAGAACAACTGTCTTACCTAATCATTTAAGACTCCTTTTCACAATTACACGGAGTAAACTAACAAAATATTTCGAAATTCTACTGTCGGCTGAAAAGTCATGCTGTCAGTATCAAGGATCATCATCAATTTCACGGTTCAGTGAAGCTTCAATAAATAAATCATATACAGTTTAGGTTAAGAAACGTACCGTATTCTGGTATGAAATTGTACTCTGTAGAACTGATACTATGTATGTAATAAATACAACTAACTTTATAGATATACTTATTGAATATTTTTCCCTAAATATTCAATGACTAATTTAAGGGATACTTAATTGAAGCTGTAGATTGAGTAAATTGTTAACAGCAAAAGTGCAATAAAACTTTGATTAATTTAAAAAAAAAAAAAAAAAAAAAAAAAAGACAAAATTGAACCATTCTAGCTGCTAAAAGCGAATTATTATTTCATTATTTCACTTTCATTAATGATTGAACCAAAAAACCATACTTCAGATTTTTAGCTCACCTGGCCTAAAAGGCCAAGTGAGCTTTTCTCATCACTTGGCGTCCGGCGTCCGTCGTCGTCGTTAACTTTTACAAAAATCTTCTCCTCTGAAACTACTGGGCCAAATTAAACCAAACTTGGCCACAATCATCATTGGGGTATCTAGTTTAAAAAATGTGTCCGGTGACCCGGCCAACCATCCAAGATGGCCGCCATGGCTAAAAATAGAACATAGGGGTAAAATGCAGTTTTTGGCTTATAACTCAAAAACCAAAGCATTTAGAGCAAATCTGACATGGGGTAGAATTGTTAAACAGGTGAAGATCTATCTGCCCTGAAATTTTCAGATGAATCGGATAACCCGTTGTTGGGTTGCTGCCCCTGAATTAGTAATTTTAAGGAAATTTTGCTGTTTTTGGTTATTATCTTGAATATTATTATAGATAGAGATAAACAGTAGACAGCAATAATGTTCAGCAAACTAAGATTTACAAATAAGTCAACATGACTGAAATGGTCAGTTGACCCCTTTAGGAGTTATTGCCCTTTATAGTCAATTTTTAACCATTTTTCGTAAATCTTAGTAATATTTTACAAAAATCTTCTCCTCTGAAACTACTGGGCCAAATTAATCCAAACTTGGCCACAATCATCTTTTAGGTTAGTAGTTTGAAAAATGTGTCCGGTGACCCGGCCATCAAACCAAGATGGCCGCCATGGCTAAAAATAGAACATGGGGTAAAATGCAGTTTTTGGCTTATAACTCAAAACCCAAAGCATTTAGAGCAAATCTGACATGGGGTAAAATTGTTTATCAGTTCAAGATCTATCTGCCCTGAAATTTTTAGATGAATCGGACAACCCGTTGTTGGGTTGCTGACCCTGAATTGTTGGTTTTAAGGAAATTTTGCTCTTTTTGGTTATTATCTTGAATATTATTATAGATAGAGATAAACTAGAAACAGCAATAATGTTCACCAAAGTAAGATTTACAAATAAGTCAACATGACTGAAATGGTTAGTTGACCCCTTTAGGAGTTATTGCCCTTTATAGTCAATTTTTAACCATTTTTCGTAAATCTTGGTAATCTTTTACAAAAATCTTCTCCTCTGAAACTACTTGGCCAAATTAATCCAAACTTGGCCACAATCATCTTTTGGGTTAGTAGTTTGAAAAATGTGTCTGGTGACCCGGCCATCCAACCAAGATGGCTGCCATGGCTAAAAATAGAACATGGGGTAAAATGCAGTTTTTGGCTTATAACTCAAAACCCAAAGCATTTAGAGCAAATCTGACATGGAGTAAAATTGTTTATCAGGTCAACATTTATCTGCTCTGAAATTTTTAGATGAATCGGACAACCCGTTGTTGGGTTGCTGACCCTGGATTGTTAGTTTTAAGGAAATTTTCCTGTTTTTGGTCATTATCTTGAATATTATTATTGATAGAGATAAACTGTAAACAACAATAATGTTCAGCAAAGTAAGATTTACAAATAAGTCAACATGACCGAAATGGTCAATTGACCCCCTTAGGAGTTATTGTTCTTTATAGTCAATTTTTAACAATTTTCATAAAATTTGTAAATTTTTACTAACAATTTCCACTGAAACTAATGGGCCAAGTTCATTATAGATAGAGATAATTTTAAGCAGCAAGAATGTTCAGTAAAGTAAGATGTACAAACACATCACCATCACCAAAACACAATTTTGTCATGAATCCATCTGCTTCCTTTAATATTCACATAGACCAAGGTGAGCGACACAGGCTCTTTAGAGCCTCTAGTTAATATATCTCGTAGCTAGTGCCCCTTTAAGAAGTTACTATTCAATTTATGCTGATGTATTGACTTTCTATTATAAGACTTTTGAATTAAAAGATTGAATTGAAATTATGACCATAACTTGAAAGAAAGAATTGTTTTTTTAAAGGCAGTGCTTTAAGGCCTGACTTTCAAGTCATGAGGTTCATCTTTTCATACGCAATCTATGCAGGGGGTCTTTTGGCCAGAAACAGATCCGGAAATGTTCGAATTTCTCCTCTTCTTTTTATGGTATGATATGGTTTTTGTTTCTTTCATTTACATTGGGGACTAAAGAAACGATCAGTGTGTATTGTTCGTTTTATAGAACTTGTTATTAATGTGTATTTTGCATTATAAGCAGTCAACCTGACTACAAACTATCATTACTTGTATTCCGTGTGGAAAGAGGTCGGGTCAATTTCGAGTGTTATCTGACATCTATAGATTTTTTAATTAGTTCAGACGTTGATATAACAATGAAAAGTCGACTGAACATGATTAATATTGCATCTTCTATAATTCAAAGCGGAATTCGGTTTATAAACGAGAAACCGTAAAGCGTTTTCAATTTCGGTATTAGTTATGTATGTTGTCTACGTATTATCCTGGTTCCCGGTACTACGTTCCGGGTATTAGCTATTTGATATATCTGATGTGTAACATTACGATCAGGTACCAGCCAATCTACGTGTGTATGTGTACATGATTTCCCGCCAAAATGACCGACTTACAGCTATGGAAAAATAGTCCATAAACTTTCCGTATAATGATATGCAAATTCATAATTACAGCTTTTACATTAATGCTAGCAAGACAAATCTTTGTTTGGCTTGCTTGCTTTGCTTGTATCAATGTTTGCTCAAGCATGGCAATTAAGATAGGCGGGGCTTCAGCTTGTATACATCATACTTAAATTTTATTGGACGTTATGTAGGAGGTTAAGGACACTAAATTTTAAAACATCACAGGATGACAAATATAAAGCGCAATCGTAGAAATGGAAGTAAAAAAAATGTATTTTTTTTTCTCGAAGATATGCATTTTCATCATCCAACTTAAAAGACTGTCGTCAAGTACTTTTAGTAAAACAAAATAGCTATTCGAACACACCTACTCTGATTTTGCGATTCATTACATAGGTATTTCATTTGACCCATATATTTCATCTTTTAGTACTGTGATTTTGTTATGTTATAAAGTCAACTTTGCTATATAAAAATGATAGAATCTGAAGCGAGATGATGTATCAAATATTCTTGCTTTGTACGTTTTCAAGACAAAATATTCATCTCAAACACACCTTAACATAAGAAGGTGAACTCGCTTTTCTAATAAAAGGGATAAATTAAGTAGGGTGGAAATGACTTAATTCATCCCGTTTATTTATTATGTCCATTGTTATTGAATATTGCGCACATTGGATTAATTTTTGCTTGTAAACTTTCAAACTGATTATTCTTTGTTTATAGAGAAGGCGATAAATGCTTTCTGTAATGTTTACTATAGTAACATTTGCATAAGTTTTCAATTTATCTATTACATAGTTAAGCAGAACAATTAGATATCGAGTCGAAGTCATGGTTATCTATCAAGTTGGATGAAGAAAATGCATAACCTCCGATTTTTTTTTAAATTACCACGGACGGAGAACATTTCAATCTATAAGTTCAGTTATTTCCGTGTATGCCCTTCTGATTATGCGACTCAAGAAAAAAAAATCAAAAAATTGGTAACAATTGTATCAAAAAGAGAAAATCGAGTGCACCTTCTTATGTTATTGTGTGTTTGAGATGAATATTTTGTCTTGAAAACGTACAAAGCAAGAACATTTGATACATCATCTCGCTTCAGATTCTATCATTTTAATTTATATAGCAAAGCTACAGGTTGTAGGGTCAAATGAAATACCTATGTAATGAATTACAAAATCAGAGTAGGTGTGTTCGAAAAGCTATTTTGTTTTACTAAAAGTACTTGACGACAGTATTTTAAGTTTGATGGTGAAAATGCATATCTTCGAGAGAAAAAAATCTTTGTTTGGCTTCCATTTCTACGATTGCGCTTTATATTTGTCATCCTGTGATGTTTTAAAATTGAGTGTCCTTAACCTCAAACATAACGCCCAATAAAATTAAAGTATGAAGTATACAAGCTGAAGCCCCGCCTATCTTAATTGCCATGCTTGAGCAAACATTGATACAAACAAAGCAAGCAAGCCAAACAAAGATTTGTCTTGCTAGCAGTAATGTAAAAGCTGTAATCGTAACTTTTTTTTATCTTTATATAATAAATATAACAAAATGGATTCCACAAAATTGAAAATAGCATTATTTTACGAGGATTTATAATATTTTTTTCACTTCCGGGCGCAGTAATACGTATGTTTTGAAGAACTCGAAGAAATTGACAAAGTGAATTGAGAAGGAAACGGATAGATATACGTCCTTGCTATCAGGTAAAACAATTTAAATGTACAGAAAAAACACATTTACTTCACACAAATAGTACAGGCTTAAGCATTTTATTGTCTTATACACGACTGTAGTCTAGTGTTTAAACGACGGCGGTGACCTACAAGGTACGGGTCATACTGGGTCAAGTCTAAATATGTAAACATATCCACGTGCTATTAGGTAGAAAGCATCGTAATGCAATATCTACAATTTTTTCCTCCTTTATACATCGTTTAACCAGATATATTTCTCTTTCAAATACACTTAAACACGGGTTGTATGTACGTATCTTTTCTAGTGTTTTCTTGTCCTTATTAAAGTTCATTTGTTGATGTTTAAATATTTTTGAACGACTGAACACAGGAGTGAATGAATGCAACAATTATATATACCGAAGACTTGGGCTGTACAATGATAGTGTACGTATATCATACTGATAATTATTCTAGCATTTATTATGTTAATTTAGGATGTAATGACAGGAATTCATGAACTATGCCTCAGGCTTTCTGAAAAAATATCAATGACAATTTAAACAGGAACAAAACATTGACACGAATGATGCTCTCTTCTATGTTATAGTTATTTAGGTATGTGTGTTGCACAAGTTTCAAAAAAGCTTAAGTTATAAAACTTTTTTTCAGGGCACAAACCCACTTTAAAGAGACTTGTCTACTGCCATACCCATCCTATTTTCATGCATCATTTGCAAGCAAGAGACTGAATGGTTTGCAAAATTAAAAATCAGGACGGTGTCAATTAAACCAAAAGAACTAAACTGGATGAATATTGTAGGAGAAATCTAAAGGAAAGTTTTGATTTGTGAAATTGGTTTTCCTGAAAAGTCATTCATCCTAGCCTGCAGAAAGGAACTATAACTGTCCACCACCAACTGACGAGCTAATGTTGAGCTTCACATATGGAATTACTCAAATACCATCAATGTCTATGTTTTCAGCACAGATTTCACAAGTTATGACACAGCTGTGCTTTTTTTTTATACCTGTTAAAGAGTTGTATACTAAATTTTATTTTTTTATCAATAAATATATCTTGTCATGCTTGTGTCATTTAAGAACTTGTATTTTGCCAAAAGATGCATACTAGTGAATGAAAGTGGTGCAGTTCATTTTGCTT
The DNA here is from genome assembly GCF_965363235.1 of Mytilus galloprovincialis. Lineage (NCBI taxonomy): Eukaryota > Metazoa > Mollusca > Bivalvia > Mytilida > Mytilidae > Mytilus > Mytilus galloprovincialis. The sequence continues at coordinate 99,957,053 of NC_134839.1, forward strand.
TGGTATATAGAATTGAATTACAATTGTTCATGTTATTGGAATGCATATAAAAATAAGGAGATGTGGTACAATGTATATACATGATATTTAGTGAGTTTATCAAGCAAAAGTGAATAAGAAATAGGTATAAGCAGTTACAGGTACTACTGTACAATCTCAAACAATGAGAAAAACTCATACCGTAAAGAGAATTTCATATTTACAAGTAAGTTTTGTTTTTGCGTTGAATAATTTTCTTCTATTGTTTTAATTGCAAATATGGGAAGTGGTTAAAATGCTAATGAGACAGCTGTTATGGCCACAGAGCCTTAATTGAAAACTTCTTTTTCATTCATACCGGTAGATTTGGCCTGGAGTTAGAAACATATCTGTCAACTTTTCAAAATGCACATGGGGGTTTTACGTGAAAGATGGTTCATATAGTCATACAAAACCTTCAAGGGGGCCTTCAAATGGAAGCAGGACAAGTCGCCCCACTGGCTAATCGCCCACTTTTAAAAAAACCGCCACAAACTGATTTATCAAATCGCCCCACATGTGAAATTGGTTAAATCATGTTAAATATTACTCCTGCCAACCCGCCCTACTTATAAAAAAACTGTAATATTTAGATTAATATATATATATATAATTAAAAATAAAAACTCGCACCACTTTAATGAAAACTAATCTACACAGAATACAAACAAACCGAAAATTTATTTAATTACTATTATTGATATACTGAAATTATAATTCTAAAAAAAAAAATGTATTGTTGAAGAATAACTAAGTTTTGAAGCTTAGTTATTTGCATAACAATTGAAAAGGAACCTGTTAATTGTATCATAATGCAATATAAGGAATTTAACTTATATTCAACAGGATAACATCTTTTTCCATAAGTGGGGAGAGTTGGCATTACTAAATTCATCCTGGTTAATAATATATTTATCTAGATTTCACCGATTTCCATTAGGTGGGACCAGTAAGCAGGAGTAATATTTATGGAATTTAACTTATATACAACGGGATAACATCTTTTAACATGAGTGGGGCGAGTTGGCATTAGTAAATTCTTCCTGGTTAATAATATATTTATCTAGATATTATCGTTTTCTATTAGGTGGGGCAAGTTGGCAGGAGTAATATTAAGGGATATAACACATTTCACAAGTGGGGCGATTTGGTTATCCAGGTTGGGGCAGTTTTTTTTTAAAGTGGGGCGAGTTAGTGAAAAAGTGGGGCTATTTGCTAATGGGGCGATTTGTCATGGATTCCCTTCAAATATATTCTAATGTGGTTTTTGGCTTCTTCGTGCATAAACAAGCTCATTGCCATTGTTGAATTAATTGTTTTCTTTAAAATAGTCGACAAAATTGCTCTTACAAAATTTCCATTTGGGAACCTCGAGATCGATGGGGGAAATACTCTGCAAATACTGACAGTTGGCAGGTATGGTCATCAAAAAAGTTGATGTGTTACTATGTACATTTACCATTATGTTACTTGATGTTCTTGCTATACACACAGTACAGAGACTAGTCAATCTTTGTGAACTATTTTTTATGGGAGTCATAGAATATGCGTATACAATCAATAATTAAAAAAAGTCTATTTATATTGAAAAGGAAAAGTTCTTATATGTCTAAAGAAGAGGGACAGTCAAACTCATAAATTTAAAGCAAACTGACAAGGCCATGGCTAAAATTGCATTTCATGGCGAGGCACAGAAAATATACTGTAAACAGTAGACTATAGATATAGGTGAATTAGGTACAAAAGAACTCTAAATCTTAAATTCTACAAACCACCTCTGTTCTATGGAAGATAATGATATATAACTGGACTAGAAATACACACAACCTGTAATTAACTGCCTTTACAGCGCTTTCGCGCTTTGATTAAAAATTGGGCGGGGGAGGTGAAATTTTTTTTTGGAGGGGATAGTGTTGTAAAATAAATTTGGGAGGGGGGGCTGGGGGGATACAATTATTTTTTTTCGGGTTGGGGTAAATATGCAATAGCATAGTGTATTGCATAAAATCAAAAAAAAAAGGGGGGTATTTTTTAAATTTTTTGGGGGGGAGAAGGGGGGGGGGGCAATTTGCAACAGCATAGTGTATTAGACAAAAGCAAAAATTGAGCATTGCATTTTACCAATTCTAAGTTCTTTGACTACAGTTGTTCTGTGTCCGAAACCTATAATGTGTCAAATATTTAATTACAATCCTAATTCAAACTTGTATCGAGCGTGAAAATTGTGTCCATTTTTGCCTCAACGGTTCAGGGTTGGACCTCTGCTGTCGTATCCAGCTGTGTTTGGCGAAGCAATTTTTCAGTTATGTCCAGGCCTTTATAACTTTATGTTTATTTGACAATACATTTGAAAGAATGGAACAAAACCGTTGTTGCTAGACAAGCGTTTGAAACAAGATTTTATTAATTCTTACAATAATAGTCACTTGATTTTTTGCAACATACAACACACAATATGCATATAAGTCAAATTGTAGAAAAGTCAAAAACTTGAAATTACTTGAACTACCAATTCATTTATTTATCATTTGGTAAAATTTTGAATTTTATTGAAAAAAATATCAAGAAATTTGTTATTTAACATAGTAAAATCTCATATTATTGCTTTACCCTTATACAGATAAAATAAACAATTTTGTCAACACTTTTCTATTGCCCTTTTCAGATTGCGTCAGAATTATATTTGAAATACACATGTTCCCTTCATCGTGACAGGAAGCAAGAAATTAAAAAGGTTTGTATACTAGTAAGTTAAGTTCTTAAAAAATTCATAAACTGCAAGAGACTTTTGAGTGACATTTATTCAGAACTTTATGTTTTTATACATGTTCCATGCATCTTTTCTGGTTTCACAAGCAAAATAACAACATACAAACAAAGAATTTCAGTGATTGTCTTTGGTTCATGTCTCTGTCTTATTTGTTTTTATACGACCACAAATGTTTTGCGGTCATACAATGTTATGACATTTGGTCTCCAGAGTTTGTGAGTAAGTGTATGGATCTCTATGAAATTAAATCACAAAACATATCACAAAAGGAAGGTTGGGATTGGTTTGCATGGTCATTGTCTTAACTGCTTAGGAATTAGGGGCCAACAACAAGCAATTTTCTTGTTTAGGACTATAACTTGAGAAAAGGTGTATGGATCTCTATGAAATTGTACAACAAGGCCCTATACCTCAAAAGGAAGGTTTAGAATAATTTTGGGGGTTATGGGTATTACCAATTGGAAAAAAGGGTCCAAAAACAATACTTTTCTTATTTTTTGTATAAATTGGTTATTAGTTTAATTCAATTGTTCAATAGTTCAAGGGGCCTATGTGGCCGAGTGGTCTAAGTAGTTACTACTATTATCACTAGCCAGTCAACACTGAGGTTGTGAGTTTGAACCCCGCTCGTGCGGGTGCATTCAGTTCAATCTTAATTGACTAGGGTTGTCAGTTTTCCTATCCAAGGTCTGTGGTTTTCTCTGGGCACTCCGGCTTCCTCCACCAAAAAATACTGGCCACCACGAAATAGCCTAAATGCAGTGCTTAAAAGTGGCATTAAAACACCAAAAATCAAAATCAAATCAATAGTTCAATTCATTTGTATAGTAAGTAAAGTTCTTAAAGAATTTAGGAATCTACAGGTGACTGATTGACATTTATTTAAAACTTTGTTTTTGTACTTGGAACATGTACATACATCTTTCACATGCACATATTTCCCTTGTAATTGGTCATAGAATTATTCTCCTTAACCTGTTTTTTATTATTTCAGAAAAAGAAGAGGAAAAAAAGATATGAAATGACAGATTAATATTTAATTGTTATCTAATGTTTAATTTGTCTGTTATGCACTGTTGTCTGTGTATACTTATAAGATTATAAGATTTATTTATGCATACATAAACATTTGTGTCTTTCAACATCTTGTTTTGTTATGGCCTCCAAAAGTTACAAAATATTACAATCTAAATTTAGACCCTCAATTAACCTAATTTTGAAGTATGACATGATGACTATGGGAAGGATTTTTCTTTGACATGGCCTCCCCCCTGTTTCTATTGATATTATCAAGACCAAGTTTTGTACTATTGCTTGACCTCATCATGAAGTATTACCAGATGACCCTGTGTAGGATTTCATCATACCCTTTTGAAGTTATCTCCCTTTTATTGTTTTTTTCAATGTGGCACCCCATTGTTGTTAATAAAGATAGCATGACCTTATTTGGACAAAAGGCAGATCTCATCAACATTATTATACCCCCGCTTTAAAATTATACCCCCGCTTTAAAAAAGGGGGGGTATACTGTTTTACCTCTGTCTGTCCGTCCGTCCGTCAGTCCGTCCATCAGTCCGTCAGTCCGTCCGTCAGTCAGTCCGTCCCATGAAACTTTCGTCACATTTTTCTCAGGAACTACACATCCACCCTTTCTGTAATTTGGTATCAACATTTATATATGTCAGCCATACCGTGTGATGCGTTTTCAGATTCATCACTTGACAACTTCCTGTTTACCAACACTTGTCTGATTTTACACATGATAGCCAAGTTGAAAATTTTCGTCACATTTTTCTCAGGAACTACAATACAAGGATTTTTGAAATTTGGTTTCAGGATTTATATAAGTCAGCTATACTGTGTGATGCGTTTTCAGATTCATCACTCGACAACTTCCTGTTTACCGAACACTTGTATGATTTTACACATGATAGCCCCGTCCCATGAAACTTTCGTCACATTTTTCTCAGGAACTACACATCCACCCTTTCTGTAATTTGGTATCAACATTTATATATGTCAGCCATACCGTGTGATGCGTTTTCAGATTCATCACTTGACAACTTCCTGTTTACCGAACACTTGTCTGATTTTACACATGATAGCCAAGTTGAAAATTTTTGTCACATTTTTCTCAGGAACTACAATACAAGGATTTCTGAAATTTGGTTTCAGGATTTATATAAGTCAGCTATACCGTGTGATGCGTTTTCAGATTCATCACTCGACAACTTCCTGTTTACCGAACACTTGTATGATTTTACACATGATAGCCAAGTTGAAAATTTTCGTCACATTTTTCTCAGAAACTACAATACAAGGATTTCTGAAATTTGGTTTCAGGATTTATATAAGTCAGCTATACCGTGTGATGTGTTTTCAGATTCATCACTCGACAACTTCCTGTTAACCGAACACTTGTATGATTTTACACATGATAGCCAAGTTGAAAATTTTCGTCACATTTTTCTCAGGAACTACAATACAAGGATTTCTGAAATTTGGTTTCAGGATTTAAATAAGTCAGCTATACCGTGTTATGCGTTTTCAGATTCATCACTCGACAACTTCCTGTTTACCGAACACTTGTATGATTTTACACATGATAGCCAAGTTGAAAATTTTCGTCACATTTTTCTCAGGAACTACAATACAAGGATTTCTGAAATTTGGTTTCAGGATTTATATAAGTCAGCTATACTGTGTGATGCGTTTTCAGATTCATCACTCGACAACTTCCTGTTTACCGAACACTTGCATATTTTTACACTATTAATATTATCCACTTGCGGCGGGGGTATCATCAGTGAGCAGTAGCTCGCAGTTTCACTTGTTATTTCTGTAAAGGGGAGGGGCATTAAGTTATACCCTTGTCCCTCTGTACATCAATGAGTACTGAAGCAAATGTTCTTTGTTTCCTATCACAATTTAATCAGTACTACTGCAGCAAATGTTATTGATTTGTATCTCAAGTGTTTAAGCTCACTAGGCCCAAATGGCCCCATGTGAGCTTATGCCATTAGTAGGCGTATGTCGTCAATGTAAACTATTTCAAGAATCTTCTCTTAAACTACTCGGCCAAATACCTTCAAACTTTAACTGAATGTTCCTTAGGGTATTTATATTATAAATTGTATACAAACTTTTGATCCATTAACAAACATGGCGAAAAATAGAACAAAGAGGTCAAATACAGATTTCATACAACGGCAAAAATTTTTAAAAATTTGGTCTTATATTGCTATCACGTCATCGTCCAAAAAAAGGCCCAAATAGGCATATTTCTAGACAAAAACTTGTGGAAAGGTGTATAAATCTCTCTGAAATTATACCACTAGTTACTCCATACCTCACAGGGATGCTTAGGATTGACTTTGGGGGGTTATGGCTCAAACCATTAAGAATAAAGGGGCAAAAAGTGGATTTTCTGGTTAATAGACAATTTAAAAGCAGTGTAAGGGAGGTATAAATCCAAACACATTTAAAGTACAATGTTGTGTATGTTTGGAATACCTCACCTTCACTGCTATTAAATTATGTTTAAAGAACTGTTGTATTGTCTTGAGGTGGTAAGCTGTCATTTATTTTTAGAAGTTACTTTAAAAGGAATATTAATTTTAGTCATGATTATGTATGTCATTATTATACCCCTTCTTTAAAAAAGTGGGGGTATACTGTTTTACCTCTGTCTGTCCATCCATCTGTCAGTCCATTCGTCCCATAAATATTTCCATCCCATTTTTCTCAGGAACTACTTGACAAGGATTTCTGAAATTTGGTTTCAGGTTTTATATCAAGTCAGTTAAACTGTGTGATGCGTTTTCAGAATCATCACTACAATTTCCTGTTTACCAAACAATTGTTTCATTTTACACAATCCGCAACAGCATAGCGAATTGCACAAAAGAAAAAATATAATATTAACAAAATCATATAACCAATTCTAAGTTCTTTGACTACAGTTATTCTGTGTCAGAAACCTATTATGGGTCAAATATTTAATTACAATCCAAATTTAGACCTGTATCAAGCGTGAATATTGTCCATTTTTGCCCCAACTGTTCATATTTGAACCTCTGCTGTCGTATCCAGCTGTGCTTAGCGAAGCCTTTTATTGGTTTTTATCTTAAATATTATAATAGATAGAAAATGTAAATGGCAAAGATGTACAGCTAAGAAGGATTTACAAATAAGTCAAAAGATTAAAAGTCAATTGACCACTTAAGAATGTTCGCTTCTCTGTTTCAAAATAACAAGTTTTTTTTTTACAAGACTGTCATTGATAGTACATGTATATAAATAAATAATAATAATAATAATGATTTATTTTATTGTAGTGTCACATCTTTGATCAGACATAAGTATATTTTACAGGCATTTTCTAAATTTAGGCATTTTGTAAAATGACTGAAATTTTTAGGCCTTTTCTGAAATGCCTACATGATTTAGGCAGTTTACAAATTGACTATTTTTTTCAGGCATTTTATAGTAAAAACAGAAAGGCATTTTACAAAATGCCTAAAAGATTAAAACTGAATGGAATGTACTCAAAATTTAACGACTGGAAATATTAATTATATAATTTTATTCTATCATTTAATAAAGCATGCAATTTAAACAGTTACAGTCTTATAATTGTAATTAAATCATTTCGATGAACACTGAGATGACAATTATTTGTTGCTACATGTAAGGCAGCAACCATTTGATTTTCTGGGGGGGGCTATGGTTTTTTTTTCTGGACAAATTATTTTTTTCGCCTGCGGCGAAAAACAATCTATTTTTTTCACGACAAGTCGAAAACAATTTTTTTCTTTCAATTTTAGCATTACATATAGTGGCAGCTGAGGGTGAAACAAACAATTTTTTTTTCTCAGAATCAAAAACAAATTATTTTTTCCTCCAAAAACTGGAAACAAACTTTTTTTTCCAAAAAAAACCATAGCCCCCCCCAGAAAATCAAATGGTTGCTGCCTAATGTTTGGATGACAGGGACTGTTACACATTTGTCCTGACTATTTGCAAAGACAACGTTTAGTGTTGCATCTAGTCTTACCACTAGCACTACAGCCACATTTTGTGTAACCCTGACCATCACACAAAGAAACTTTAATGTCAGCTTTTCTAAAGGATATTTCATTATCATAATTTACAGATTGAATAGCAATAAAGTTACTGTCAGATAGTTCAAACTGATTCCTGGTGGAAAGTCCATAGTATTCCATCTTTAATTCCCAGTTGATAACCATGCTCTTCCTTTCCAGTAACAACAGCCATAAGGCCTAAAATAAAATATTGTTTGTTTCCCCAACCCGACCGACCCTGCAAAAATGGTGCTACAGTTGTACTCATAAAATTTTATTGTCAAAACTAAGTCAAGTATTATTTTATTCATTTTGGATTATTAGGCTTGCCGGATAATCTGGTAATGTTCAAGCTTTTTGGAAAAATAAAATTATTTCCCTACCTAGATGTACCTACCCACACCTGGCTTGGCAGGGTCGGGATTGGGGAAACACACAATATATTAATTTAGGCCTAAGGTTACGTGGGTCTCCTTTCCCTTGATCCACATGGGGAATTGCAACTAATACATTCGCTCCAACATCTGTCAAAACTCTTTCTGATAGATTTCTCATCCTAACAGCTTGTTTTGTTATTGAGTCTGATTCATGCCTTCTTTCATTTCTGATAACCTCTTCATTTGAACACAGATGACACGTAATAGTATCAGACATGTTTCCTTTTGAACACAGCTCATGTATCATATGTATGTACTGTGCACAAGTCGAACACTGGATATTGGAAAAACGTGGATTTTCACACATGAGTTTCGAATAGATTCAATGCTGCATTAAGCTGGCTTACCTAGTCATGCTCATTTTGCTTATCAGGGCTCAACTCATTGCTTATCTCATATGGCTTATCAGAGCTTTGAAGATGCTGAATTAGAACTTCCTCAGCCTGTAAAGACCCAAGAATCTCTTGAGGTAGTGATGATGACGATAACTCTATCTTAGTATCACAGCCAAACATTGCATTGTATGGTGATTTGGTAATACCAGAATGATGACTGGGGTTTTTTGTCAAACTGAACAAATTTCAACCCTATATTCCACTTGTTACTGTTGTTCTCTCTCATCCAGATAACCAAAATATCTTTAATATCTGCATTTCCTCTTTCGACACTTCCTTGTATAATGTCAATTTCATCATGGAACACTTTCTCCACAATCAGAGGTCCATTAAGGAATTAAATTAAGTTTGACATTTGTGTTACGATTAAAAAAGCTATCATTTTATTAATTTAAGTTGCAGTATAAAAACAATATTAGGTCAATGTCATAAACATGTAAACTTTTTTGTACTCAGCGCAAAACAAAACTGGGGAAGGGATATTCCACACTCCGGCACTGGAGTCTTTCCCGTACCAGCAAGAAGAAGAAGAATCTTAAATTTATTTTACTCAACTCTTTTTTGTAGCTTTACAATATATTTTTATCATTTATTTCATGTATTTCATATTTAAACAATTTGCCTGAAACAGACCAGGCAATTTGTGAAATGTTCATGAAAAATTTCAGGCATTTTACAAAATGACTAGGCTTTTTGACAACTTTAGGCATTTTAGAAAATGCCTGTAACATACATGTATATATATAGGTAACACCCGGCCACCGAAAGCTTCATTTTTGGGGAAAGACGGCTTCAAGCCGTCAATTCCCTAATGGGGTTGGCCAGAGTATGATCATTCCCTCACGTCAATCATTTTGTTTTGATAGTTTGGAAACCCCCTCAAAATGTCATACTGAAATTGATAACAAGGAGAACAGATTGACTTTAAAAGCATTTTTTAAACATTTCCCTTCTGTTTCTCGTGAAATTATCGTATATTAAGCTTTCCCTTACACTATATACGTTTCTTTTACAGTCCGGAAAAATCAGTATTACGAAATATTCTAAATATATCTAACCTAGTGACGTCATTGTTGGAATGCCACACTATACAGGGATATCCTTTATTCATTATAAAAATCATTCACAGTATTTGTATACAAATTTAAAATCCGTATTTGTTAAATGTAAACCTAATGATGTTTGCTGTAGTGTAGATGATTCACACACCAACATGCAATGCTTTAATCTGAGGCTATAATCAGATAATTTGTAGGTCAACTTTCGCGGTAAACAATGTCAATGGGGATACATGAGATTGGGGAGAGAAATGGCAGTTTTCATTGTTTCTGTAAAGTTCTTTTTTTAGAATCTTCCTCCAATTCAGGAGCACCTCAATTGATGAGTAATTATACACTAAAATCAAAGTAAATGTTTCTGAACACTTAAAATGTGACATTTAGTATATGATAAGTAGTCTTCTATATAAAAAAAAATTATGTACCAACATAATTATTGAAATGGTTAAAAAAAAATTTAAAAATAAAATGTTGCTTTTTGTAGTTTATACCTATTGAGATTGGGGAGAGCAACTGCAGTTTTCATTCTTTCTGTAAAGTTATGTTTTTAGAATCTTTCTCCAATTAAGGAGCACCTCAATTGATGAGTAATTATCCACTAAAATGAAAGTTAATGTATCTGAACACTAAAAATGTCACATTAAGTATATATATGATAAGTAGTCATCAATTAAAAAATAATTTTGCGTACCAACATAATTATTGTAGTGGTCATTTTTTTTCTTCATTTTTTTTTTTTTAAATATTGCTTTTTGTAGTTTAAAGCTATTTATTTATGAATTTTACAGATATATCAAAATGTGGGATCTGGAACAAACTTCACACAGCTTATATCAATCATATTTGATTTTATAAGTACATGTATCCCTGTGAAAAGAATTGTAACTGGGAACTTTATCAATGGAAAATTAAAACTGAATAGATTTTTCAGTCCTCACTTTCTTGAGAATACTGTCACAAAAAATTGAGAATGGTCTTAGCCTGCCGTTCAGTTGGACATAATTAAAATTCTAAAATATATTGTAGTAGTTGTTAAATTCAATTGAATTTTAGATAATTAACTCCCAACTTTAATTAAATGTTTTGATTTAGAAGGTGCAGATCTCATTGGTCCAAATTGTCTCTATGATGAATTCTTGACTAAGGAAATGAAATATCAATAAACAACAATTAGTTTCATTATTGTCAGCCTTTCTATATGTTCTAGCTGTTCTTTTGCTCATTCTTTGTATGTAGACTATCAAAAGATACCCTCCTAAAAATTGAAACAATGGCCGTCTTTTCCCTCAGAGCTCTTCAGCTCTTTGATTATGTGGTGGTGTGGTCTAGCGGGACGGCTACAGTGCAGACGATTTGGTGTCACGATATCTCAGTAGCATGGGTTCAAATCCCGGCGAGGGAAGAACAAAAAATTTGCGAAAGCAAATTTACAGATCTAACATTGTTGGGTTGAATTTTTTTCCGTTTACATTGTTCGAATCGTCAAACAACTCTAATGGTACTTAAAAGCAGAAAATAATTAAGGGTCATTGTGCCTGTTTTCAAGACGTAAGCCATTGAACATTTGACAAGACATAATTCTTTTAAAAAAACTTTGGCAGTTAGAGCAAAAGAAAAGGGAATTAAAGTAATAGATGGGTCATGGTCTATCTGTATACAACTCATTGTTGGGTTACTGTTAGACATAATTCATTTTTATTTCATATATACCTTCAATAACATATTATGTTAAATTAAGGTATATATGGGGGGGGGGGGGGGGTGAATTCTGAGACAAGTAGTAGAATGAGAAAAAAGTATCAATAGCAACAAATATTCAGCTTAGTAAGATCAATAAACAAGTCAACATGATCAAAATAGTCAATTGACCTTTAAACGAGTTATTGCCCTGAAAACGTTCTTTTTAACACTTTTCACACACAAAAGGCTAATTACTTTTTTTCAAAAATCTTATTTATTTAACTACTTGATCAAATACCTCAAAACTGTACTTGAATGTTCCTTAGGATATTTTGTTCATAGAATGTATTTGAGGATTTGATCAATTCAAAAACATGGCTGCAGTTTCTAAAAATAGAACAAAGGGGGCAAATGAAGTTTTTGACTGGCATCACAAACACTAAAGCAGTAAGAACCAAACTTGCATAAGTGAAAGTGTTTAACATGTTTAGATCTACCTGCTAAGTAATCTTCTGACCAATAGGACAACTTATTGTTGGGTTACTGTCCAGATTTTTTTTTTTTTTTAGGAAATATTCACAGGCACTTGTCTCAGAATTTTTTTTCATATATACCTTCAGTAACATATTATGTTAGATTAAGGTATATATGGGGGGGATTCTGAGACAAGTGCCTGTGGATGTACGTGCAAAATTTCTTCAAACGGTTCTTTAAAGATGGAGAAAGGAAACCAAGTTTATGGCTGATGGACAAGATTAGCACTTAAAATTCCTCATCCACCGCAGCTAACAGTAGGGGCATTAAAAGGCAAGCGATAGTAAATTGGCCTTTAGTTATTTACTTCAAAGTCATTTGGTCTCTGGTACAAAGTTGTCTTATTGGCAATCATTCCACATCTTATTTTTGTATCGATTTAGTTTGATGACATCCTGTTTGAATTGAACTCTTTTAGGGTTCTCATACTCTTTAATCACAACAGATACCACAACAGAATATATAATAACAGCAATATTTCTTAATTTCATCACACGTCACATCATCCATTGACATCAACTCTTCTGTGCTGGAGGAGGAATCGTTACTAGGTTGGATTGATTCGTATGTTCTACAAAAAGAGTAGTTATGATCAATTATCAGTAGCTAAAATTATAATTATCAGGCGTTTATGCAGTAAGTCCAAGTTTTCCCTCAAGATGTACATATCTTTATGACTAATTAAATTGAGTTAAAATTTAGTTAGTGAACTGTTTTAGAGATAATTGTTCTTGTATAAACTTATTCAAAAAATAATGTCATGACAAAAAATAGGGAAACGATTCTTTTCTCGACTTATAGAATGGTTAAAATGTCTTTTTTTGGAGAGTAGACTGACACTCTTCATAGCAGTGATTGCCCTTAAACGAAGAATGGTTTACCCTCTTCTGTGTTTCAAGTTGAGCAAAAACTAAAGAAGATAGGGAGAAACTAAACAGACTAAAAGATCAGCAATATATATAAGATCAATAAAAAAGAGATTTTTTGTCATTAAGTCCATTCTCGTCTACAATGTTAATAGAAAGTGTGCTTTGTTTGATATGCACATAGACCATGGTGAATGACACAGGCTCTAACTTTAGAGCCTCTAGTTCATTTTTCTGATATCTAATGAATTTTTTTTTATAACCACTCGGTCAATGTAACTTTTACGCTTTCTCCAGTAATATGGTATCACCAGCCCAAAAAAAAAAACGTAACAGTCGCTCCTGTTTCGACAGTAAAAACCACAAATGCGGTTATTTTCTGTTAATTGAAAGTTTCTAAATATACATTATAAGGCTTTTGCTATGACATATGAACACAAGACACTTTTAAGTTGCAAAACACTCATTTGCAAATCCATCAATTGTATAGTTATGGTTACTCGGTTAAGCTTGTTACTTTTGGAAAACACTAAATATTTTGGCTATATAATTTTAATTGTGCTTTTTCCGTAAGAAGAGTATTTTTCAAATGTATTTCTGGTCTGACAACTTGTTGTATACAACATTTATTTGTTTCAGGCTGGGATAATTTTTATGGTGTTCATATATATATGATAACCTCTTTGTTTGAGATAGCAATACTAGATTAATCTTTTGTTTCTGGAATAAGCTTCATCAATTTCAAAGTGTTCCATACTAAAATTTTAGAAGGATAAAAATATTCAGTGGCGGATCTAGAAATTTTCATAATTGGGGGCCCACTGACTGCCTAAGAGAGGGCCCGCTCCGGTCATGCATTAGTGATTCCCTATATAATCAACCAAATTTTCCCCAGAAAGAGGGGGGCCTCTAAATCCGCCTGTGATATAATACTCACAGAGAGCACAAACAATTTAACAGCACAACCTCTATCGGGTCTATTTTTCATATAGGAGATTAGTATTATAGTATAATAAACTTGAAATTCTTTTTTATTATTTTTGTTAATTTACTTTTTACATTATTAGTTATAATGTCAATACCGTCATCCTCGGTACATTATGATAAGGTTAGGTGTGCTAGTACTAGAAACGGTACAAAAAAAGGAAAACATATTTATGTAAAATATACTGTCATTTATACTCACTTAGAATCGTTGTCATGTATGCACATTACTGAGGGCTCAAATGTTACTGGACATGGTTTTACATCTTTTGGATAATATCCTCGGTACATACAAAAACGTTCTAAAAATGGTGCATGATCGTAATAAACAGTTATTTCTTGTTGTCTTATTTTGTGTTCAACAAGCTGTGATTGTTGTCTTATTTCGTGTCCCACAAGCTGTGATTGTGGTTTAGCTGGTCTTTGGAGACTCTGTGTAGTTTGACAATCGACGTCTCGTATGTGTGGACAATCTGTAATTTCGTTATGATACACATTTTCATTAACTGCACTCTTTCTTGGTGGAGGTAGAGGTGGTGGTAATGGGATTGGAAGAGGTGGAGGCGGAGGAATTGTCCTATCCGATTGGTCAAAATGAGTAACTGGTAGCACTGGTTGAGCTATACCTTTTTCGATTAAACTCGCCCGCATCTGAAAAAAATTATTCTAACAGATAAACTAGTACTAGTATATCAATTATCTAAATTGTAGATGATGACGGTGATGCATTGTTGTTATACGTCGAGAGATGAATATAACATGCATTTGATGCACATGTTAATCTGAAATTAATATGAACACTGATTTTTTTTTAACTAAAGACCGCCATGCTGAGCTGGATTTTAAAACTGCCAGTTGATAATACTTTACTCTTTCAACTAAGTTGTGATTTTATTTGAAGTCTTCATATTAAACGAACAATTGAGCGATTAGCATATGCAACCGTTTTCATGTAAAAAAAAAAACTATCTCTGTTTCACAAATTTTTTTCTCTTATTTTGCTGTAAAAATGTTACTTTTGACATAAAAATCTTAAACAGAAAAAAGGATATTAAAACGTTAGACTATCTCTGACAAATTAAATGTAATAATAGTATGAACAGCAAAAGGATAACATTGAATTAATTTGTAACCACCCGTGTATTACAACATAAAACAATGAAAAAACGCATTTATAGCTTTAGTTTTCAATATCGTAGTCTAACAATTTTTTTGTTTTTAAAATCTGTAGGATTCAACACGCAGAATTCATTCAGATTTCTCCATTTGAAAATTTCCCTATATGCATTGCATTTCATATTAAAACACACATATAATAAAAACTCGTCGTGAGTTATTTTATGTCCGAATTGAATGCATAAATGTTTTAATGATTCTAAAATATCTGTAGTATCTTAGAATACTTATAAAAAAAAAATTATTTACGATTTATACGTTAAAGAAAATTAGTTTTTTTAAAGACAAACATGAATTCTGACAGACACATAATTTTTTTTTTTTTTATTCAATATCAATCTAAAAATGATTTCTCTGTGACGACTTGCCATATAATAATTCATATTAATCGTAAGATACAGAATCAATAATGAGTTTATAAGTAAAAAAAAAAAGATCAACAAAATCAGACTAAATTAAGTCTTGGGAATGTTTGAAAAAATATGTGTTTTATGAATATACGAGGAAATTGCAGAGTGGTGAAATGCTTTTAACCTCTGACTGAATTATTCCGAGTGTAATTTAAAAAATCTTACCACTGTCTTCTAGGCTGGACAAGAAAATATAATTAAAATAATAAACAGACCAGTCGAGTTATTGTGTTTATGAATCAATCACATAAATATTTGTATTGCATAGGATGACATAAAAGTAATCGATTACATGTAATTAATAAGTTTATGTAATTCACATGATTAAAATCAGATAAAAAAATGTAGTAAACAATATTATGAACTATGTTATTGTGACCTGAGGTCATTAAACGTATCTGGTCAGCATGCACAGATAATATTTGTTTGGCACTGGTTTCCGAAATTGTCCGAGTCATTGTTGATATAACCATGATGTAAATTTCATACAATTTGGGCAAGAATTGTACACATGAGACCGCACAAGATCAATTAGACGGACGGACGGACGGACGGACGGACGGACGGACACTCTGTATTTCTATATTCGTCTCAGCGCGAGGACAATTAACGATTAATTTGATCTGAAATCCATTGAAAGGTGTAAGCATCGAAATAAGTCACTGGACAGTGGTCAACGCTTTATGTATCTAACTGATACACTCACCGCTTTGTATACAACATACACAGATAGTTCGTATACAAGATAAGGAAATGTCAAACATATTATTTTCTATTGACAAGTCTTAAGTTAACAATAAGTGCCCCTCGCCATCCTCGGCCTTACAGCAATTACATATCTACGTTTTATGTTGCACATGATGTTTACTGACAACATCATTAATAGCTGAATCATTTCTTATATACGTAGATAAATAAACAGGTAAGACATTGAAATAATTCGCTATTATATTTTCTGTTTTTAACTGACTTTTAATCAACGCTTTCATTATTTCTGTGTACAGTTTTTAATTTTTGTTCTCAGTTTAATATTAACGAAATTATGTGCGGTAAAGTACCAATCCACACCCTATTACTTACGATCGTTACGCCGGTTATGTTTTATAATAGCATTTCGAGAACGTATATTCATTTTAATCTGCCTAACCAAAAGCCGGTAATAAGGAGTGTAAAGTCTTCACAATGCATTCTAAATGAATTCTGATTTTGCCATCTAGAATCATGGGCACAAAAAATTTAAGACAAAAACAATGTCTAGCAAATTCTTGCAAATTCTTGCAGATTATGCACAGTAAAGCTGGCTAAAGTATTTATATTAATTTATTCTGTGGTAAATACAGAAAAGGGGAACTACATTCTTAGTTTTTGTTGTTGTATATAATATCGAAATGAAAGAAAATATTATGACTACTTCATTTGTAGAGCATTGGGTATGCTATCGACTTTTAAAAGTATTTTCTCTGATTTGTTAAAATGTGTCTAAACATTCAAGTTTTCGCCAAAAATGTCTAAGGGATGGTTGATATGTAGACATCTGTACAGTTAGATGGATCGTTGATTGTTCATAGAAAAAATGTTATAATTCGGTACGTAACAGTATTGCAGAATTATGACTAGATTATTTTTATTCGGATGATGAAGGTACATTATTATGATACTTTTTTTAAACCTTAAACAAACCAGTGAACTTTTCTTTAGGGGACAATATTTATTTATGATAAATAACCTATGGCATGAACATTAATATCTGTCACAAAATAAACGCCCACTTATATAAACTACTGTACATCAATAATCGGTACAGGTATATGAAGCTGACGATCCATTGATAGAAGTGTCGAGTGTCATTGGTCGTATTATCATCCAACACGCCAACAGGCACTTGTCTCAGACATTTGTGTTCCTATATACCTTAATATATTATAACATGTGTTATATTAGGTATAATTTGGGGCGGGGGTCCGAGACAAGTGCCTGTGAATACATACTAATCAATTGTAAGTTCTATTTTGTCCAGTTTTTTATATCGTGTTTTTAAACAAATTCTATCCAACAATTATACAATAGAAATACACAGATCCTTCGGGAAAAAAGTACTCATATAATTCCGTCTCTCTTTTGTATTGTTAAATATCCATCAAATCAGGGTCATAGGTAAAAGATGAAAGGTCAAACATTTTGAAAGATGCCAGCATCAATTATTTGTTTTCTAACTTTTGAATATATTGGTAGAAAAGAAACATGCTTTCATATTCAACAGGATGCAGCAATAAATAATCGAATGCCTTTTATATTTTTCTGAAAAAAAGTTTCAATAACCAAGTTCTGAGTAATCGTAGCTAATCATATATAATTATCTCTATTGTCTATCTCACTAATGCAATAAGTATCAGATTTAAATATATATTTTTGATATCAAGAAGAGTAAATCATGTGTACATAAGTCTTTATAATAAGTCTGATAACATGGAAATGCTTTCATTAAAAACAAAATAGGTTAGAATAGAGAAAGCTTCCTGTGTTTTGCTTGTTTCTTTAATACTAGCAAACATTTTTATCAAGTGTTTCACATTGTTTTCGGTAACTTTTAGTCTTGAAACGGACATTGAACAAAAGGCGCTCAATTGGAACAAGTGTTTTCTACTTTTTTTTTCAACAGGAAGTTTCTCACACTTTGTTTAAAGAAGCATTAGCTACGAGATATTTTTATTTGTTCAAACATATCCCTAATTTATATATCTGAAGCAGAATGTGTAGTAATCTACAGAGAAACATTGATAAGGTCCATTTAGAACTACTAGTATTCAAATCTTTACTTTAGCTTAACATTCCCAATTAAAATCATTTCATGTACCTCTTCATAAATATAAAAATCTGAAAATATGCATGGTTTGATTGTCAATTGTACAACTCTCAACCGGAGACACAGGCACTTGTTTCTATCAATAGGAAGGTCGACTATCCATATAAATAGAAGCTTCCTATGGATAGAAACAAGTGCCTGTGACCGGAGATCAAAAGACACAGTCTTAGCTAACAACTGATAGAATAAACAACTACTAGAATATGTCATCGTAATATTCCTAGAAATCCAGCGGCCTGATTTATAAAATTTAAAACAAAACAATAATATTAAAAAAAATATGATGTACACCAACAAACGACAACAACTGAATTACAGGCACCGGACTTGGAACAGTCACATAAGTTCGATAGAATAGATGAAGCGTTGCATGAATTGCAGAACTTATGAGCGGAAGTACAGAAAATGTAACGGACAGAAAGCTGGATTGATGATCTTAAATAGTCTAGTTTTATGCATATAGTAAACTTGAATACAGCAGGTAGCTTTTAATCCGAATTAAATAAGTATATTATCCATTCCTTATATTCATGCAAAGACTCTTTTAACAGAAATGTTACCGCATCTCTGGAAAACTCAATATTAAGAAATTACGTCCGCAAACATACTAGTAATAACTCTATGACATATTTTGAATTGAATATATACTTATAGAGTAATGTCATACGGTCAACCTCCTTATAATCCAAACTACGGATGTCCCGGATATGGTCCTCCACAGCCAT
Source organism: Mytilus galloprovincialis (assembly GCF_965363235.1). Taxonomy (NCBI): domain Eukaryota; kingdom Metazoa; phylum Mollusca; class Bivalvia; order Mytilida; family Mytilidae; genus Mytilus; species Mytilus galloprovincialis. The sequence continues at coordinate 99,976,053 of NC_134839.1, forward strand.
CCTATCCGTATGGACAAGGCGGACACGGCGGCGGATATCCACAGCAACCGTATCCTCAGCCATATTATGCACAACAACCACAAACGTAAGTTACGTTATTAGCACATATAATCTTTATTTTGGAATTCCACCTAACTCAGGCAAAGATGATTTTCTATCGCAGTCATAACTTATTTAAAACCAAATTCATACACACACCGATATTTTCAAATTTATTTGATCAAACAAACATTTTTTAAAGCTGGCAAATTTTAGTAACCTTAGTGGGTCTCCGACAGTCCTCATCTATATACTCTTGCTTATAATATCTTATTAAAAATCGTTTGTCTGATTCCATCAAAGGACGTCTTATGGAGAGACATAGAACTTAGTTATACTGTGTACGTATGCTGTTACTGCTTTTTCCACATTGACATCACTTTAATATAATTATAGTCAATTTAACTATCGTAAGTTTATTGTCTCAATACTACGGAAGCGTATTAGGGACATAGTAAAAATTAAATTGGCAATGTACTTTTTTTTCAAAGTCCAAAGTTTGACATTTCAAATCTCGAAATTTTGACTTAAACTTGAAATTTTGACTTTTTTAAAACTGGAAATTTCGACTTTCTTTAAACTCAAGATTCGACTTATTGTTAACTCAAAATTTCGACTTTTTATAAACTCGAAATTTCGACTTTGAACTCGAAATTTCATTTTTTTAAATCTCGAAATTTTTAATATAAAGATAAAATTTTGACTTTTGAAATCTCGAAATTGTAACTTTTTCTAAGTATTTTTAAAACTTTGTTGTTAGTATTCAAACAGTTATTACAATTTTAGAAGGAGTAGACATGGACGCAAATTACTAAAGCGTCATTCATACATTTTGGCAATTTAAGAAATTGGTTTTATTCTTAAATTAATATTGAAGAGTTTCATTCGGAAAGAACATGCATGTGATAGAAAAAAAAATTTCCCCCATATTTCATGTTTTAGTTTCCACGACATTGTCATAGGATCGTCAGCCCATGTTTTATAGTTGGTTTTAAAGGCCTGTTTTTCCCAAATAGCAAGTCACTGACTATGCCTTGTTTAAACAATGGTAAATTAAGTGGCAAATATGCCATGCATATTCAGGACAACTCATGAGCTGCTCAGTAATCTAGTTTATGAATTTTGAAATGTTGGTTCTTTTTTCTGGAACATTTATTAAACTCTACAAGTTGGCATTCTTATGACACAACTATTAACCCTTGTCTTTTTATATTAGACTGTTGAATACAAGTTTGGCTACACGTTTGGCGTAATATAGGTGTGTCGGAATAACGCCCGGGGTTGTCTTGATACTCATATCTAAAGTCCAGACTTGAAATATATATTTGTACGTGAAACATATCATTCCATTTATTCTTCCGCGAAAACAAGATTTTCTTTTTTTTTTTTTTTTTTTTTTTAAATGTTCAAATATTTTATTTGAATTTTACATTTGTTAGAGATACATGAAGTACCGGTACCTTATCCCGGCCTCGTTAACGTTAGTATATAGCATTTTATTGATAAGTAAGTACTTGTTAGTGCACAATATGTATATATAGTAATAATGACATGTATGTAACTGAATAGAAATATGATAACAAGATGTATAATAAATTCTAATTTATGAAATTAATTTAATTTTTTCTGCAACCAGATTATGGAATTTTTCATATTTGCCTTCTTTATTTATCAATATTTCGTGATATTGAAGAAATTCTTTTTTGAAAATTTCAAACATATTAATTTGTTTTGTTTTTTGTTCGGATGTATAGTATCCTTTGTATACAGTAAAAATAATAATTGTAATTAAATCATTTATACTGTAGTAACTTGTATCGTTTATTTTGTATCCGTACAAAAGTGATTTAATTGATATGATGTGATGTCCTATTTTAAGTTTATCAAGTAAAAGTTTTATTTTATCCCAAAATGATTTCAGAAATTTGCATGTTAAAAAGTAGTGCTCATAATCTTCGATGACATCACAAATATTACATAGCGGAGTTTTAGTTATTTTCCAAGAGAAAAGTAATTGTTTGGTTGGTAAAATGTAGTGCAGAAATTTCCATCTTAACATTTTGAATTTATTATCTTGTATATAATAAAAGATATAATTTAGCATTTGTTGTCTTTTGTTTGTGTTGTTTTCCAAGATAAATATGTTGTCCCATTTTTGAAATCCTATTGGTTTTTCATAATATCTATTTAAGAGGGAGATGTAAATGTCTTTGGAGGAAATGTTTTTAAGTGATACCATTTTTCCTTTTTTATCTTTAAATTTATATTCGGAGTCAGTGGCAACTTTTGTTTTTAATGATTCTTCTTTAGTTAGCTCTTGTAACCACTGTTTTGGTATTGCTTTCATTAATATAGAATATTCTGAAAACCAGTTAGCATGACAGGAAAGTTTATCTAAGATCATGTTTTGATTAAATTTTCCTTTATTATCAATAATGTCATTTAAAAAAAGAATTTTGCTGTTTATCCAGTTTTTGAAGATGAGACATTTACCGTTTAATTTGATATTTTTATTGCCCCATATAAGCTGCTGTCTTATTTGTTTATATGATAGATGATTCAATTCCTTTTCAGATTTTGTATTTATCCATGATTTGATTATTCTTAAGTAAAATTGTGGAATTAGTTCTTTCAGTTTATAGACCAAATTAATATTGTTGAAATTCATTTTAAATATAAGGAATTCTTGTCCAAATTTATCAAAATAAAATCTTGGCAATACTTTCCAATTGGGTGATAGATCTTCGTTTTCGATGAGTTTTTTTACCCAACTAATATTTATCGCTTCTAGATATTTATCTATGTTTATCATTTTAAGCCCGCCAGCATGGTAATTTTTACTTATTATATCCCTTTTAACCTTTTCAGATTTATTATTCCATATAAAACTGTATATTATTTTTTTAAATTTTGCTAGGTATTCGTTATCAATTTCGGTTACAGATGCAACATAAGTAATATTCGGTAAGATTAATGATTTAACAAGAGTTATCTTACCTAACATAGTTAAATTTCTTTTATTCCAATCTTTAATTATTTTTTCAGATTTTTCGTATTGTCGTTGCAAGTTTAATTTTTTACACTCATTTTTATTAAGTCCAAAGTATATTCCTAAAACTTTTATAGGTTTTTGTGTAAAATTAATGTTTTCAACTTTATCTTTGCAGGCTTTTAAATTGCCGAGCCATATTCCTTCTGTTTTATTTCGGTTAAGCTTTAGGCCTGAAAGTGATCCAAAAATTTCTATAATATTCAGAGTTAATGACACTTCTTGTTTTGAATTTAAAAATAAAGTGGTGTCGTCTGCAAGCTGGCTTAATTTTAATGTATGGGTTTTATTATCTAGTTTAATTTGAAAGCCTTTAAAATTTTTATTTTGTCTTAATCTACTAGCTAAAATTTCAACAGCAATTACGAAAATTATAGAACTCGCGGGACACCCTTGACGGATACCGCGCTCAATGTTGAAGGGTCTTGAAATCCAGCCATTATTTAATATGCAACCCTTTATATCTGTGTATAAAGTATTTATCCACCTCAAAAGAGATTCCTGGAAGCCAAATTTCTTTAAAGAACAATACATAAATTCCCATTCTAGCGAGTCAAATGCCTTTGTGAAGTCTAAAAATAAGATAGCTCCATCTACATTGAATTTTTCCGAATAATCTATAATATCCTGGATTTGTCTAATATTAAATCCTATATATCTGTTTTTTACATAACCGTTTTGATCACTATGAATGATTTTATGCAATATTGGTTTCAGTCTTTGTGCAAGAGAGTATGCTATAATTTTGGTATCTACATTTAGTAAGGTAATTGGTCTATAATTATCTAAATTTAATGGGTCATTTTTCTTGTATATAAGGGTAATCAATCCAAGTTTCTGAGAATTTGTTAATTCTTTTTTTTCATAGCAATTATTAAAAACATCTACAGCAAAGGTTTGTAAATTTGACCAGAAAGCTCTATAAAATTCAATTGAGAGACCATCGATACCTGGTGTTTTATTAAGTTTCATTTTAAAAACAGATTGTGTACATTCCTCTATTGTCAGGTTGCCGTCAATTTCATTACCTTCTTTTGTACTTAATTTGTAATTTATTTTAGTTTTTTCAATATAATTTTCAATTTCTGTTAGATCAGGATTAGTTGACTTATATAAATTGACATAATAATTTCTCCCCGTTTCTAATATTTTGCCTTGATCTTCTGTTAATTCTCCTTTACTGTCTCTTATAGCAGTAATGTTTTTCCTTGTTTGTCTTGATTTTTCTAATCCCAAAAAATATTTTGTATTTTTTTCGCCCTCTTCTATCCATTTAACTCGTGATCTTATTTGTGCCCCTTTTATTTTATCTGAATATAAAGTTTGTAGTGTTTCTTCTGTTTTATTTATTGAATCTATTATATTTGGCAAATTATTATTTTTTTCATCTATGTAGTTATCGTGAATTTCATTCAAAAGTTTAAGTTCTTGTTCTAGTTTTGTAATTTCATCTCTTTTATGTTTAGCTTTTATTTTACAATGTTCTATAGTTTTCTCTCTAACTTCTATTTTAAAAAGATCCCACACGATTGCTAGACTTTTTTTATTTCTTAATTTTTCATATTTATCTATCAAAGTATTTATTTTTAGTTTGTATGATTCGTCGTTAAGGATATTATTGTTTAATTTGAAGTATCCCTTTCCTTTGTTCCCTTGACAATGATTAATTTTAAGTGAAATCGCTAAGTGATCTGTATATTGAATTGTTGCAGGTCGTATATCAGTGCTGAGTACTCTTGGTCTCACATCTTCACTTACTAGAAAATAATCAATTCTACTAGCTACTTCATTATTTTTTCTTTTCCAGGTATATTGCGTTTTATTTGGATTTATAGCTCTCCATATATCTATAACTTTTAGTTTTTTTATCAGAGTTTTTAGCCCATTTGTCTTATTTTTTATTTTTTGTTGATCTTTTCTATTACTTTTTCTATCTTTTATATTAAGCGTTTCATTCATATCACCGCCTATGATAATTATACCAAGACTATATTTTTCAATGACACTTAAAGCTTTTTTAAAGAATATATTTCTATCTTTACTTGTGTTTGGGGCATAAAGGTTTACAAAAGTAAATATATTTTTGTCGATTTCTATGTTGATTAAAACAATTCTTCCGTGTTGATCTACATATTTATCTATGATTTCATACTTAATTTTTTGGTTGATATAAATCGAAACACCTCTTGATTGTGTGCTTCCAAAACTATGATATAAATCGCCCGTAAATTCTTTATCTATTAAATTGTTCGAAAAATGTGTTTCTTGTAAAAATATTATGTTGCATTTTTGTTGTTTTATCCATTCTTTTAGTCTAATTCTTTTTTCATATTTTCCTAACCCCTGACAATTTAAAGAACATATATGCAATGGATTAAGTGACATCTTGATTTTGTTTTTAAAAAAGTATTTGATACATGTATTTCAAATATAAAAAGCATAATATACATACAAATATATACAGAATTTAGAGATAAAAATACAATCATATGTGCATCTCTAGTGACAGTTTTAGCTTTGACTGTACATGTGTGAGTTGCTAGACGAAATATAATTACATGTACACACATACATTTAATTTCATATTGACCGACTTTAATAGGTTTCCACCTATTTCTATATTTAGAATTGTTAGCTGGTAAAATATATTGACCTTCACATGTAAAACGATTAATTCGCACGAGGATTAACTTTAATAGACTAATATACCGTACATAGAAATATATAAATGTGATGGATGTAATATATATCTTTCTGAATTGGTGAGTATTGAATTTATTTTTCGTTAATTGTATATTTTTAAAACACTTTTCAGAAATAAAGACATTAATAACCAAGTAGCAAAAATAACGGGAGAATATTATCAAATACTTTCGTATGCTTGTGATAACAGTACAGATAATATTACAACTATTTTGTTTAAGGGGCTTGACTTTAATTATACAGATATTTAGCAGAACACGGAGATTCTGATGCAAATAATTAAAAGAATGAAGACATAATACATGAATGAAAACTTTTGAGGCTACAACTAAAAAAGGATAATTATCTGCATATAAAAACAGGTATAAATAGGTCAAACTGATTTGTTTACATTTTGTATACAGGTGTGTGGAAATGGCGATGGAATTAATTTGCATATCTATATAAATATAGTAGAGTGCTATTGCTTTTCTGTTTACATGATTATATGACATAGCGCACATATTGATATTGTGGTACAATGAAGCACAAATTATTACATATATATATATAACTATACTAGTTGTTTCATATGAAAAAAAAAAGAATTAGTTTCATTGATCTATACATATTATATTGACAACAATCTATATATAGAGTTTATTGTTTTATTTTGTTTTGTGCAGAGTATATACAATCTAATGTTATTGTATCATACACTGCCACATATTTTTTTAATTGTTTTTTATGAATATATATAAAATAGGAGTATATACAGATATTTGTACAAGTACAAATTATTATGTCCATTGACTTAGGCATTGTTGTATGGATAATATATTTTGAAAGGAAATGGTATATGGTAACTGTTCTTGTACCTATGTCTTTGATGATTTACTGGAATCAGTTTGTCTTTTGTGATATTCATCTGTAGGGGTTGTTGCTGGTCTTTTCCCCTGTTTTTGTACTGGTGTTGTTGATTCAGGGTTTACAATGAATTTGTCTATTGGTCCTTTTGATTCAACTTTTGGCTTGTTTTTTGTTTTGTCTTTGTTTTTCTTTTTTCTTGTTTTTTTCTCCTGTGAATCAGGATCAATTTCTGTAACGACTTTACTGATAGCTGTTGTTGTTGCTGTTATTGCTTCTGTAGGTAGCAATATGGACTGTGAAGGTGGGGTTTCACTGTGATCAACATGATCACCAATGTCAGTCTCTTCCCCACTTTCACTTTCACTAGAATCAGACTGGTCATCTGTTTTATTAGCTTCATTGTCTGATGCTGTTTTACTAGGAGTGTCATTATGTGGTGCTGGTTTACTAGGAGTTTGGCATTCTTTTGCTTTATGCCCTTCTTTTCCACATTCATTACAAACCCAATCGTTTTGGCATTTGTCCTGTTTGTGTCCCTTTTTCAGGCATTTTTGACAAGTAATATGTGCATTTATGTAGATTTGGCCTTTGTAATATATTTTGGCATTGTACTTGCTTATCCTTGTGAATCTGGGTAGTGTGCCTTCCAATGGTTCGACAAAAAAGATTCTGTCTCCAGATTGGCAGTCGGTCATTTCGCCATTTATTCTCACTCTCTCTCTGAAATAGCTTGTAACGACTACGCCATTAGATTGAAAGAACGAGAAGATCATACCGTCCTCAGCTGATAATGGAATGTTGGACACACGTATTCGGAGGTATTCTGGGCGTTGTTCAGCTACAGGGATTCTTGGGTTTTTATCGTATACTGTTAAAAGTTTGTTACGTATAGATACACCTCTTGTAAGGAGGTGATCTCTTGCTAGTTCTTGTGCAAGATAAATACGCCACATTCCCTTGACTCTTTGTAACCCTTTCATTTGGAATCTGGGTACCTCTGAACCGATACTTTTGTAAACTTCTTCATGTTGTAAGAAGTCTTTTTGTTGGAGTTCTGTATTGCCAAATAAATCTGTTTCTAAAATGAATACCGGTTTTACTGACCTCAGTTCCTCAAGACCTTCATGTATCGGGTAAAAGTTGGTATGTTTATGATATGCTGGTTGTGAAACCGCATCGGAATATGAGTTGATTTCAGCCATGTTGTTTGTTTTGGTTTTCTTGACTGGTTGGATATATTAAATTTACGGTGTTAAGCGTTTGTTAAAATGTTTAATATACTTTTCAAACTTTCCTGATTGTTATTTTCTGTAACACTATACAAATTGGTAATCTTAGACGAATATTTCTTTGGTTATTTAACAATATTTAAGGAGCACGACGAGTTCCGTGGATATCGTTCGATGCCCCTTACATCCTTTTCTATCTAAAATGGTTTAGTTTATTAAAATATGCTTATCAAGATTATGATGTATATGGCTCTCCGCTTGATGATAAAAATGACTGTGAATGTGATAGTTGCAAGCGTATAAATATTGAGGAAAAGTCGAAATTTTGAGTTTTAAAAAGTTATAATTTGGAGTTAAAAAAAAAGTTGAAATTTCGAGTTTAGAAAAAGCAGAAATTTCGAGTTTTAGAAAAGGCAAAATTTCGATCGAGTTTTAAAAAGGGCAAAATTTCGACTTCTTAAAAAGTCAAAATTTCAAGATTTTAGAAAGTCAAAATTTCTTGTTAAAGTAAAAATTTAGTTAGAAAAGTGTCAATTTCGAGTTAAAGTCGAAATTTTAAGATTTGAAATGTCAAAATTTCGACTTTGAAAAAAAAGTTCACTGCCATTTTTGTTTTACTATGTCCCTTATACGCTTCCGTACAATACTGTATACCATAACCATTTAATATAAATGTGTTTGTGCTAATAAATATTGTCTTTTGTCTGTCACTTGTTAGTTTACAGTAACAGGTGTACTTATAGATCTCTGAACAATGGATAAATATTTATGAGACAAGTGTCTGTTGTTAGTTAGTACCAACATTATTTTTTACATACAGAGTAAGTTTGGTTGACAATACACGCATTGCTGTATCATATATGTCCCTGAACCAATAAAGAACGATTTGAACTCCCATACACATCTTACATAGCAAAAATCACAACACAGTGTTCAGGCAGCAGAAACATTCTGTATGTACTAAGCTATTACGTATCACCATCAATGCCTGTCTCTCTTTACAGGGAAATTTATAAAAAAGAGAACCAAGTACTTGTCTATAAATTTGAGTTGGTAAATGACAATATCTGCATATCGTTTGTATGAGACATAGTGGACATGCTTTTAATCATGTTAACTTCTTTGTTTTACAGAGTAGTGGTACATGACAGGGATAAGAAGAAAGATGGCTGTCAATCGTGTCTGTATGCTTTACTGGCCGTTCTTTGTTGTTGTTGTGTCTGTGATATGTTAGACTGATGTAGAAACATTTGTAATCAGATACTTTAAGTTATTTAAGAATATTGTTATAATTTTACACGGATAATACTTGAACTTTTTATTCAGAGTATTTCACTATGGATGAGTCTTTCTTGAAAATATGATTACAAGCAAGAAATATAAAATATATGTATTTTGTCAGTAGTTATATTGATATGAATTTAAATTAAATTCTGAATTTAGACTACCATTTAATATAGGGTCTTTCTTCGTGTACCACACAGTGCAGATAAATGACACACACTATGTCTGCTTATACTGTTATTTTGGTATGATGGATATTTGTTTCATTATGAATAAAGCTGTATTGTATTGTATTGCTTTGTTTTGAAAACTATGATATATGATTTATTAATTCCAATGAAAATCATAGAGCTGAGTCCAAATTCGGGTATTGGTTCCATTATTATGTTCTCCACTTGCATGTTGTCACAACCCCGTCCTCTTTCAACAAGCATCAAAGAAAATAACCGTATCGACTCTCTTGTTTTCAGCTGTCATATAAAATTGACCATGATAATCAAAATAATTATCAAGAAAATTCTTCTGATTCTTTCCTAGAACATGCTATTTTGAATTGCCTTCAAAATTTACTTAATTTAACATTTTTAAAGTGTTAAGAATAAGATGAAGTTCCGTGTGCAGTAAAAGAACTTCAAGGTTGTTAAGTCAAAAGGTCAAGATTAACATCAACAAGAAACTTTGCTTTATAAAAACTTTTGAATCATACTTCCCATCTTTATCTAAATGTCTATTTTCCATAGTGACTAATGCACATCTAGTGCATGCTAACATAAGTGTTGGCATTTGGTTTACCACTTGGTATACTTTCAATTGCATTTGTTCATTTAATAAAGCCCAGGGTGACCTGATGACATAAACATATTCACGTCTACACACTTTGTTCGACATTTTATTTTAAGAAAGACTTCCTTTTCGAACACCCTTCTGCTGAATAAATAAGCATTAACGCACACAAGAAGACATCAAAAATGTAAAAACAAAATGGAATTTTATTTCACGATCTCTAACAAAATGAATTAATCAATATAAATCCACAAAAAGTGTAAAAAATAAAAATATCAACAGATCTTAAACATAAACATTAACATTAACTCTTAATAAATGATAAATTGGATTTTACTTTATTTTGATCTGCTATCATTTGGAATCAGAATAAAAAAAGAGGAGGACACTGTTTTATACCACGAAATCTTAAACGTAATGTTCAGTAAATCATTATAAATCTATCGAAAACATCTTTCATACGGTTGCTAAAAAAGACACAAAAAGGCTTCATTTTGAGATCTTGTAATAGTATTTATGAAAAGGTTTTCTTTTATTTTTTCTAATACAAATATGTTGATGTTGTTCATCTTCGCTAGCCAAGGGTTACGATCCACTCCCTCTTCAAGAGAGCGGGAGTGGATCGTAACCCTTGGCTAGCGAAGATGGATGTTGTTATACTTGGTATAAAAAACTATGTCTACAAAGGTCAAATAAGTTAATTTTGCAAAAACGATAAACTGTTTATAGTGTCCAGAATATATCATTCTATACATTTATTAATGAAATTATCATTATATGTATTTGGAAATACTGATTAAATTTAGATAAAATATTACACAACTTAAGTTTTAGAACAGAATGAGAAAACATCTATGAATATTCATGAAATATATTAATGTAAAACAGCTATTTTGATTAAGTATTCCAGTAAACTTTTTACACATTTGATTCGAATAACACCAAAAATAAACCATTAAATCAAGGAATACATCATCTATAGAAAAATAAAATAAAGGATATTTAGGGTTAATTTGTCCGCATATATTTACATTATTTGTAATTTGTACACGTTTACATAAGTTTTGAGTTATCACATCTACGTCTTGTATAAAAAAAATAATTCCCTAAACAGAAAATGGTTCTATGATCAAGAAAGAACTTTAAAGTAAAAACAAGCATGCTTTGATGAAATGCAACACATCATAATGGATTTCGTATAGATATAGAACCGTGTATATATATATATGTTCTTTACTACGCTGGTATTAGATTGTCATTAAAAGTCAAAACTATTCAAAACTATTTGGTAGGAATTACGCATTGAATAATAGTCATGTATATTCAATCAAAGTATCTATTTGTATGTATTTCGAAATATACATATAATTTTAAATCTAACACATTAAAAACATACAGTTTTGAATCATTTTCACAAGAAACTGAACATCTCTATACAAACTTTTCTGTCCAAATCAAATTACACATCAACCTTGTGAGCTCTATTGTATGACAAATAAATCAAAATACATATATATATATTATATATGTCTCTCATTTTCATTATAACAACAACAGAGAAATTGTACGAGCTTGAGCAAGCACTGTATTAAAAACTTTGATCAGATCATTCGATATGTATAAACGACATATAATACTATTCTTCTTTCATAAACACAAACAGATCTTTGCCATTTATAATTATAACAATATGTGATGATTGATGGACGAAGTTAGTGAAATCTTCTCAGAAATCCGAACACAGACAGCAACAACACAACGCAGCTAGTAACACATACAGACATGTATCGTCACTCTTGTCTCGTCTTTCATGTACCACAACCCTACAACAATGTCAAAACAGAAAACATGTCAAACAGAAGTAGGAATGAAGCCTGGTTAATTAATAAAAGATTTGTTATTCACAATTCATAATGTAGATTAAACCATTTAAAAATCAATTCAAAAATTTACTGGCTTATAAGTTTACTACATTGTATGTAAACTTGTTACAACTTTTACTAAAAAGTTGAAACAGTGAACTGATTGCTTAATATAATTTCACGAATGGGTTGTGTATTTTTAAGTAACCACAGTAGTGTACCGACGTTCTAACTCCGAAAGAAGCGAGACCGGATATATAAGGGAGCTACCATTTGATTTTTATGGGGGGGGGGGGGGGGGCTAGGATGAAATTTGAAAAAAATAAGCAGGACAGGAGTTTTGAGTAAAAAAAAAGGCAGGATGAGACACTTACAAAAAAAAAAAAAAAAGTCAGGACGACAATTTAGGTAAAAAAAAGTCAGGATAAACTAAAAAAAAAAGGCAGGACCGAACAGAGTGAAAAATAAAAAGGCAGGACAGAGATTACAGCTATAAAAAAGTGCAGGACAAAATTTTTCATCCTAGCCCCCTATAAAAATCAAATGGTAGCTCCCTAACTGATCTTGAATGAAAAATAGCCATTTCATATATAGACATTGATGCTCTTCGTCAATTTTTTTGGTGCTCTCTCTGCATATGTTCACCTATTGTGAAGTAATATGTAGAAAAATAAAACTAATCAATGCATTATTTTTCGATTTTCAGTTATATTAACGAGTAAAAGTTGTATGCAAAATTTTAACAAAATCTGTGAAATAGCCCATCTAACTTGACCTTAAAATAAACTTAGTGAATACTTGCAGTTTTTGGTGGGTTTTGTGTTGCTTAGTTTTCTATGTTGTGTCTTGTGTACTATTTGTCTGTTTGTGTTTCTTTTCTAGTCATAGTGTTGTCAGTTTGTTTTTGATCTATCATTTTAGATACCCCTCTTATAACACTGTTTGGTTCGAAGTATTTAATATACTTACGGTTGTTGGTTATATACAACTGTTGTATTTTGTTGTCCATGTTGTTGTTGAGGATATCCTCCTCCCTGTCCATATGGAAACTGTTGTGGTTGTTGTTGATGATGCTGTTGTGGATACTGCTGTGGATGTTGTTGTGGATAAGCTTGTTGGTTTGGTGGATACTGTGGATATCCAGGTTGTTGTGTTGTTGGGGAATAAGGAGGCGGTGGTGCTGATGGGTAAGACATATTACTGTAAAATAAAAAAATAAAAAAATGATAATACATTGTATATGTTAATTGACATTTAGTCTTGGTTGATAAAAACTCCGATGATTAGTTTACCCTACAGACAAGTTAAATATAAGATATGTAAGCATTAAGGAGCCAACCATGCAGTCCTTGCTCTTATTTTTAAAATGTTGAGTACGTAGCGGAGAAATAACTTATACCCATTCTTTAGACTTTCTATTGAACCTACATAATGTAATTGTTGAACCAATGAGGTGAGAACGTTACAACATTTATCAGCAAATAAAGACCTTACTTTATACGTATACTTTGAGAGAGTGTTATGATTTCTTCTTTTCGCTGAAAAAGGGTTGTCTATGAAAAAGGGCACAGACATGATAGTTTTAGCCCTTTTAGATCTATCTATATATATATATATATATACAACTCGTCTAAACATCAACCCAACAATGTTAGATCTGTAAATTTGCTTTCGCAAATTTTTGGTTCTTCCCTCGCCGGGATTCGAACCCATGCTACTGTGATATCGTGACACCAAATCGCCTGCACTGCAGCCGTCCCGCTAGTCCACACGACCACCTGGGCTCTCAAAAAAAGAGCTTTCGCTGGCCATGTGTTACCTTTCCACGTCAGTTTTAATCTAGCGGCGTACTACAGTACATGATATATAAGGCATGAAGATGTTATTGTTACAGATCAGCTAAATTATCTATAGTAAAGGATCCTACAAATTAATGTAAGATACAGTCACAGAAAATAATTATATTCATAAGTACGTCTGAGTCAGTGACAACCCTACAACAGATGTATCCATCGGATCGCCATCAATGATGGTGATACATGGCTGTGTACATAATGTATATACAACTCGTCTAAACATCAACCCAACAATGTTAGATCTGTAAATTTGCTTTCGCAAATTTTTGGTTCTTCCCTCGCCGGGATTCGAACCCATGCTACTGTGATATCGTGACACCAAATCGCCTGCACTGCAGCCGTCCCGCTAGACCACACGACCACCTGGGCTCTCAAAAAAAGAGCTTTCGCTGGCCATGTGTTGCCTTTCCACGTCAGTTTTAATCTAGCGGCGTACTACAGTACATGATATATAAGGCATGAAGATGTTATTGTTACAGATCAGCTAAATTATCTATAGTAAAGGATCCTACAAATTAATGTAAGATACAGTCACAGAAAATAATTATATTCATAAGTACGTCTGAGTCAGTGACAACCCTACAACAGATGTATCCATCGGATCGCCATCAATGATGGTGATACATGGCTGTGTACATAATGTATATACAACTCGTCTAAACATCAACCCAACAATGTTAGATCTGTAAATTTGCTTTCGCAAATTTTTGGTTCTTCCCTCGCCGGGATTCGAACCCATGCTACTGTGATATCGTGACACCAAATCGCCTGCACTGCAGCCGTCCCGCTAGACCACACGACCACCTGGGCTCTCAAAAAAAGAGCTTTCGCTGGCCATGTGTTACCTTTCCACGTCAGTTTTAATCTAGCGGCGTACTACAGTACATGATATATAAGGCATGAAGATGTTATTGTTACAGATCAGCTAAATTATCTATAGTAAAGGATCCTACAAATTAATGTAAGATACAGTCACAGAAAATAATTATATTCATAAGTACGTCTGAGTCAGTGACAACCCTACAACAGATGTATCCATCGGATCGCCATCAATGATGGTGATACATGGCTGTGTACATAATGTATATACAACTCGTCTAAACATCAACCCAACAATGTTAGATCTGTAAATTTGCTTTCGCAAATTTTTGGTTCTTCCCTCGCCGGGATTCGAACCCATGCTACTGTGATATCGTGACACCAAATCGCCTGCACTGCAGCCGTCCCGCTAGACCACACGACCACCTGGGCTCTCAAAAAAAGAGCTTTCGCTGGCCATGTGTTACCTTTCCACGTCAGTTTTAATCTAGCGGCGTACTACAGTACATGATATATAAGGCATGAAGATGTTATTGTTACAGATCAGCTAAATTATCTATAGTAAAGGATCCTACAAATTAATGTAAGATACAGTCACAGAAAATAATTATATTCATAAGTACGTCTGAGTCAGTGACAACCCTACAACAGATGTATCCATCGGATCGCCATCAATGGTGGTGATACATGGCTGTGTACATAATGTATATACAACTCGTCTAAACATCAACCCAACAATGTTAGATCTGTAAATTTGCTTTCGCAAATTTTTGGTTCTTCCCTCGCCGGGATTCGAACCCATGCTACTGTGATATCGTGACACCAAATCGCCTGCACTGCAGCCGTCCCGCTAGACCACACGACCACCTGGGCTCTCAAAAAAAGAGCTTTCGCTGGCCATGTGTTACCTTTCCACGTCAGTTTTAATCTAGCGGCGTACTACAGTACATGATATATAAGGCATGAAGATGTTATTGTTACAGATCAGCTAAATTATCTATAGTAAAGGATCCTACAAATTAATGTAAGATACAGTCACAGAAAATAATTATATTCATAAGTACGTCTGAGTCAGTGACAACCCTACAACAGATGTATCCATCGGATCGCCATCAATGATGGTGATACATGGCTGTGTACATAATGTATATACAACTCGTCTAAACATCAACCCAACAATGTTAGATCTGTAAATTTGCTTTCGCAAATTTTTGGTTCTTCCCTCGCCGGGATTCGAACCCATGCTACTGTGATATCGTGACACCAAATCGCCTGCACTGCAGCCGTCCCGCTAGACCACACGACCACCTGGGCTCTCAAAAAAAGAGCTTTCGCTGGCCATGTGTTACCTTTCCACGTCAGTTTTAATCTAGCGGCGTACTACAGTACATGATATATAAGGCATGAAGATGTTATTGTTACAGATCAGCTAAATTATCTATAGTAAAGGATCCTACAAATTAATGTAAGATACAGTCACAGAAAATAATTATATTCATAAGTACGTCTGAGTCAGTGACAACCCTACAACAGATGTATCCATCGGATCGCCATCAATGATGGTGATACATGGCTGTGTACATAATGTATATACAACTCGTCTAAACATCAACCCAACAATGTTAGATCTGTAAATTTGCTTTCGCAAATTTTTGGTTCTTCCCTCGCCGGGATTCGAACCCATGCTACTGTGATATCGTGACACCAAATCGCCTGCACTGCAGCCGTCCCGCTAGACCACACGACCACCTGGGCTCTCAAAAAAAGAGCTTTCGCTGGCCATGTGTTACCTTTCCACGTCAGTTTTAATCTAGCGGCGTACTACAGTACATGATATATAAGGCATGAAGATGTTATTGTTACAGATCAGCTAAATTATCTATAGTAAAGGATCCTACAAATTAATGTAAGATACAGTCACAGAAAATAATTATATTCATAAGTACGTCTGAGTCAGTGACAACCCTACAACAGATGTATCCATCGGATCGCCATCAATGATGGTGATACATGGCTGTGTACATAATGTATATACAACTCGTCTAAACATCAACCCAACAATGTTAGATCTGTAAATTTGCTTTCGCAAATTTTTGGTTCTTCCCTCGCCGGGATTCGAACCCATGCTACTGTGATATCGTGACACCAAATCGCCTGCACTGCAGCCGTCCCGCTAGACCACACGACCACCTGGGCTCTCAAAAAAAGAGCTTTCGCTGGCCATGTGTTACCTTTCCACGTCAGTTTTAATCTAGCGGCGTACTACAGTACATGATATATAAGGCATGAAGATGTTATTGTTACAGATCAGCTAAATTATCTATAGTAAAGGATCCTACAAATTAATGTAAGATACAGTCACAGAAAATAATTATATTCATAAGTACGTCTGAGTCAGTGACAACCCTACAACAGATGTATCCATCGGATCGCCATCAATGATGGTGATACATGGCTGTGTACATAATGTATATACAACTCGTCTAAACATCAACACAACAATGTTAGATCTGTAAATTTGCTTTCGCAAATTTTTGGTTCTTCCCTCGCCGGGATTCGAACCCATGCTACTGTGATATCGTGACACCAAATCGCCTGCACTGCAGCCGTCCCGCTAGACCACACGACCACCTGGGCTCTCAAAAAAAGAGCTTTCGCTGGCCATGTGTTACCTTTCCACGTCAGTTTTAATCTAGCGGCGTACTACAGTACATGATATATAAGGCATGAAAATGTTATTGTTACAGATCAGCTAAATTATCTATAGTAAAGGATCCTACAAATTAATGTAAGATACAGTCACAGAAAATAATTATATTCATAAGTACGTCTGAGTCAGTGACAACCCTACAACAGATGTATCCATCGGATCGCCATCAATGATGGTGATACATGGCTGTGTACATAATGTATATACAACTCGTCTAAACATCAACCCAACAATGTTAGATCTGTAAATTTGCTTTCGCAAATTTTTGGTTCTTCCCTCGCCGGGATTCGAACCCATGCTACTGTGATATCGTGACACCAAATCGCCTGCACTGCAGCCGTCCCGCTAGACCACACGACCACCTGGGCTCTCAAAAAAAGAGCTTTCGCTGGCCATGTGTTACCTTTCCACGTCAGTTTTAATCTAGCGGCGTACTACAGTACATGATATATAAGGCATGAAGATGTTATTGTTACAGATCAGCTAAATTATCTATAGTAAAGGATCCTACAAATTAATGTAAGATACAGTCACAGAAAATAATTATATTCATAAGTACGTCTGAGTCAGTGACAACCCTACAACAGATGTATCCATCGGATCGCCATCAATGATGGTGATACATGGCTGTGTACATAATGTATATACAACTCGTCTAAACATCAACCCAACAATGTTAGATCTGTAAATTTGCTTTCGCAAATTTTTGGTTCTTCCCTCGCCGGGATTCGAACCCATGCTACTGTGATATCGTGACACCAAATCGCCTGCACTGCAGCCGTCCCGCTAGACCACACGACCACCTGGGCTCTCAAAAAAAGAGCTTTCGCTGGCCATGTGTTACCTTTCCACGTCAGTTTTAATCTAGCGGCGTACTACAGTACATGATATATAAGGCATGAAGATGTTATTGTTACAGATCAGCTAAATTATCTATAGTAAAGGATCCTACAAATTAATGTAAGATACAGTCACAGAAAATAATTATATTCATAAGTACGTCTGAGTCAGTGACAACCCTACAACAGATGTATCCATCGGATCGCCATCAATGATGGTGATACATGGCTGTGTACATAATGTATATACAACTCGTCTAAACATCAACCCAACAATGTTAGATCTGTAAATTTGCTTTCGCAAATTTTTGGTTCTTCCCTCGCCGGGATTCGAACCCATGCTACTGTGATATCGTGACACCAAATCGCCTGCACTGCAGCCGTCCCGCTAGACCACACGACCACCTGGGCTCTCAAAAAAAGAGCTTTCGCTGGCCATGTGTTACCTTTCCACGTCAGTTTTAATCTAGCGGCGTACTACAGTACATGATATATAAGGCATGAAGATGTTATTGTTACAGATCAGCTAAATTATCTATAGTAAAGGATCCTACAAATTAATGTAAGATACAGTCACAGAAAATAATTATATTCATAAGTACGTCTGAGTCAGTGACAACCCTACAACAGATGTATCCATCGGATCGCCATCAATGATGGTGATACATGGCTGTGTACATAATGTATATACAACTCGTCTAAACATCAACCCAACAATGTTAGATCTGTAAATTTGCTTTCGCAAATTTTTGGTTCTTCCCTCGCCGGGATTCGAACCCATGCTACTGTGATATCGTGACACCAAATCGCCTGCACTGCAGCCGTCCCGCTAGACCACACGACCACCTGGGCTCTCAAAAAAAGAGCTTTCGCTGGCCATGTGTTAGCTTTCCACGTCAGTTTTAATCTAGCGGCGTACTACAGTACATGATATATAAGGCATGAAGATGTTATTGTTACAGATCAGCTAAATTATCTATAGTAAAGGATCCTACAAATTAATGTAAGATACAGTCACAGAAAATAATTATATTCATAAGTACGTCTGAGTCAGTGACAACCCTACAACAGATGTATCCATCGGATCGCCATCAATGATGGTGATACATGGCTGTGTACATAATGTATATACAACTCGTCTAAACATCAACCCAACAATGTTAGATCTGTAAATTTGCTTTCGCAAATTTTTGGTTCTTCCCTCGCCGGGATTCGAACCCATGCTACTGTGATATCGTGACACCAAATCGCCTGCACTGCAGCCGTCCCGCTAGACCACACGACCACCTGGGCTCTCAAAAAAAGAGCTTTCGCTGGCCATGTGTTACCTTTCCACGTCAGTTTTAATCTAGCGGCGTACTACAGTACATGATATATAAGGCATGAAGATGTTATTGTTACAGATCAGCTAAATTATCTATAGTAAAGGATCCTACAAATTAATGTAAGATACAGTCACAGAAAATAATTATATTCATAAGTACGTCTGAGTCAGTGACAACCCTACAACAGATGTTGTAACAGATATACATAAAATATACAATTTCTTATATAAAATACTCATACGTACTCTATTGACTTTCTTGTTAATAGCACGTTCAAAGTAAACACAAAATATATTAAGAACTATAAATGCTGAAAATGTTGCTTATATGTAGCGTACATTTATTAAAGAGATATAAATTTATAGCTATTTTTATATCATATTCACCATTCTCTGATACAAGCATGAAACTTCAATGTACATCACTTCGAAACAGTGTATACCTTAAAACAAACGTTCAGAGTACGACCAAACTGTAAAATTTAACAAGACGAACGAGTTCGATGTGGCAATTTCAGGTTGTCTAAACTTTTGTTTATTTTCATTTTCACCGTCAATTCATGCTTAAAAAATGGTCGAATTTGTAATACTCATTCTTTGTGCTTGTTTCGATAGTTTTTGGTTATATGAAAGAACAATTTCTGTCTACTAATGACATTAAGGCCTAGTACACTAAACTCAAAATATCCCAAAACAATACGGCAAGGGCTCCACAAGGTCATTTAAAAAAAAAGTTGGATTTATATATTATATATCTTATTTTCATATCTATTAGTAAGTTATATTTTTTTTAGGAAATTGTCTACTCTTACCTCATTTGTTTAAAAAAAAGAAAAGAAGACACTTTTGAATTATCCTTTTTATAACGAATACATAAATTAAACATGAAACCATATGAATGTCACTGCTAAAAATGAATTTCTGGTTATTGGTTTGAGTGTTGACCTGCAACCAAAGAAAAGTTTTAAAATAATAATTAGAGTCTTACACCAACTCTTGCAACAAATGACAACTCTGGTTTCCTCGATATATAATTCAATAATTTCAGCATGTAATACAATTTAGTTAGTTGGTACTGTCCTTTGTAATACTAAATCCAAACTGCTCTATCAAAACAAAAACTATACTAGAACAGACTTGACATACATTTCTCTAAATGAGTGACAAATACAATTAACAATAGAACAGACTGAAGTATGTATCTTATTAGTTAGAAACAAGTCGAGACTTGTCTTGCCTTAAACCTTTAACAATAAAAAAAATATAACAAAATCTGTAAGTGAAACAATGCAAATACAAAAAAAAAAAAGGTAAAGATTTTACACAAAATTATCAATGAAAATATCCAAGATGTCTCAAAAATAAATTGTGTCTATTTTTCACTGCGACACGAGAGACATTAATTGATGGGTCACAAATGGCCACTGCCTTTTTAAAAATCTTACAAATATTCCTTCTCATTTAATTATATCAATCGGGTGTCAAATTCCAATCAAATATGGATACTTGAATGTTTTTTTTTTTAAAAACTTATAAAAAAGAGATGTCGCTATGCGTCATTAACAGCAACGCACCATAAATGGATCATAAGAATCTTGAGATCATTATATTTATTCAAATTTTTCATATAATATGGCAAGTTCGAAATCGCACCAAATCTAAAAAAAGAGTAGATATATAAACATGTGGCTGGCGGATTCATCTTTTCAATCACACAGGAGACCCTACATGCACATTGATTAGACTTATAAATTTACACACGTTGTTAAGATCAGAAAGTTTTTTTACATTACATGTATGTTTCATTGGGAGTCTATTACATTCCAAATTTAAATTTCATTTTCCCCATCAAATTAAACTTTCATAATTGTTCGTGCTTACGTCACAAGGAATGCATAGGAAAATAAACACAAACATCGATGTCAATCGTAAATTAATATATAGTTGTAGCATAAAAATGAACTTATCAGAATCGAATGCATGTTTTTATAATTCGATATGTTTCTTCAATTAAAATTTGCTTCAGTCAACGCTTTCATATACTCCCCAATAACATAAGAAAAGAAGACTTCGAGTCTTAAAATACTTCCACCAAAGACGGCCGTATGAAAAACAGATTCTACAAAATTAAGGTACCAAATTTTTCAAGAATTTAATGAAGACCTTTTTATACACATTTATATTTCTAGAACTCATAAAGATGGGGAATCATAACATTCGAAATTGCATTTCCTTGTTCAGTTTCGCTTTAATCTAATGCGTATATTTTCTATGTGTGTTTGCATATACATATATATATAGTCATACTTATATACATGTATGTTAAACTTACCAATTTCAAGTTAAATAACAAATTGTTGATAAATCCTTGTTTATATAAACGTAAGTGTGGAAATCTGTATCAATTCCGCTTTTCTTGTTACCAAAAATTGAGATAAAGAATGACCACTGTCTTATTTGTGTATTTACGTTCTATATTTCATAATACATACGTGTATTAAATCTTATGTGTCATAAACATGGGGTCATGCGTTAGTTCCTGTTTCGGCTTTAACAACCATATCAACAACTTTATTTGGCGGTTTCTTTTGAATTGGACGGATTAAAAGTTGACCTGTGTTTTTCGTTGACTCTTATGTAATCTATTATCACTCGATTCTTTTGCTCATATACGTTGGTAAACTTTATTCTCTGTAATCCTAATATGGTGTGTGAAGAAACAGTTAATAGATTTGTTCAGTCCAACAAACACTGATGAACAGCAAAGAATTTGATCAGAACAACGTGTGAATTTATAAAGATTAAGCCATACACTTTATCTTTTCAGTATTATCCAATATATATATGTCTCTGTTCAACTTTTGTATGTCTCTGAATATTATATATTCTAAATATCTATATTCCAATGTATTATGGTTTGCTGAGAAATAAAGATATCTAAAGTAAACGTTTTCATTTATTTGTGTAGCTTAAATGCAACCGATATTTCCCCTTCCTCCTTATCATTTTATTTGGAAATGTTACAAAACAAGTTATATGTAATTCTCAATACAAAGGCTGTACATTCTGAGTCATTCTGTAGATTTTATCAGTTGAACATTCACAGATTCTGTTCAAGATGTACGGCTTATTCAACTTGCAGTCATTTTAGATAGTTGATAAACACCTATTGTGGAATTGAGTGTTGAATTTATCAGTGCTTAAAAACAAGTATTACCTGACAGCAGATATTGCTATTGACGGAAACTTAAATAATATATACATTGCAAATTTTAAGCTTTGTGTAAAATTTTGTATTGAAGGGCATACAGAGACAAAACAATGAATTATTTTTATAAATTTTCAAAAACTGGAGGAATAAATACAAGCACAATTCAAACCATAAGTTGAGAAGGAAATCGTTGAAATAATGGACACGGAAAGGACAACCGACGAAAATACAAACAACAATTAACTGGAATAGTGTTTTAGATATATATAATAAATCCTTATCCTTCAAAGTTTTAGACAATCGTACACCACACCTATCTCAGTAAACTTTTTATAGAACACTAAATTATAAATAGGAGTACTCACTAGTCGTTTAGCAACTATGGCTTTCATTTCCTCAGCAGAGCTGCAGGATTGTGAAAATAAACACAGATTGGATGGTCATTATAGTTTACAATGGACATTCATAGATATTGATTTAGCTTTTAGACGAAATTTTCAATAACAATTTCATTAGTGTTTGTATTACGCTGTGTTTAGAGGCATTGCTGGTCATTTTTATTTATTTTCTAGTTGTTTGAAATGAAACAGTATCAAAGCATGCTTTTTTCGAAAATAAGAACTGCACTAGCCAGAGGTCTCAGCCTGGTCGTACTCGGTAAAACTGACACAGTCAAACTCCATTCTACCTACTCAATTGAAGGAATTGTCTATTCAGCGTCGGGTTTTTAGTAAGTGTATGAAAATAGTGTATCGATGCAGTCCAAAATCGCTGCTGACCGTGCAAGAGCTGTACATGTATAACCAGTCAAGGTCGTTAAAAACTTCCATTTGTTGTCCAAAATCGTCTGTATTTATTTTAAAAACGTATGACAGAATGGACGCTGTACTTTGATACATCATAATGATCTTCCAAAATACCTATCCAAACAAAAAGGTAACTCTAAATCAGTAATGATACGTTGCAACCCTAAAGGCTTCATTACAAAGAGGTACTGCTAGAAGTATTCTACCTTCATATATTCATAGCATAATAATAAGATCAATAGATAATTAATGAATTGCTTAATTGCTTAAATTAAAAAGTAAATAGAATGACATAACCTGTTAAAAGGATAGATATGAATATACCTAATCAATAATTATATCTGGGTTTAAAGGGAACATGTTTATGTGTTATTTAAAAGCCGATAATTGTTGGATAAATTTAAATCGTTCATTCAATTCATTTGTACAGTTTCAATTGAAATAATTTAAACTGAAAAACGTTACGGAGGATTAACTCTATGGACTGCGCATGGTTTTTAGTTACATTAAAGGCGTCCTTTCCTTAGCAACATGTCCGATTTCCGGTAGTTCTTTGAAATGTGAAAATGTGAAATTAGCAGTATAAACATATAATGTTTACAAATTTACTTAATATATAAAGGATATAGTAATAGTGATTTAATTAACCGGTAAGACATTTGTTTACTTTATACTTTCCACCTTGAGGAAAGGTGATCTCTCTTTAACATCTGACTTGCAGTCTCTTTATATACATTCCATATATGTTTAATACTATATATTTTTTTCTTCAATATGTTTTAGAATAAGTTATTTCGATGGTATTTGTGGTCTTCTACTGTTACTGTTTTGGTATCTCCTGTATTAATTTTATATGTTACTAGTTTTAATTCTTCTGGCAAGTTAACATACAAGTACTAGTAATTTAATGTAAACAAAATATTTACAATACACGTTTTATATACATTTTAATTGACACTTGTCGTTTAAATACCTTCTTTGGAAATTAGAAATATAAATATCTCTCTGATACAATCTGTTTAACACCTCCTCTTCAATGCGAACAGTTATTTACAGTGTGATTTACGCGAATAATATCAAACTTATATATAAAGTCAGAATTTAAAAATCGAAAAACTTTTTCACAAAAGTCCAATAAGAAATTTACAAAAATACAATTCTTCATAACTCCTTCAATGTAATGAATTTAACCAATGGAAATATATTTTATGAGTAGCAAGACACTGACGATACAGATATAGACAAAATTAATATGAATTTTTATAGGGTGTAAATGATAGCAACAAGATATTACTCTGCAGTGTAAATTTGGTTCAGATTGACATTTTATGCTCTAGCATTCGATTTTCTACGTTCCACATATCAATTGGATATTCAAGTGAGATATTTTATATAAGCCTTAACAAATAGAGATATTTCTATTTGCGGCAGGTTGGAGACGATGTTTGGTGATTACGAAAAAAAGTAACCACATAGTTTGAGCTCCAAAAGGCCCTATTAAAGATACTTTACCTGAAACCCCGAGCTAAACTGCTGCCTATATTTGATATACAAGTTTGTAAACACCTTAGACCGAATTTTTGTATCCCTATATTCGGAAGAAATTTCCTAATCTTCATTTTTATTTTTATTCTTTAAAAATATTACACACATAAATATGAGAAACAGGTAAATAAAAAAAGGTAGATGAATAAAAGCCGTTCCATTTTTGTCTACCCTTTCACTATGTCTTTTTCAGAAACATTTTTATATGTCGTTGAACATAATCACTTTTATGCAATGTTTGTATGAAATAAATGCCATATATGTATACGTCATTTGCATTAAAAAGTCGGGAGGTATGGCAGTATTGAGAAATGACATTATCTACTAAAATTTAACAGCTAAATCTTATTAAAACATTTATGCATTAGGTAAATACTTAAGAATACCATAAAAGTCAAGGTATTTAAAATCAAACAAAAACTTAGGTATATAAACCTCTATCTTGATACCAATTACTGTATATGGTTACTTAGTACGCTATGAACGTGACCGATCTTATATCAATAACACATTGATTTTTGTCTAAGGGAGGCTTTAAAAGCTAAAACCATTTTAAAACATAAATTTGTCGCCAAGTTTATGGACAATATTTCATTAAGCTTTTTTATACCTAAAAATCGAAAATGCATTTATCATTTATCAATTTAAACCAACCACTCTAAAGAAATGAAAAGCTTCGTGATAATTAATTGAATTTAAAAACCATACATAAATATCACTATTACTTAAAGGTTGAAATGATTAATCATTTATAGTTTTAATTACCAACCAAATGTATATGAAAATACCAAACAATCCAATAATTACCAATGGGGTTGCAGTTTATTTTAAGCACAAGGGTGGCTGTCGTTGTTATGTAATAATTTCTTGTCAACTATGCCCTATCTTGAATATGGTCCATCCATACTACGTTTAGAATAAACTGTTACACTAGTACTTCTCTTTCAGTGCAGTGTTAATAATTTTAGTATTTGGTCATGCACACAAGATCATATCTGTTTTTGAGCTTAAATCATATATTAAATTATTGAATTATGTGTTTTCATTTTCAGAATATTATAAGGGTTCACTATGAGTCAGTCAGATTGCCAGTCTAGAACTAGTCCAGAGAGACTCGGAAGTGCAGCGAGTTCGCTTGGAATTGTTCCATTTGGATTCCATTCTAAAACGCAATATGACGCAAACGAAACACTAATTCAAATACGAAGTGAAAACTATGAACCAAAAGAACCTATTAAAGACAATAATATATGGAAACGGCCACCCCCGGATTTTAGACCCCAAATATTTGCCCCTAAACCCCCAAAACGTAATTCTCGTGAATCTATGCAACCTTGGAACTATGGAACAATACCAGGACAAAGAGAGATTATAAAACGTGAACGACAAAAAGTAATCCCCCACATTCTACTTCCAATAAAGGATGACATAACACGATTTGTGACAACGGGGAGGATAATGAGACCATTTACAGCAAAGAAAAAGTTTGTGACAGAGGGAATGTACAACCCGGGACCGTTTGCAGATATAAGAGAACACGACTTCAGAGGGGTAGGTTTGATCAAATTCAGTATTTTTTGGCAATATATTTTGCCATTTTCTCACAAACTTTCTCAATGTGTTAATGTATATGCCTAGAATAGGGATTTTTTTGTTTCTTAGTGGTCTGGAAAACCATTTTTAACACCTGACGGGAGCATATTTTGGCAGCTTTATTTTAACCATTTAAACTATTTTGCAAAGTTTGTTTAGACTGGTTTTATATTTTGACTTGTTTTTGTGTGAATTGCAACATCTATAATCGTATGTATATTAGTCTTAGTAGAACAGTTTTCTTTGTTTCCTCACAATCTTATAATTGTGAGTTTTATCCTTGCTTTTGCGGAGGTGTAAGTATTTTCACTGAACTAGTACACATGTTTATTTAGGAGCCAGTTGTGGTCCACCTCTGGGTGCGGAATTTCTCGCTACGTTGAAGACTTTCGGCTATTTTCTGCTCTTTGGTTAGGTTGTTGTCTCTTTGACATATTCCCCATTGTCATTCCCAAATTTTGTTACCAATGAGACGAAAACAAAACGACACAAACTAAACCAACCAAAGACATTCATAATCTGGAAAAGTAAGTATGCTTTCACTTTCACATCCACTAATGACAGAAACATTAACATACAAGTACTGAGAATGCTATATATAGTAGTATTATAACAAAACAATGTTGGTTCGATACATTTCTAATTTCAGCATCATGTTTTATTTCTTAAATTTTAACGATATAACATTTCTTTTTTTTTTACTTCATCAATAATTTATGTATTATTTCATTTTTTGCAGTATCCACCTCTGAAGAAACTTGGCCTGTCAGAATTTTTATCGAAATATGACAGAGATCCATACAACTTGAAATTCCATTCAGAAAGACTGGATATAAGTAAGCACTCGAGTTTCTCTATGTAATGTACCGATCAAACGCAGTTTACTATAACTGTTTCTGTCTAAACACACAAACGAACATATAAATCTGAAACATGACAATTTTGACTTAGTTTAGACTACTTTTATTTTGAAGCATTTTCTTGTCTTTTATATATAGATTTTAAATATCATATTTCAATTTATAAAAAAAATATGATTCAAAGAGAAAATTAAAGTTGATAAAGAAAACATGCTTTTTATTCCGTCTGAGTTGTGAATATGATTGCTAAGTAAATTTCATTGTACCCCCCCCCCCTTTTTTATATATCGTATCTAATATTGTTATCTTAATACAAGTATGTAATACAATGTACATGTTTTATGAAAATCTATATTTCAAATTATAAAAAAAAAATAATTCTCGTAGTCTCCATGCGATTTTTCCATTTTTCTGTTTTGCACTTTACTGAGATGACTTTATTTTACAGTTCACGGGGCACGCTTTGACAAAGCAACGGACAGAAATATTAAAGGTCAACAGATGGCACCGCCTAAAACACCACAGCCTCCATTTGATTCTCAACTTATCCTGGATAGAGAAAAGTGGCCAATGAAACCTGGTGAATTTACAGTAAGTATTTGCAAAATGTGTTGTATTTATATGTATTTGCGTACGCGTCGAAAAATATTGGAACAAGAAAGTGTTTCACTTTTTTCACGTTTATATACCAAAGATAGTATCTGTCACGTTATTGGTTATATATGAACCGCCTAAATCAAATATAACATGAAAACACTGAAATACCGTGATTTAAAAGAAAAGTGCATTTAACATTTAAAATAAAACATTAAACAGGTTGATATACTTTAGCAATAGAAATCAAGAAGTTTTATGTCAAACGGGACCTTCGGACATTGTTCGTACGTTATACTGCTTATATATTTACTGTAAATTTACTGAGGTAATTTTAAAACGACAATGACTCGTATCACACATTTCAAATTGTATGGAATAAAAACTGAAATACCACGAACTTGTTTATAGCAATACAGCTCTGAAAAGTTTTTAGTATGTGTTTTGAGGTGAGTTAAATAGTTAATTTGATATGGTGTATAGTTGGCTTATTGTTTTTATTCATTTTGTTAAATAATTTTATGATATTCATCAATTTCAACATAGCTCTGCATAATTTGTCCTTATTGACCATTATATATAGATCCAGTCCTGGTTTAATATCAAAATTTGAAATATATTTGTTTTCATATTCATTAATTCCTGCGATGAATTCAACTGAGAAATGATATATAAATGTTAATGTGCGGACAATAAAACAATAAGATAAGTGTACTGCTTGAACTTATAATACTTTGGACACCAGTTTAATAAGTGGAAGAAATCCTACTGCACCACAACACAGTACGCCAATGCTTCTTTCTGACCATTAGTTTTCAAAATGCCTACTGTCTTTTGAAACTTAAAAAAACTCCCGACAATAGCATTAACAAATGTTGTAAATATGGCTATTCAACTTTATTTTTTCAAGTTCTAGTGGTCAACGGGTAAAAGTATAAAGATTGATGGTAGTTAAATTTGATTAACATATTTATTTACATTCAATGGGTATTATACAATCTATAGATTTTTATTTAATACTTGGATAAAAGGTACATTAATAAAATATACTCGTTAATATATATTCTGAATAACTTATGCTTTGATCAGTTGGTATTGGTTTATTTTTATTTTTTATTTCTACATGTCATTTGGTTAGTTATAAGTATATGAAAGAAAGTCAGTATTTCTTGCCAATGTTATTTAAGGAATGACTGTAATATTTTTTCTGTCTATGAAGAAATAAAATAACACAATTTGGTGCACACTGGATAACGCGCGTAGCGGGTTATTTAACAGTGTCCACCATTTTTTTTAATGTTATTTCGAATAGACAGAAAAAATATTACAGTCATTTCTTATAATTTAATTCTAAATTCCATTTTAAACCGTAGAAAACCATAAAAAAAACGTTGATGACGTCACGGTCACATGACTAAATTATGTCTATGGGCTGATAACAAAATAACGTCAGCCAATCAGAAGACATGTAACATCCAAAATTAAATTATTTTAATGTAAATCTAAGCAATCA
Organism: Mytilus galloprovincialis; assembly: GCF_965363235.1. Classification (NCBI taxonomy): domain Eukaryota; kingdom Metazoa; phylum Mollusca; class Bivalvia; order Mytilida; family Mytilidae; genus Mytilus; species Mytilus galloprovincialis. Next base: position 100,005,521 of record NC_134839.1, read on the forward strand.
TTTGTGCATTTAAAAATAAGATGTGGTAGCCTTTTGATTGCCAATGAGACAACTTTCCACCAGTGACCAAAGAACATAATTTTTTTCAACTACTATAGGTCAACGTACGGCCTTCAGAAATGAGAAAAACCATGCCGCATAGTCAGCTATAAAAGGACCGATATAACATATTTTGTGTGCATGTTATATGGCATAAATTACAATTTATTAAATTTCAATCTGTTAACAACTGTTTTCAAGATCTGAAACGGTACGGTGCTCCACAAAACTGCTGTTGTATGGACTAATATCCTGAACCAAATTTTACTTGCCATGTTACATATAATGATTAATTGAATACTCTGTTTGACAATAGCAGTTTCGATATCATGATGAATGTCTATTCAATTTTCCAGCGTTTTCGATTACGTCATAGACCCGCCAAAAGTGCTTTCATGGAAAGAGTATCTAACACACTTGAATCAAGATGGGCTAAAGAGAAAATGGAAGAAACTCTGGCTACTGTATCAAGCTGATGAAGGATATTCCTAGTGGCCATTGATTTGTATGGTTGGGAATCATGATGCATCGAAAGACATTTCTCCCATATATTGTACCCTGCAAACAACGCATACAATATTTCGATCAATTTCGGGGTTAGCTTTTTTATTACTGAATCTCACTCGGCTTTGTTCCCACAACTCGAAGTTGTTCGCCATAATTAGCCTCTTGCAAAAGCATGACATGGTATATGATTTTTGAAATATCAATACCATATGAAAATTGAGACTACCATTGTGTCCTTTTATCTAGTTTACTGTGCACTTGCCTTTTTTTTATTCCTTTCATGCATTTTTAAGATTTAATGTAACATTTGCACGTAGTTTATCTCCGTACATCTGCTACTTCCATTTTTTATACTTTTGTTTAAATACATAGATCCAAAATGTTAAATACATAATTTTTGTGAATGGTTAAATAACGAGTAAAGTCAAGTAACATTATGTTAAACTTTTTTATGAAATTTCTTTTATAATTAGCACTTTGTTGAGTTATATTTCGACGTTTTTGTTTATTTTTATAGTATCAAATGAAACGCTTGCTCATAAATATAATAAATATACTCAGTGCCAATATTTGTATTCCAGTAACGTTGTGATGTGGTTGTCTTTAGGGTAAACATTTTATATCATCTTTGTGATATTTTTCTTGTTTGTTTTGTATATCTATTGATTGTTTGTATATGTTAAATCTGTTTATTTCAATATTAAAATCTCTGTTTATGTTTTACATGTTTGTTTGGTATATGTTTAGACTCTTTCTCTAGCAGAAGAAATTTAGAAAAAGAATGCGGACGAAAATCTTACATTCTAGTTAGTTCAGAGGGTAAACAAGTGTCAAAAAATATCTTGTATTGAGACCAAATGTCCATAATAACACCAGATCAACAGTAAAAAATATCTCTTTACGTCTATTCATACTGGAATTATACTGAACAAAAACAATGTTCAGCAGATTGTATTTACACAACTCACCTCTAATGTGCAACGGATGATATATAACAAACAACGAACGGAGGGATTAAAATTTAAATTTGACTTGGGTTTTCCCCATCTTAATACGTCTGACATTGAGTCGGATACAGCATAAAATAAAATAAATTGAATATGTGATATTGATAAAAAGTAAAATCACAAAAATACTGAACTCAGAGGAAAATCAATTCGGAAAGTCCATAATCACATGGCAAAATCAAATAACAAAACGCATCAAAAATGAATGGACAAGAACTGTCATATTCCTGACTTGGTACAGGCATTTTCAAATGTAGAAAATGGTGGATTGAACCTGGTTTTATAGCTAGCTAAACCTCTCACTTGTATGACAGTCGCATCAAATTCCATTATATTGTAACCGATGCGTGAACAAAACAAACAGACACAATAGGTAAAAATGTCAAAAATAGGGGTACAGCAGTCAACATTGTGTTATCATCTTAATCACTATAAAAACAACAAATGTAACGAAGAAGCACAAAAAGGCATACATCAAATTAACATCCTCATTTTGATTATATTATACGATTTTATTTGTCTATGTAAAATGCACCCATCAAGGAAGGAGGGTTTTGAGTACTGGTGAAAATTGCGCGTTTGAAATTCGCACAGGTAGACATGAAATAATTTTGTCGTTCAAAGTATGACGGGATGCATAAATACAGTCACGCAAAATAGATATAACAAAAACTGGCTTAACAGTTAAAGTAATAATAATTAATAAAATAATAGTGCGGTTCAAAGTATGACGGGATACATAAGTACAGAGGCACGTCAAATGTATATCACAAAAACAGTGGGTTAATAGTAAAAGTAATATTAATAAATAAAATAATTTTGTCATTCAAGGTATGACAAGATACATAGGTACAGAGTCACATCATGAAATAATTTTGTCGTTCAAAGTATGATGGGATACATCAGCACAGAGTTACGTCAAAAGGATATCTAAAAAAACAGACTTAACAGTAAAAGTTATATTAATAAAGACAAATAAAAGAATAATATAACACGTTATTAAGATGATAAACAACGTCAGTACGCAAAATCTATACTTTAAGACCATCGTGTATTATTTGTGAAGTTGATACGGAATATTTATCAACAAGTTCTGGGTACCTTCCGATGAACTTTTTTAGAAAAAGGACGAGACGTTCTTTGACATACCCCTGGTTCATCAACTTTCTGCTCAGACACTGGTGACGTTTTACAAAGTCTGAGTAGGAGTTGATGAGTTTCTGACACAATATTGAAAATTTTCGATTTTCGATTTTTAATATGCTTCAACTTCGTATTCCAACTAGCGACACTGATTGGTAGACGAAACGCGTTTCTATAAGCCTTAGATCTTTGAAGAGTTTTTACAATTATAGATTTATTTATTTGTTCCTGGTTCATATCTCGTTTAAAACATCACATTTAAAATATTTAGTCAAGAAATAAAAAGACCAATCTAGCAGCGAAAACTATATTAATCATAGGACACAAATATAATATAGGCCAGGACCATAGCGTATGTTGACCTTCTGTATTTTCATCTCGCCCTGAAAAAGGCAATAGTAGTATACCCTGTTAAATAGTCATGGATCGACTTAATTGATACAAATAAGGGTAAAAAAACAGAGGGAAACACATTAACAACGGAACAACAGAAACACTGAACTGTTACAAAAACAAACACCAACATAGATAGAAACGAACTATTTGATTACAACTGCCATATTCCTGACCTTGGTACAGAATATTTCAAGAACAAATAGTAATTTAAACATGGCTATCCAAACCTCCCGCTTATATGGCAATTTAAAAAATACCGCTAAAATGACAACATTACGTGACAGGAATACAGAACACATAAATGCAAGAACATTTAGGATAGAGAAATATACTAATACACAACATAATGATACATTTCAACATGTAAACCACAGAATAACAAACGAACACCTAAAATTAATTTACAACAGTACACAAGTACGGCACAATAGAATTATAAACTTGAGAAACACAAATGTATCAACGCCACAAAAAGTGACGTCACAAGTAAATTTTCTAAAAAGGAATACTAGTATAAAATTGGGATTACGTTTGTTATGGTGTTATTTGATTATTTTCTAACCATGCTTTATATTTAATGAATGGCTGTTATTTATTTTGAATTTATTGAACCATAAAATTAATTTTTGACTCTTCACATTGAATAATCCGCGAAGCGGATTATGTTAAATGTGAAGAGTCAAAAATTAATTTTATGGTTCAATAAATTCAAAATAAATTATTGCCATTCATTATAAATAAATTTCTATCAAAAATAAGGCTCAAAGATGTATATTAATACGAATAACAACGTACACAGGTGTTTGCGTATGAATACACAATGTTAGAGTGGGCGTGTCGCCATAAAATTGATAACATTGAAAATAAAGCTAATTCTTTTAACCAATCAGAAGACAGAAAATACACCAAATTTATTTATAGAAATGTGTTATTAATGGTGTAATTATTTGTATTTCTAACCATATCCGTTTTTCGTCTAAATCAAACTGTGTTAAAACAAACAAGTCCTGTGCATATAGATGCTACAAACTAAAAATCCTATAAATGAATTAGCTGATTAGTTCTCTTTACTTTTACATAAATGTAGAAAATAAAAATAGAATTAAAACCACAAACGATAAAATATATCACAATATCCAACACAATTTACGAATGAAACATCATAACTAAATCCAGCTAAATACACGAACGTTTGCATGTATAAATTCCTAGACATATCTAATAGCTATGCGATTTCACACTCGGCAATGCAAACTTCATATTTAGATCACGTTCTGTACTTCACAAAATGCATGGTTTTCATTGTATATCGTATACTGTTTTTGGTGTTCAATTGAACAGTTTTGTCAGGACTGTAACATTATAGTCTGACCCTGTCTAACTTTACCATTGTTATGGACCCTAATATACATATGGCACGTTCATATAAAAAGTAAAATCACAAAAATACTGAACTCCGAGGAAAATTCAAAACAGAAAGTCCCTAATCAAATGACAAAATCCAAAGCTCAAACACATTAAACGAATAGATAACAACTGTCATAATCTTGACATGGTACAGGCATTTTCTTATGTAGAAAATGGGGGATTAGACCTGGTTTCAAAGCTAGCTAAACCTCTCACTTGTACGAAAGAAGCATTAAAATCCACATCGGATCAGTCAAATGTGCACGATCCAAATACCTCATCATTCTTAACATTTGTGCAATTTTACTATCATGAAAACTAAGAAAAATTAAAAAAAAAATGATCCCTTTGAGATAACAGTGTTCTTACATTTTTTTGTAAATTTAAGTTAATTTAGTTTGTAAACACTTTGTAACAAGCGTGACAATTAAATATCGACAAAGTTTTCTGACAATTTTACAATGTAATACAATTTTATGAAAATGAAAAACCACAAATATACTGAATTTCGAGGGAAATTCAAAACGGAAAGTCCCTATTCAAATCGCAAAATCAAATGATAAAAAACATCAAACGAATGGACAACTGTCATATTCCTGACTTGGTACAGGTATTTTCAAATGTAGAAAATGGTGGATTGAACCTGGTTTTACAGCGCTAAACCTCTCACTTGTATGACAGTCGCATCAAATTCCATTATCTTTACAACGATGCGTGAAGAAATTGTCAAAATAGAGGTACAGCAGTCATCACCATGTCACAATCTCAATAAGAACCAAAAAAAAATATTTAACAAAGAAGCATACAAAAGCATAAATCAAATTTAACAACCACGTTTATTGCTTACTTATTTTTGTATGTTAAAATCGAGTTGTGAATGTAATTACTTGTGAATTAATTGCTTTTGTTAAGTTTTGCTATGGACTCCCGGTACTGTGCTACTTCTGCACCTTCCCAGTGTTTAACTGACAGTGGATCTAGATATCTGAAAAATATTTAATAAATGTAAAAAAATGGCAATTTTTATGAGAAGACATGCATTTTCATATTCTTAAGTACTTTAAAGCCTCGGGACGTGAAATTAGAAAATACACATTGCTTTCTTAAATTAAGAACAAACAATAGAAACAGTGAATACAAAAAAGTTCTTTACTCTATAATACCATTGAAACACGTAAAACCATTTTAAACATTTCAATTTTTCATACCAAAGAACAAAAGCAATCAATGACAACTAGTTGAAAGTAAAACTACTTAACATGTTGACATCATACAGTCCTACACTCACATGCTGAGAAATAATCAGCAAAACTACATTGACCCCACAGCTATATATATATATAAATGTATTTTGTATTTTTTGACTTGCTGACACAGTGTTATTTTGCAAAAGATGTTCATTGAAGTCATTTTTACTTTTCGTATGTATTGATAACGTATCTTGATCTTAAACTGTTATCTTGCACAGTTTTGTATAATGTAAAATTATTTTGGTTTTTTATTTCTTTCTTATTTTTTTGCTTAACTTACGTTTTGATTACATAACTTGACACCTGTTTCTCCTTTTCCGTTAGTGGATTGTATACTGAGTCAAGGTTCTTTTTCATATTCTCTAAACTAAATGAAAAGTAATGGACATATTGTAAGAAAAATCACTTGATATTGAACAATAGATACAAAATAAATTATTGAATATTCTTCAACTACATCTATGAATTGTAGAAATATATAGACTCTTGAACTCCAGAAAAGAGAGTAGCATCAATGAGTTTGATGAATAATAATTTTTCTATATTTAGTTAATTTTTGTCAAATGACAATGATTCTGTAAAACATCAAATCTTTTAAATCCATCTTTCCTACCTTGCAGAACTGACCAATGTTGTAGCTACTTCTTGTTGTAAAGTAAAAGCTGTTGCTATTCGGGAAATATCTACATTTTGTTCCTTCGAAATACAAAACAAAATACAAATCAGTTATACATAATAAGAATACGATTGATTTATTGTTGGTTGCTTTACGCCGCAATAAGAATAAGAAGGCATGTCATGGTTCTTAATGGACAAATATCAACCAGAAACCAAAATGACGTGGATACAATCAATTGTTGTTCACCGTGTGACCCTTAAAAGCGAGAAAATCCCAGGCATACCGTATCGTTATATCACAACACATTTAAAGAACAAACTATTGGAAATTGACTATTTGACGAAACACAGATATCAACTAATAAAAATGAAACAGACACAAGTACAGGTCTGAGAGTACTGGTATCATTAGTTTATACCATAACAAAACATTGATTTTAAAACGGTGCAATTTTTAAAACGGAAAGAATTTATCTGTAAATCATATTGCAACTTAAGAAATAAAATGCGTCCTGTAAAAGTTCGTAGCAACTAGTTGTTTTCGATATTATGTAAATTCACAATGTATTTACCTTACAGTACTCTGCACATTTCTTGCAAGCATCTTTTATTTCAGGTAATGCAGGATGCCATTCTGGAGGTCCTCTATTAGAAAGTAGCCCCATACCAATAGGCGAAGCATTGACAATACCAATACCCTTTTCCTATTAAAATACAATGCCAATAATATTGATGGTTCTTGTATGATATGAATTAATACTTTGAAATATTTAGTATAATGCATCCAGACTACCTCTTTGTTATTGTTGGTATTTACTTATATGTAGCATAGTAAATATTGATATTGAGACTTTCTGAGTTTTTTTAATACTTTTTTTTTTGCATATATCCATATTTTCATACGACAGTTGTTATACATTCGTTTTATGTGTTTTAGCTTTTGATTTTACCATTTGATTACGGACTTTTTGTTTTGAAATTTCCTCGAAATTCGGTATTTTTTTATTTTTGTTTCATGTTTTCAGTCTAAAACAAATAATTTAAGATTTTCTTATACAATATTTTCCAGATAAAGCATAATATAAATGTTGTTCAATAACATAAAGTTATAAATAAGTTTAAAGAAAGATAATCTACTCTTTAACAAGGATAACATACAATAAAAGAAACTCCTTTACAAAACAAAACAAAAACCCCAATCAGACTCAAGTTTGTGTTTATTAGTGAATGTGAAAAGAAACGCCTTTGCAGTTTAATTAAGATACTTGGAATTGGAATTGGTGACCCATATCTTGGATGAGTAAAAACAGTTTTTATACCTGAAAATATGGAATATAATCCACCAGTGAGTTATCGTACATACATGCTCTACAGTATGTTAATACGGTATCAATCTTAATAGTACTTTTATCTATCACTGTTCTGAAAAGCGAAAAAATTATAATGAGACCATTTAACATTCCAAACAAATTTTTAAAGTTCAAAATTAATATTGCAAAATGGTGTTAATAAAAAAAAAAAAGTTTGCAGTACAAATGAATGATACATTTCAAACTCTACCATTCTCTTCCATAACAGAGGTTTTAAGTATCATAAAGGCTTATAGGTTTTAGTTATTTCTATTTTTTTTCTTTCCCTTTTGGGTATTTGTTACAAAAGAGCACAACAACACTAGAAGTGAACACATACAGTAGCTTCTATTTTAGGATTGAGTTATGCGCTTTGTTTAAGGTAATTAGAATTACACTCAGTCTAAATGTGACAATACTGAGATGAATGAAATGTCAGGTTCGCTGCTGTAGACGACTTGGTTCTGTCAATTTGTTGTTACTTTCATATATGTAAGGGTTCGCTGGGTATATTGTACTGAATTTTGTATTTTCAGTACACTTCACATCACCTATCGTCAAACAATGGTCGTGCTAAAGTAGTTATTTTCTTAATTGACTGCTCAGCAGAAACAGTGATAAAAGGCAACAATCGGACTGTGTCGATACAACTGCTGTTAGTGGTTTCCTCTACTAGAGTATCTACAGCCCAGCAGTCAACACAAAACTACACAAAACACCTTACAAATATAGATTTATTTCGTCTTCTAGCCATTGCTCCACTACTAAATTATCTATTCTTCTTACCAGTACACTTGGTACAATCAAAAACCTGATAATAAATAGTTCAAATAAGGCCTTCGAAAATAGTGGAATTAATTACTTTTGGAGTGTCAAAAACTCGTTGGAAGTACTTGATAAATTGCATGCTTATCTTGGTGATTTTGAATCTGTTCAAAGTTTTGATTTTTCTACCCTATATACCACATTGCCTCACATTCTCATTAAGAAAAAAATCACACACCTAATTAAATGGGCATTTAAAAAGTCAAAATGTGAATATATATGTTTAAATTCTTTTAGGTTATTTTTTAGTAGCAATAAACAAAAAAAAAACTATGTCAATATGTCAATTGGACATGCTTTGATACTATATCTGCCCTTGAATTTTTACTAGATAACATTTTCGTTCGCTTTGGAGATTCCGTATATCGTCAGGTTATCGGAATTCCAATGGGGACTAACTGTGCACCACTTATTGCGGACCTTTTTTTGTATTGCTATGAGTTACAATTTATGACAAAAATCAGCAAAGACCCATCGAAACAACATCTGATACACAAATTTAATAATACTTTTAGATATTTGGATGATAGTTTGGCTCTCAATAATGACGACTTCAGTATTTATACTAAAGAAATTTATCCTGTTGAACTTACTTTAAATAAAGCTAATACTAACAATGACCACTGCTCTTTCCTCGATCTTGATATATATATCATTAACGGAAAGCTTAATACTAAAATTTATGATAAAAGAGATGATTTCTCATTTCCTATCGTTAATCATCCATTTTTAGACGGTGACGTTCCATTGTCACCATCTTACGGGGTTTATATATCTCAACTTGTACGATTCGCTCGTGTATGTAACAATGTTTTAGATTTTAACGAGATAAATTTATGTATTACTGAAAAATATTACACCAGGGTTTTAGATATCACAAACTAGTCAAAACATTTACTAAATTTTATCATCGGTATAAGGACATCATTCGTAAATATAGCTCAACATGCAGACTTCTTATACGTTCAGGTATTTCACATCCAATATTTTATGGAAATATTCCTTATAAAGCAAAAAAATGTCAGTATTCACCTCAGAAACTGACAAAACCTTTAAATAGACTTATTAAGAAGGGATATAGTTACGATACCGTTGTCAAGTCACTAAAGATTGCATATTTTGGCGTTAATATTGATTCACTTATAGGGTCTTTACATCGGAACTAAACACACTTATTATAAATAAACCAGTTGTTGGCATGACACGGGTTATGTTCTTCTCATATATGTTATGATGGTATGATACTAAACCCCTCACGGGGAGGATTGTGCCTGATATTCATATGATGGCGACATAATTTTTCAATCAGTTTAATTGAAGTCTGGAGCTGGCATGTCAGTTAGCTGCTAGTATTCTGATGTTATTTATGTATTATTGTCATTTTGTTTATTTTCTTTGGTTACATCTTCTGACATCAGACTCGGACTTTTTTAATTTTGATTAATTTTAATGTGCGTATTGTTATGCGTTTACTTTTCTGCACTGGCTAGAGGTATAGGGGGAGGGTTGAGATCTCACAAACATGTTTAACCCCGATACATTTATTGCGCCTGTCCCAAGACAGGAACCTCTGGCCTTTGTTAGTCTTGTATTATTTTAACTTTAAGTTTCTTGTGTACAATTTGGAGTTTAGTATGGTGTTCATTGTCACTGAACCAGTATATATTTGTTTAGAGGCCAGCTGAAGTACGCCTCCGGGTGCGAGAATTTCTCGTTGCATTGAAGACCTGTTGGTGACCTTCTGCTGTTGTCTGCTCTATGGTCGGGTTGTTGTATCTTTGACACATTCTCCATTTCCATTCTCAATTTTAACACTTCGGTGATGACATGAATTATCATTAATATTGGGATATTTATAAATTGATTGTGTAATATTAACGGTACCAATTTTCCTGCACAAGATGCTCATTTCGACAATTCATGTCTCTTCAGTGATGCTCGTGTCCAAAATAATTGAAATCCAAAGCTTATATAAAAGATGAAGAGCTATAATCCAAAAGTTCCAAAAAGTATAGCCAAATCCGTGAAAGGAATCAGAGCTTTGCATGAGGGATATACATTCCTTAATTTAGAATAATGTCTAACATTTTGTTTTTTGAGTTGTTTTAAAACTAATGATTTGCTACCCCAGGAATAGATTACTTAAGCTGTATTTGGCCTTACCTTTCAGAATTTCGACCCTCGATCAATGGTTTTAATGTCCGTGCGCCTCAAGTACAAACTAAAAGCCTGATATCTTGAGGGTTTTTTTTTTTAATTGTCAGTGCATTTATACGTTTGTTCCATACGAACATTACATTATATGTTATGTTGCTTTTCAAAGTTTTCTTTCTATTAACAATTGTTTTTAAATCTGATTTAAAATTCTTGACTGAGAGCATTATATTAGAACATGTAGTTTTAATGACGGGATATCTCGGGTAAATAAATGTTAAACCAACTTAACATACGCCTGAAAGAAAGAAAAAGATAAGCTAGAATAAAATATCTTCGGATTATCAGTACACAATTTCATATGGTAACGATATTGACTAACGCCTTTGTTATGAAATACGCACGGATACATTTAAAAAAAAAATTAAAAAAAGTACTGTAAAAAAACTCACCTAAAATTTTCTAAAGGATAACCTGTTATGCCAATAAACTTTGCCTTTCCACTGTCTTTGATTTTCTGGAGAGCTGGTAGTGTTTCATTGATAATTATGTCTAAATTAGGCGCAAATTCCATGTCGTGCACCTAGAATACATGTACATAACTTTTCAAGACCATACCCCTAGATTTTAATACCAAAATATAAGTTCTATTTCCTCATCCTTATCAATAAGTATACATATCATTTAGTGATTGCATAAGGTCTATCTGTTAAGTATGTACATGTGTTAAAACGTAAACTGACCGTAGAGTAACAATACTAGTATAGAACATGTATTGCGGGTATCTCGGAATCATTTTGAAATACTGTAACTCGAATAGTTCATGGTTGTCACTGTTGTGGTATAAAATTCAAGAGCATTGAGGACCCAAAATTCCAAAAAGTTTTGCTAAAACTCGAAATAAGGACAACTGAATAGTTTAAATTCTATTTTTGTTTTTCTCCTTTCACCAAAATCATATCCATAAATAAAGGCAACAGAGTATACCGGTGTTCAAACAAAAACGTTTTTGTGTTCTAATTAAGATTTGTATTTCAATGGTCAGTATTATACTGTATTATGAAGTCATATATATGACAGAATTATGCAAAACAAAAATACTATTCGATTGTGTGAATCAGTTCATAAATACTGTACAAAAAATCTATACACATTATAATTTGCACAACATTACAATTTGTACACAACATACAAATTGTTTATTTTTTGGCATTTGACATTCATGCTTACTTCTTTTGTGAAGACCGATTGATATTGTCGGTTCCAAATGAAAGCTTTGTCTATGGCAGTGTTGAATAATCTTTTTAGTCTTTTGATAGTGTTATCCCAGCGCTGGTTTTTTTTTCAGAGATTTCGTTTTCTTCATTATAAATCTAATTAAGATATAGAACTGTGATTTTTTTATACTTCACTATATGGAGTATGACGAAGTCAGAGTTCAAAATTTAATTAGATTGATTTAGTGTGTGGAAGATGCGTTCATCAATCTACCATTCTTTTATGTTTAAACATATTTTATTGTTCAAAATGACAAAAGGATTAGACACAAGTTCTACGACTTAGTAACGTCTTCTACCATTCTTTTGTTCTCTCTTGACAAGTTATTTAGTCTGCCAGATGCTTGTAAATATTCACATTTTAGTGAGTGCTTGCATATAATATATCCCAGTGAACTTGATATAAAGGATACTACCGCAAGTATAAGATATAATTCATATCTTGATCTCGTCTTCGATATTGTCACAGATCTAGAATCTAAGACAAACGTAATGGCTTTAGCTTTCCAATTGTCAACTCACCCCGATTCATTGTCCACTATCCCGGGTATAACTTTTATTTTGTTTCCTAATGAACTGTTGCTAATAAGGAACAAATCCTGTGTTTTCTTGCCGGTTTGTTTACTTCCTTTTGGTTCATGACATTTTGGTTTAGGAAGCGATCTTAGCTGATGTCTTGCATTCAACGGGACCCTGTTTTACTAAGTATTATTTTACAGTTTCATATTCCCAATGATATTGACCAGTTTTAAGTCTGCCCAAGCTATACACATGATCCCACTGCTATCCTGGACATGCTCGTGTGGATGTGAGAATGCTATTGAATGTCTTCTTAATCTCAATATCGGCGGGATAATTCTAAACGCAGGTTGCTTGAGCCTGTTATTTTGGCTTATAGTATATGAGTTCAAAGTTTCCATTTATTTTTATTCATTCTGGTCCAAAATATATATCATAAAAAATATTTCCTAATCTGTTTAAATTTTCTGTTTATATAATATTGAATCATTCGAAACACTAGTGTTTTTCTACCACTAGTATAGATTACCAAATTTTTATTTCAGGATCAAAATTTTCTATTAACGCCAGACGCGCGTTTCGTCTTAAAAAGGCTCATCAGTGACGCTCGAATCAAAAATGATTGAAAGGCCAAATAGAGTACAAAGTTGAAGAGCATTGAGGACCAAAAATTCCTAAAAGTTTTGCCAATTACAGCTAAGGAAATCAATTCATGAGGTAGAAAAGCCTTAGTATTTCATAAATTCATAGTTTTGTTAACAGTTAATTTATAATTATGAACATATCAATGATAACTCAAGTCAACAAATAAGTGCTGACTACTGGGCTGGTGATACCCTCGGGGAAATAAATCTCCACCAGTGGTTGCAAATAAACTCATCATAAATACCAGGATCAAAATTTCATATTTATGCCAGACGCGCGTTTCGTCTTAAAAAGACTCATCAGTGACACTCGAATCAAAAAATGTTTAAAAGGCCAAGTAGAGTACAAAGTTGAAGAGCATTGAGGACCAAAAATTCCTAAAAGTTTTGTCAAATACAGCTAATGTAATCTATTCCTGAGGTACAAATGAGTGAATTTAAAGGACAAAAGGTCATTTCAAGAATTGAATAAAATAAATTTGGTCTTACAATTAAACTCTTTTTTTTTTTTTGGCTTCGTATAGTTTTGTTTATATTGAATTAACCTTTTCACTACCATATATCGTAAAACATTTTATATGACAGTTGTTTTTCACTCGTTTTGTTGTTATGTTTGATAATTTTTGATTTTGTCAGTTTTTATGGATTCTCTTTTATGAATTTGTCTTGCAGAAGACAGATTCAACAGGGGTTACGAAAAATGTAATATTAATTCTATACATTATGCGTTCCATCGTTCGTTTCTATGGACGTTGCATTGTTGTTTGTTCTTTGTTGCACTTCTGTGTTCTGTTATTTCGTTGTTTTTCCTCTTTCAGTTAACGTGTTTCCCTCGGTTTCTTTTTGTAACCAGGATTTTTTTTCTCTCAATCGATTTATGACTTTTGATCGGCGATATGCTACTGTTGCCTTTGTTTATACCCTTTATCTTACCTGTATGATATCAATGTATTCCAACCCACGTCTACGCTTAAGAATAACAGTACTATAGTCGTAGCGGAGACAGTAAAACGGAAATATGCGACCGTCAAATCAAAATTGACGGTTTCAACTCTTCAACTACAGTACTGTTATTCCGATTATAAATTATAATGCATTACAAAAAAAAATAATACGTTAGAGCTTGAAAACATGTATAAATTTGACAAACAAAAATAATCCACGAAACTTTTAAATAACTTAATGAACAATTTTGGCGCAAAGACGTCATGACTGAACGTGACGTCATACAAATGAAAACTTACTAACTGGAGGTTATAACGTTACCTCTACGATTCAAATTCGGATAAAATCACATTAAAACGGAGAATTAGAGTTAAGTGTTGTATTATTTTCAATAATACTAGAACACACCCGTGATATCGCGGGTCCGTGACTGAATTAAAGTATATAACTATGCGCAAGCCTTATCTTAGTATTAGTACTGTCATCTGATAAAGTCATGCCGATTATAAGATACACAATTTTCTCTGCTTTCAAATCTTTCTGTTTGAACCCGTCGAACTGGAACTTATCAATTATTGTTAATATTAATTATTTGGAAAACAAAAGGTCCTGAAATGGAGTATTTTTTTAATCAACAGCATTGTCCTATATTAGTTATAAATAAAGTTGAATTCTTTGATTCGCTGTTTTACGTCATGCCCGCTAACAAATTGAAACTTATTTTTAGTCCAGATTTTTAGTATTCGTATTGTTATCTTAGAAAGTCTTACGGATTAAAATACTACAATAGGTAACAATTTGACAATTTAGTAGTGTCAACCCTGTGATTATGACAGGTGTATATAGCATATTAATCCTGAATACACCGTTTGGTGGTGCGCCTGTCAGATGCGGAACGTACAGATAAGGTAATAGGTAACAGGTGATTATACTATTGGTATCGGTATCGGACTCGACCCGGAACTTCCTAATTATTGGCAATATTAATTACGTGGAAAACAAAAGGGCCTGGAGTGGTGTAATTTTTAATCTACACCTTTGTACTATATTAGTTGTATATAAAGTTGAATTCTTTGATTCGTCGTTTTTACGTGATGACGGCTGACAAATTGGACCTCGTAATTTTAGTATTATAGATTATAGTAATCGAATATTTGTTGATCCATTCAATTCAAAACGGCGGGCCCCTTCTTAGTTACGCCTGGTCAACTGTGGATTTGACGGTAAGTTCTAGCCAATGAAAAAGATTGTTACATAAAAATTGCATTAGAATATGTATTACCCTTTATCTTACCTGTATGATATCAATGTATTCCAACCCAAGCCTCTGTAAACTCTCGTCTACACTCTGTATTACCCTTTCTGCTCTGAAATCAAACATGTTCTCTACCTCTGGCTGATAACGTCCCACTTTTGTTGCCAAATAATAAGATTGTCTTGGAACTGATGGCAATGCCTAAAATGATACATTTTTTTAAATGCTCCTTTTTGTACTGAACATGCCATTCTATCATACTCCCGATTTTTATTCAATAATATTCAAAGTGTGGTAAAACAAAAATATTATAACTCTGCATGCATTAGGAAATTGATTGTAAATGAAGAATTTTGGTATTGATATACTATCTTTGACAGTCTATGTGGGTGTTAAACTTTTCGTTGACTTTTTTTTTTTGCACTGGGTGTGGATTCTTTGGTTTTGCGCCGAAGGTTGCTGTCTCATCGACATATCACACCTAAAACTTTGTCACTTTTTTGTAGTTTTATATAGACAAAACGCGCGTCACTGCTGATGGACGTTTATCGTCCCCGAGGTTATCACCAGCACAGTAGTCAGCACTTCGGGGTTCACATGAATATCAATTATTTGATAATTTTTATAAATTTCCTGTTTTCAAAACTTTGAATTTTTCGAAAAACTAAGGATTTTCTTATCCCAGGCATGGATTATCATAGCCGTATTTGGAACAACTTTTTGGAATTTTGGATCCTTACTGCAGCTTTGTACTTGATTTTGCTTTATAACTATTTTGATTTGAGCGTCACTGGTGAGTCATATGTAGACGAAACGCACGTCTGGCGTAGTAAAATATAATCCTGGTACCGAACTATTTTGTCAATTTGTTTTGGTTTAAAATCAATCCTTTGTCCTTTGTCCATACTGTATAGCATTAGTTGTTGAATGTAAAAAAAAAACGTTGATTACATTTGAAACACAAATGCCTGCTCCTGCCTGTATCATATCCTTTGATTTGTTCTTATTATATGGTTTCATATTCCATTTGAGGAACAACAATTCAAATAATATGTATGAATGGATGCAGTTTAAAACAAGAATTCAAATAATTGAACAGCTCCTTCTTAACAATAATTTGGAAAAGATATCATTATACACGCAATGTATTGTTAGTGTCTTTGTCTACTATCTACAATTATACTTAACCTTGTAGTTTATAAAAAATAATTTCATATGTATATCTATTTCGAGTTTTTTTTATTATAAACGTTTACGCTGTTGTAGTTACATAGCTGCTAAAAATTCTATAAATGTTCTCTTCCTTGTAAAAAATTTGCCTACCTTGCCTAGAACTGTTTCTGATTTACCATGACCATACCAAGGAGCGGTGTCTATATAGTTGATTCCACTTTTAAGGACGAACTCAACAACTTTCTGTGACTCTGCATCATTAGTTTCATGAAAAACGCTGCCTAGTGAAGAAGCGCCTGTTTTGAATTACAGAAATTATTTGATTAGTATTTACCAAATACAAAAATGTACGAGTAATCCAACCGGAAACGTATTGTGGTATGCATGATAGGTTAGATAAAAAAAAAAAAGATAAATCTACCACTGAATATGCGATATCAAACTTAGATATGAATGAACTCATCATAAATACAAGGCTGAAATATTAAATATTTCAGAAGTGCGTTTCGTCTACAAAAATAAATCACTATCAATATAATAGGTACGTGCAAGGTAGGTCGAGCAGAATAAAGTTTGGCAAATTTGCACTGTCACTGACTAGAAATAGTTATCAAAGGTACCAGGCTTATATTTTGATTCGTCAGACGCGCGTTTCGTCTACATAAAACTCATCAGTGTCGCTCAAATCCAAAAAATAAAAAAGGTCAAATAAAGTATGAAGTTGAAAAGCATCGAAAACGAAAGATTTTACCAAATTTAGCTAAGTTAATTTATTTCTGGTTGAAAAATCTTTAGTATCTTACAAAGTTTTGTAAAACAAATTATTTTTAATTATGACTATATCAATGTCAAATCATGTCTACACAGAAGTACTGAATACTGACTATCAATGCCACAAACAATAATTACGAGATATCTACCAATGAATGTACGGCATCAAATTTGGAAATGAATGAACTCATCATAAATACCAGGCTAAAAATTTTGTATGAAAGACGCGTGTTTCATCTACAAAAGAATCATGAGTGACGCTGAAACCCAAAAATTTAAAAAGGTCAAAGAAAGTATGAAGTTGAAGAGCATCGAGGACGAACGCTTTTGCCAAATACAGCTTAGCTAATTTGTTCATGGGTGGAGCATATATAGTATTTTATAAAGTTTTGTAAACATTTTATTAATAATTATGACCATATCAATGTCAATTCTTGTCTAGCTTATCATGGACGAAGCGGTTGTAACCCAACTCATCATAGATGCCATGCTTGCAATTGTGTACGTCGGACGCGCGTGTACAACTCACAATTATAAGACATGGATTCTACGCCATAACCAGGATAACTTTTTAAGTTACAAGATAATGAATAATACCAAGAGCGCATTTAGCTTTACAATTTAAAAGGTCCGTAGCCTATGTGTTGCTTTTAATCATTTGAAGCGTTAGTGAACTGCTAAAATGTTGGAGAGTTGCTAATAAATTACGATATACTCTAACACAAATAGGTTGTGGAGCAGATCTGCTTACCCTTCCGGAGCACCTGAGATCACCCCTAGTTTTTTTGGTGGGGTTCGTAATGTTTATTCTTTAGTTTTCTATGTTATGTCATGTGTGCTGTTGTTTGTTTGTCTTTTTCATTTTTAGCCATGGCGTTGTCAGTTTGTTTTAGATTTATGAGTTTGGCTGTCCCTTTGGTATTTTTCGTCCCTCTTTTAAATAGGTTATGCTTTTGATTTTAAAATTTTTCAATTGTGATGTGATTTCCTTGGCATTTTTTCCAGATAAGGAACCGGACCAAATTCGAGGACAATAAAATCTCTTAAGCAAACATAGGTTTAGCACTTCTAGCAAACCACTTCTACAAACACGTGTTTTCCTCACAAAACGAATAATCACCTGTTTAAATGATATATCGATATTTGAGGTATGATACAGACTTACTTCATCTTGAAAGTAAGTATAGTTAGGTGTCATGACAATACATACCGTAACTGAGAACTGATACTTTCATGCCAGTGTTGCCCAAGTCGTTATACCTCATCTTTGATACTGAATCCCCATCATGGAATTCCTCGACAAAAGTTTCTGGAAACCTGAAATGTTCAATTTATTTATTTAGAATCTCTATTTCCTAAAACTGCTTCATTATTCAATAGAAGTTTTTAATTGAAGAATGTACAAACCGAGAAACGTTTTAAACGAATGCTTTATAGCTGAATGTCCATCAATGTGCACCATCAATGGCTATTATTACAATTTCGGTTTGGGTCAATACTGAAGAGACATGAGATGAACTTTTTACTGTAAGAGGTATTAGCTATCAATTTGTAACAACGATCAATCATTTTCGAATCTCGCATAAATAGATTTATATCCACAGAATGACTGGATGTCCCTTAATTTACAGTTAGCTTGACAGTAAATACGATCAAAGATATTCTCTACATAAACAAAGGTCTTTAGATTGATTTTATGAAAGAAAATGGTTTAGATTGACAGGCAGTAAATTATTTGAAGTTCTAGGATTAGACAATCTCAAGATACTGTATAAGATTGGGAGTCTCCCTTTTTATCAGTTCTAATAAGATACTAGTAACGTATGCAATGGCTCTTTTTAACTGCTTTTCGAATCCTTTATTATATGAGATAACATTTCAATATTAGAAAATAGCTTCATTTAAGGAACAATTTATCTTCTATTAAACAGCTACTTGATTAATTGCCTTTATACGTCAAGTGTTATGAATCGAATAAAACTGAACCGTTACATGATCAGGATTTGGTCAATATTTACATCTGTATACATACTGTACTTATAGGTCGTTATACGGTGATTTAAAAAGATTATTTTTTGAAAGATGAATATAAAAAAAAAGTTTAATAGCAAACAAAACGAACTTCAAGGAAATTTCGAAACGGAAAGTTCTATATCAAAAAGCAACCAAAAGCTCAAACACATCAAAACGAATAGAAACAACTGTCATGTTCCTAAAGACTTTTATTTCATTACACTTATATTGCTATTCATATATCCATAATAGTTGAAATGTAAATTAAGTTGTTACTAACATACGTATTAAAATGAATAAGAAATACATATATATAGGACATAAAAATGAAGAAAAAAACCATCAACTATAGGAAATTCAATATTATGAAATGATTCTAATTTGCTTTAGTTAATAATAATGATGTAAAAATACTTGATTAACAATGCAAAGTAAAGGAAACACTCACATGTATGTTATATATATATTCTAATACTATTGTAAATAATAATATCCGTGTATGTCAAATTTATACATGTGTTATATGAAGCAGATGTACCGCTGATTTTCATCAGTAATATATATTGATTTTCTGTATTTATTCTTGATGTGCTAAATTACGTTCCTTATTTTGAGTCTTACTATGTTTTAATATATTGATTTGTATTGTTTATTTCCAGAATAAACCTTCGACAATGTTATATATCAACAGGTGACAGACATGCACTTCCTCAAATCTTCTCGACTAAACGGCTTATATGACTCTCAAAATGCTGTAAAAACTGAATTTGGCGAATACAAATACATAACAAAACTCAGTTACAAACAGCTTTATAAATTGGGCTTTTTTTCAAATTTTATCGTGTTTTGTAATCACTGCAACATTAAATGAACAACCCCCGTAAATTGTTCGGACAAATTGTTTTTGTCTATTTATATATCAGGATTCTTTCGTTTTACTGTTAACCTCCATATGCACGTTGTCTGGCATAGTACTTTTTGTTTTTGTTTTGTATATCAGTGTTGTTTTTCTTCAATTCTGACAAACCTGCTGCTACGTGCAGTGTTTTCGTTAACAGAAATCTGTTTTCTGACACTCATGTTTCAATCATTTTCATGAAAAATGACACGTAATCAATAGTGCTGTAGTATTTTCTAGACAGTAGAATATTAAACCAAACACAAGTTATTTTGCTTACCGTTTCGTCGTCATTTTTGAACATGTATGTTTATAGAGACTTTATCGTGTTGACTATTTGATAATCATTTTAGATATCCGGTACATTTATCTGTCTGATAACAATTTCATATTTACAGTGTAGTTCGCCGAATGAAGTGTACTTAATAAATTCTTTAATGTGACAAAAACTAGTGTACATCTGGTTTCAATCATTATTTATTTAACATGTTGTATAAAGCCAATCTTATTTGCTCTAATGTGTTTTTCCAACTTAAATTTTATTTTGATTTGTAAATTTAAAATATTAAAATTGATCTGACATTATCCAGTTATCTAAATCTTTTCTGTTTGCATGACCTATGCATCCACATTTATTGTATCTTATAGTATAGTCTTATACTCGGATGATCAGTCTGATTCGGCTTGATGAAAAGGTAAACAACATCCAGCCTTTAAGTATAACATAAGACAACAAAGAAAAAAGTTAGTGGATAGTTTCACATACCTGTGAGTTGTTATAGATACCAGCGAAAAACAAATGACTTAAAAAATATAATAGAAAAAGGTAGAGCAACATTTTACAAAACAAGAAAAAAATACGGGCATCAAAATAATACAGTAAGAATACTAAAATGAAAATGAAAATTTATATAAACAATGTACTGTTGTTATGTGTGGCTGAATTTCGGAAGACTAGAAGAGATATGGCGGCAAACTATACACCTTTAACACTAAAAACTAGCGTAGAACTTTTATGATATTGTGACCAGATACGATTTCCAACTTAGAACTGCTACGAGAGACTACATGTACAGGCTCACCAACACCATTTAAAGCAGGAGATGGAGTGGGTTATGTCAAATTTTGAAGAGGGACATATGGCACGATTGTTGAATCACCTAAACGTGGACACCATCAGGAAAGAGAAATGTAGATTGTCCAAAGGAAACTTAGGATACGAATGATAGGCATAGAAAGAACAGTCATTGGATGGAGAACACGAAGAGAAGAACACAAGCAGAAGACACTCAAATGGAAGGTGTCTGTTCGCGTCATGTGTCCAGCGCTAACAGGAGTTGTAATTTTTCTGTGATTAAAGCATACCAAAATGTAAAAAAAACTGCTTGCTTTTATCATAGCACTTTAATTGTTGAGCATTTTTAAAAGATATAAGTCAAACAGTTACGATTCAGTCGACCTTTTCTGTTATTTAGAATCTAATTCAAGACAAGGACAAGAGGCAAATATATCTACAAAAATCCTTTAATTTATCTTTCAGATATATGAAAATGCCCTTTCCTTAGCATATTTTTTTTATTTCCCTGTTTTCTATGTTTTCGGTTTCTTTGTTTGGGTCTATGTTCCAATAATTTGTCAAAGGGGGCATCATTGAACTATGTTGCATTGGGTTTCAGCACAGCACTAGATCAGTACATCGGTTTTGGAATGAAATTATAGATATTGTATGAAATTTGTAATGACAAAACTTGAGGAATGCATCTCCTTTGTTAATACCTCCGATTCATTGTCCATGTTGTAATAACTAGTATATATTTGTTTAGGGGCCAGCTGAAGGACGCCTCCGGGTGCGGGAATTTCTCGCTACATTGAAGACCTGTTGGTGACCTTCTGCTGTTGTTTTTTTCTATGGTCGGGTTGTTGTCTCTTAGGCACATTCCCCATTTTCATTCTCAATTTTACTTTTATTCTTTTTCGGTTATATCAGATAGATCTTCTTGGGGTTGGGAATACAAACTTCTGAGGGGTTTGTAAGTCGCATGTTGCAAGATAAAACATTTTCTCTATTCAACTCACCTTTACATGTCTTGTATAAAGTCAGGAATATTGCAATTTTTATCTAATAGTTCGTCTTTATGCATGTTGCATTATCGTTTGTTTTGTTGCACTTCATTGTTTCTATTGTTTCGTTGTTTCTCTTATAGTTGTTGTGTTTCCCTCGGTTTTAGTTTATACCCGGATTTGTTTTCGCTAATCGATTTATGACTTTTGAACAGCGTTATATTACTGTTGCCTTTATTTACCCTCATTTTCCAGTCAGTGGCAGTGCAAATTTCGCAAACTTGATCCAGGTCGATCTACCTTGCACTTATCTTTTATAATGCTTGTTTTTATTTTGTCCTGAATAGGTATGATAATAACATTAACGGTACCAATTTTCCTGCACCAGATGCGCATTTCGACAATACATGTCTCTTCAGTGATGATCGTTGCCAAAATATTTGAAATCCAAAGCTTATATAAAAGATGAAGAGCTATAATCCAAAAGGTCCAAAAAGTATAGCCAAATCCGTGAAAGGAATCAGAGCTTTGTATGAGGGAGATACATTCCTTAATTTATAATAATTTAACATTTTGTAACAGCAAATTTTAATAACACAAAAAATCCGTATTTTCATGCCAGTACCGAAGTACTAGCTACTGGGCTGGTGATACCATCGGGGACTAACAGTCCACCAGCAGAGGCATCGACCCAGTGGTAGTGATAACATTAACAGTAACAATTTTCCTGCACCAGATGCGCATTTCGACAATACATGTCCTCTCAGTGATGCTCGTGGCCAAAATATTTGAAATCCAAAGCTTATATATGAAATATATTAAGTAACGGTTTTGCAATTAATAATCAATCAATCAATTATTATTTTATATTAAAACTGAGAAAGGAAATGGGGAATGTGTCAAAGAGACAGCAACCCGACCATAGAGCAGACAACAGCCGAAGGCCACCAGTGGGTCTTCAATGTAACGAGAAACTCCCGCACCCGGAGGCGTCCTTCAGCTGGCCCCTTGAAAAATATCTATACTAGTACAGTGATAATGGACGTCATACTAAACTCCGAATTATACACAAAAAACTAAAATTAAAAAATTAGACAAGACTAACAAAGGCCAGAGGCTCCTGACTTGAAACAGGCGCAACATTGCGGCGGGGTTAGACATGTTTATGAGATCTCAACCCTCCCCCTATACCTCTAGCCAATGTAGAAAAGTAAACGCATAACAATACGCACATTAAAATTCAGTTCAAGAGAAGTCCGAGTCCGATGTCAGAAGATGTAACAAAAGAAAATAAATAAAATGACAATAATACATAAATAACAACAGACTACTAGTAGTTAACTGACATGCCAGCACCAGACCTCAATAAAACTGATTGAAAGATTATGTCTTCATCATATGAATATCAGGCACAATTGCATACTTAAACAGGGGATGATCTTAAAGCTACAAGTAGGAAAACTAGATTTCTTACCAAAATCTGTCCAGTGTGTTAAATATTTTAGGTTTTCTTTAACAACATGAAGGACACAAAAATTCATGAATTATAAACATTCACGATAAAATGAGACCCAATATATAGTGTTGAACCATGTCTGTATTGAAGGTATAATTGAATAATTTTTTGAACTGTATTTATATTTTGAAAACATCCAGATTAACTCTATATGAGTTTAATGTTTTGTTTGAATGAAATAAACTGCAGATTTCAATTAATAACGATTATATTGGTCTTCATAATGGGATTTATAAATAATGTTTGCGTTCAATTAATGTACAATGATTGTACTTACCTAGTTTGTTTCCCGACCGTTATTGGAATTCTTGACAATACCTACAATAATATTTGTATATTCCGAAGTCATACTGGATATTTTACGGAGGGACCAACCTAGTACTTACCATGCTTACACTCAAAATACGATGATTGTATGTTATACTGATGGCATTAAAAGATAATGATGTATGCTTCAATAGATTGTTGGTGTTTTAACGCCACTTTCAAGCGCCACTTTTGGGCTATTTCGTGGCGGCCAGTCTTTAGTGGTGGAGAAAACTTGAGTACCTGAAGAAAACCACCGACCTACGATATGGATATGTATGCTTCAATATGTACTGATTGTTAGAAAAATGATGCTGATTAATGTTCTACATTCGTAAAATATGACTATTGTAAGACTTAATATCTAAATGATTGTGTAATGTACTGATGCCCAAAATATGTGTTGATTTTATGGGTTATACTGTAGCCATATTTTGTGTGATGGCTGTATGAGTTATATCAATGGACTTTACTTAGTTGATCTATTATTTTCAAATAAGATAATGTCATTATTGACAATGATAATAGAACATGAAAATGAGTTTCAGATTAGACAAATCCTATCCGATCAACATTGCGCGTCTGGCGTATTAAATTATAAGTCTGGTACCTTTAATCACTATTTACACCTTATAAAGATTATAAAAGCAAAACATAGTTGACCCATTACTTATAGTTTGACCATCTGAATACCTAAATTAATTTAAAACTCGACTATGCTAATTAAACTCCAGGGTTTTAACTATCTGTTAGTAACTATGATTACTCTCAGATATGTGCATAGTGTCTTTTAGTTGTATGGATTAGGGATTGATATATATATAACCTGCCACGTCTTCCCTCTGTTTTTGTTTGATGATCGATCGATCTGATCGTCTGATGCGGGAAGGGCAAACGCTCATAGACATGCATAACTCCGCCATAATTTTTCATTTATATTTGTGTCTGTCCCTTGTCATGGTCCAGTAGTTCAGTGGTTGTCGTTATTTCATGTGTAATATTTAATTTTCGTAAATCGTTTTGTTTTAGATTAGGCCATAGTTTTTTTTTTCAATTGAACGGTTTAATATTTTTCATTGTTTTTCCTCGTTGTTGAACGCTTGATACGGTGCTTTTTGTCCGCAATTCGCTTTTTGTCCGCTTTTGCTTTTTGTCCGATAATTTTGCTTTTTGTCCGAAACTTTTGCTTTTTGTCCGTTGCTTTTTGTCCGTTTTGCCTTTTGTCCGATTATTTTGCTTTTTGTCCGAAACTTTTGCTTTTTGTCCGTTGCTTTTTGTCCGTTTTGCTTTTTGTCCGATAATTTTGCTTTATGTCCGAAATAAAATGTGTATATTTTTGGCAGGTTTCATTTTGAACTTCAAAATACCATGTCCTTTTAGGAGTTAAATACAGACCATACTCACATTATAAATGATTTGTACATGAAATTTCATGTCTTTTACAATATATCGCATTACCTCTAAAATGGCTCGAAGCACTAATATCCTAGACCCGTAGGTGTTGGTCAACAGAGGGCAAGGGAAATACTCTTGTATATCCCTAAGTCTAAAAAACAACTATTGAAAGCTGGCTAAACTAAGACATACTCCAGGTAGGCCATTATACCAGAAGAAGAGGTAGTCAAACCCTTATAAATGGCTTATAGCACTTATGTCCTGGATCTACACGAGTTTATCAGCAACGATTTAAAAGGGGCATGAGTTTCGCCGGTATATCACGAAGTAAAAATAAACCTCATTATTGCCAGCTCTTCAAACTAAGAGATTCTCCACGTTGGCCATTATACCAGAGGTATAGGTAGGCAGTGCCTCTTAAATGGTCCATGGGCCATGGCACTTATGTCCTCGACCCGTACGAGTTGGTCAGAAGAGGGTAAGGGGAATACTCTAGTATATCACACAGTCCACCAAAAATAGTGACGGCTGCCCAAACTAAGACATTTTTAGGTGCGCCCTTATACTAGATGTTGGAGTAGTCATTCTCTTAAAAATGGCTCATAGCACTTATGCTATAGACCCGAACGAGTTTGTCAACAATGAGTTAAAAGGGGGATGAATTAGCCCGGTATATAACGAAGTTGAAATAAACTGTTGCCCGCTGGCTAAACTAAGAAATTATCCACGCGGGCCATAATATGAGAGGTAGAGGAAGGGATTGCCTCTATAAAATGACCATGAGCACGTATGACCTAGACCCGTACGAGTTAGTCAGCAAAGTGTAAGGCTGGTACCCTAGTATATAATAAAGTCGAACTAAACTATTGCTGGATGGCTAAGAGATTCTCCGCGTGGGCCATGATACCAGAGGTAGAGGTTGTCATTGCCTCTAAAATGGCCTAAATCACTTATTCCCTAGAGAAGTACGCGGTATCATCAAAGGGGTTAAAAGGGAGTTGGAACCTCTGTTTACAAAGAAGTCGAAATAAATTATTGCCGGCTTGCTTAAGTACGAGATTCTCCAAGTTGGCCATTAATCCTAGGTTAAATGTGTGCATTGCCTTTTAAATGGCTGATAAAACTAACGCCCTAGACCTGTACGAGTTTGTCAGCAAAAGGTTAAAGGGGGGATGCGATGCCTCTTTTTACAACGAAAATATAAATTAAGCCGACTGGCCTAACTAAGAGATTCTATACGCGGGGTATTATATCAGAGGATGAGGTAGGCATTACCTCTAACATAGCCATAACACGTATGTCCCAGACCCGTGTAAGTTAATCAGCAAAGGGTAAGGGGGGTACCTAAGTATATCACAAAGTCGAAATAAACTATTGCTGGCTGGCTAAACGAAGAGATTCTCCACATGGGCCATTATAACAAAGGTAGTGGTGGACATTGCATCTAAAATGGCCCATACTTCTTATTCCATTGATCTGTACGAGTTTGTCAGCAAAGGGTAAGGAGGGTACCCTGGTATATAACAAAGTCGAAATAAACTATTGCCGGATGGCCAAAAATAAAAGATGATCCACGTTTATCATGATACCAGAGGTAGAGGTGGGCCTTGCCTTTAAAATGGTTTATAGCACTTATGCCAGCAAAAGGAAAGGAGGGTATTCTAGTATATCGTAAAGTCGTTATGAAATATTGCCGGCTGTTCAAACTACGAGATTCACCACATGGGCCATGCTACCAGAGGTATAGGTGGTCATTGCCTTTAAAATAGCCTATAGCACTTATATGGCATATACCCGTACGAGTTTGTCAGTAAAGAGCTAAAATGAGGAGGTGGTACCTCTGTTCACATTAAAGTCAAAATAACTGTAGCCGGTAGGCCAAACTCCGGGATTCTCTACGTGGATCATTATACCAGATGTAGAGGTTTATTTCGACTTCGTTGTAAACAAAGGTAACACCTTTTATTTTTAACCCCTTGCAGGCAAAATCGTACAAGTCTTTGGAATTAGTGTTATATGCCATTTTAAAGGCAATTACCATATCTATCTCTGGTAAAATGGCCTACGTGGAGAACCTCTTAGTTTGGCCAGCCGGCAATACTTTATTTCGACTTTGTTGTAAACAGAGGTACCATCTCCCCCTTTTGATTCATTATTGTCAAACTCGTACGGGTCTAGGGCATAAGTGCTATAAGAAATTTGTATGGCAATGCCCTCCTCTATCTCTGGTAAAATGGCCTACGTGGAGAATCTTTTAGTTTGGCCAGCCGGCAATTATTAAAGTGTATTTCGACTTCGTTGCAAACAGAGGTACCACCTTACCCTTTTAATTCATTGTTGTCAAACTCGTACGGGTCTTGGGCCTAAGTGATCTGTGCCTTTTTTAAGGCAATGCCTACTTCTACCTCTGGCATCATACCCCACGTGGAGAATCTCTTGGCCAGCCGGCAATTGTTTATTTCGACTTTTTTATATACCAAGGTACTTCCCTAACCCTTTGCTGACTTACTCGCTGGCTTATCCCTTATTGTAAGTAAGTAAGTTCAATAAATATAAGACTATATGCCAGGTCTTTCTGACAACCAATTACAAACAAATTGGGGTTTATCTAATGAGGCTTTTCCCAGGATGCAATTGCTCGTAGACTGTATACAGTTGACCAAATAATCCACAAATTCCGCAAAAGGATCTTTAAATTATAGGCCATGTCCATTTAGACATTAAGCAACAAAAGCCCAGCATGACCGATGCATTTGTCTTTAACATCTCCGATATTGATTCCGCGTGGCCTTCCAATTGACATGAGTGTCCATTGGTGTTCATTGTTAAACCTTTGGAGCTATATCAGTTTGTGTGGAAATTAAGAGCACGATGACCTTCCCTTGGTGATAACAACATGACCAACAACCATATCGTGTGTTACCAAAAGCCGTCAGCGATAGTCACACCGACAATTTGCTACCTTCGTGGACAAAAGCCTGGCTTTTCGCTGGATCCTAATTAACATCTAGTGTTGTCACTACCATTTGCTGTAGAGATTTAGTTGCACAACATAACAGAAACATTCTTTGTAAATACTCTATGTTGATATTTTGACATTTGGATGGTTCATATACCAATTGTAGCCGAAAAATGATAATGAAACATTTCTGTTTAATATCGATCTATTGTTGGAATTGTAAATTTTCATATTCAATTTTTGTTTGTTTAAAGATGACCATTTTAAATAAAGATTTTAATTTTTTAAAAAGCAAGTGTTAGACTTGTGCTTTTATTGCCACTCAGTTCATATAACCTGTCATTTTAGTCGAGCCTGTAACTTTTGTTGCAGAAAGCTCGACATATGAATAGTGATCCGGCGGCGGCGGCGGCGGCGGCGTAAGTTAACTTCTGAAAAACTTAATATTTTAGAAGGTGGAAGAATTGGATGCTTCATACTCTGTATATAGATGCCTCATGTTACGAAGTTTCTGTCAGTCACATGTCCAATGTCCTTGACCTCATTTTCATGGTTCAGTGATCACTTGAAAAAAAAGTTCAGAATTTTTGTAATGTTGAATTCTCTCTTATTATAAGTAATAGGATAACTATATTTGGTATGTGCGTACCTTGCAAGGTACTCATGCCCGTCAGACAGTTTTCACTTGATCTCGACTTCATTTCGTGGATCAGTGAACAAAGGTTAGCATAAGTTTTGGTGGTCAAGTCCACATCTCAGATACTATAAGCAACAGGGCTAGTATATTCGGTGTATGGAAGGACTGTAAGGTGTACATGTCCAACTGGCAGGTGTCATCTGACCTTGACCTCATTTTCATGGTTCAGTGGTTATAGTTAAATTTTTCTGTCTTGGTCTGTTTTTCTCATACTTTATGCAATGAGTCTACAATATTTGTTGTATGGAATGATTGTAAAGTGTACATGTCTAGCGGGAAGATATCATCTGACCTTGACCTCATTTTCATGGTTCAGTGGTCAAAGTTCAGTTTTTGAGTTTTGGTCTTTTTATCTAATATTATATGCCAAAGGTCACTATATTTGGTGCATGAAAATATCTTATGATCTATATATAAGTCTCCCAGGTTTTATTTGACCATGACCTCAATTTCACGGTTCATTGCACAGTGTTAAGTTTTTGTGTTTTGGTCTGTTTTTCTTAAACTATAAGTAATAGGTCAAGTATATTTGTTGTATCGAAGAATTGTTAGCTGTTCATGTCTGCCTGGTATGGTTCGTCTGACCTTTACCTCATTTTCATAATTCATTTGGTCTTTGTTTAGCTATCTTGGTTAATGTTAAGTTTATGTGGCAGTTGTAATAAATCTTTATACTTAGGGCTATCAACATAATATTAATGATGAGTAAAGTAGGCGAGACATTTAAGTGTGTGCACTCTTGTTTAAATGTGCTTATTTATCCGAGTCCTGGACTGCATTCCAGTGGCTTTCATTCGTTTACTTTTGTGTAAATTTTATACAGATCAGTATTTTTTCAAATATTTTACCAATATTTTAGCTGCATGTAACATCTTGAACACTCAGAACAGCAAAACAAAATTTAGATTTCAGAAATAAATAGCCTTTAGTCATCGACGAATAGCCGATGATTTCAAGAGTTGTTTCCGTTAAAGGATGATTCCTTTTGTTTTGTGCAATACTTGCTCTTTCGGAGGCTCGAGGGTAATTTCAGCAAAAATTTTATCATTTTTGTTTTCATTACAAATTTTATTTATTACACTATTAGTTATAACTTTATGAATTGGCTCAAAAATCAACCCAAAAAATCGAATGATTTTGGCCTCAGATTTATTTTTCAAATGTTTATATCACTGTAAAAGCTCCAAATTGTCTCCCTTTAGTGCAATAATGACATTTTGTTTTGGCATTAGAATTAAAATGTCTTTTTCAACTCATCGGTGACCTATAGATATTTTTCAAATATGCTTTACGTAAACTAAACAGTTGTAAAATTAAATCGATTTCTGTAATTTAGTTCTTTTTTTATTTCGATATATATATCTCTCTATTTCTCCTATTAGTTCAACTTAAAAAAAGTACCTTAACAAAAATGGTCGCTTCTTTCGAGGGCAGATTGTGAGCTTAAGTGAACGATAACCCAATGTTTTTATTTGATTTTTTCTATTTAGTATATGATAAAAGTTCATCTATAGAAAAACAAGCAAAATCCTACATGTATATTTAAAAAATAATGGATTAATACCCTCCAGTCCCCTTAACGACAAAAAAAATAAATAGAACATTACGTTTAAGTATCACCTACAGTATTTTACAACCTCCATTGGTGATACATTATATGTATTTCTGCTGTTGTTTTATATAAGTTATTGTCCTGAATAAACATCTTTATGCGTTTTTGCGTTTTTGCGTTTCAGTTTTTATTGTGAAATTTCTTCAATCAGCCAAGACAAACTTTAAATTTCGCCTTAACGATGTTTTCGCGAGAAATCCATGTATTATTATCGAATTACTACATTTAATCATTGTCTAGTGCCCTAAAATGAGATTTTCCGAGACGCTGGGTTTGAAATGGGATACCCTATTTAATTTAAACAATATTTGCAATCTTTTCAAAAAGATGCAGATGGGAATTTTCGTTCCTTATGAAAGTGTTCGCAAGGAGTTAATTTATAAACTCCTTATAGGATTATCAAAAAGCAACTATTAAGGACCCCCTTGGAATAAAGATCTTCCAAGACAACGTGTTCGAGAGTTTGAGTTTAATACATGACTTTTTAAAACTTAATGGACGGAGCAGGATTATCTTACTCTTCCAGTTAACCATACATCATCACAGTTGCATTGGTTCTTGTTGCTCAGATTTTAAATTTCAATGATTTCGTCCGAGACCACAATTGTCGTCCCTTGATTTTCGTTATTAGTCCCTAGTGATAACAGTGGGTTACTTGCCAATAATTTTTATACCCCTTCCAAATTTATTTCTCCTTGTTTAATGCCTCACATTGTAAGTAAGGGGGGGGGGGTGAAATTACACTGTAAAAAAATTTGGGTCCAGAATTTTACAGGAAAGTAGTGATTTGGTCCAGCTGAAAAAGGTTAAAAATTAGCACTTCGGAAGCTGTCAAAAGATTTCAAGACACCCTAAACACAAAATTGTCCATATTTTGAGTTAGACGCGATGAAGTTTTCTATAATTTTGATATAATTTGTCCCAAAATTAGTACAACACACTGTAAAAGTTTCATTGAGAAAGCGCAGGTGGGATTTTTTTAATTTTCATTTATGTTCTAAAAGAAATGCACTACGAATTAATTGTGTTCTCGGACCATTTGTTTTGTGGTCTGTTGTGTATCTTGTTGTTTTTCATTCAGCTGCGGCTTTGTTGGTTTGTTTCAACCCTTTTTAGTGTGATTATCCTTTGGTACACTTTGCCTCTCTCTTATATATGATATCGCAATAATTATATATATGTAAGCGTTCATATACATTTATATGGATACAATATTGAATTAAAATAGATATAATAATTAGATGAGTGAAAAAAAGAAAATGAAGTAATAATTGTACGTGTGAGGAGTTGGCATTCTTATAAAAAAGAAGATGTGGTATTATTGCAAATGAGACAACTATCCACAAAAGACCAAAATGACACAGACATTAACAGCATTAGGTCACCGTACGGCCTTCAACAATGAGGAAAGCCCATACAGCATAGTCAGCTATAAAAGGCCCCGATAAGACAATGTAAAACAATTCAAACGAGAAAACTAACGGCCTTATTTATGTCAAAAAAATAAATGAAAAAACAAATATGTAACACATAAACAAACGACAACCACTGAATATACAGGCTCCTGACTTGGTACAGGCACATACATAAATAATGTGGCGAGGTTAAAGTCTTTTACACTAGAAATATTTTAGATCTTGTTATATAGACTAATTCTTATTCATTCTGGTCGTAAGTTAGTCTGCCATCCTCAAACGTGTGAGCAATGGTGTACGTACACCAATTTGTAGAATACATGGGATATTCAAAGACTTAAACGAACGTTAAGTCTCAGAGGCATGACTTTTTATTAGTTGTTAGTGGCTTTAAAATAGCTGTCAGATAACTGTGAGTACTCTCAGATCTGTTCATTGTGACTTTTTGTGTCGGGATGTATAAGTACCCGGCCACGTCCACTTGTATTTGTGTCTATCTGATGAGTTAAGCCTTTTTCAACTGATTTTTATAGTTCGTTCTTATGTTGTACTGTTATACCACTGTCCCAGGTTATGGGGAGGGTTGGGATCCCGCTAATATGTTTAACTCCGGCACATTATTTAAATCTGTGCCTGTCCCAAGTCAGGAGCCTGTAATTCAATGGTTGTCGTTTGTTTATGTGTTACATATTTGTTTTTCGTTCATTTTTTTACTTAAATAAGGCCGTTAGTTTTCTCGTTTGAATTGTTTTACATTGTCTTATCGGGGCCTTTATAGCTGACTATGCGGTATGGGCTTTGCTCATTGTTGAAGGTCGTACGGTGACCTATAGTTGTTAATGTTTGTGTCATTTTGGTCTTTTGTGGATAGTTGTCTCATTGGCAATCATACCACATCTTCTTTTTTATATGCTCGAAACTTTAGAATAGTTTAGAAATTTATCAAATCAAATAATCCTTGAGTGATGGTTTCGTTATTGAAATTCTAAATTGATGTTTAACCGCGCTAAATATTATATATGATAATCATACGAATAAGTCAGGAACGGAGTTTCAATCTGTAATTCAATAGTTGTTGTTTGTTTCTGTATTTGTTTGTCGTATAGTGTTTTGTAAATCAATGGTTTTCTCGTTTGAATAGTTTTATCATTATGTTAAATGGTGTCGGCGTTTGCTACATGTGGAAGTGCACACATTTACGACATGTTATTGCTTAAACGCACAGTTTCTTCTTCCCGCTAATAATATATAGTCACCATTTGCACTTATATGCGAATGGCCGATTGACAGTCGCTCCAAAATATTTTGCAACATTTCAGTTAAAAAAAAACTTTTTTAAGTCTGGTAATATTTTCGTCATATTTCCAACAACTTTATTTTTCTTAAACATTACAAATATTACAAATATAACAAACAAACAAACTTCATTTTTGGAACACTATCACAAAGTTTACGTAATACATGTGTAGCTATTTATTTAGATAAACTGTATTAATCCATACATTTCGGAATTATTTAGCAACTATATCCAAATGACGAGGAAGTTCGAGGTTATTCAAGTAATAAGATTAAGGAAACTTTGGTTAACACAACAGCATTTTCAACAAAGTAGTTTATTTTTGTTTGACAAACTCGAAAAGAGGGGGGAAAGTAATAAAATGGTTACTTAAGCATTTACTTAATTTCTATCACGAAATAAATGCGTTTAATATTTTAGATACAGATACACTATAGTGCATTCGTAAATGTAAAACACTTTTTAATAGAAAATTTAAAAGAGATACATCAACAGTGTTTATTTTAGAATTGCTCAAGTCTGTAGGGCTTATTCCCGATTGTCCCACTTTTTTTTAAATTAAGAGCTCATATTGTCCCACATGAAAAGTTCTGACTGGTCCACATTATTTTATGAGGCGAAATGTTCTTATCCCTTGTTAGATTGTCTCTATGGTTTTGTTTCAGATATATAAGCCAAAATCTACATTTTATGCGATGCTCTTCTTTTAGACATTGCGGCCATCTTAATTATTGGGCGGGGTCATCGGATACTTTTTTGAAACTAAATACCCTAAGGATGATTTTGGCCATGTTTGCTTTAATTTTGCCAGTAGTTTCAGAAGAGAAGATTTTTGTAAAAATTAATGACGACGACGAATAATGAGAAAATGAGAAAAGCTCACTTAGTCCTATGTTCCAGGTGAGCTAAAAAGCAAAACGGACAAAAAGCAACGGACAAAAAGCAAAAGTGTCGGACAAAAAGCAAAATTATCGGACAAAAAGCAAAACGGACAAAAAGCAACGGACAAAAAGCAAAAGTATCGGACAAAAAGCAAAATTATCGGACAAAAAGCAAAACGGACAAAAAGCAACGGACAAAAAGCAAAAGTATCGGACAAAAAGCAAAATAATCGGACAAAAAGCAAAAGCGGACAAAAAGCAAATCGCGGACAAAAAGCACCGTATCAAACGCTGTACGGCTATCTTTGATTGCTTACATCCACATTATTTGAACTTTGGTGGATAGTTGTCCTATTTAATAGCAATCGTTCCGCGCTTTTGTGTTATCAAGTGAAGCATAGATAAATGCGACAATAGTATATCGTTGTTCAAGCGTCATCAATCGATTGAGAGAAAACAAATCCGGGTTACAAACAAAAACTGAGGGAAACACATCAAATATAAGAGGAAAATAAAGGAACAACAGGAACACTGAAGTGCAACAAAAAGAAACACTAAAATACATAAAAAGGAATTATTTGAAAACAAATGCCATATTCCTCACTTGGTATATGAAATTTTAAGAAAAAATGGTGGGTGGAATCTGGTTTAATGACTAGATAAACCTTCCGCTTTATGACAGTGTTAAAAATATTCCATCAACGACCACATGATATTGAAAACAGTGACACGCTTACGTTTCTAGTATGCATTCTCGAATTTTATACAATTATTTTCACAATACTCGTACAAACAATTTCCATTACAATGTTTTATAGAAAGCATGTCAGACGATCTTACACACAATACAAGTCGGCATCATCCTTCTTGACATTGCAAGGACAATCAACAACGTACCACATCATTGCTTTTAACTCAAAATATAATATTAGGGAGTTAACCGTAAAAGCTACAAAGGGATTCGTGATTCAGAGCTTAATATTAGATGGAACCGTCTCCTCTCAAGTTCCGGTGCTATCTGGCGTTCATCAAGGCACAGTTCTTGGACCTTTATTGCTTCTGACCTACATAAATGACATGCCAGAATATCAACATCATCTGAACTATTTGCAGATGAGCGCTTTCTCTTTAGAAAAATTAAAAACCAGGTAGACCTTTTGCTAAAAGACCTAACATCATTAGAAGACTTGGGATAACAAATGCCAAATGAGTTTCAATTCAAATAAATGCATAATAATCAGAACAACACAGAAGAACAAAGAAGTAATAGATATTTCATACAAACTTAACGGAAATACTCAATACAATGTTGATAACAGCATATACTTAGGCGTAACCATCAGTAAAAACCTATCCTGGGTTAGACACATTGGTAACATTGTAGGCAAAGGAAACAAAACATTGGGGTTTATCAGAAGAAATCTGAAAGACTGCACAAATCAGTGAAAGACACAGCATATAAAGCCATGGTAAACCAGTGGAATATGCCTGCACAGTTAAGGATCGATCAAACCATTATAACAAGTTCAGCAAAAGCAGCAAGATTTGTCAATCATAACTACACAGACCGAACACTTGGTTGTGCAATACACATGATTAAACAATACAGTTGGAAAGCTTGAGAGGACGAATGAATACCAACAGACTATAAATGCAAAAATGCAACATAAAATCTAGCATAGGCTATATAAATAGATATAGACAGACAACAATAATATAATCCCCAACGACAGCCAGATCAGAGGTATGGCGCTTTTACCAAGAAAGAATAAAAAAAAAAATGACATATATGAACATATATCAGGGATTGGAATCTACTTCTGTCTAACACAACATCAGCCCACAAGATAGAGGGATTCATCAAATTAACATTTCATGATGAAGGTAAATCCAGAAAAGCGCTTCGGACACAAGAAATTATTAAAAGTGTTGTTTTCAATTTTTTACCAATGTAACTCAAAAATGAGACAGAGGTCAGATGAAACATGACCCCTTATTCCATACACCAAATATATTTGATCCATCTAGAGAGGTTAAGCTCCATTAACACTGTTTGGGGACAGTACAGTTTGCTGTTCAGTGTTTGTCAAGGCTCCATGTTGAAAGCAATACTTTGACCTAGTGACTTGGATGGAAAGTTGTCCAAGTGGCACTCATACCACATCTACTTAGTTATATGTAGACCTTGCACGGTTTCTCATATACCAAATACAGTTATTGTATTACTCTTAATAAGTGAGAAATTCCAATGACATGATGCATCTGCATCCAGGGTTTCTATTCTCTAAAATGAATAGCTTCATTTGAAGCCAATATGGTCTTTTAATTTAATTTTTAGTTATATCTTTATTACATTTCTGCATAGTTTGATTTCATTACACCTATCTATTTTTGAAAATAAAATAAAATCTAATACCCATTGAGTTTTAACCATGAATAACTTACCAAGTCAGGAATATGACAGTTCTTGTCCATTCGTTTTTGATGCGCTTTGTTATTTGATTTTGCCATGTGATTATAGACTTTCCAAATTGATTTTCCTCTGAGTTCAATATTTTTGTGATTTTACTTTTTACACTTCTGCAATAATGGCTACACTGTTTTTTCTAACAGTAAAAACACTTTAAAGACATGCATACCCTTTTTTTAACAAACAGTATATATTGTTATGATAAAACACTTTCTGTACAAGATTAATATATGACTAACATAATTAAATTTGACCCTGTACTGTTTAACTATAAGGATTCAAAAATAAATAAAAACCAATATGATTAAAATTGTGATACCTAGAACTTTTCACACAACTGTTGAGGAACCGCCTGTGGTTCTTGGAGGAACACTAAGGTCTCACATCTTTAAAATGAAAATGAAATAGATATGTCAAAATCAATATACTTTATGTTTGCGAAATGCCAACTGGATCACTTCAAAAATAATCATTAAACATTAGTTTTCTGTTCGGTATGAGTCAAGGCTGTACTTAGACCTTTAATGGTTTACAATTTACAAATTGTGACTTGGATGTAGGGTTGTCTCATTGGCACTCATACCACATCTCCTTATATTTATGTCAACACTTCATGACTTAAATAAATGCAAAGCAATGGGTCAATCAGCATTTATGTCAAAGTTATTAACCTCTAACAAAAATAAGTAACAAGTTTATAAAATATCTTAGAGCATTATTATTTGATAAATTAAAATTGCACATTTTCTTTTGATATAACTGCACAATCTATGACAATTTATAAATAGTTTTATGGTCCATCTCTGATTCTAAATCTCCTAGTTTACTCCACCATTTATATAGGAATCTATCTGTGATAAGTCTGAACCAGGGAGTTATCAAACGTCCTTCACTGTCTGATGTTGCTAAAATATCAAATAAACTTAAATCATTAATAACTTGACATATAAAAACCTTGCAGGAAGAAACTGGTTAGATAGACATGAAATGGATGTTACATTTATTTAGTTAGGTGTTACCAGGCTTTAAAACTTTTCAAATTGTAGTTTTGTCTGTACACAGAGAAACTATTATGGTGTAAACACAGCCATTTTTGTCAAAGTGTATTGATGAACCTTAAAGACTTTTCATAATCCTCTGGTTTTGTCAGATTAATACACAAGTTCAAAAATTTTAGGTTAAATTCCATACATCATTACCAGAAAAGAAAGTAAAACAAAGTGACGTCAGATACTTCTAAGCAAACCTTAGACAAGGGATTTTAATCAGATTGTTTTCATTCTAAGAAAATATCAGCTATATCATTTATAAAATGCCTTAGCTGATCTAGACTAAAATAAATCTCATAAATTACCTAAAAAATCTCTTAGTTGATCCTGACTTAGATATCTGTAACTTTTTACTTCATTTGTATTTATATTTAGATCTACATCCTTTTGGATGAATAATATATAGTCTATTTCACTTTCTCCCCAGATTCCATCTTCTGGTTGGTTACCAGCCTTGTACTGTATCCTAGTCAAATATTTAAAGTCATCTACAGATACCTGGAAACAGAATTAGTTGCTTAGTGGAATATTTGTATTCTGAGACTACTATAACACTACTATTTGACTGGTTAGTATGTGAAGTGACAAATCTCTGTGTTATAGTAGTCTCAGTTGTATATCATTGCAAATTTGTCTCAGTGAAGTCTTGTTATAAACTTTTAAGTAATAAGGAGACAAATTAAAGTCAGATCATTTCCTGATAACTCTGGATAATATTACTCCTGACATTTATAAAATGAAGGTATCTTTCTCCATGGAAATCATCAGTATAAAAATAGTTGGATTCTGCTGATTATTTATATTTTGGCTGACATGGTTTTCATCTGGAATTTTGATGCCAACCCTGTATATAAGCACTCTGTTTCATAAAAAATGTGTTGTATAAATTCTTACTGGTATATACATTTATATTGATATAAATAGCCAAGTTATCTATTCCCAGCTTCTAACAAGGTCAGAATCTTGTTGTATATAAATTCTAAATGAATGATGTTAACAAAATATGTTTGACCAATTTCAAAATCTAAACTCAGCTTAGACACAAATTTCAAAATATCGTTCTTTAGAGGTTTCAGGTGTTTGAAAATTACAAATTACAAGAAATTAAAGAATTTATTTACGTATTTCTACAATTATTTTAGGATTCTACATAGGAAGAACAAGCCTCCTTTTTTATGTGGAGCTATATGTATGTTGAATTAATTGTTTGATCTTTGTATAACCGGCTGAGACTTCTATAACTGTGACTACTATAACACAGTTATAGTAGTATGTTATAGTAGTCTCAGTAAAAGGGTACCTGTTCTGGTGATAACACAGTTATAGTAGTGTGTTATAGTAGTCTCAGTAAAAGGGTACCTGTTCTGGTGATAACACAGTTATAGTAGTGTGTTATAGTAGTCTCAGTAAAAGGGTACCTGTTCTGGCGATATTCCTAATTCATGCTTTAATTTCCTCTGAGCTGCTCTCCTCACACCTATAGCATTTCCTTCCTCTAGTTCTGGGGATGTATTCAGTGGATGGCTGCAGCAAGTGTTTGTAAAATTATCTACAATTAAAATTCAATTAGGATGGACTGTAGATTATCAGGTATGATATGATGATGAAAAGCTACATACAGGTTATAAAATTAAGAACAGATCCACATGTAAACAAAGCAATCATGTTCTTGTACAATGTAAGTATGTGTGGAATATAGTTAGTTCTGATCATAATTCAATTTGCAACCATAAGTAGCATACAACATATTATTATGAAATGACTACAAATGTATTTAACCAGCCATCCATTTATCTAGATCTTTTAATTTTAATAATGCTTGTTCAAATGTTCAAATACACAATGTAATAATAGTATATAAGATTAAAACATTATTCACCAGGAAATGTAATTTTGGCATCAGATCTTTGTTGTAACAGAAGTTGTCCCTCTTGATTAAACAAAAACACACTGAAGGCTCTGTGGAGCAAACCTGGAAATGTAAAACTCAAACATTTAACTATTATTAAAAAAAAATCAATGCATTAATACCTGTATAATTATTAAAGCAAATTTAAATATGTCAGAATTACCGGATACATACCTCATCTCTTCTTCTCATGTTTCTTTCATTTTCATGGATTGAAAATAAAATGTGTTTTCATGGATGTTTAATTTATGTTTTTTTTCAAAGTCTGCATATGTGGTAACATAAAATTTGAACTTCCTATCTTTTTTTTTAATATGGTGACTATTCTATCATGTCTATAGTCAAGAGATTACATAAATGTATACATGTGCAATTGGTATAATGTTGTAATGAATGACATGAAGTCCTGTTCAGTGTTGTTATATATTTTACCTGTTTTTAGCATTCAGTTTCTTTAACTACTAGTAACATGAGTGATGAAAAGATGAACTAAAGATCATTCAAAAAAGGTTACAAACTTTCAAAAGGTAAACACATACAGAAAAATAATTTTGTATTTGTATAGCATTTAAAATGAACATTTTTGTTAGTCTTGTATGATTTTTAATTTAATTGTTCATATATCTATTTCGGAGTTTAGTATGTCATCCAATATCACTGAACTAGTACACATTTTTATTTAGGGGTCAGTTGAAGCATGCCCCGAGGTGGAGACCATAGGTGGCATTCAGCTGTTCTCTACTCTATCATGGTCCGGTTGCTGTCTCTATGACACATTCCCTGTTTCCATTCTGAATTTCATTGTTAACTGCTCTGAATTTCATCCTACCTTTGTTGATATTTTCGAGTAGATGACAATTTTTCTTTGATGCAGAACCTATCTGTTTGTCATTCTCATCTATCAGGATGCATTCTTCTTTCATTAACTGGACTTGTGTAACATCACAGTTATCTAGGATCCTATCTGATACACCCTGTGGTATCTGACTAGTGGTCATTACATTTCTTAAAAGAAAACAGTGTGGTTAAATATCCTGGTACAAAAGAATGAATGTTGAAGTTGTTTTCTGTGTACATATCTATAGTGGCAGAAATTTACTAGTAATCAATTAAAAAAGACCAACTTTGTTTTCATATTTGCTTCTACCTTGTTTTCAGAGATAAGGGAAGAAATTGACAGTTCTAAGGCTGGACAGGTTAGTCTGTACTCAGAGTAGATTATGAGGTTTAAAACCAGTCATTTTTTATGACTGAGACTACTTTAACACATAGTAGTCTCAGGATATCATGATCCTTAAGGTTCATCATAACAAATTGACAAATATGGCCGTATTTTCACCTCTAAAACTACTCAGTGTACAGACTTACCTGTGAAGTTTGGAAAGTTTTAAGGCCTGCCATCTACTAGATATATGAAAGTTGAATACTTTTTGTGCTTTGATACTGTCCACTCAGATAAACTCTTCAACTCACCTATAAATGTGTAGATATCTATTGTCCATGCCAATCAAGGACAATCAATACAAGACAAACCAGCTCTTACCTACAGGAAGGAAAAAATGCCCAATAAAATCCAAATAAGTTTTCAATCTTTCTGATATGCAAAATACATTTAACTTTTATATATCTAGTGGATGCTAGGCCTTAAAACTTTCCAAACTTCACAGGTAAGTCTGCATACAGAGTATTTTTTTAGTTTAAAATTCAGCCATATTTGTCCATATAATAATAATAATATTTTATTCAATAAAATATCAGGCATATTTATTATTACAATACACAATATATACGATACATACAAGACAATACTAACACATATATATGGTAAAATATATTGGCATTATTATGAGTGCAGTATCCTTAAGTGTATGAAAAAATTGCTGATATTATCAGGGATAACCCATGAAAGCTTTAAAGCTTGTTTCCAATGGGGTCCCTTCATGTAAACGGCTTTTAGTTTCGACATACAAAAAAAGATAACACATAATTTAATATGCCATAAAAATTCATATAAAAATAATTTATATAAAAATATGATTAATAATATAAAAAGGAGTCTGATGAAGCTGCGCTATAACTTTTGGTCAAGTGCTCTTTGACACTAATTTTGAATTCCTTTATTTTCTTTTTTTTTAACATTAATTGGCAACATATTCCAATCTTGTATGCCATTAAAATAAAATGTGTCTTTTTGTTGACTCTTAACTGGAGGAACCAAGAAGTTATATTCACTATTTCTTGTGAAATGATGATGTAAATGTCTCACCTTTGTAAAATTTGAATACATATAATTAAGACAATGGTGGTATAAATATTATGTTCATGGTTTAATCTCAATTGTTTTAACACAATTTTCAATATTAACATAACCAATACTATTCAATACATTATGGTAAACTTTTGATCTATATCCAGTGTTTCTTATAAATCTAACACAATTTGTTTTGTAATACTTGTAACTTGTCTTTATATTTTTTGCTGACACCAGCATACCATGCAGAACAGGCATAGCCAAAATGGCATTGAATTAAAGCTGTAACTAAAGTCTTTCTTGATTGTTCTGATAAACATTTTCCTGTCTGTTTTGAAACTTCAATCTTGAATTTATCTTTTGAATATTTATTTAAAATTTTTTCTCCAGAAAGAGAGTTATCTATATCATGTATATTAAGGCCTAAATATTTCACATAATTTTCAATTATTACAAGTAACATCAAAGTTATGGATTTTAGATAATTTACGTTTTGACCCAAACAGAATAGTTTCTGTTTTCCCCAACTGATGTGATAATTTATTATCAATTTAGCCATTTGCTGCAAGATTCAAGTTCCTTACCCAGTTTCTCAGATATAACTTCTGGGTTCTAATGAGAGTATAGTATGGTACTATCATCTGCATATAATAAAATTTTGCAGTCTTTACTAATACTTATAGACATGTCATTAACATAATATAGGAATAAAAGTGGTCCTAAAATACTCCCTTGTGGTACTCCACATGTAATATATCTTAAATCAGATTCAGTACCATTTATACTAACTTTTTGTTTTCTATTACATAAATATGATTCAAACCATTTAGTACATTTGACACCCATTTTTTGTAGTTTGTTACACAGTATAAGATGGTCAAAAGTGTCAAAGGCTTTTTGTAAATCTAACATTATCATTCCAGTATAAATTCCCTTAGTAGTTTCATTTTTAATATGATCTAACAAATGATAAAGACATGTATCTGTAGAATAAGCAGATCTGAAACCAGATCATGCAGATGGTAAATCATAAAGTAGATCATTTTCCACGAGTCCTACTAAAAAGCGCCCAGGGAAAAGAAAAAGCATCCAGAGGGAGGAAAAAAGCACCCAGGGAAAAGAAAAGGCGCCCGGGGAAAATATATAGAAATTGCAATGGCATGAGACAACTTTGTGTCGATGAAAAAAGTTATAACATTGATTTTTTTTAAAATTTTAGACAAGTAATTTTGTTTATATGTACGGCTTACTTACTTATATACATCTTTGAAATCTAAAATGTAAAAGTGCAACAACATTATCTACACACTTTTATTAGACAAAACAAGCAATGATTTTTTTATTTTTTTTTATTCAGGAAAACATTTTTTGCTATAAAATATTATTATTTTTTTCTCCCAGGCGCTTTATTTTCTTCCCCGGGCGATTTTTTTTACTCCGGGCGCTCTCGGGCGTTCCCAGGTGCTTTTTAGTAAGACCGTTTTCCACCAGATATTTTTCAAGTTGTGAATATACTGATCTTTCAACAATTTTAGAAACTAAAATTAATTGCAACTGTTTAAAAATATATTCTTCAGTCACAGGTTTTAGTTTAAAATTTAAATCGTTACAATAAAAAGTGTTATAATTTTTTTTAAATATGTCTGTTTTAATATCAAACACTTTTGGAACTGGTGTTATGATGAACCTTAAGGTTCATCATAACAAACAGACAAATATGGCTGTATTTACATACAATAATTACTCTGAGTACATGGAGTACAGACTTATGTTATATACTTGATTTGTATATGGTTGTTGGAAACGTAGTTCAGTACGTATCATACCGGAATCACAGGGGTGCTCCGGGATGATGTTTGTAAATAGTATAATCATTTATATATCCTCCTTATC
Organism: Mytilus galloprovincialis; assembly: GCF_965363235.1. Lineage (NCBI taxonomy): Eukaryota > Metazoa > Mollusca > Bivalvia > Mytilida > Mytilidae > Mytilus > Mytilus galloprovincialis. Next base: position 100,049,422 of record NC_134839.1, read on the forward strand.
ATATTACATTAGCATGCCTTCTCTTTCTCTCTTTACCACCGCATGTTAAGGTAGTCACACACAAATATATTGAGAGCAGTAAAATTAGTTTTTAGAAACGATTTCGTCCTTTATTAGTCCCCCAAGGACGTTGAATGGTGGAGGACCTCAAATACTTCCCGCTGGCGTTATGAACATTGTACTTTTTATTTGCATTCCGTCTTTAATACTAGCTTTAAAATGCATTAATTGACATTTTGATTGTGTGAATTTGACCCAAATTACAGCGTAGTGTGTGTATCGTCTGCACGCAATCATCATGCAGATAAGGAATGTATTTTTAGATTGCAGTGACCAGCTACATGATAATGAGCAATGATAAGATACAGCGTGAAATTGTTAAATTGAGAAACAAACTTTCGCATCAAAGTGCCTTTAATAAAACACCTATAATTTTATCCGATAGTAAAGGGAAATATTTAAAATTACAAAGAAATTTAGCAATTGAATCTGGCGTTCGTTTTTGGCATAAAAAGGGAGCAACAACAAGAGACAGTTTTAAATATTTAGAAAGACAGATCGAAGAAGCTGTACGACACTACAAAAACATTGTATTTTATGTATGGTTAGGAACTTGTGACTTAACTGATTTTAATCGTAAAAATAGATATATCAGTCTCCGATCACGTGACTCTTCCTCGGTCAATGATATAATAAATCACTTTAAGCGAATTTATGCACTTGTCGCTACATATAAAACAGTTGAATTAGTGTTTTTGGAAATACCTGTTTATTCCATTGTATGTTGGAATAAATACCAAGGCCACAAATTTTCGGAACAATTTCAGAATGATGATTTGAAACTTGAAGAACAAATCAATACCGTAAATAGTTTTATTCGTGAGACAAATTTAATTCTTCGAAAACATTCACCAAAATTTAGCTGTGATCTTCAAAATTCTAGAAAATGCAGACAAATGAGAAATAGCCGGTTTACATACAAATTCAATGCCTTTTATTTAGATGGAATTCATCCTACATCATTGCTGTCCAAATTATGGCTGTTGCGAATAGTAGCTTTGATTGTTGTTGATTGCGCATAATCACATATGTTTTATTGTAATAAAGGAATTGTCAGTGTTGAAGAATTTAATTGTTTTATGTGTATACAGATGAGGCTCTCGGTGAGAATTGTCTCGCCAGACCAAGTTTAAATTCATGATTGTTTTGAATTAATAAGACATAGTATGAGTAAATCTGTAACTTTTGAGGAAGACAAAATAAACCCCAACATTTCTGAATCTTCTATTGAACACATGTATAAAGAACATTCAAATGACCTCTCTCAGTCTAAATATTTATTAAGTGACAGTTTTATTTCGAAACAAGCTATACAAGAGGACGAGTTTAAATCTTTACCGACTCCGACACGTTCGTTTGACAACATAACCAACATTCAAAAATCTACTCCTCGAACGGACATTTCTCATTTACCGTTTACAAGAAGCACAACTTCCTTAATGTCTTCATCATACTCACCCGCTTCCATCCCAATGGAGAAAATTGTAAAGTGTAGGGAATTCTCAGGTTATCCCCAAGAAAATGCCGCTAAATTTATGGCTGAATTTGAGTCCTACTCAACTCTTTATGATTCATTTGAATGTTTCATGCGCAAGACCAGAACTGTGATGAGAAAATATTACATTGTAAGAGATTTGTGTGGTAGTCGGCGTCAGAGATTTGATAGCTTGAACATATGTTGAAGTTTAGTGAGAAACTTGCATATACATGTATATATACATATATTTTTTTTAATTATCTTTTTGATTATGGTCGACTATAATGTTTGTTGTCTTATTTTAGTTTTATATTCTCTGACCTACGTTTACCAACAACCATCACGAAATTTTATGAATTTCTTTTTCTTTCGGGGCGGGGATGTTATATACTTGATTTGTATATGGTTGTTGGAAACGTAGTTCAGTACGTATCATACCGGAATCACAGAAGTGCTCCGGGATGATGTTTGTAAATAGTATAATCATTTATATATCCTCCTTATCATATTACATTAGCATGCCTTCTCTTTCTCTCTTTACCACCGCATGTTAAGGTAGTCACACACAAATATATTGAGAGCAGTAAAATTAGTAATAAAGTTAAATGCATTTTGTGTTTCAGAAAGATAAAATGTCTTTTGGATTTTGATGGGCATTTTTTTTCCTTCCTGCAAAAGGTGTGAAAATTAACTAAGTTGTGGTACAGTCTGCACGGTTAGCCACTAGTCCGATTTCATTCGGACTTGTAAGTTTTTGCCAAATTTTGTTTGGCCCAATAAGAAAAATGTCAGAATATTGGTCTTCGGACTAGTAGTTGAAAAAGTTTTTGGTGCAGACTGGTGGTACAACTATGAGATGCTCCCTCAGGTAAAAAACCGGTTTGTATTGTTTTGATTGTCCTTAATTGACATGGACAAGAGGTATCTTCACAACTATAGGTAAAACTTTCCAAACAGCACAGGTAAGTCTGTACACAGAGTGTTTTTGAGGTGAAAATACAGCCATATTTGTCCATTTGTTATGATGAACCTTAAAAACAATAACGAAACATCACAGATAATCGGAAATGTACTATCCATTATTTCTGGGGTACCACAATCTAATCTATGATTTTCAAAAATGCATACCTCCTTAAAGCTTGCTGTATACTTGTTTTAGACAAGACAAAACGGTTTAGTAAATTAACTCTCATTCGTCCTACTTTCTGTTTACGTCGTACTTTCACTTTAGATTGCCAGAAGTGCTGATGTCGTAAAAACCAAAAAGCATATTTGACCAAAATTGTATGATTCAAATGTGAACATAATAAAAAATGTATAATTATTCTTTCCTAAGATTGTAGTGAAACTACAAGGGCCTAATTGGGAATAATTAATGATTTTGCTATATAAATTCCATTTACGACAAATATGTCAGCGCCCATACAAAAAAATATCAATTTCAAAACATATTTTATGTAAATTTAGAGTAATCAACGTGAATAAGGTAGATATTTCTTATATAAGAAGTTACAAATTATTGAAGTATGAATAAGAACCTAGTTAGTTTTATTGTTTTAATGTATTATCGAACTTATTAAGGCTAAGTAGAAATTATTTTCGATACACATTGGCATTGCACAATCACCTGAAAATCATTCCTGACTTAATGTTATGGTCTGTTTATGATGATGCAATACACCAAACAGTATAAAAAGAGTGTTGGGTTTTTAACAGACCAAAGGACTTTCATTAAACCATATCTTAAAAGGAAGAATGAAGACAATATCAAGGTAACCGTAAATAAATATAAATAAGCTTTATTTAGAGTCGGCAAGGTATACAAACATAGACAAACATAAGCTCTAATGAGCTTTTAACCGTATATGAAGATTGAAAAAAACAATTAACTGCCAATAGTATGTATGTACTGGTAAATGCGTCCTTTATCTGAAGAACCCATCTAAAGCTGCGAGGGTACAGTTGCATCCATGAACACTTCCTATGGGGATTAAGGTTCATCATAACAAACGGACAAATATGTCTGTATTTACATGCCTAAAACTACTCTGAGTACAGACTTACCTGTGAAGTTGGAAAAGTTTTAATGCCTGGCATCCGCTAGATATACATTGTATTAACGTTAAATGCATTTTGTGTTTCAGAAAGATAAAATCTCTTTTGGATTTTGATGGGCATTTTTTTTCCTTCATGCAATAGGTGTGAAAATTAACTAAGTTGTGGTACAACTTTGAGATGCTCCCTCAGGTAAAAAAACGGTTTGTATTGTTTTGATTCTCCTTATTGTCATGGACAAGAGATATCTTCACAACTATAGGTGAGTTAAAGAGTTTATCTGAGTCAGTGAGTGGACAGTATCAAAGTAATTCAGGTGTTTAGATATAGGAAGCTGTGGTGTGAGTGCCAATGAGACAACTCTCCATCCAAATAACAATTTTAAAAAATGTAAACCATTATAGGTCAATGTACAGCCTTCAACACAGAGCTTTGGCTCACACCGAACAACAAGCTGTAAAGGGCCCCAAAATTACTAGTGTAAAACCATTCAAACAGGAAAACCAACAGTCTAATCTATATAAAATAAAAAACGAGAAACACATATAAATTACATAAACAAACGACAACTACTGTACATCAGATTTCTGACTTAGGACAGGTGCAGGACAGATGCAAACATTTGCAGCGGGATTAAACGTTTTAATGGATCCAAACCTTCTTCCCTTTTCTGAAACAATAGCATAACATCAAAACATAGAAAAACAAACGGTAAAAAAACAATTGGCAGGCTTATAACTCAATCAAAAAACGTACATTAATACACTATAAACGAATAAATTTGATCTGCGATATCTGAATGCAAATGCACAGTTAATAAAATATTAGGAACAAACATTCAAGGCTAAAAAGCAAACAAACAAGTCCAAACAAAGCCATGGCAAGTCACCACTGCAAAATATTTAACCCTTTGAAAATATGTTTGTTTATTTTTACACCTTCTGCAGAAAGGAAAAAAAATGCCCATCAAAAACCATGAAAGATTTTATCTTTCTTTAACACAAAATGCATTTAACTTTTATATATCTAGTGGATGCTAGGCCTGAAAACTTTCCTAACAACACAGGTAAGTCTGTACACAGAGTAGTTTTTGAGGTGAAAATTTGGCCATATTTGTCCATTTGTTATGATGAACCTTAATGGAGATGTGTCACTAACGTATATTATACAACAATTATTTTTACAAGGACAATCAATCCCAACCTAATACAAAGCCGTCAAAGGCAGTGCTAGGACACTGCATAGTCTGTAATAATGGTGGAGGAAGCTGAAGTACTTTCAGAGAACCACTGAGCCATTGGCGGAAACAGACAAACCAGAAAGATATGTCAGAAGATTGATCTCCAGGTCAAAATAGGGGACAACTTTGACCAACGGAGGCCCCAAAGTACCCATTCTAGTTTAAACTCTGATCTAGGTACCAAAAATGTGTGTGAGAGGGTGAAAATTACCCATCTGATGTACTGATATTTTTAGCACCCCTAGTGAGAATCAAACTCAGTACCTTCAGCATTGTTGCCATCGGTCTTAACAACCATGAACACTAGACCACGAACTCACACTAATATATAATGGACTTTTGACTCCAGAATTAATATTTTTAGACAGGTTACCTTCTCTTTGCCTTTGATAGTAAAGCAAGAGCTAAATAAGTAAATTCATGACTATAATCGGTACAATGCCAATAATGGTATATATGACTAATTCATTTTAAAATAGTCTAAATTGCACCAATCATATATTTGAGTTTACTTTTTTTGGCTGCCTGTAATTGACAGAGTACCAGGATGTCCTGCCACAGAGTAGGTAACCTGTCAAATAATTGGCGAAACCAGTCAAAAGTTTGAAATATGAAATTGGTCTATATACATACATGTATAATCCTGCTGAAAGACTAGTCCTATGATATAAGACTTCGAAGATTCATACATGTATCATTTACATTAAAACGTTTTTTATCAAATATATTTTTTTTACTATCAAAGTTCAAGGTTCTGTTTTTATGCCCCACCTACGATAGTAGAGGGGCATTATGTTTTTTGGTCTATGCGTCTGTTTGTCGTCCGTCCGTTCGTTGTCTGTGTGTCTGTTCGTCCGTTCGTCCCACTTCAGGTTAAAGTTTTTGGTCAAGGTAGTTTTTGATGAAGTTGAAGTCCAATCAACTCAAAACTTAGTACATATGTTCCCTATGATATGATCTTTCTAATTTTAATGCCAAATTAGAGTTTTGACCACAATTTAACGGTCCACTGAACATAGAAAATGATAGTGCAAGTGGGGCATCCATGTACTATGGACACATTCTAGTTTATGATATAATATCATTACATTTTCAAATTCAGTTTTGATCTGTTGTCTGAGTTGAACACAATAAAGAAGATGGATTCAACAACAACATCTCCAAAGAAACTGCAGAAGAAAAGGACTCAGCAATACTCTATGTGTTTTCTATACAACACTGGAGAAGCTATGTCCAAGTTAACAGGACTGACTGTTGCTACATGTAATCCTTCTACAGAAAAAGGCAAAGCAACAACATCAACTGAAGAAACAAAGGAGGCAACAGGTAAATAGGTAAAAAAGAATGATTCTATTGTAAATGAGTATTCTATGTTACAAGTTTGTAAAAGTTAAATTTTTATACGACCCCAAAAAAATTTTGGGTTCGTATAATGGTATGATGTCGTCGTCAGCGTCGTCGTCGTCCGAAGACACTTTGGTTTCCGGATAATAACTTTAGTTTAAGTGAATAGATCTTAATGAAATTTTTTCAGAAGGTTCAATACCACAAAAGGAAGGTTGGGATTTATTTTGGGAATGATGGTCCGAACCGTTTAGGAATTAGGGGCCCAAAAGGGGCCAAAACAAGCATTTTTCTAGTTTCAGGATAATAACTTGTTTACCAGTATTTCAATTGCTCTGAAAGTATACTGCAATGTTTAAAATCACAAGTAGAAGGTTTGGATTCATTTAAGGGGTTATGGGGCCAAAGTTTTGGAATTAACGGCCAAAAAGGGGCCAAAACAAGCATTTTTCTAGTTTCCAGGCAATACCTTGTGTGTAATTGCATGGATCTCTCTGAAATTGTACCACAATCTACCATATAACAAAGGGGAGGCTGGGATTAAGTTTTGGGTTAAATGCCCAAAATATGTAGGAATTAAGGGCCAAAAACGGGCCAAAAAGAAGCATGTTTCTAGTTTCCAAACAATCATGACAATAACTTGTGTTTAAGTGTATGGATCTCTCTGAAATCATACTACAAGGTTCAATATTACAAAGGAAAGCATGGGATTGAGTTTAAGGGCTTATTTTTTTTTTTTCAACATTTTTTAAATTTCAAATTTTGAAAAGTTTCAATAAGAAATATTCAATTGCACAGTATTGTGCAATAGATGTGTTAGATCTTGAACCACATTAATTTTGTGGCAAAAACCTATATTATGTCAAAAATTTGATCACAATCACAGTATCAAGCTTGAATATTGTGACTAAATTTGCCCCAACTGTTCAGGGTTTTACCACTGGGGTCGTATAAAGCTGCGCCCTGTGGAGCACCTGGTTAACCTTGGAACGCTACTCTGAAAGTGCTAATAATACAAAGAGAGTAAAAAAATGCATTTATAATATTATCCAGTACAGTTATGTCACCTGATTTGAGCAAATTTTTCAAATGTTAATATATGGCAAAATCTGATTATATCACTTTAAATCAATGATTACTGAGACATTATAGACTATTTGTAGTGTTTCTCTTCAATATATATAAATCTTGAAGAATATGCAATAGATTTTAAGGCTTACAACTTTAAAAAAAAAAAATAAAAACCTAGTTTGTTTGCTTTGTTTGCAAAAAAGACACATAATACCTTGTATAAATCAAGTAACAAATCCAAGATATTGGTACCATATTAACACAGCTATATTGTTGATCTGAGAATGATCTCCCTGAAATAAATAGTGATAAACATTTAATAAAAATGATAAAGAAGCAAAAAATATATTATTGAGTGAATAACGATTGTCTGATTCATTGTTTTCTTGTACTGTTAATCCATGAAATTGCAAAAGAGATAATAAGAAAATTTAATTTATTTCTGTTTTTCAGTACAACAAAGACCAGATTTTACTACCGTCTCAGAAAAAATGTCCTGTAATTACTGTGAAGCTGACTTTGAATCAAGGGAAGAACAGGTAACTACATTTATTTTACCAACAGTAATTTATTGAAAGTTTTCTTGATTAATGCTGTGTGCTTAATTAAAAGATGTTAATATAGATTAGTTTAAACATGTTTTATTTGTTTAAGTACAAATTGGATAAGACACAAGTCAAACAGACTTATGAAGTCTTCTCCATTTAACATTTATAGCAATATAATACAAAAATATATGTATGACCATGCATGTGTAGAATGGTATATCTATTTAATATATATAAATTGTATATATAATATGGATATATGTCAAAAGATGGAAAATTGAAGAAAAAAGAAAAAATAATACAGAAAAAAATAAAAATAAATAAATGAGTGTTTAGAAAACAAAAACACAAAAAATAGAATACAAAATTTGAAAACGAAAAAAAGGACAAAAATAATATAGATAGATATTGTTAACTTTGTATAACAGTTTTTTAAAAGTACTCTTAAAGATATGTCATGTATGAAGATTCTTTTGTTATGCTTGTTGTTGACCTGTTTATCCCTCTTTCTGTTCTTCTGTCCATATTTCAATTCCTCTGTCTTTCCTTCTATCCCATTTTTGTTTCCTCACTTGCTTCTTTTTATTTTGAATTTGCAAAGCTCTAGCAGGGGCAAATGTGTTCTCAGACTCGTTCCTCTTTTATTGAATACTATTTTTACTATATATTTATACCCCCGCTTTAAAAAAGGGGGGGTATACTGTTTTACCTCTGTCTGTCCTTCCGTCAGTCCATCAGGTCAGTCAGTCCGTCCGTCCCATGAATATTTTTCTTCGCATTTTTCTCAGGAACTACAATACAAGGATTTCTAAAATTTGGTTTCAGGGTTTATCTAAGTCAGCTATACCGTGTGATGCGTTTTCAGATTGATCACTCGACAACTTCCTGTTTACCGAACACTTGTATGATTTTACACATGATAGCCAAGTTGAAAATTTTCATCACATTTTTCTCAGGAACTACAATACAAGGATTTCTGAAATTTGGTTTCAGGATTTATATAAGTCAGCTATACTGTGTGATGCGTTTTCAGATTCATCACTCGACAACTTCCTGTTTACCGAACACTTGCATATTTTTACACTATTGATATTATCCACTTGCGGCGGGGGTATCATCAGTGAACAGTAGCTCGCAGTTTCACCTGTTTTTTTCTTTATGATTTATGCAAATAAATAATTAACCACACTTTATTTTCAGAAAAGACATTACAAATCAGACTGGCACAGATACAATCTGAGACAAAGATTAAAGGGAGTCAGCTATGTAAATGAGGACAAGTTTGAAGAGCTTTCAGGTAATGACAAGAATTTTGAAATTTTACATAAATTATACATCACCTCAGAGAACAATATGATTTATATATAAATCAAGCTAAGACCCACCCAGTCATTCATGAAAAAAACACACTAACCCCCACCTAGTCATTCATGAAAAAGCATGACGCATATAGTTCCTCATTAAGAAAAAAAAAACTAATAAGACTCACCTAGTCATTCAGGAAAAAATACAGACTCACCTAGTTGTTCATGAAAAAACACATAAGTGAGCATTACTGGTTCCTTGAAATTTATGCATAATGCTCAATAAAAATGTGTTTTATTTTATGGAAAATATGAATCAGTGGAGGCAATAAAGCATGGTCTGAAATCAGGGCTGTGAAGTTAGGCTTTCTATGTTCACAAGATAAATATATAACAAGTAGAGTAAAACAGTTGTATTCATATTAAATGCAATAAATTAATATGAATGTTTCCAGGAAATATATCCAGTATATCTGGCTCCGAGTCTGACAGTGATGACGATGACAACCATGCTACCAGTAAACCTATTGGAATGGCTGCCAGATTCCAGAGGAAATTAGAGGTCATAGGGACAGGAAGTAGTACAGACAGTGATACCGAGGACAGTATAATGGATGACAGAGCTCGCAAATACCCAAAGATATTTCTCAAAAATTCTCTGGGTGACCTGATATCACTATATAGATGTGTTGTGTATCACAAAAAGGTAAGATAGCATACCTTATAATAAGCACAGAGATACACCTGTTCCCATTTTTGATCAGATTTGTAGTAGGATATTGGGTATCCATCCATGACACAAAGTCAATTCATGCACATAAAAAAAAAACTCACAAAAAGCATCTCCATTTGAATGGTTTTACACATGTCATTTTTCGAGCCCTTTTTAGCTTGCTGTTTGAATTTAGCCAAGGCTCCATGTTGAACCTGTACATTGGCCTATAAGGGTTTACTTTTACAAATTGTGACTTAGATGATAAAGTTGTCTCAGTGGTACTCATACCACATCTTTTTATATCTATATATTCACATCTGACAGAATGCAAAGTAAAGAGTTAAATTTAAAAACAATTCTTTTTCAGGTTATTCCATCTAGCCATTCAGATTTAATGTCCATGGTAACAGACATTCCAATGCATATGAAGTGGGCAGTCTTGATGTCAAGTGGAGGTCATTTTGCTGGAGCAATATTTGATAGGTATGAAACAAACATTTGGATTTAGTATACAATATAAAGAGTGAGACCATTTGAATGATTATTATTTTACTTCAAAAGAAATAAAATACATGTATAGTAAAAAATTGAAATATGTGTACCTGCATGATAAAAAAGTCATTCACTTTGATGAAGATTGTGAATTAGGAGTAGACAAAAACCAACAGGCATATTGACATGCAATTGGCATGGTATTAACAATTACTGAAAAATAATCTGGAGGTCTTTTTCACATACATTGCCAAGCAAACCTGTTTCTGCTTATGCAACTTAATGTCAACCCATGTTAAAACTGATTAACAACAAAAAATAAGATAGAAGGACAAGATATTTCTATTGGTTTTGTGCAATATCAGAGCCAATTTGGACCCAATGCAACCTAATAATGAAAATGTTTGTATGTTATCACCTTTATGTAATACACTTGTCAGCATAGACTATCTTTCAAACAAACTCATCAAAGAGACTTTTAAATTTTACCTAGGCAAATGAATCTGTGAAAAAAAGCACCCATGATTTAGTATATATATAAATAAGATTGCAAGTTATTTCTAGATACTCAACCACTTTTCTATCAAAAAACTTTCCCTTACATTTTCATTGTAATGTAAACAACATAAAAATTGTCATATTTATGTTGTTTATTATAGGGATAACATTATTGCCCATAAAACATTTCACCGCTACGTTGTGAGAGCTAAGCGTGGTACAACACAGAGTAGTAGAGATAGTCAGGGTAATGCTCCTAAATCTGCTGGTGCTGCTCTACGAAGATATAATGAGGCTGCTTTACAAGAGGTATGACATAAAATACCTGTCAATCTATTGTTAGTTAATTGGAAAAAGTTTGTACATCATCATTTTGAATTACAATTTTTGTACCTTTTGTATTTTTAATTTGGAAAACTCGTCCTTTGGGCTTATTAAATTTTGATGAAAATAATTTTGATTGCTGAAGCTTTAACCCTGTCTCTGTAAAAAGAGTTAGATATTCTTTAATACTATTCTTTTTTTTTTTTAAATCTTCCTTTTTAAAAACAATTAATTCATGTTAATATATGATTTTAATGAAGAACAGCCAAAAAAAGCACTGTTCCTTTGCTTTTTTTTTTTTTATGTAAACATACTGATTTTATATCATGGATTGATACCCCATATCCTTCTTTTCTATCAAATTTGTATGCCCCACCTACGATAGTAGAGGGGCATTATGTTTTCTGGTCTGTGCCTCCGTTTGTTCGTTCCTCCGTTTGTGTCTGGTCCGTTCGTCCCATTGCAGGTTAAAGTTTTTGGTCAAGGTAGTTGTTGATGAAGTTGAAGTCCAATCCACTTGCAACTTAGTACACATGTTCCCCATGATATGATCTTTCTTATTTATATGCCAAATTATAATTTTGACCCCAATTTCATGGTCCACTGAACATAGAAAATGAAAGTGCAAAGTTCAGGTTAAAGTTTTTGGTCAAGGTAGTTTTTGATGAAGTTAAAGTCACATCTACTTGAAACTTAGTACACATGTTCCCTGTGATATGATCTTTCTAATTTTAATTCCAAATTAAAGTTTTGACCCCAATTTCATGGTCCACTGAACATAGAAAATTATAGTGCGTGTGGGGCACACTATGGACACATTCTTGTTTCTCATAGGTATATGGACATTTTATATAACTTAAATTTTCTTACATATTTCAGGATGTCCGAGCACTACTTACATCATGGGATGAACATATTAAATCTTGTGACCTCATTTTCCTTAGAGCTCCTAGTTTTAATAAAAAGATATTTTTCTCCGGCAAAACACCCCCATTAGATAAAAAAGACAAGCGAATTAGAATGATACCATTTCAGACCAAACGACCAACTCATAATGAGGTTCAAAGAGTTCATCAGATGCTGGCTTCAATAGAATCATATGGTAAGTTAAATCTAAGTTAAAGGTTTGTAGTTCTATCAAATGTTTATCAGATTTGTAGCGTATTATGAAGTGTTTTAAGACTTTTAAGCCCCAGCTGTAGCGGCTTGGGCATTAAGTTTTACCTTTGTACATCTGTCTGTATGTCTGTACATCTGTACATCCCAAAATTGGTTATTCCTGTATAGTCTACTATTTGATAAATCATTCAAGAAAATGTGGTAGAAGTCAAATGGACATGTGGTAAAGGCATTTTGGCCCTAATTATATAAAATGAATGAATGAAAGCCAAAAATCTCAAAATGTCATTGTCTCAATAGTGTGTTTCACAGCAGCAACTACAAATGTACAATACATTTACAGGGATAAAGTAAGACTATGCAGACAGCTTTTTTATTAAACATGAATTTTTACTTTCAGGTGAAGAAGCAGGGATACAAGACTTCATTCCTCTTTCCCCACAGCTGACATTCAGTGCAGACGTTGGAAAATTAGTTATTGTTCCAGAAGATATATCAGCCTCCCCTAGACATAGAAAAAGTAAGGACAAACTGGGCACTTCACCACTGACTAAACAATATGAAGAAGATGAAGAAATATCTCGAGAAAAGGGACAAACAAAAATGGGACTTGGTAAGCTATTCTTTTAATTTTATTACAATTATGATAAAATAATTTATTATATATATTAAAAATGATAATTTCGTTTAATTAAAATTCAATCATGCTTTACAAGCTCTGATTTCAAAAATGTGTAAAACATTTGTGATTTCTGATGTGTGGAGTTTATTATCAATTTTTCGGGTTTCAAAACTAGTCAAAAATGTTTGTTATACTTGTCACTTCACTTAGGAAGGAGGGTATACAGATTGTTGTAACCATTTGTACATCTGTTTCATCTACTCATAGACTAGTTTTTACAGTTGTAGAGTGCCGAGAAGTCATTTAGTCAAATATAATCAATGCTTTTATTTTATTTTGACTACTCTTTGCTTAAAATAGGGATATCTTATTCTCAAAATGAATCGTTTATTATTATATATCATTTTATTTTATGTGAATTAGTAGTTATAATATATATGTATTGTATTTTTAGACTATTTATTAAAAAGTGAAAATTTTCCCACTTCATCTGGAAATTCTACAGCAAGTGACTCAGAATTAGTAGCAGTTATGCAGACACTTAAAACAGACCATCTCAAAGAATTTGACATGTCCAAAAAACCAAAAAGGAAGAAAAATACCAGAAAACGAAGACTTTCCTTAAAACATCAAGTGGAGCCTGGAACCAACCCATTGGGTAAAATATATGAAGATATAATTATTTTTTTTTTATTTTCTGATTCTTGATCATTAGGGGACTATTACATTTTAATAACTTTGAGGCACAAGTGTTGATCATTTTTATCTCAAAAAGGTGAATGAATTTTAATGTGCTTATAGAAATTCAAATACATTTATAGAACTTACAGGACTTTTCTCTTCTCGGTTCTAAATGATAAGCTTATTGGTGTTTCAAATAACAACAGACATGTTACAGTTCCTCGACCATCAGCCTTTCTGGGAAGTGACAAGTCAGATTAAGAATCTGTTATTTTGTTTATATCCATTGACTATATTGACTAAATCTTGCATCTGATAAATCATTGCTTGGGAACAGCAAAGACTTTGTTACACAAAATCATGTTTTAATAAATTTTGAAGTGTGTATGTATATGAAGGGCATGATCTGTTCAAATTATTTTTGTAGCTTCATGATATTATTAGTAAATTGCATGAGTAAACTGTAGCTTTAAATTAAATATTTTCCATGTCTTTTGAGGTACCCTTCAAGAAGTTGATTTGAAGGCCATTAAAACCTATACAGTTAATGTAGTTATTGATATGAACAGCGTATTTACATTATTTCAGATGAAGAGAAATACCACTTAAAAAACAGTTTATATACTGCTTGTAAAGTAGGTGATGCAGACTCTCTACTTAATCTTCTTGCTGTTTTTAATGTGTCAGACAAGCCTGATGATGAAGGAGGTCAAGGTGATTCAAAGGTCATAGGTGATAAAGAAATTGTTGTTAGTGTCGTAGATGGAGAAAATGTAATACAGGAAACTATGGAAGGTATTGAAAACACAGACCATAACTTAAAAACCAGTGGAAGTGAAATACAATTTGATATTGATATAGATGACGTGAAGGGTCAAGATACTAATAATTTGACCTTGGAACCTGAAAATGTTATTTATAATGAAAAAAAAGTGGATAATTCTAGAGTTAAAGTAGACCCTCAGTTTACTAGTGATAACCATGACTTTAAAAACCATGACACTAGGACAGAAATAACTGGAAATGTGGAAACTAAAAGCAAAGAACAGAATATTGATAACTTGAGTGCAGATCTTCCTATGAAAAAATCTGAATTGACTTCTGAAAATGCTAAACAATTGAATGATGTTGAAAATGTGTTTGTTGATTCAGTGAATGAAAAGTCAAGCATGACGCTGAACGTTAAAGATAACAGTCGACCATCAAGCAGAGAAGGGAGTCGATCTCGTCACTCCTCCGCCACTGATGTGTTATCTCCCATAATTGTAACATCTGAGTTACTGAATGAACCAATAGGAGACAGTGAGACAACTCTACTGATGATAGCATCTAAAGAAGGTCACAGGAAACTTATTCAAATGTTGATGAAAGCAGGATCAAATCCAGCTATCAAGTAATTCTTTATTTATTATTATTGCCATGAATTATTACTTATTTTATTATGTGACAAGTCAACAATCTAATTTACTTGCTCAATCTTGTGATGTTGGATTCAAAGAACATTTCAAATTTATGTTCTCAGGGGAAATAAGATCTCACTTCCCAAACAGAACAATTTGCAATATGAATTTACCATATTTAAACAACTGTATGCTGGGTTCAGCCAAGATGTTGTAAATTTGATGTCTATAAAAAACGGGCATTTTTACAGCATATGATAACTGAAGTTTGGTTTGATCTCGGGGGGTCCACTTCCTATATATAAGGTGATAGGATGTGCCACTGGAATAGGTCACCTTTTCAAGCTTGAAATATGTCAATAGGTAGGAAAACTATCAGAAATATATAAGGTCAATAAAGTTCCCATATGATAACTTTATCTGTCATCTTTCTTAATGTTCCTAGCTGTGTTTATCAACCAATTTTCTCTCTTTTGGCACTTTGGTATTCCACTGTTTCATTACACACCAAACAAAAGCCAAACAATATGGGAAAAGGTAACATTTTTGAAATCTAATTTATATGAAAAAGGTGGGGTAACAGACCCCCCACCAAGGGTTTGATAGATTAGAGTAAAAGTTTGAAATTATGTTAGGGTTGATAACATATTTGAAATATTTTCATTTTTATACGACCGCAAAATTTGAAAAATTTTTCGTCGTATATTGCTATCACGTTGGCGTCTGCGTCGTCGTCGTCGTCGTCGTCGTCGTCGTCGTCGTCGTCGTCCGGCGTCCGAATACTTTTAGTTTTCGCACTCTAACTTTAGTAAAAGTGAATGGAAATCTATGAAATTTTAACACAAGGTTTATGACCACAAAAGGAAGGTTGGTATTGATTTTGGGAGTTTTGGTCCCAACATTTTAGGAATTAGGGGCCAAAAAGGGCCCAAATAAGCATTTTCTTGGTTTTCGCACTATAACTTTAGTTTAAGTTAATAGAAATCTATGAAATTTTGACACAAGGTTTATGACCACAAAAGAAAGGTTGGGATTGATTTTGGGAGTTTTGGTTCCAACAGTTTAGGAATTAGGGGCAAAAAAAGGGCCCAAATAAGCATTATTCTAGGTTTTCGCACAATAACTTTAGTTTAAGTAAATAGAAATCAATGAAATTTAAACACAATGTTTATGACCACAAAAGGAAGGTTGGTATTGATTTTGGGAGTTTTGGTCCTAACAGTTTAGGAATAAGGGGCCCAAAGGGTCCAAAATTGAACTTTGTGTGATTTCATCAAAAATTGAATAATTGGGGTTCTTTGATATGCCGAATCTAACTATGTATGTAGATTCTTAACTTTTGGTCCCGTTTTCAAATTGGTCTACATTAAGGTCCAAAGGGTCCAAAATTAAACTTAGTTTGATTTTAACAAAAATTGAATCCTTGGGGTTCTTTGATATGCTGAATTTAAAAATGTACTTAGATTTTTAATTATTGGCCTAGTTTTCAAGTTGGACCAAATGGGGGTCTAAAATTAAACTTTGTTTGATTTCATCAAAAATTGAATAAATGGGTTCTTTGATATGCAAAATCTAACTGTGTATGTAGATTCTTAATTTTTGGTCCAGTTTTCAAATTGGTCTACATTAAGGTCCAAAGGGTCCAAAATTAAACTAAGTTTGATTTTAACAAAAATTAAATTCTTGGGCTTATTTGATATGCTTTATCTAAATATGTACTTTGATTTTTGATTATGGGCCCAGTTTTCAAGTTGGTCCAAATCAGGATTCCATATGAAATATTGTGCAATAGCAAGAAATTTTCAATTGCACAGTATTGCACAATAGCAAGAAATATCTAATTGCACAATATTGTGCAATAGCAATTAATTTTCAATTGGAGTTATCTTTCTTTGTATAGAATAGTAGTTGATAATATATGTTGGAAATTTGCCAGTCATGACTATGATGTCATTTTCTATTTTTATTTGCCAATAACTTTATGTAAATGACTTCATTGGAAATTTGCCAATATAAAATGTTGCTGATGAAGCTTTTTTTCCTTATCTTATCTAAAATGTTTTTAGATAATGTATGTTGGACATTTGCCAGACATGACTATGATGTCATTTTCTATTTTTATTTGCCAATAACTTTATGTAAATAACTTCATTGGAAATTTGCCAATATAAAATGTTGCTGATGAAGTTTTTTTTATTGTTTTATACAATAAACAATGTATATTCACTTTTACTACCAACCAATCTTTACCATTCAGTGATAACAGGCACTTTATTTTACATTTTAATATTTTATGATGTATTTAAAAGAGTAGTTATTGTTGCAAACTCCATTAGAAATTTGAATTGATATCAGTTTTGGAAAAAGGGAAACGGGGATGTGAAAAAAAAGGGGGGGGGGTTAAATTTTTCTCATTTCAGATTTCATAAATAAAAAGAAAATTTCTTCAAACATTTTTTTGAGAGGATTAATATTCAACAGCATAGTGAATTGCTCAAAGGCAAAAAAAAACTTTTAAGTTCATTAGACCACATTCGTTCTGTGTCAGAAACCTATGCTGTGTCATGATCAACTATTTAATTTTAGATTTAAAAAGTTTGAAGAAGAAATCTTTAATTGATTTGTAAAATCTTGACATTTGTTTTGTGTAAAAAAAACCCATGTAATGTCAAAAATTTGATCACAATCCAAATTCAGAGCTGTATCACGCTTGAATGTTTTGTCCATACTTGCCCCAACTGTTCAGGGTTCGACCTCTGCGGTCGTATAAAGCTGCGCCCTGCGGAGCACCTGGTTGTCATTTCAAAGCTATGTGATTAGAAAGTAACAGGCACATTTTAGATTGCACATGTAATTCATAGAACATATTTTCATTATGAAAGGATTACTCAATCATGATCTTACTATATCTGATTATTTACCATACTTGACCTTGGTCAAGGTTATTGGCTCTACCAAATAGTTTTATCACTTTTATGTTGTGAGTTAGACAATGATAAATGATGCTTTTCTTCTTCAGAGATAAATATGGTCAGACTGCGTACCAGTTAACATCAGACAAAGAGACAAGGAACGAATTCAGAAGATTTATGGCTAAGTTTCCTGAAAGATATGATTACGATAGTGGAAAGGTAAAATCCATTATTCCACAAGTGTCATAAAAATAATTACAGAATGTGTCATTGTAAAACTTTGATCATGTTGTTATTGGTTTTGGTAGGCCACTTACTTATGTAGTAATTGCCAGGGCTCACGCTACCAGGCGTCTTGGGCGAAGAAGTCGCTTTCCCGACCTTCACTTCGTTTTCCCCGACCCCCAAAAGCGAAAACATGTCGCCCTGTTCTTGACGATACTCGCTTTCAGTCGCTTCTGTCATAGGACATAATTTTCAATTTTTACCAAGTTGATGAAACACCAATTTTTATACGACCGCAAAAATTTTAATTTTTTGGTCGTATATTGCTATCACGTTGGCGTCGTCGTCTGCGTCGTCGCCGTCGTCGTCGTCCGAATACTTTTAGTTTTCGCACTCTAACTTTAGTAAAAGTGAATAGAAATCAATGAAATTTTAACACAAGGTTTATGACCACAAAAGGAAGGTTGGGATTGATTTTGGGAGTTTTGGTCCCAACATTTTAGGAATTAGGGGCCAAAAAGGGCCCAAATAAGCATTTTCTTGGTTTTCGCACTATAACTTTAGTTTAAGTGAATAGAAATCTATGAAATTTTGACACAAGGTTTATGACCACAAAAGGAAGGTTGGGATTGATTTTGGGAGTTTTGGTTCCAACAGTTTAGGAATTAAGGGCCAAAAAAGGGCCCAAATAAGCATTATTCTTGGTTTTCGCACAATAACTTTAGTATAAGTAAATAGAAATCAATGAAATTTTAAGACAAGGTTTATGACCACAAAAGGAAGGTTGGGATTGATTTTTGGAGTTGAGGTCACAACAGTTTATGAATTAGGGGCCAAAAAGGGTCCCAAATAAGCATTATTTTTGGTTTTTGCACCATAACTTTAGTATAAGTAAATAGAAATCTATGAAATTTAAACACAAGGTTTATGACCATAAAAGGAAGGTTGGGTTTGATTTTGGGAGTTTTGGTCCCAACAGTTTAGGAATAAGGGGCCCAAAGGGTCCAAAATTGAACTTTGTGTGATTTCATCAAAAATTGAATAATTGGGGTTCTTTGATATGCCGAATCTAACTGTGTATGTAGATTCTTAATTTTTGGTCCCGTTTTCAAATTGGTCTACATTAAGGTCCAAAGGGTCCAAAATTAAACTTTGTTTGATTTTAACAAAAATTGAATCCTTGGGGTTCTTTGATATGCTGAATTTAAAAATGTACTTAGATTTTTAATTATTGGCCTAGTTTTCAAGTTGGTCCAAATGGGGGTCCAAAATTAAACTTTGTTTGATTTCATCAAAAATTGAAGAAATGGGTTCTTTGATATGCCAAATCTAACTGTGTATGTAGATTCTTAATTTTTGGTCCAGTTTTCAAATTGGTCTACATTAAGGTCCAAAGGGTCCAAAATTAAACTAAGTTTGATTTTAACAAAAATTAAATTATTGGGCTTATTTGATATGCTTTATCTAAACATGTACTTTGATTTTTGATTGTGGGCCCAGTTTTCAAGTTGGTCCAAATCAGGATTCCATATCAAGTATTGTGCAATAGCAAGAAATTTTCAATTGCACAGTATTGCACAATAGCAAGAAATATCTAATTGCACAATATTGTGCAATAGCAATTAATTTTCAATTGGAGTTATCTTTCTTTGTATAGAATAGTAGTTGATAATATATGTTGGAAATTTGCCAGACATGACTATGATGTCATTTTCTATTTTTATTTGCCAATAACTTTATGTAAATAACTTCATTGGAAATTTGCCAATATAAAATGTTGCTGATGAAGCTTTTTTTCCTTATCTTATCTAAAATGTTTTTAGATAATGTATGTTGGACATTTGCCAGACATGACTATGATGTCATTTTCTATTTTTATTTGCCAATAACTTTATGTAAATAACTTCATTGGAAATTTGCCAATATAAAATGTTGCTGATGAAGTTTTTTTTATTGTTTTATACAATAAACAATGTATATTCACTTTTACTACCAACCAATCTTTACCATTCAGTGATAACAAGCACTTTATTTTACATTTTAATATTTTATGATGTATTTAAAAGAGTAGTTATTGTTGCAAACTCCATTAGAAATTTGAATTGATATCAGTTTTGGAAAAAGGGAAACGGGGATGTGAAAAAAAAGGGGGGGTTTTAAATTTTTCTCATTTCAGATTTCATAAATAAAAAGAAAATTTCTTCAAACATTTTTTTGAGAGGATTAATATTCAACAGCATAGTGAATTGCTCAAAGGCAAAAAAAAACCTTTTAAGTTCATTAGACCACATTCATTCTGTGTCAGAAACCTATGCTGTGTCAACTATTTAATTTTAGATTTAAAAAGTTTGAAGAAGAAATCTTTTATTGATTTGTAAAATCTTGACATTTGTTTTGTGTAAAAAAAACCCATGTAATGTCAAAAATTTGATCACAATCCAAATTCAGAGCTGTATCACGCTTGAATGTTTTGTCCATACTTGCCCCAACTGTTCAGGGTTCGACCTCTGCGGTCGTATAAAGCTGCGCCCTGCGGAGCACCTGGTTTATTGATAATTAAAGAAATTTAGACATAAACGATTCATTATCTTAAGAAAAGAGGTTGAAGCATTGTCTTTGCAGTGTGTAGCAGGTTATTTGATAAAAATACAACTGTTTATCACTTCGTGCATTTCTGCAAGTTCTGGTGCTTGTTACTCGAAAACGTACATCAACCTAAATTTCAGCGGCAAAATAAGTTTGTTACTTCATTTAAACGTGATAAAAGTTGCCTCCAGTAAATGTTTAATCCATTTATTGCATTAAAAACATCATGTTTCTTTCCAAATAACTTGTCAAACATCGTTTATTTTTGTAAATTTTCTTGCATTCGTCTGCCATTTACCGATTTCTAAACCACAGATCTGAACCGGACCTGCTATGACCGAAATCCGTACTTTTACAAAAACTACTACGGACGCACGTATGGAACAGCTGACAGAAGAATATTGATCCCAAAGGGAAAAATTACGTATTCCACACGCATTAAGAGACTTTTGGTTACATCTAATACACCAGTTTCACATTTAACTGCGCATGTCTAATCTAATTAGCAAAACTATGAAATCACGCGATAATTCTCGAGAGTTTATCAACTGGGGGCTAACGGTTGTAAGCAGTGACCATTAAGACTTGGAAAAACAAGCATCTGATTGAGTTTTTGCGTTTACATTAATTTCTAACAACATGAGCATCATTTGAATCAAAATGTAAAATTTATATTGACCAGACAACTTTAATTATTAACAATTGACACATTAAAAGATTTTAAAACGGACTACTGCTGTGTTGTTTATTGCAGTAAAATACGATCTGAAATGCCGCCTGGCTTTATATTAATTGTACCTTTAAATGTCACGAATTCACGCTGAGATCGTTCACCAAACGGGAAGAATAAATTAGATAAATAAGCGGGGCTCACTTCATATACATAGTATTAGGTCATAAATTAAGAAGGCAATTAAGATAAATTAACACCTTGGCCATGTGGAATCCTCGTTTCACCTTGTATAATCTCACCAGGTGAAAACTGATAAAAACGTACCCTTTTCTGCATATACAGTTACTGAAAAAGGGCGACCATTTGATAATTTATTCAACTTTTGTACACAATTATTTCCTGTATTTTGTGTTGCAGATCATTCTTTTCCATCCTGCCTAGGTCATAATTATTTATTAGGAAATTAGTCTAAGAATATTATTTTTCTACACCCCCCTCCCCCTCCTGAAAATCAATTGGTCATCCCTTAATACAAATGTTTGAAATGTTAACCCTGGTACCTTATTAACACTGAGATATCATGGCCAGTGTGGTTAATGCCACTGGGAATATTTTAATAATTTAGGAGGGGATCATGCAGCATTTGATCTTAATTTAAGGCATATATCGCTCGTTGTAAATACAGGATATTCAATTACTTTTAATGTCACGAAAAATGATAAAGTTGACAATATGTAGAAAATTACTCGCCTCGCTGGCACTGAACCTCTGCTAAGACGAAATCGATCATGAACATAGCTTAGAAATTAAAATGATATTGAATGCATTGTATTATAGTCTGATCTTTGAAAATTGAAGATGAACCTGTATTTCTGATACGTATTTTAAAACTGCCTTATATCTCGCTTCATTTATATCATGGCCGTCTAAAACATCATTGACACAGAAATATTTGAAACAAATGTACATACAAATAAGCAGATGTGGTATGAGTGCCAATGATTGCCAATGAATGCCTCTGATCGCCTCTGTTTAATCCATACAAAATGCTTCATATTTTCACAGCGTATAGCTTGAAAACAAACTCGGTGACCTATCATTGTGTTTTTCATATTGTTAGCACATCACAATAATTATGTACTACATCTTTGACAATCTTGAGTATGTAAGGAAAAATTCTATCAATTTTCGTTAAACATTATATATCATACTCCGATACTACCATTATTGGAAATTTCGATTATTTAGTAGTGCCGGTATCTTGTCCTTGTATCCATAAAATTTCACGCAAAAGTCACCATAACAGTAACCTGTATATTTTTTAAAGAAAATTAAAAGTTCGAGTCTATGATACTAAACCTATATGTAGGTCGTAACCCTTTACAGTCCTCTACATGCATGTGAAGAAATGTAAAAATTTAAGAAAAACTGGAACAGAACTGAAATTAAATGAATTTCTGATGTTTAGGCTGTTTTCTCTTTATCAAAATATTTTTCTCTTTTCACGAAAAATCAAACTCACATACAGCAATGTACATAGCGCAGTAATTATAAGCAAAAGAAAGCAATTACAAGATTATACTGTGTTAAAACCATTTTACTCATAAACACAACTGTTATGAACTCTTTACAGCAACAAGATGACTTATTTTCTCGTTTGAATTGTTTTGTGTCGAGACCATTTAGAGAGTACTATTCGGTATAGATTTTCTCATTGTCGAGGGCTGTATGGTGACATATGGTTGCTTTCATCTGTCATTTGCTTCTGGTGGATAGTTGTCTCGTTTGCAATCATACCACATCTTTTTATTTTGAATTTATGTTATTCTCTGTATACATGGTATAGACGGTAAAACTATTTATTCTAAATATATAAAATAAACGATTATTAATATCTTCAAAATAAATAATCTCCAGCATACATCACGAGAGACAGAGATGTTGTTTAACAATCGGTTGATTTATTATTGTGTTGCTAAATATCAGTAGCCCCCTGTCACGTATGATATCGTTAATTATCGCGAGATTTAAACTCAAACGCGCATAAGATTTCGAGATCGGCGTTGATTAGTAGCTTATGTGAAACTGGTCTATTGATTGGTGTATATAATTCCCTATATTTTTTATGGATTGTTTCAAAGTTGCTTAACTCTGAGACTATTAATTATATTATATCCCAGCCCAGCTTAATAACTTTTATATTTTTTGATGAGAAACACTGAATTTCATACACAAGATAGATTTGAATTAAATTTTAATTGATATATTATAATTTCTTTACATTTTTTAAAATAAAATTTTTTTTTTTGAGTGCTAGATATTAAATATTTAGTTGGTAGTTTCTCACAAGAACCTAAACTTAAATAACTTTTAATTTGATATGTTACTTTAATTCTATACTCAGATATGAATTTAATAATATAAAAAGAACATTATTTACATATGACCCTTTATACTATAGTAAAATCCAGACATTGTAGCGCACCGCGCGAATGAGCACTTCTCTTTCAAATATCACCACTTCTCGCTATCAGTTTCAAATAGAGAAGTCACTTCTCCCTATAATTCTGAAGTAGTGTGAGCTCTGATTGCACCTTAAATTCATATAACATAAGTATTATGTATATATACTTTCAGTCCTTAATTTATTTTTAGTATTACGTTTTGGCGAGTTATTATATCAAACTTCGGCGAACATGGTTGACTGAATTACTTAAGAATTGAATGTTTCCTTTTGTAACCTCACTGGGGTGCAAAAGTGCTGACTAAAGTACAGCTTGCAGCGCTTCATAATAAAAATGTGCGCACGGTCAACGCTTTTACAACCCTATGAAGTTACTATGGTACCATGGATCTCAGATTTTAGGACCCAAGGCCTGTGCAGTGTATGGTTTGTGTGTTTTACCACTATACAGCTTATTTCTTATATTTACAGTGCTTATCCAGTGACCTTTGGGGTATCACAATAGCAATGGCTAAAACAGTTTACCAAATTGCAGTTGTATTTCTTCTCCCACAAACTGATCAACTGGTAAAATATTTTAGCAGATTGCTCAAGTGAAATGTTGTTAGTATGAAGTGAGTGCTGTAAAATCAAAAGTAATACTTACCATTCAGATCCAGTTATAGTTGATATCTTTGTAATTCTTTTCAAACAAAAAATTACTTACTATAGTTTGAGTCACTGAATAAGAAGGTATAATTTTGACATGGAAACTTCTTTCATAAATAGATTTTATAAATAAATAGTTCAAACCATTGTTTTGTAGATGTATATTTTATAGCTTTGTCTTCTAAGACAAAGTTATTGGGTAATTATGATTCGTATAATATTTTCTATACAAATTACTGATCTGCTGGCATTAAAGGGAAATAATTTTTATTGAGTTATTGTACACTAAAAAAATAATCAATGATACCAGGCTTCTGATTTTGCCTACAAAAAAATCATGAATACGACTTGAATAAAAAAAAATGAATTGCCAAATTAGGAGGAAGTTGAAGGCAATTTAGGACACAAATTACAAAGGTTTTGCCAAATACTGCTTATAAGTTATCTTGTGCTCCATGGTAGAGAATCCTTAGTACTTTGAACAATGCAAAGTTTGGCAAAACCGCTGTTAATATATATCTTTACCATATCAATAAAAATTCATGTCAAAATAAAATTACTGACTACTAGACTGGTGTTACTTTCTTAATTTACAGGGGAATTTGTATGATTTATAGAACTTTGAATGTGTTCAATAGGTTTTTAACAGTTTTTTTTTTTTTTATTTTAATCATCTTAAAAATAAATTTCATTGTTCTTTTCAAAACAGAGGATAAAAGTTTAATAATCATAAAAGTAATGTTACAAACAAATTAAATGAGGAAAGTTGATATTTGTCAGACAAAAATTGTGACAACATTTTGCTGATTTTCAGTAATGTAAATTATTTCCCTTTAATGGCAGCAGATAAGTAATTGCTTTAGAAAAAAAAAAATCCAAATTACAATTATGCACTAACTTGTTGTTGGAAAACAGAGCTATAAATTATAGACTTACAAAACAATGTTTTGAACTATTTATTTATAAAATCTATTTATGATAGAAGTTTCCTTGTCAATATTAGACCTTCTTATTCAGTGACTCATACTATAGTAAGCCATTATTGTGTTTGAAAAGAATGACAAAGATATCAACTAACTGGATCTTGATGGTAAGTATTACTTTTGAATTTACAGCACTCACTTCATACTAACAACATTTCACTTGGGCAATCTGCTAAAATATTTTACCAGTTGATCAGTTAGGTGGAGAAGAAATCTAACTGCAATTTGGTAAACTGTTTGAGCCATTGCTATTGTGATACCCCAAAGGTCACTGGATAAGCAGAGTAAGAGGTAGTAAACTTTGATCCAGATCAATTTGAAGAAAAAAATCCAAATGTACAGATTGGAAGTTCATGCATTTAATCTATATGCATTTTAATAAAAATAATAAATCTGGGTAAAAAAAAGTGGGTACCCTCAAATGAGAATGCTGCTAAGAAACATGACTTTTGGAATTCACATGTATTTTTGTTAAAATCAAAATGAATCTTAAATATACAATTTCCCTAATAAGCAGGATTTAGATTTATATGCACACATATTTTATACATATGTGATTACTTCTGACTTGTGTTCAATGATTTTAAATATATACACAATATATTATAAATATATATGTGTAATGCTGGAATATACATGTATATATTTTTTTAAACCAGGTTCCTGGGCCACTTACTGAAGAAATGGAGGCAGAAAGAAGGAAAAGAGAAGCTGAAAGAAAAAGGGTACAGAAGAAAGCAAAACAGGAAAGAGACAAGGTATATTTTGTAGTGGAATATATATGTTAATCTGTTTGCTGCTTTATTGAATTTTTTATACCCTGACATAGTGGAGGGGCATTAAATTTTAAACCTTGTCTGTACGTCTGACCATCCATACGTTTACGTCCTGAAATTGGTTTCCTTTTTATACGACCGCAAAATTTGAAAAATTTTTCGTCGTATATTGCTATCACGTTGGCGTCGTCGTCCGAATACTTTTAGTTTTCGCACTCTAACTTTAGTAAAAGTGAATAGAAATCTATGAAATTTTAACACAAGGTTTATGACCACAAAAGGAAGGTTGGGATTGATTTTGGGAGTTTTAGTCCCAACAATTTAGGAATTAGGGGCCAAAAAGGGCCCAAATAAGCATTTTCTTGGTTTTCGCACTATAACTTTAGTTTAAGTAAATAGAAATCTATGAAATTTCGACATAAGGTTTATGACCACAAAAGAAAGGTTGGGATTGATTTTGGGAGTTTTGGTTCCAACAGTTTAGGAATTAGGGGCCAAAAAAGGGCCCAAATAAGCATTATTCTTGGTTTTTGCACAATAACTTTAGTTTAAGTAAATAGAAATCAATGAAATTTAAACACAATGTTTATGACCACAAAAGGGAGGTTGGTATTGATTTTTGGAGTTAAGGTCCCAACATTTTAGGAATTAGGGGCCAAAAAGGGACCCAAATAAGCATTTTTCTTGGTTTTCGCACCATAACTTTAGTATAAGTAAATAGAAATCTATGAAATTTAAACACAAGGTTTATGACCATAAAAGGAAGGTTGGTATTGATTTTGGGAGTTTTGGTCCCAACAGTTTAGGAATAAAGGGCCCAAAGGGTCCAGATTTAAACTTTGTTTGATTTTATCAAAAATTGAATAATTGGGGTTCTTTGATATGCCGAATCTAACTGTGTATGTAGATTCTTATTTTTTGGTCCCGTTTTCAAATTGGTCTACATTAAGGTCCAAAGGGTCCAAAATTAAACTTAGTTTGATTTTAACAAAAATTGAATCCTTGGGGTTCTTTGATATGCTGAATCTAAAAATGTACTTAGATTTTTTATTATAGGCCCAGTTTTCAAGTTGGTCCAAATCGGGGTCCAAAATTAAACTTTGTTTGATTTCATCAAAAATTGAATAATTGGGGTTCTTTGATATGCCAAATCTAACTGTGTATGTAGATTCTTAATTTTTGGTCCAGTTTTCAAATTGGTCTACATTAAGGTCCAAAGGGTCCAAAATTAAACTAAGTTTGATTTTAACAAAAATTAAATTCTTGGGCTTATTTGATATGCTTTATCTAAATATGTACTTTGATTTTTGATTATGGGCCCAGTTTTCAAGTTGGTCCAAATCAGGATTCCATATCAAGTATTGTGCAATAGCAAGAAATTTTCAATTGCACAGTATTGCACAATAGCAAGAAATATCTAATTGCACAATATTGTGCAATAGCAATTAATTTTCAATTGGAGTTATCTTTCTTTGTATAGAATAGTAGTTGATAATATATGTTGGAAATTTGCCAGACATGACTATGATGTCATTTTCTATTTTTATTTGCCAATAACTTTATGTAAATAACTTCATTGGAAATTTGCCAATATAAAATGTTGCTGATGAAGCTTTTTTTCCTTATCTTATCTAAAATGTTTTTAGATAATGTATGTTGGACATTTGCCAGACATGACTATGATGTCATTTTCTATTTTTATTTGCCAATAACTTTATGTAAATAACTTCATTGGAAATTTGCCAATATAAAATGTTGCTGATGAAGTTTTTTTTATTGTTTTATACAATAAACAATGTATATTCACTTTTACTACCAACCAATCTTTACCATTCAGTGATAACAAACACTTTATTTTACATTTTAATATTTTATGATGTATTTAAAAGAGTAGTTATTGTTGCAAACTCCATTAGAAATTTGAATTAATATCAGTTTTGGAAAAAGGGAAGCGGGGATGTGAAAAAAAGGGGGGGGGGGGTTTAAATTTTTCTCATTTCAGATTTCATAAATAAAAAGAAAATTTCTTCAAACATTTTTTTGAGAGGATTAATATTCAACAGCATAGTGAATTGCTCAAAGGCAAAAAAAAAACTTTTAAGTTCATTAGACCACATTCATTCTGTGTCAGAAACCTATGCTGTGTCAACTATTTAATTTTAGATTTAAAAAGTTTGAAAAAGAAATCTTTAATTGATTTGTAAAATCTTGACATTTGTTTTGTGTAAAAAAAAACCATGTAATGTCAAAAATTTGATCACAATCCAAATTCAGAGCTGTATCACGCTTGAATGTTTTGTCCATACTTGCCCCAACTGTTCAGGGTTCGACCTCTGCGGTCGTATAAAGCTGCACCCTGCGGAGCACCTGGTTTCATTTAAGTTTCCGTAAACCAAATGTTTTGAAACTTATACAATAATAATCTTAATACAACAAAACAGATCCAGTTTGAATTTAGGTGGCGTCACTTTTACCGTTCCTGATCTATGTCCATTTATAAACATAAAAAGATGCTGATTTTTAGTTTCCTTTCTTTAACTTTAGTTTGCATCAATCAATTGTCATTATGACATGAAACTTATACAAAATGCTTATTACCAAAAAACACAAATCAAGGTTGTATATGGGTGGTGAAATTTTTACAGTTTTCTTGTTATGTCCCTTAATATTGTTTAATGCAAGCTGAGGCATCACATTCTCATAAAGAATAATTATTTTTATTTAATTTACGGACATTTTTGCGTATAGATTAACTGCTAAGGATATCAGACAGGAAAATTTTTAGTTAAAGCAAAGTTTGCATTGAAATATTAAAGATTTTTATGAATTTTTTTATATATAACATGTAGATCTATTTCATAATTATACGACCGCAAAAATTTTAATTTTTTGGTCGTATATTGCTATCACGTTGTCGTCGGCGGCGGCGGCGTCGTCGTCGTCGTCCGAATACTTTAAGTTTTCGCACTCTAACTTTAGTAAAAGTGAATAGAAATCAATGAAATTTTAACACAAGGTTTATGACCACAAAAGGAAGGTTGGGATTGATTTTGGGAGTTTTGGTCCCAACATTTTAGGAATTAGGGGCCAAAAAGGGCCCAAATAAGCATTTTCTTGGTTTTCGCACTATAACTTTAGTTTAAGTGAATAGAAATCTATGAAATTTTGACACAAGGTTTATGACCACAAAAGGATGGTTGGGATTGATTTTGGGAGTTTTGGTTCCAACAGTTTAGGAATTAAGGGCCAAAAAAGGGCCCAAATAAGCATTATTCTTGGTTTTCGCACAATAACTTTAGTATAAGTAAATAGAAATCAATGAAATTTTAACACAAGGTTTATGACCACAAAAGGAAGGTTGGGATTGATTTTTGGAGTTGAGGTCACAACAGTTTATGAATTAGGGGCCAAAAAGGGGCCCAAATAAGCATTATTTTTGGTTTTTGCACCATAACTTTGGTATAAGTAAATAGAAATCTATGAAATTTAAACACAAGGTTTATGACCATAAAAGGAAGGTTGGGTTTGATTTTGGGAGTTTTGGTCCTAACAGTTTAGGAATAAGGGGCCCAAAGGGTCCAAAATTGAACTTTGTGTGATTTCATCAAAAATTGAATAATTGGGGTTCTTTGATATGCCGAATCTAACTATGTATGTAGATTCTTAATTTTTGGTCCCGTTTTCAAATTGGTCTACATTAAGGTCCAAAGGGTCCAAAATTAAACTTTGTTTGATTTTAACAAAAATTGAATCCTTGGGGTTCTTTGATATGCTGAATTTAAAAATGTACTTAGATTTTTAATTATTGGCCTAGTTTTCAAGTTGGTCCAAATGGGGGTCCAATAGCAATTAATTTTCAATTGGAGTTATCTTTCTTTGTATAGAATAGTAGTTGATAATATATGTTGGACATTTGCCAGACATGACTATGATGTCATTTTCTATTTTTATTTGCCAATAACTTTATGTAAATAACTTCATTGGAAATTTGCCAATATAAAATGTTGCTGATGAAGTTTTTTTTTATTGTTTTATACAATAAACAATGTATATTCACTTTTACTACCAACCAATCTTTACCATTCAGTGATAACAAACACTTTATTTTACATTTTAATATTTTATGATGTATTTAGAAGAGTAGTTATTGTTGCAAACTCCATTAGAAATTTGAATTGATATCAGTTTTGGAAAAAGGGAAACAGGGATGTGAAAAAAAAGGGGGGGTTTAAATTTTTCTCATTTCAGATTTCATAAATAAAAAGAAAATTTCTTCAAACATTTTTTTGAGAGGATTAATATTCAACAGCATAGTGAATTGCTCAAAGGCAAAAAAACACTTTTAAGTTCATTAGACCACATTCATTCTGTGTCAGAAACCTATGCTGTGTCAACTATTTAATTTTAGATTTAAAAAGTTTGAAGAAGAAATCTTTAATTGATTTGTAAAATCTTGACATTTGTTTTGTGTAAAAAAAAACCATGTAATGTCAAAAATTTGATCACAATCCAAATTCAGAGCTGTATCACGCTTGAATGTTTTGTCCATACTTGCCCCAACTGTTCAGGGTTCGACCTCTGCGGTCGTATAAAGCTGTGCCCTGCGGAGCACCTGGTTTTTGTATTGGTTACATCTCTAAAAGTTAAAATGCTACCTGTGTATTTTATATTACCGTATATTCAGATCCAGTTTAATGATTTCAAAAATGCATACATACTCATTTTTTGAAAATCAATTATACATTTAATAATTTTGAAACTCTACTTAAATAATTTTTCTTTCAAATGCAAAAAATAATAAAGGTATGATTTAATTGAGACTGGCATTTTGATTTAATTGAAATGCATATTTTTTTTTAGGAAAAGAAAGCAGAAGAAGCAATACAAAGAGTTGAAGAAGAAGCAAAGAAAAGATTTTTATCAATGCCAGATAGGGATAAGGTCAGGCATTTAACAAAAGATAACATAGTAATAAAGATACAATTAAATGATAAATATAAACGAAGATATTTGGATAATGTTTTGACATAGTGACACCTCAATTAGAATGAACGGACGTCATTTAGAATTAGTAGTGTGTGTTACAGTTAGAGATTGGTCACAATGTTTTTAACAGAAAAAAAACAACATTAAGGGTAATATTTCCCCTTTGTAAGCAAATTGGTTAAAGAGGGTTACTTTATATTGAGGAAAGATTCCTATGATTTTTTTTGTGGATATGATGATTTTAATGTTTTCTGCTGTAAAGAACAGTTTCTATATTAGCATTTTCTTGATCCTTATAAAGATATAAAGTTTTATGTTAAATAATTTAATTGAAAGTCATAAAAGCATTAATGATTATATATACAAGGTAATTAAATATTTTTTAAGTATATATCCTGATGTAATTCCAGAGAGCCTTGGCAGCTGAAAAAAGAATCCAACAACAGAAAATGTCTGAAGGAATCCAGGTTGTATTAAGGTTGGTATTGAAACATGACAATTTTAATAACAGTATATCATTAAATTAGATATTTTTTTGGTTTAAGACTACATGTTGCCCTCTAGATGTCTTTTGGTTGTTATTGTCTTATTGATATGTACCCTACATTTCCTTTTATTATGCCCCTGCCGTAGCCGAGGGGGCATTAAATTTGACCGTTGTTGGTCTGTACATACGTTTGTCCATATGTCCCAAAATTGGTTTCCATTCTCAAACTTTAGTTTGCCTCAACCAAATGTTTTCAGGCTTATAAACAGTGCTTGCTACTACAAAACACAAATGAAGTTCTTATTTGGCCAGCCTCATTTTTACCATTCTAGAGTTATGCCCCTTTACAAATGAAAAAAATGCTGATTTTTTTGTTTCCGTTCTCTTACTTAAGTTTGCATCAAACAAAGGTTATGAAACTTATATGCAATACTTATTACCAAAAAACTTGAGGTAATATTTTGATGATATAATTATAGTGCTATCTTAGCTCATTTACTGTAAGAAATGTGTTTTTAGTGGCTCTTACCACCAATTGTACATAGTATACTAAAAATTGTACCATATGTATCATATGCGTAAATAACTGTTAATGATAAATTTAAAAATAATTTTATTTCACAGCATTCTATTTTTCTTTTACAGTCGTTGTTACCAGTGTGCAAAAGACATGACAGGAAAAGTTCCATTTGAATATTTTGAATTTAAATTTTGTTCTCCAAAATGCCTGAGAGAACACAGACAGAAAACTGGAAAGAGCTGATAGAAGATATCTTGTAGAACTTTTATTTTTAAATTTTTGTCTTAACTGCATTGTTCTCTGTTATAAAAATTAGATTTGTAATTATCAGGTACCATGTATACAAAGCTTTGTGGTATAAGTTATTTTTTAAATTAAAAGTGCCTCCTCATATATACCACATGTTGTTTTACACAAGTGTATCATCTCTCAAATATGAATAACATAACAAGGTAGTTTTAAACTAGAGACTCTCAAGAGCCTATGTCGCTCACCTGTATTTACTGATGCTTTGGAAAGCATGTAAATTATGGTTAAAACATAATTGATAGTATTAGATATAAGATATAATTAGATACTATAACGATATCTAAGATAATAACAATAATTGGGGGGGAAACAAGGGTTTTTCTGGTTAAAGGACAATTTAAAAGCAGTGTAAGGGAGGTAATCC
Source organism: Mytilus galloprovincialis (assembly GCF_965363235.1). NCBI lineage: Eukaryota > Metazoa > Mollusca > Bivalvia > Mytilida > Mytilidae > Mytilus > Mytilus galloprovincialis. The sequence goes on from NC_134839.1 coordinate 100,082,305, forward strand.
AATTCCAATTAAATTTAAAGACTGTAAGTTATTTTATATTTTAATACTTTATGATGTATTTAAATGAGTAGTTATTGTTGCCAACTTAATGAGAAATTTGAATTGAGATTATTTTTGGAATAAGGGATTTGGGGAGGTGGAAAAAAAATGGGGTGGGTGGGGGTAAAATTTTTCTCATTTCAGATTTCAGAAATTAAAAAGAATTTTTCTTAAAATATTTTTTTTTAGGAGATTTATATTCAACATCATAGTGAATTGCTCAAAAGCAAAAAAAAAAAAATTGAGTTCATTAGATCACATTCATTCTGTGTCAGAAACCTTTGCTGTGTCAACTATTTAATCGCAATCCAAATTCAGAGCTGTATCAAGCTTGAATGTTGCGTCCATACTTGCCCCAATGCCCCAACTGTCAGGGTTCAACCTCTGCTGTCGTATAAAGCTGTGCCCTGCGGAGCAACTGGTTTAAACTAGATATCCTAATGATGATTATGGCCAAGTTTGGTTAAATTTGTCTCAGTAGTTTCAGAGAAGAAGATTTTTGTAAAAGTTAACGACGACTGACGACGACGATGGACGACGACGGACGCCAAGTGATGAGAAAAGCTCACATGGTCCTTCAGCTATAAAGGGACAAATGTTATGAAACTTATACACAATGGAAAACAAGTACAAATTTGGGTAGTGTCACTTTTACCGTTGTGAGGGAAATCACCTGTGTCCAATGGACACATTCCTCATTTATTTCAATACGAGACATCATAAAGTGTTGCTTTGACATGCAATGATTTTCACTTTATTTGAACTTGAAACAAAAGAGCTGTGCCTGTTTTAGATTGAGGAATGTAACATAGAAAGCAATGGAGCCATGAACTAGTGGTGTACTTTCTATTAGTTGGCTATTACTGGTCTTCAGACGTTACTGTAATTTTGATGTCATAAGAGAAAATGTCTGGCACAACAATGGAAAAGTGATTGCTGTTTGATGTCAATAGTTCAAGAATTGGAAGATTTTCGATCAAGAATTGCATAGTCAGGAATAATATTTGTTTATTTGAACATGTGGTTAGTGTAGTCAAGTTCAGCAAAAGAAGATCTATAAAGATGTTCACTAAATAAAATGACAGATTTCTTGCCCCAGAAAGATTGCTTCTATCCATTTTGCAAAAAATATGCCTTAGTATAAGGCTATCACATCCTCGTCTGTGTCTGAATACACATTTGCTTTCTAAAAAACAACTGTAGTTTAAATGAATGGATCTCTATGGAATTGCACTAGAAGATTTGTTACCACAAAAGGAAGAGGATTTGGATCGATTTTGGGGGGTAAAAGTACCAACAGTTTAGAAACTGGGGACCAAAAAAAAAACCATTTTGGTAGTTTCTGAACAATATTTTGTGTGTAAGTATATGGATCTCTCTGAAATTGTACTAAAGGTTCCATATCACTAAGGGAAGGCTGGGATTGAGTTAAGGGGGTATTTGCCCCAAATGTTCTGGAATAAGGGGGAAAGGACCAAAAACAAGTATTTTTTCTAGTTTCCTGACAATAACTTGTGTTTAACTGTATCTCACTGAAATTGTAAGTTTCCATATCATAAAGGGTAGGCTGGTATTGAGTTTGAGGGTAATTCCGCCAAATGTTTTGAAATTATGGGCCAAAAACGCGATTTTTCAACAACATCAAAATTTGGATGGGAAAAATATTAAGGGGGGGGATTTTTTATTTACATCAGTTATTTTATATATAAAAGCAACAAAAACTAATATGGTAAGTGATACACACCAAAACAGGGTGTGTAAATTATACACAAAACAGATTAACTTAGTATTGTACAACAGTACAGTATTGTGCAATAGCACAGTATAGCTCAATTGTATAGTAATTGGCTATATCAGTCTTGGGTAATAGAAAAAATTCTTCAATAGAATATAACTTCAATGGATTAAATTTAAAGTGTTTAATTTGTTGGGGTCCAAACTTGACCCAACTGTTCAGGGTTTCAACCTCTGCAGTTGTATCAGGCTGCACTCAGCAAAGCTTTTTTATATTTTTTTTTTTTGGCAGAAATTATCATAGATAGAGAGAAAATGTAAAAGCAAAGTTTTAAAGCACTATAAAAAGTCAAACATGGCTGAAATTGTCAACAGACTTGTATTAGAGGTGATTGTCATTGAAAGATTTTTTTTATTTTACCTTTTTTGAAAAATTCAAATCTTTGAGCACAATATGATCTATGTATCAGTCATAATATGGTTATATTCTATAAAAAGCACAAAAATGTCGTCTTTCACCTCAAAAGCTTACCAAACCTTTAAACAGACTAAATCAGAAGGGATATAGTTAAGATGAGGTTGTCAGGTCATTAAAGATGTCAGTTACTGCTAGTAGTCCGAGATCAATATTTTAATTAGATTGACTGTCTTAAGTCAAGAGACTCTGGCCTTTGCTAGTCATGTATGTTTTTTTTTTTTTAATTTTTGGTTCTTTTATATGTTTTTGGAGTTGAGTGAAAAATCTATTTTTGCTGAATAAATACACATTTTGCTTACGGACCAGCTGAAGCCTGCCTCCTTGTGCAGGATTTTCTCACTGTTAAAGACATATATATGTCTCTAACAGTTGATATTGACTCTTAAAATTCAAGAGTCTATCTAAAAATGAGGGTACTTTTTATATGGGTTTCCAAATACCGTTTCGACCCCTAACATTACTGAAGAGACATTTATTGTCGAAATCCGGATCTGGTGTACTAAAAAAATATTGACACCGTATGTTTGTGGCATAACATCGTGGCCACAAGTTAAATTTTTTTCTGTTTAGTATTAAATTCATATTAAGATCCATTTTGTTGCATCTTGTGATCAATTTTATTTGGCAATCGCCAATGGCAGTCAGCAGGGTTAAAGAACATCAGTTGTTCGACCTGTTAGTCAAATGCGTTTTGTTTAAATATACTTTTTCACTTTTTTGGTCTTTTGGAAAATGCTGTTTTTGCTGTTTTTAGACCCCTCTACAACGAAATTTGTTTTACATGCACACGTATAAAAATTGCGGTTTTTATCCAACGCAATCATAGGTTTGAACGTAGTTTTCAATTTGGACTCGTTTATATTTTTTCGTTTGGGCTTGTATCATATTTTTCCTCTGGTTTATATGATCCGTTCATCTTACATTGACTCTTAAAATTCAAGAGTCTATCTAAAAATGAGGGTACTTTTTATATAGACATTTATTGTCGAAATCCGGACCTGGTGTACTAAAAAAATATTGACACCGTATGTTTGTGGTATAACATCGTGGCCACAAGTTAAATTTTTTTTCTGTTTAGTATTAAATTCATATTAAGATCCATTTTGTTACATCTTGTGATCAATTTTATTTGGCAATCGCCAATGGCAGTCAGCAGAGTTAAAGAACATCAGTTGTTCGACCTGTTAATCAAATGCGTTTTGTTTAAATATACTTTTTCACTTTTTTTGGTCTTTTGGAAAATGTTGTTTGTGCTGTTTTTAGACCCTTCTACAACGAAATTTGTTTTACATGCACACGTATAAAAATTGCGGTTTTTGTTGAGCCTGCAACTTTTGTTGCAGAAAGCAGGACATAGGGATAGTGATCCGGCGGCGGCGGCGGCGGCGGCGGTGTTAGCTCACTTATTAAAAGCTTTATATATATATTTTAAAAGGTGGAAGACGTGGATGCTTCATATTTTGTATATAGATGCCTCATGTTACGAAGTTTCCGTCAGTTACATGTCCATTGTCCTTGACCTCATTTTCATGGTTCAGTGACCACTTGAAAAAAAAGTTCAGATTTTTTGTAATGTTGAATTCTCTTTTACTGTAAGTAATAGGATAACTATATTTAGTATGTGCGTACCTTGCAAAGTCCTCATGCCCGTCAGACAGTTTTCACTTGACCTCGACCTCATTTCATGGATCAGTGAGCAATGTTAAGTTTTGGTGGTCAAGTCCATATCTCAGATACTATAAGCAATAGGTTTGGTATATTCGGTGTATGGAAGGACTGTAAGGTGTACATGTCCAACTGGCAGGTGTCATCTGACCTTTACCTCATTTTCATGGTTCAGTGGTTATAGTTAAGTTTTTGTGTTTTGGTCTGTTTTTCTCATACTTTATGCAATAGGTTTACTATATTTGTTGTATGGAATGATTGAAAGGTGTACATGTCTAGCGGGCAGATTTCATCTGACCTTGACCTCATTTTCATGGTTCAGTGGTTATAGTTAAGTTTTTGTGTTTTGGTCTGTTTTTCTCATACTTTATGCAATAGGTTTACTATATTTGTTGTATGGAATGATTGTAAGGTGTACATGTCTAGCGGGCAGATGTCATCTGACCTTGACCTCATTTTCATGGTTCAGTGGTCAAAGTTAAGTTTTTGAGTTTTGGTCTTTTTATCTAATACTATATGTCATAGGTCAACTATATTTGGTGTATGGAAATATTTTATGATCTATATGTCAGTCGTGCAGGTTTTATTTGACCTTAACCTGGTTTCACGGTTCATTGCTCAGTGTTAAGTTTTTGTGTTTTGGTCTATTTTCTTAAACTATAAGCAATAGGTCAACTATATTTGTTGTATGGAAGCATTGTTAGCTGTACATGTCTGCCTGGCATATGGTTCAACTGACCTTGACCTCATTTTCATGGTTCATGTTAAATTTATGTGACAGTCGTAATAAAGCTTTATATTTAGAAGTATCAACATAATATCAATGATTAGTAAAGAAGGCGAGACATTTCAGTGTGTTCACTCTTGTTATCCAACGCAATGATTGCGTTGGATAAATATACGAGTCTAAATTGAAAACTACGTTCAAACCTATAATTGCGTTGGATAAAAACCGCCATTTTATATATATAGTGTTGACCTAGTGCTCTTTGGTCGGGTTTGTCTCGGACACATTCCCCATTTCCATTCTCAATTTTATGTAACATTGTCCATTGGAAGTTAATAGAAATCCATCTTTTCATCCATTATTGAAGAATAAATTATTCCTGGTTTTGTTTCAGAAACCCCCTTTATTAAGTCTCCCAAACAAAGTTTGGAGACTTATTGTTTTTGCTCAGTTCTTATTATTTTTATTATTCTTCTTCTTCTTTTTCTTTTTCTTCCGCCACATTAAAAATGAACTTGTCCGCAGCATTTCTCCAAAACCCCTGGTCAGATTAACTTAGGGTTTCATAGAATGTTAGACTAATATGTCTAGGTGAGCCATCGATCTTTCGTTTGTGCATTGGGGTCTATTAAGGGGTATTTTGAGGGGCAGAAAGAAGGGATGGGTTTACTATAGAACCATATGGGATTTTATTTTCTAAAATTTTCAAATGAATATAACTTGAAAACTGTAAGTGATAGATACATGTAGTCTTCAGAAATGATTAAAGGACAATAAAACAAATCACATGAAATATAGGGGGAGTCCCTAGGGGGTCATCCCAACCCCCTTCAATTTGAGAATATGCTTTTATCTTGTAAACGGTCCAGATCCCCACCCCTAAACCTCATATATTCTTGAATGGGACTATAAAACAAATCAAATGAAATTAAAGGGAAGTCCCCGGGGGTCCTCCCCACCCCGTTCAATTTGAAAATGTGCTATTATCTTGTAAACAGTCCAGATCCCCACCCCTAAACCATATATATTCTTGTATGGGACAATAAAACTAATAAAATGAAATTAAATGGAAGTTCCTTGGGGTCACCCCCACCCCGTTCAATTTGAGAATGTACTTTTATCTTGTAAACGGTCCAGATCCCCACCCCTAAACCATATATATTCTTGTAGGGGACAATAAAACAAATGAAAATGAAATAAAAGGGAAGTCCTGAGGGGGTCACCCCACCCCCTCTTGTTTGAAAACTTGTAAACGGTCAACATCCCCACCCCTAAACCATATATATTCTTGTAGGGGACAATAAAACAAATGAAATGATATAAAAGGGAAGTCCTGAGGGGGTCACCCCACCCCCTCTTGTTTGAAAACTTGTAAACGGTCAACATCCCAACCCCTAAACCATATATATTCTTGTATGGGACAATAAAACTAATCAAATGAAATTAAATGGAAGTTCCTTGGGGTCACCCCCACCCCGTTCAATTTGAGAATGTACTATTATCTTGTAAACAGTCCAGATCCCCACCCCTAAACCATATATATTCTTGTAGGGGACAATAAAACAAATAAAAATGAAATAAAAGGGAAGTCCTGAGGGGGTCACCCCACCCCCTCTTGTTTGAAAACTTGTAAACGGTCAACATCCCCACCCCTAAACGATATATATTCTTGTAGGGGACAATAAAACAACTGAAATGATATAAAAGGGAAGTCCCGAGGGGGTCACCCCACCCCCTCTTGTTTGAAAACTTGTAAATGGTCAACATCCCTACCCCTAAACCATATATATTCTTGTATGGGACAATAAAACAAATCAAATGAACATGGGACCATATGAATGGCGAGTTATGGGAGCTTTGTTTGGGAGACTTCGTAACAGCATCCTGTTACAATTACTTCTTGTTTATATTGTTTTAGTCTGGTAAATATAAATGTTGAATCTTTTGAAAAATATTAATGAATGTCTGAAAGGTTTAGATCACAAATATATTTAAAATTTAAATAAAACAAAGAGGTTTCCAGCTCATATATGTAGCATTCCTGCTTGCCATATTAAGTACCGTTTAATTATATCATCCTGAATATACATGGAATATTTGCCACTGAACATTAATCAACCAACAATCAAACAATCAATCGTGAAAATGAGACCGTAAATAAAATAATGTCCTTGTGATGTAATACCGGTTCAAGTGATGGTAAAAAGAAGTTTTAAAAGTAGCTCTTGTTTTCTATATGCATCTTAATACCACCAATAGCTCCCTTGAGGACCAAGAAAAACCGTGATGACTCAACTTGCATATGCGATAAAATATTGCTGTTTACCAAAGAAATTCTAGTAAGGTGTATGAGTAATATCCCTTCTTTACCAACAAACTGTTCCATGAAGATGTCGTAGAAACTCAGCTAACGTGTCTAAGATGAATATTTCACAGTTCTGATGTTTTTACACTTATATGCATACTGCTTTGCTTTCCCACTCTCATCCCAGTCCTACACGTCTATATGAATTACCGTAAATTGGTATTTTCGTGTTGAACTTAATATTTTTTCCCCTACTCAATCCTTGAAACTTGACAGAATTGTAACAGAAATATTGAGGTTGTGTAGCATATTGTATCGGAGAATTATTGCAAATAGTGAACTTTTATATGACTCTCTATGTATTATTGTAAATAGTGAACTTTTATATGACTCTCTATGTATTATTGTAAATAGTGAACTTTTATATGACTCTCTATGTATTATTGTTTGAAGAACAATGTCGGATTTTTCTTTGGAACTTAGTTCTTCAAGTTTTATTCATACAAACAAAATTAACAAAGGATGATTTTTAAAAATGAAGTCATGTTCTCCCATAATGGGGAACTTCGTACTTCACTCTATATTCAGCAAATAAAAATAAATTTGATACAGAATTCAATGATATACTACATAGGTTTAATTTGCTATATACATTCACAGTTCTATTTTTATTTATCCGCATGCAATATGATAATTCGCACCGCATATGTCTGGTCCTGTACATAGATTTATGTATGGATATACTTGTGTATACGAAAGTAATAGGTCAAAATCAGATTAGCTTGTTTTATCTTAACCACGTATAAGACATTTCGGCTTGTCGTACTATATCAACCCGGGTGACATTTCTCACGCGTGCTTACAAGCATGTGTTAATCTCCCGCGGTCCTCATAGTACCCATCTTTTGTCAACTGATAAAATTACAAAATGTATTTAAAATATTTTAGTGACTTTTCTGATAAAAATATCTTTAACACGCGCTTAAACACTTAAAAAATGATTTATCTAAGGAGTTATATTTTTGATAAAACTGAGTAAGATAAAGTCACTCGTAAATCTGGTCATCGTGACAAGTTCCATGATGTTTGACCATTTCCTTATGTATTTCTTATTGTCCTGTAACGAAGAAGCAAGACTTAATATTTGTTTTTGTTTGTATATCTATATGATATTTGTATATATCTTAGACGTAATTTTAAACCATGCTGAAAATGAAAATATTTGTTTATGTCCGTACAAAATAAACAATTCAATACATTGGTTCTATTATTAGTAACCCACAATTTTGCAAGGACGAAACAGTTCAGCAGTATCCATACAATCAATTTTGAGCCCTTCGCATTGCTTTTTATAATACACCAAATCTCTTCCTGTTTAACTGTATTGCATAAACTCGACCTAAAATGCTACAAAGTCGATTGTTAGACATAAGATATTATGATCTGATTGTTTGTGATTGACTGAAATGCCAACTGTTTAGTGAATTTAGACATTATATTCGTCGCCACTTTTGAAATTATAAAAATACAGAAAAGAACAGGAAAGGACCAGCAGAGATACATATTAAATACATGTAGTACATGCTGAAAATATATACTATATAAAATTTAAAAAAAAGTTCGTTGGTTATTAGTTTGGCTATACATCAAGTGCACCTTGTCGTTTTTACAAAGATCGGCAGGATATTTGGACACCTAGTATACTTACGATCAACTTAACACAATATTTTTGTAAAACCGATCACAAGATAGGTCGTATTTTTTTTTTTTTTTTTTTTTTGTATATGCATTTTAGCATAAAAGCGTCCTCAAATTAAAAATTGATTCGTCGCCATGCAAGCATTTCTACCTGTATTACCTTTTTTTGCGACTACGCCCTCCCCCCTTTTCGAAAACCGTGGCCTGGATCCGCCTAGAGTAGTTGTTGACAAGAAAACGAGACTACTCAATTAGCTAGGCCAAATAAAAAAAAAATCATTTAAATTTCAATTCCAAGCATAAGCGAGAAAAGGTATGAAATGTTTGTATCTTAATGTAAATGACGAAAATAAATATCATGACAAATAAGGCTAATTCGGAAATGTGCAAGCTGGCTTTTTCCGAACTACATCTATCGAAAAGGTGAAGCCAAAAGTTGATGTACAGGTTATGTACTATTTAAGTATGTAAACTGAAGGTTAATCACTTATGCAAGACTATAGATTATAATTTGAACAGGCAGGTGACAAGAATACAGAAGATAAATTATCGATGCATCTGTTTTGGTCAATTTGAATTAAGTTTGGTGTATGTGAATATGCAGGCTGACAAATTTTAAGACAAATCCAAAATGAAAACGGGATTTAATCCTTTTTGATAACATTAAGTTGCCGAGAACAGGTGTAAGTTTTCCCATCTTTCCATCGAAGATATATATAGGACGTCTTTCCAATGCTTGTCATAAAAGATAATTGTACTAGTGAATTCATATCTTTGGATATAAATAATACAGACAATATCAGGTAAGCATATGTAATAATATAAAGGGACATGTACAGCTAGTATAGGGTATAATGAAAAAAGGGGATAAATAGCCTATTAGTGAGTGAGTATTGATGACTGAATATTGTTTAAAGATAGAACATTATAAAATAAATGTAGTGTTCCATATTTTATTTCATTTTGGTATGTTGTGCTTAAATGTTTGTCTTAAGTATATGCTTACAACTTAAAAGATTTCTTTAAAACCTAACAGTATATATGGAAAAAATATACCTGGGAAATCAGTAAAACGGACGCGAAAGGTGGAAATAAATTGGAAGGTTACCTTACAGAAAATGTACTTTAAAGAATTTCAAACATTCAATTGTGTCAAAGGTCTCGTCGTTTAACCTTACTTTTCATTTTCCCTTTATCTAGTATACATTTTTTGACACTTTATGTAGTACAGGTTTTTATAAAAACTTCTTTTGATAAATTATCATTTTATGATAGAATTGATGTAATATAACAAATCGATTCAAACTGTTTATGTCAGTTTTATTAACGACAATTACCAGTGTTCTCAGTTTTTATGCATGTTGTACAAATGTGAAAAGTACAATCGGCAATACTTACATATAATTGTCATGAACATGCTTGTTCAGATAAAACAATCGAATTGAACAGTTTGTGAAACCTTTTTAAAGATAGATTCCTGAAATTAGAAATGCTATGTTAATTTTTTTTTTTATTTTCCTTGCAGATTCACTATACGTGAGCTGTCCACACTTTAAAACAGCCTCCTGATTTTAATTTCATTCATAGTCGGTGCAAGTCTTTTTCATCTGTCAATGTCGGCTGATAGGATGCATACACACGAACATGCAATGATTAAATTAACAAAATTGAAATAAGTAATGCGAGATCACTCATTATTTCTATGAATGTCTATTTTACTTTTGCCTATTTTTTACATATCATTCGTCACTCTGGATCCAGAATCATAATTATTTCAGATTGCACATTTAAAACAAAGAACGACATTGATTAAATCAAAACAAAACCTTTGAAAGTGAGACTTTGTATTTTAATAAGTTTCTTTTAACTAAAACAAAGAAAAGTAGACTGGCTGATTAACACGAATCCCAACAATCTGGGTGTGATCTCATGTACTCCAAAAGTATAAGGAACATGCACCAAGGGACGATAATTTATGACCATAAAATAAAAAGTCAGCCCTAATCCCCGGTTGCCTGGTATAGTTAACATGATCCAGAGTAGAGGGGAGGTCCGGATTGAACACCCTTTGAGATATGGCTGGATCCGCCCCTTTATATATGGTATTTTCACAGTATATGTATACTCGCTAATTCAGCTTTCTCTTTATTGTGCTGTTCATAATATATTATTGCTGTCTTATCTTTTCGGTGGTTTCGATCAGTTGTTTGAATATTCTTAGATATAATAATCAACTTGTATGACGGAGTGAAGGAAAGATCGACTGTAAGCTGACACGAGCCTCTCGCAACAATGCTTATAATAATGTTTTGTTCGTTTGGCTCGCGTTACTATTACAGATAATACCAACCATTTAATTTGCACAAAGTTGTTTGAATATGGCTTGTATTTTTCTTAAAGAAATAATGCAGTTTATAGTTTATGTGTCATGCACATTCTTTTTGACTTGGTTTCATGGAGTTTCATTAGCCGACAGTTTAATTGTTCTTTTTCCAAAGTAAATTATTTTTTTCTGAAAAGGTAGTATTCACGTGATTCAGTTATCAAAAGGAAGACTATCTGGATTACACGAGCCATTCGTAACAGGGCTTAAATGCTATTGTTTTGTTCGTTCGGCTCGCGTTATTCAGTAGTTAAAATCTTCACTGGGCTCCAAGTTGGCTTATGATATTGAAACTTAAGGAAATTAGCTGATTCAACTACGCCATCTATCAGCGATCATCAGCTTGACAAGATATGTAAGTATTTTACGTGTTTTTTTTAAAATGGGATGATGATATTCAAATACAAAACTGCTTTAAAATTTACTGGAACAGATTTTAATAAAATCATTTTATGTATCCAGGTTTCTTAATGCTTCTGATCACTGTAAAAATAATAAACCAACTTAGTAAATGTGAGACGATAAGGAATGTCAAGGTATTATTATTGTTCTAATATAAAACTTTAAGTATATATAAGTGTAAGATAAAGTATGTGTATGACTATGTCCGCTTCAACGATGAAAAATCACGGTGACCGTTCTATCATATAAGACATTTACACAGAAAAAAATCATATATACTGCAATTGTCAACTGTAATTGAACAGCCTTGGTTAAAGAGACAGTACGTGAACCAACTCAATATACTCGTATTTGCTTAATGCTTATTGATAATAAGAAAAATTCCCTCCTATGATATCATTAAACAACATTCCAAATGCGTGTATTTTGAAAAACAACAATAGAATTCAACTTAAAACACGGATTTGTGAAATATTAATATATGATGGTACAACGGAAAAATAAAGACCAATGACGAAACAGCTTTGAGATACTAGTATGTCAAGTTGCATTTTTTAAACAACATTATCCGCAAAAAACCCGTCCTGTTTCCCATTAAATAGACTATTGTAAGATTCGGTGACTTCACATTAACATTCATAATAAGTGTGGGTAAATACGTAGAAATGTTAATTTAATTCCTATAAAACCCTATTGAATCTCATAACTTCCCTGAAGAAAAAAAAACAAAATACAGCCAAAATTTTGCTTGTTCAGCAAAATTGTCAACTCTTTCAAACTGTAAAAGAATTTAGCAAATGTTTGAAAATGATGTATAGCGACGTTTGTATAATAATGTCCCAGTTGTGATATACACAGGTTGAGGTATTAACTTCCCAAGGTCGATGCATCACAGGCAAAGTGAACAAATGAGGAAAACTGACAATAAAAAAATATCTAGTTGTTGATTTATTTATTTTTCATTTGTAACGTAGAAGTACAAATTTAGATCAAGAAAAAGAAGAAACTGTCACTGCTGATATTGGTAAAATAAAAAAATAATTTCCATGTACACGTGTTTCAGGAATAACCCTCTGTTAGAAAAATAAAGATCTAAAATGAACAACAATAATTGATCTTTCTGGATTTTGATATTTCAGTTTCACTAGGATCTTCTGACTTAAAATGTACAGATAAAAGGGGGGTCCGGGTTCACTGAAAAACCCTCTAAATTCGCCTCTGGTTACGGCACTATGTAACTAAAATAAGGGTGTGTTTTTTTCACATGTCGAGCCGTATCTCAAAAACGATTTATGATTATTGCTAAAAACTTTACACACTTCTTAGTTAAATTAATCTAGATCTGTATACTTTTGGTTTTGATTCAAAATTTTATTTTTTGAGTTATTGAATTCAAATTTTTTTTTAAAAGGGGGGGGGGGGTGGGGTCACATGTCGCGCCTTATCTCAGAAACTGATTATTGCATAACACTTCACACACAAGACTACCGCGGGCGTATCATGCTTGTTGCACAGCGATTTATTGTGTTTCATATTTTGATGCTTTTTCGTGGCAAATATACCATGTGATTTTTCTCTATTTTAAGAACAAAATACTTATGATCTCAAGTTTTTTTGTTATAAATGATTGAAAAAAATACATAACTAAGTAATTTGAAAAGACAAAAGTGATATGGGATGTACATGTGTCTGGTAAAATCATTTTTTGTACCCTCAACAGTTTTCTCACATTTTTGGCTAAATAGACTGCCTTGATTGATAATAAAATTCGAAACGTTAATGTCTCAAAAACTGCTGATTGTAAATACCCCTTTTTCACAGAGTTTAGGTCGATTATTATATTTATTAAATTCATTACTTTTTTCCACTTGTATCACATATTTTGGAAATATTTCCCGAACGAGATTTCAACGAGACTGAAACATCAGAAGAATATATCCTTAAGGAATTGCAAAATCTGAGTCAATTGTGAAAGAGGGGCGAAAGAGGGACAGTCAAACTCATAGATCGAAAATAAACTGACAACACCATGGCTAAAAAGAAAAAGACAAACAGAAAAATAATAGTATACAAAACCCAAAATAGAAAACTAAAGACTAAGCAACACAAACCCCATCAAAATCTGGGGGTGATCTCAGGTGCTCCGGAAGGGTAAGCAGACCCTTATCTAAAAGCTGATCAATTAAACAATGTAGTAAGAATTTTGAATATTTTCTTTATTGGTACTCATATTAAATTTTATTTTATTTGATATGGAACAAAAAGCGATACTTTTCCCAGACTGTGTCTGACGTCTTTACACTAAATACAACGGAGGATTGCTTACTTGCTTAATCGTGTTGCCCTTTGGTAGAGCATAGGCCACTAACGATATTTCTCCACCTTGTTCTGTTTTTTGCTAGCCTCTCCAGATCATGCCACTTGTACCCTTTTTTCTCCATCTCTGCTGCAACGTTCCTTCACCAGGTGTATCTTGGTTTGCCCCTACTACATTTTCCTTGCGGGTTCCATTGTAAGGTTTGCCTTGTAATGTTGATCTTTGGTTTCCTCAGTGTGTGCCCTATCCATCGCCACTTTCTCTTTTTCAACTCTTCCTCAACTGGGGTTTGGTTGGTCTTTTCCCACAGATCTTGGTTTGAAATCTTCTAAGGCCATCTGATGTTAAGGATGTGCCTGAGACAGTTGTTGATGAAGACTTTTGAAGCAGGTTTTTGGTTGTTTTCCAAGTCTCAGGTCCATATGAGAGTATGGTTTTTACATTTGAGTTAAACAAGCGTATTTTGGTCATTTGAGTGATGTTTCTAGCTTTCCAAATTGATCTCATCATATTAAACGCAGTTCTAGCTTTGCCAATTCTGATCTTTATATCTTTATCTGAACCGCCTAGATTATTCACTACGCTTCCAAGGTATTCCAAGACTTGCTACGGACCTTGTGTTAGACTTTAAAACATTGGTCTTATTGTGGTTGTAAATTCCTGTTTCTGCTGCTCTCTTTTCAACCTGCTCTAGTTTGTCCTGCATTTGTTGGTGGTTGTGGGACAGCAAGGCAATGTCATCACCAAATTCTAAGTCATCCAGCTGGGTGAACATGGTCCATTGGATACCATTTCTTCTGCCGTCTGTGGCTTGCTTCATGATCCAGGCAACAGCCAGTAGGAATAGCATAGGTGAGAGAAGACAGCCTTGTCTTATTCCAGTTTTTATAGCAAAGGCCTTTGTCAGTTGACCTTCATGGATAATCTTGCTCTGCACTCCTGTATAGGCGTTTCTGGTGATGGTAATGAATTTTTCAGGAATGCCATAGTGTCTCATCAACTGCCATAACACATCTCTATCTAAGCTGTCAAAGGCTTTGGCAAAGTCAAATAGAGTGATGAATTGAACTCTTGTGATTGTTCAATGATGATGCGGAAGGTTGCGATTTGGTCTGCACATGATCTGTTTTGTCTAAATCCAACTTGGTTGTCATGCAGTTTTTCATCTATTGCATTTTTGAGTCGGTTTGACATAACTCTATTTAAAACTTTCCCTGGAACTGACAGTAGCATTATTCCTCTACAGTTGTCACAAATGCTTAAATTGCCCTTCTTTGGAAGCTCTACCCTGTGTCCTTCTTTCCATTCTAAAGGGACCTCTTCTTCTTCCCTGATATTGCCAAACAGTTCATATAGCATTTGAGAAGATGTTTCAATGTCTGCTTTCAGAGCTTCTGCAGGTATATTGTCGGGTCCTTGAGCTTTGTTGTTCTTCAGCATTTTTATGGTTTTTTTTTGTTTCTCCTGTAGATGGTCTTTTACAGCCTACTGCCAAAATCTCTTCTGCTGGTGGAATGTCAGGTGGGTCCTAGTTTAGCACATTCTTGAAATGCTCAACCCAACGTTTCATTTGCTCTTCATGTGTGTTGAGTGTTTTCCCTTCTTTACTTTTTACTGGTCTACTTCCTTTCTGATGTTTCCCGGTTAGCATTTTGTTATATTGTCATACAGAGCTTTGATGTTGTTTGCTCTGGCTGCTTCTTCTGCTTCTGCTGTCAGTTTGTATTCGAAGGCCCTCATATCTCTCCTAGCACTCTTCCTGACATCCTTGTTAGCAGTAGTAAACTCTCCAGAGGCTGATTGTTTTGCAGATATTATTTTGCTGTTGTTCAGGATGTTTTTTTCAAAATTTTCCTATCTTCCACTTTTACAAGAATTTTGACGTTATCCATTCCTGATGTTTCCTATTTTTCAAACCAACTGATGTTTCGCAAGCTGTCGTGAAAGCGTTTTGAATCTATTACCAGTGATCTTATATTGTAACTGTTTCCTCTGTTGTATTCTGAAATGCTGAGAAGCGATTTTTTTAACTCTATTTGGAATTTTGATTTCTCTGTTTTGTTTGCCAACATCGATATGTTAAATCTTTTTCCTGTTGCTTCATTTTGTTTTGGGTGTTTCTTTAGCTTCAGTTTGACTTTTGCTACAATAAGGTGGGGGTCAGTGGCAGCGTCGGCTCCTCTTTTAACTCGGACATCTGGTCTAAGGACACAGTTATCGTTCTTTGGTTTTCGTTGTATAGTCCCTAGTGTAAACAGTGTATAACTTATAATTGCATGTTTTATTTAATACACTTTCCCAATTTATTTCTTGATATTAAATGCATGAATATTAAGTAGGGGGTTGTAATTACATGTTTAAAAAAATTGGGTGCTGAATCTTTATGTTAAGTAGTGATTTGGTCCAGTTCAAAAAGGTCAAATTTTATCACGTCTGAAATTGTCAAACTGAATTTTACACCCCCTTATCACAGAATTGTCAATATTTTGAGTTAGAGCTGGTAGAAGTTTCTATAATTTTGATATTATTTGTCTCACTGGTAGTACACTACACTGTAAAATTCTTTTTGAGAAAGAGCAGGTGCGATTTTTTTAATTTGAATTTATGGTCTAAAAGAAATTCACTACGAAATAACTGTGTTCTCGGGCCATCTTGTAAACTTCTCCTAAACTTCTTGGAGATGCACACATGGTCTATTTGTTTTCAGTGTTCATGTCTGGAGATAGCCATGTTGCTAGATGACATTTTTTTGTGTGTGGAGGATTACTGATTGAAATTTTGATCCAGGAAAGCATTATTTTTTTATTTGAACTAGATGTCAGTAACTGCAAGTTTTCCTAGACCGGTACCTGGTGTTATTTTTCTTGTTATTCCGGTTTGTGTGTGCTTAAGGTCGATCTGACGAGTTAAGCTTTTTCCAATTGATTTTACTTTTATGTTGTGTTTTTATACCTATCTTATGTTATTGGAGGGTTGGGTGTTCACACTATTGAATAAGGAAATGTGGTATGATTGGAAATGAGACACCTATTCAAAGCAGAGTCCAAATAAATCGGATGACCGTGAGACCTTTAGCAAAAATCAAACCCAGTACCATAAATTAAGTCGGCCGTTAAAGTCCCAACATGACAAAATGCGAAACTATTGACTTGTAAATGAAAAAGAAAAAAGCAACTCAGATGAACGCAAGACCTTAAGCAAAGATCAAACTCAGTATCATAAAGTCGGCTATTAAAGATCCAACATGAAAAAAATAATGTGAAACAATTTAAAAGCAAAAAAAACCAACACCTAGTTTTTTTTTTTTTAACAAAACGGTACTCGAAAAACAAATATGAAAAAAAGCAACTAACGTAAACCAGAGAATTACGGGCTCATTACTTTGGGTATAAAACTGTACTGGAATTAAAACAACGTGTGTCACCGGTATGCCTTCAACAGATGAACCCAGTATCATTTGGATTTGGTTAAATCAAGAAAATGCTCTTATAGTAGAATAATTTTTATAACAGCGTAGACAAGACCATTTCTTTGTGCGCTCAGTTTGTCAATTGACTGGGTCAGATTAAGTGAACGATGGTCTGTAACACCAACTTGTTATATCGCACGTGTTATAGACATTTAAACTGTGTGGTTTCTAAATTTCCTAAACGCCAAAATCAAATGATACGAATAACTAGCAGAGGACTTAACTTTGTGTGTTGATTTAAATGTTGAATACTTAAACTTTCTGTTTTTCTTCTCGTGTACCTACATGTACTGTACTATTTTATTCTATTTAACTATATGATTCAACAAGTTACAGCAGGATGCATTGAGTGTGTAGGTAAAGGTAATATCTTTGGTAAGCTTTCTTGCTAGCTGAACCGTGAAGTCATATTAAAATAGGTTAGATAAACATCCTCTTTTAAGAGTATAATTAAACTGATCACAGATACCGAATTAAATTTTGTATTTACGCCAGACGCGCGTTTCGTCTACAAAAGACTCATTAGTGACGCTTAAATCCCCAAAAAATAATTAAAAGTAGACTAGTCTGACAGATAACCAATATATCTGTCTGTAGGACTAGACTATTCCGAAAGGAGGGTAGTATACCTTACTTATAATAACTTCACGGTTCAGCTAAAAATCAAGCCAACCAAAAATTTTACCTTTACCTACGCACTCAATGCTTTCTGCTGTTAAGGTAAATGATTCAGTATTATTACCAACAAAAGTATATTGCGGTTGTCCACGCAGTTGTAAAAATGATTCTAGTTTTAAAAAATCAACAGTACATCGAACGAATAAAAACTTTACAGGATGAAATTACCTCTAAACGGAACTTTCTGTACATTTGATAATGATCTCTGTGCGCACGACGACGGTGTTTTCTGGAATAACCTTCAACGAAAAAAACAAAGTCAGATTGATAAAATAGAATTATGGAATCAAGCTACTTTACAAAAAACGTTGACTTACTTCGCACTCAGTATGCAAATTACAACAACCTGGTTCGACTAAAAAACATATATTCATCATTCATATTTGAAAAACATATCTTTAATCAGAAAATTACTGGATTTTGACAATTTTTGGAACATTGATAAAGCAGTTACAGTTGTTAACATTTTTTCTCAAAATAAATGTAATTGAGACTAATGTATATATATATAGTGGGTGAATAGTTGTTATTTACCTACCGAGGATTCCTGTCTCCCCCACCCCCACTCCCTTTTGAACAACATTGTTTTCTTTAAAATCGAGTCTTCACTGGCATTATAAACCTTATTTGACCCCATATTTGATTGAAAAATATATGGCATTATTTGAAATTACTTCACATAGAGCAAATATTAAAGAATTCACACACGCAAAAAAAAAACAGCATCCAAACCTCGCATGAATCAACAAAAACATATTCCATTATCAATGAACTAGTAACATATTTGTTTAGGGGCAAGCAGAAGGACTCCTCCAGGTGCGCGAGTTTCTCGCTGCATTGAAGACCCATTGGTGGACTTCGGCTGTTGCCTGCTCTATGGTTGGGTTGTTGTCTCTTTGACATATTCCCCATTTCCATTCTCAATTTTATAACATACATAAAATGACATCAAAGCAAACCGAATTTTACCTTGAAAACGCTCTATTCAATTTTACACATTGTAAATGCATATGCACATTCACGGCATCACTGAGAAGATATTAAAATTGGAAGCTGCATTATATGGAGTGTATAATATGGGTAACATATGTGTAGATTGTGTGTGTATGTGAATATGTTTGCAAAGTAAAGAGACATGTTCTACAAGTATATAGAAAATAGTCTAAAAAATGATTATACGGTATATGTACATTATTGAAGGCCGTATGGTAACTCATAATTGCCTAGATCTACTTCATTTGAACTTTGGTGGATAGTTGTCGCATTAGTAATCATACCGCATTTCCCATTATTTTTATGTTTAACTATACAAGTGTGGATACAGATCAGTGTGGATAGTATGTTTGGATGTTTGACAGTGTTTTCTGACAAAACAAGTTCTCTAGTTTCCCCTAGGGTTCTATGTCGAACTGTTGTGCACAGTGACAGCCAACCTGTACCAAACACTGAAAATAGCAGTGTATTTAATATTGAGTTTTAATGTTCAATGTTCAAGCGTGTCATGGAGGAGACACTACTTAAAATCAGTGCCGATCGTTCATAGATTTTAGCTAGACATTGCTTTTAATACGGAAACAAATCTACATATTGACCAACGTACTATGAGTGCATCGTTTTGTGCATGTGCAGCATTACATTATAGGATTTCCTTTCAACATTTGAAATAACCTCCATGTAAATTCATTAACATTTTTTAAATTAAGATCCGTTAAGGGAACACAGCTAGCTGAGTGTGCTCAAACGCCGGGGAGGTTTACGTAAAGATGCGGAAGATTGGAAGGATTGTGAAATTAATCCGATTTAAAAATAATTTCAAAAATAAATTTGATTTTTGATAGCAGCAAAAAAAAAACCACACAATTAGAAGAGGATCCCATGAAGTGCATTTTTTTTAAATGTGGAAATTGTTTCTATGAAGATATATTATGGTTTTAAGTAACAATGGTATACCAGATATGGCAGATTCCAATGCAGATGTTCATAACTCATTCAAACTGATAACAATTCTTGTAGATATGTAAAGGATTGAATGACGGACAAATTGATTAAAACAATAATCTATACTTACTAACATTACCGGTATGTATATTAAGTGATTGGTTATAACTATACACTCAGCCCGGACTCATCAGCAGGCAGCACAGATGTTTAAAAAAGTTTTATAAAACTACCTAGCATCACCGTGACATTGTTACTAGCACGATTACCATGGTTTAGAAACTTTGTGCTTTTTTAATTTGGCTTCTGGACCAAAAAAAATTTGTTCAAGTGTAAATAAAATGCCTTAATCTTCCCTTAAATACTTACATTGAATAGATAATACTACTACTTGTGTTGACAGTTTTTACCATCTTACCTTGCAGCAGATAATGTGTAGATCAAGTGCAGATCATGATCCTATATACCTTATTATAAAGTATTTTTTTTCTGAGACAAGTCCCTGTGCCTCTATGATCATACAAACATGCCAAACAAGAGTCAAAGTCTTGAAAAAGACATGTTTTTTTTTATATGTACGTATAAGTATCCAAGTTAAAACATACAAAGTTGTGGTAAAGACATTCAGTTTCTAGCAAGTAGTTCATGCACTAATTAATAACATTTGCCAAGTGTCCCTCTTTTTAAAATAAGACCATACTTCCACCTAATCATTGTTAACAGGTGAACAAACATTAAAACTATAAAATGCATGCCAAGAAATCCTCGCTAAAAATTCCGGTCGACCTCATACGGCAGTCATTAGTAGCTAAAGATTTGATTTCATTCAAGAAATTAATTTATGACCTTCATGTACGTGTCGCTTAGAACACGGCCATATACCAAATTGTCAATATTAATCATCCATGTAATTTGCTCTATGGGGTGTTTGCAGAATTTCAACGGAGGCAATTTCTTGGCATGGTTATCAGACTTATCTATAGTTATCAGTGTCTATTTACCATCTAGTTGATGTCTTTTTACAGACTAGCCACAATGAAATCAAAGTTTTATAAAATGCTAGGTTGATCATATTGCTAAATAAAATGCTTCGCCGAGTGCAGCCTGATACGACCTCAGAGGTCGAACCCTGAATAGTAAGTGCTCGGGGGGGGGGGGGGGGGGGCACTTCAAACTTTTTTTGGTAGGGGTGAGCAGCTGAGACATCAAGTACCCCACCCTTTTCATATATTTTGTTTATCAAAAATATATACCTTGTCATATATCAATTAACAAAAAACAGACCTATAGATATATTTGAATATTTTTCATCTTCTGGTACATTTCCCGCTCATCATGTTCATGTTAAGAACAAAGTAGTCGCAATAATATCACCTTCTTTTCCAATAAATTCGTCACATCTTAAACACCTTCTTCTTATTGCCCCTTTTATATCTTTCATTATGAAGATATCTCAATTCCAAAATACAACACATATAAAAGACGTTTGGTCTGATCATATATGGTATTACATCTATGGTCAGATAAATGTAATATCACCCCCAGAGAGTAACACCTTCACTGATTTAGACATGTTTAAATATTAATCAAAAACTGATAAAAAGTTTCATTGCCGTTCCCTCTTAAAGGACGCTGTCACAATGGAATTTCTTTACATAGTTGTTATCATGTTTTATGTATACAAACCCTTGAATGTTAATTTGGTGCAAATGTCAATTTGGTCGGATTTATTGCATCTATCACTGGCATCAGTTGAAATACCACATCAGAATAAATAGAGTTTAATTGGTTTGACACATAACTGATGCATTTACGACTGTGGTTTAACCACATCAAAAATAAATACGGACATCTGATTAGTTTCAGATACTTATGATATAATCAAGCAAGTGATAATATCAACCTATTGATATATTTAATCTCAATTTCTCACCCTTTTCATATATCATAGAGCATGAAAAAGTGACCTATTCCAGCGGCTCATCCCTACCACTAATTATATAGTAAGTGCCCCCCCCGAGAGTAAGTGCAAAGTTTGGGCACAATATCGGCCAAGATTGATACTGTCTGAATTTGGATTGTGATCAAATTTTTAACTATAAAATTAGGAAGGATATATCC
This sequence comes from Mytilus galloprovincialis, assembly GCF_965363235.1. Lineage (NCBI taxonomy): Eukaryota > Metazoa > Mollusca > Bivalvia > Mytilida > Mytilidae > Mytilus > Mytilus galloprovincialis. The sequence goes on from NC_134839.1 coordinate 100,104,259, forward strand.
TTTTGGTCTATTACCTATGACGAGTTTGTTACGGCCAGAAATCGCCTTTAAATTGTAGCCAACAAAAGACACAAATCAATAGTAAAATTTAACAATATTTATTATACAAAAGTTTACAAAAGGTATTACACAAAATTTACTGTTAACTTAACTGTCAAAATATGAGTCCAATCTGTTATCTTTATCTGTATCCGGAAATCTTTCGGAATCCAATCTGAATATTATGTTCACTACTAAGGTCACAATCCAGTATGATGTTGTTTGTAGAATAAAAGTGTCAATCCAAATGCTGTGAATACTAATGTCTATCAATGTCTATGTCCAAGTTTAATTATGAGAGTTTAACTTTAGTGTCTGTATATATATTGTTGTAATGGAAAATTCTAGAACACTCTATAATGGAACATTGTGGAAAATCCTGGAAAGTTACAACGGAAGTTTCTGGAATAACGTAGAAGTTTAAATTACGCATCTTTTATAAGGGTCATTCTAGAAAGTTCCAATCATTCTGTGATTGTTCCAGTGATTCCTAAACTGCACAGTTATAAGATTATTTGGTAAACAACTATCAGGCCATACAACACAAATTAGGCCAACATAAATAAACATAATAATTACAATATCATAACACCTCCCCCCTTAAAAGAAGTTTTAGTGTAACAAAAACTTATCATGAATAATATGAACAAAAATACATAATATATACAAAGTGATTTAATAAGCTCTAGATAAAGCATCAGCTATTACATTATCTTTACCCTTAATATGTTTTACAATTACATCATATTCCTGTAACAATAAACTCCACCTAGTCAACCTCTGATTCTTGTTTCTCATTTTATGCATGAAGGTGAGAGGATTATGATCAGTATAAACAAGAATAGGATATACAGTGGGATTCAAATATACATCAAAATGTTGAAGTGCTGACAACATTGCAAAACACTCTTTTTCAATAGTTGAATAATTTTTCCGATGTTTATCTAATTTCTTAGAAAAATATGATATAGGTTTTTCAACATTATCATCTGTCTCTTGATATAAAACAGCTCCTATTCCTACATCGCTTGCATCAACGGCAAGTTTAAATTGTTTTTCAAAGTCTGGAGTAATCAGAACTGGACTATTAATTAAAGGTGATTTGCTATTTTCAAAAGCTTTTTGACAATTTCCGCTCCAGATAAATTTAGAATCTTTCCGTAAAAGATGAGTCAATGGTTGAACAACAGTAGCAAAATTTGAACAAAATTTTCTGTAAAATCCAATCATGCCTAAATATCTCATAAGTTGTTTTCTATTTGTAGGAGGTGGGAATTTGGAAATAGCTTCCACTTTAGCCATAATAGGTTTTACTTGACCTTGGCCAACTGTATGCCCTAAATAATCAACAGTGGCCTGACAAAATTCACTTTTACCAAGATTAACAGTCAAATTTGATTTTGACAATCTATCAAAAGTATCATATAAATGTGTTAAATGCTGTTCCCAGCTATCACTACATACAATAAGATCATCAATATAAGCATAACAACAGTCTAAATCTTTTATAACATTATTGATCATTCTTTGAAATGTAGCTGGAGCACTTTTCATGCCAAATGGCATTACAGTATATTGAAATAAGCCATCTGGTGTAACAAAAGCTGATATTTCACGAGCTCTCTGTGTCAATGGAACTTGCCAATAACCTTTCAATAAATCAAATTTGCTCACAAATTTTGCTTGACCAATATTGTCAATACAATCGTCTATCCTTGGAATCGGATAGGAATCAGATTTTGAGACTGAATTTACTTTTCTGAAATCAGTCACGAAACGAAAAGTGTTATCTGGTTTTGGCACAAGGAGACAAGGAGAGCTCCATTCACTGTTACTCGGCTCAATAATATCATTGTCAAGCATATATTTAATTTCTTTTCTCATAACTTCAAGTTTGAGTGGATTGAGCCTGTAAGGATGTTGCTTAATTGGAGAAGCATCTCCTACATCAACATCATGACAAACAGCAGTGGTTTTGTTTGGCACATCTGGAAAAAGATTTTTAAAAGAAAATACCAAAGTTTTTATTTCTTCTCTACGATCAAAAGACAGATGTGCAAGTTTTGAATCTAAATTTGACAAAATTTCTGAATTTTTCAATCTAACTGTCTCTTCCATAGTTTTACAACTAAAAGTTGGTTCAATTACATCTGGTTTGTCATGATTGTTCTCAAATTTAACCATGCCTAAAGTGGCAACTGGTTTACTATCACATAGTACATTAGTACGCTCAAAATATGGTTTTAACATATTAATATGACACACTCTATTTTGTTTGCGCCGACCTGGAGTTTTTACAATATAATTCAAATCATTAATTTTATTCTCTATTGTATAAGGACCACAATATTTAGCCTGTAAAGGATGTCCAGGGACAGGCAGAAATACAAGTACCTTATCACCAGGCTCAAAAACTCTGTCCCTGGCAGCTTTATCATACCATATTTTCATCTTGTTCTGTACATTTTTTTAAGTTTTTCTGAGCAATTTGACAAGCAGTATACAATTTTTCTTTAAATCTAGATACATAGTCTAAAAGATTCAAGTCAGTATGTTCAATAAGCCACTTTTCCTTAATCAATTTTAACGGTCCCCTTACAGTATGACCAAATACCAACTCAAAGGGACTAAATCCAAGGGATTCTTGAACAGCCTCTCGAACCGCAAAAAGTAGAAAGTGAACTCCATCATCCCAGTCTCTGTCAAATTGAAGACAAAAAGTTCTAATCATGTTCTTCAATGTTTGATGAAAACGTTCTAAGGCACCTTGAGATTCTGGATGATAAGCACTTGATCTGTACTGAGCAATCCCTAACTGGTATACGACTTGCTGAAATAAACCTGACATGAAATTTGATCCCTGGTCGGACTGTATAGACTTAGGAAGTCCTACTAATGTGAAAAATTTGATCAAAGCTTTGACGATAGTAGGTGTCTTGATATTTCTGAGCGGAATAGCTTCAGGAAAGCGGGTAGATGTACACATGATTGTCAATAAATATGCATTTCCAGTCTTGGTCTTTGGTAAAGGTCCAACACAGTCAATTAGAACTCTGCTAAAAGGTTCGTCAAAGGCTGGAATAGGCAGAAGTGGTGCTGGTGGTATTTTCTGGTTAGGTTTACCAACAACCTGGCATATATGGCATGATTTGCAGTATTCTGCGACATCATTTCTAAGTCTGGGCCAGTAGAAATGTTGCAATATTTTTAGGCAAGTCTTCCTTATACCTAAGTGCCCAGCCAAGGGGGTGTCATGGGCAAGACCAATAATTTCTTGCCTATAAACTTTAGGCACCACCACTTGGTATAGCACTCTCCATTCCTCCTCTGGGGTGGCATCAGGAGGCCTCCACTTCCTCATTAAAATGCCGTCCTGATGGTAATAGCATTCGGCCACTTTGTCTGCTTCCTCCTGTGGTTGAGCTCTCTGGCTGAGCTGAAGAATCTCAGAGTCTTTATGTTGTTCTTCAGATAAATTCTTTCGGTCTAATGAATGGCTGTTAACGTCTGGCCATGGCATAATAACATTCTTGTTAACACTAGGTGGTCTTGTAATGGCCTTTTCTGAGCTACCAGGACCTTCAATGTCAGCTATAAAAGTGTCAGAAAGGTCCATGTAATCAAACTTGTCTTCTTGCAAATTCTGATTTTGTTGTTTTCTAGCCATCGCCCTAGTAACAACACAAGCTGGATACAATTCAGCATCATCTTCAGGTGATTTAACATCCACCACCGGTTCACTGGTAACAATTGGTTCAGCAACCACTTTGTTCCTAGCTAGATCATTTCCTAGCAATAATGTAACACCCTCAACAGGGAGATTAGGACGAACACCTACAACAACTGGTCCAGTTATCAAATCTGACTTCAGATAAATACGATGGAGAGGAACATCTATACAACCTAACTCTACACCTTGTAACAAAACGGAGGCACCAACAGAAGTATTCTCGGACAAAGGCAACACACCTTCTAACAATAAAGTCTGAGAAGCTCCAGTGTCCCGTAAAATCTTAATAGGCTGAAGAGTGGTATCATCAACTCAACAATAGAAATAAACCCATCAGACATAAAGGGTTTATATTCCTCCATGTAATCACAAAAACTAGACTTAAAAGCCTGACGCGCAGGGCATTCCAATGTACTGGTATTATAAGGTGTCGTACAAGCACTGGTCTTCGGCTTATTATCTCGTTCATTCTTCTTCTGGAGTCTAAAACAATCAGCCATCAGGTGACCAATCTTCTTACAATAAGCACAAGTCAGTGACTTCTTCTCAAAAGTATCAAATTTTGGACTAGACATATTATAACTGGACTGACTCTTATTCTGTGCAACAGACTTACTATCAGTACGCTCATTGCTTTGATTTTTGTAATTTCCACTGGAAGTATTGACATTTTGACCCTTGAAACTTCTTTTATGTGAAAGAGTATAATTATCTGAAATGACAGCTGCATCATGTATCGACTCAACAGTTTTGTCGTGTAAATGTGTTTTTAAGTCTAAATGAACACATAGTTTGAACTCTTCTAATAATATCAATTGTCTTAGGTTATCAAAATTGTTATCTGTTTTCTTTGACGTAAGCCATTTGTCAAATAGATCTTCTTTTTCCCGAGCAAATTCCACATATGTTTGTGAATCAAACTTTTTATAAGATCTAAATTTCTGTCTATATGCTTCTGGTACTAGCTCATAAGCTTTCAAAACTTCCTGTTTTACCGTGTCATAATCAGAACTTTTTTCTGATGGAAGTGCGGAGTATATTTCAGCGGCCTTCCCCTCAAAAACACTTTGCAGCATCGTAGTCCAATACGGCATAGGCCATTTCAAATTGTTAGCAATTTTCTCAAACTGTGGAAAATATTTATCAACTGTTTTTTCACAAAATTTTGGAACCAAACGTATGTTTTTTGCTGCATCAAAATAATCTGATTTCGAGTGAACTTTAGTGTTGCTTTCTTCTTTGACCATTTCAATTTTCAGTTTCTCCATCTCTAGCCTTTCCCTCATTTCAAGTTCTTTTAATTTCTCCCTCTCCTTCATTTCCAGTTCTTTTAATTTAAATTCATCTTCTTTTTCTTTTTTCTCCATTTCTAACCTTTCCTTCATTTCCAGTTCTGCCTGTTTTAATTTAAATTCATCTTCTTTTCTTTTTTCCATCTCCTTCAATTCCAGTTCTTTTAATTTAAATTCATCTTTTTTTCTTATCTCTAGTTCTTTTAATTTGAGTTCATGTTCTAATTCAAGCTGTTTTAATTTAAAGGCGTCAATATTTTCGACCTTAAGTTCAAGAGCCTCTTCACCTAAAATTTCTGCGTCAACTAATTTGTCTATAACCAAATTTTTTATAATTTGTTTTCTCATAGATACTTTAAAATCTAATTTCAGATGCTTAGCAAGCAACACTAATTCCTCTTTCTTTAAATTATCAAACCCCTCCAGGTCTGGCGTTTTCAAAAATTTACCAGCATCAAATGCCATTTTGTAGAATTTTGTTGGCTAGTTATAATAAAAATATTAAACAAATTTTGAATAAAATATGTTCAGTATCCCGGACGAGCCCCCAATTTCTGTTACGGCCAGAAATCGCCTTTAAATTGTAGCCAACAAAAGACACAAATCAATAGTAAAATTTAACAATATTTATTATACAAAAGTTTACAAAAGGTATTACACAAAATTTACTGTTAACTTAACTGTCAAAATATGAGTCCAATCTGTTATCTTTATCTGTATCCGGAAATCTTTCGGAATCCAATCTGAATATTATGTTCACTACTAAGGTCACAATCCAGTATGATGTTGTTTGTAGAATAAAAGTGTCAATCCAAATGCTGTGAATACTAATGTCTATCAATGTCTATGTCCAAGTTTAATTATGAGAGTTTAACTTTAGTGTCTGTATATATATTGTTGTAATGGAAAATTCTAGAACACTCTATAATGGAACATTGTGGAAAATCCTGGAAAGTTACAACGGAAGTTTCTGGAATAACGTAGAAGTTTAAATTACGCATCTTTTATAAGGGTCATTCTAGAAAGTTCCAATCATTCTGTGATTGTTCCAGTGATTCCTAAACTGCACAGTTATAAGATTATTTGGTAAACAACTATCAGGCCATACAACACAAATTAGGCCAACATAAATAAACATAATAATTACAATATCATAACAAGTTTATTAACAACCACTGGATCGATAGCAAGTTTGCTAGTGGAGATTTCCTCCCCTTGGGTATCACCAGTCCAGTAGTCAGTACAGCCACATCTGTAAATGATCATTGATATGGTCATAATTATAAATTAGCTATTTACAAAACCGTTTGAAATTTTCGATATATATTAAGCCTAAGGCTTTTCTAATTCAGGTATATATTATCTTAGTTGTATTTAACATAAACCTTCCAACTTTTGGTTCTTCGAAACTCGTAAACTTCGTTATTTATCCTTATAGCCTTTAAACTTTTTCGATTCCGATGATTCGTCACTGATGAGTCTTTTATAGGAAATTTAAACGTGTGTCCGACGATCATAGTTTTAACATTGATGTTGATAATGAGTTTATTGACTGCTTGTGCATGAAGTTTTGCATGTTTATTCTCTAGTCTCGATCTGTAAGATGAACGACAAACTACAAATGTATCATGATGTAGTTCACAAAAATCTGCAGATGTATCGTGGTGTCGGTCGCTCATGCTAACGAAGTTATTCATTGCTGACAGCGGAGTGATTTTGGTAGATTGACAAATGCATGGACCAGAATAAAGTAGTTTGACTTATTCAACAGTCGGAAAGCCGGGACTCAAAATTGCCTATGGAAATCAACTGAAAAAAACGGCCAAAATATTCAACTTCATAAAATTTCCATCATCATGACAATTGTTAAATTTTTTCCATAGTTGTTGTTTTTGGTCCTTCCGGTCTTGTTAGTGCTCTCATTTGTCAAATTCTTGCCAGATTTTTATGAAACTAATATGTTCATGTAGGCAAGTTTATATTAACAATGTTTTGGACGAGTTTGAATATGATCAGTGTCGATCCATTATTGTTTTAAAGAGTTATGCCCCTTGGAAACATCAGTTACATCGTCAGCGCTTTCATTTGTACAACTCTTGCCATATTGTTATGAAACTTTAATATTAGCCATGTCTTTAATGAGGTCAAAAATCAGTGCTGATCAATAATTATAAAAGGGCTATGCCCCTTATATGGAAAATTGTATTGTAAGCCCTCTTATGTGTTCAATGCATGCCAGATTTTTTTTTATGAAACTTAAATCATAGGTTATATATTACCGATGTCTTTATTAAACAAGTTTGACTAAATTAATCACTGCTGATGAATAATTTCAAAAAAGAGTTATGCCTTTGACTAAATTAATCATAACGGTATCAGACAATCATACATTATTATATACCTCTGCTACTATAAATCATATGAATCATGATACAGTGGTGGAGCTAGATTTTTTCATAACTTGGGAACCCACTATATTTAACTGTCTAAAAGGAGCCTGTTCCAGTCATGATGTTTCAGTGATTCCCTATATAACCAACCAATGTTTTCCAACAAAAAGGGGTGGCTCTTAATCCGCCTCAGTTGTATCTTATTGAGCTGTTGATAAAGGTTCAAAACGTTGCAGTAGTACCACAGGCACTTGTCTCAGAATTTTGTTCCCCAATATAATACCTTAAATATCACGGTGACACATTATATTGAGGTATAGACTGAGTGTCTGTTAGTAGTACTGTAGATATACTTGCATTGTAAGATTGAAAAAAAGGTAGGTTAATGATTCAAGATTGTTTTCAGTGTCGTTAGCAACCATTATGGAAGTGGATTGGAGAAAATGATTGATTAAACGCGGAAATTTTACATAGGTTCAGTCTTTCCGGAATTTGTTCGTGTTTGACATTGTACAGCTTTATGTTTTAGAAAACTCCGGAAGCACGTGGCTGTGTTTACATTTTGAAAATTGTAAACACTGACACTGAGAAATATTGTTTTGAATGGCTTTTTGTTTTAACTTTCCAAAAGGCTCAGAAGATAATGATCATAATACAGACGACATACTATTGGAAGGTATATTAAAAGCAATAGTTTACCAACGCTGATAATTTATTTGTCTCAAGCAGGCCTTAAATTTGTTGCAGAAGTCACAGGTATTTGGGGCATGGTGTTGAAGAATCTTAATAAATCATGCGTTGTGTTTTTCTATACGTTTAATCGTCGTGATAGCTAATGCATATAATATAACGTCACAGAGTAAAAGCGGTATGGTAACAACGTTACCATAACGTAATGTTTGTACTTCGCGTATTTTCCGACATTCTGGGGGCCGACAAAAGTGCAATATGTAACGAAAATTAAAAAATGTAAATTCACAATATAGATAAATAAATTTAAAGTTAATGTCCATCTCAACTAAATAATCAAATTCCTTAACCTTGACTGAACACAATTAAAGTTTATTTCTTAGTCCATTCGTGGATGTTTCTTCTGGCACGCAAATTGAATCCTCCCTTTGACATGACATTTCTCGCATCCTTGAAATATGTAATGGCTTCGTCATAAGTCTCAACGCTTGACAGTATATTGTCTACATATAAGTCCCTTTTCATCGTTTGTGTTATACTACTTTCATTTTCGTCCAAGTGCTTAAGTAGAGTGGCATTTAAAATAAATGGTGAGCATGTTGCGCCAAACAATATCGATTTAAACCTGTAAGTTGTAAGATTGCCATGTGGGTCTTTGGGGTCAGCTAACCAAAAGAAACGTGTAGCGTCACGATCCTTCTTGTCAAGTCCTATCTGTAAAAAGGCCTTTTCAATATCTGTACTGATACCATATTTTCCGATTCTGAATCGCATTAATATTTCGTTAAGTCATTTAGATTTGGTGGCGTTGACATTAAGCAATCATTTAAGCTGGCTAAATCTTGCTGTGGTTTACAACTGCAGTCGTACACTATACGAATGGGGGTAGTCTCGGAATCTTTTTTAACAGGATGGTGAGGAATGTAGTGAATCATATGTTTGTTGTTATCATCTTCCGTATCTGGAACTCTCTCTATAAATCCTCTCTTTTCTTGGTCATTGATTATTTCACTGTATTTTTGTAGCAAGTGCGGTTCCCGGTTAAGGCGTCTAATGATATTCTCGGTCCTACCTTTAGCAATGGCCATATTTGAAGGCAAATCTGGGTGGTCAAGTTTCCAAGGCAACTTAGCCGTGTACTTTCCATTCTCGTAATCAATAGCTGTGTTCTGGTATGTCTGTAAAAAGTTGGTGTTCTCCTTGTTTTCACATGTATTGATTCCTATTGACTCAAGTGTCCAAAACTTTTCAATCTCTGTCTCCTCCAATTGATGGGATGAAATGATGTTTAAAAGAACTGTAGATCTTGAATGCTGGCTGATATTTGCAATACTTGGTCCTGATAACAAATATCCTATCTTTGACTGTACAGCGGTGGGTCCTTTTCCTCTTATGATTTTGTCCTCGATAATTTCCCAGTAATAATCCGCGCCTATTAGTAGATCGATCTCAAAACGCTCTCCACTGTGTACAGAATGTGCAAGTTTAAGTCCTCTCAAATGTGGCAAGCTCCTTGTAGTCTGTGAAATGCTGTTATGAATCGGGACGGCAATTTCCGGTACAATGAGTGTGTTTATACGCACATTTTCTCCCGTGTTGGTCTGTAATTGTATTGTTGCAGTTTCCAAGTTACGAACTTTCTGAGATAAATCTCCGAACGCAGACAGTTGAATGCTGACTTTCCCCGTTGTTTTAATTTCTAGTTTATCGGCTAATTTCTGAGTGATAAAAGTACGTTGCGCTCCTTCGTCAAATAAGATGTTACATTCTATTTTTACGTCGTTATATATAACTGGTGCAGTTGCTGTTTTTAGAAGAATGTCGGGACTTACTTGTGATGCATGCAATACGCTAGTTGTGTCTGTTGTTTCAACCACGTTGATAGCTGTCTGTTGTATTTTCGGCTCCTGCTTCGTACCTGTATTGACCTCTTTCCCTTTACATATGCTTGTATGATGCATTCCGTTACAATTTTTACACCGTTTTGTAGACTTACATGCGGCCATCCGGTGTGACCCTAAACAGTTAAAGCATAACTGTTTCTGTTTGACAATTTGATTCCTAGCGTTTGCGTCTGTTACTTCAGAGCACTCCGTCGGATAGTGCTCACCTGAACAAAAAATACATGTATGCGTATTTACCTTCTTCCGTGTGTCAGTTAATTTACCTTTATTGTGTGATCTTGGTTGTGTACCTGTGAAAAATGCTGTGGTGTGCAATCTGTCCGGTTCCATGACTCCCTGTCCTGCCTCAAGTATTTCAATCTCTTTAGTTATTGATTTTCGTAAATTTTGCAATATCAAATTATCTCTCCCGTGTTCTCTTGCAATAGATTTTCTTATGTCAATCGGTAACTTGTCCAAAACTACAGGTACCAAAAGCGAACCATACATCTCTGGTGTTTGACCAAGTGACTCCAATCCTCGTACGTATGATTCTAATCTGTCTCCGTAAGACCTCCAGCTAAAAGCATCATTTGTTGGTGCGGGTAAATTCATGAGTGCTTTCATGTAAGCATGTATAAGTTTGCTAGGTTGTCCGAACCGATCTCTGAGAAGGTTGACTGCGGTTTCGTAGTTACTATTAGTCAAAGCGAATCCCTCTACTGTTTGCGCGGCGCTTCCCTCTAGCTGGGCTTTGAGATAATTAAACTTTTGGATTGGCGTTAATGTGTCGTTGTAGTGTATAGATGACTCGAAACAATCCCAAAATGTTTGCCACTTGAGAATATCTCCATTAAAATAGGGTAAGTCTAACTTTGGAAGCCTATGGTAATTAGTTTTTGAAGATCTCGGTTCTGACGGGACTTGAAACATGACATTCTCTGACGGACGGATATGCGCTGCAGGGGCGTTAATTGAATACTGCTGGTTCATAGAATCTATTGCACATCTGTTCATATCAACTCCAGCTTCGGGTGTGAAATGATATGCGTCTGGGTTAAGTCTGCTCGTTGAAGGACCAACAGTATCATGCGAAATTATAGTATTTGTTTCAAAGGACTTAATAAATTTCCGAATTTGTCTAATTTTACAATCAAGTTCGTACATATACTCATCTGAGTCGGTGATTTCCTGCTCCAGATTTTCCTCCGATGTCTGTTCCAAAAGTCTGTTATTCAGGTCAATCAATGTTTTCTGTTTCTGCGTGACGGCATCATCAAGGGCTTCCACTTCGTCAACTTCTGTGTCTGTTTTTGACTTTAACTCGTCGAATTTCACCAGTAGCTTCGTGACGGCTCCTTTGTGTCCAGCACGAACTGATTTCAGCTTTGAATCCATATATATATCCAAAGGTTACGGCACCATTAAATGTTGAAGAATCTTAATAAATCATGCGTTGTGTTTTTCTATACGTTTAATCGTCGTGATAGCTAATGCATATAAGAGGGGGGGCAAGGGGGGTCCCAATAACAGCAAAACAGCAAACTGATTTGGCTCATAACAGATAACAAGGAATTAAAATGGACAAAAACAGATAACAGTAAATGAAATATTAAAATAATTCGGTCTTTGACAAATCAGTATTTCTTATTACGGATATAATCCTTTGTAATGCATTCCATTTTCTATGACTATGTTTTTAGTATTAATTTATGTATCTAGAATGTGTTTAAATTACTACTCAATATATTATAATATTTTTTATACGCTCGTTTACGGAACGTATCATGTTATACTGTTGACCGTCTGTTGTCAACATGTCGGACATTAACTCAAAAACTCTTTAACCAATTTGCATTAAACTTTGGGAAATTGTTTACATCTATTGACGTCAGCTCCCTTTTTGTTTTCTTTATAAATTTTAGATTTTAAGTTTCTGGGTAATGGGTTTTTATTCAATAAAATTGGTGTTTTTTCAGTTTTCTGATAATATCTCAAAAATGTTTTCACAAAGCAAGGAATTTTGGTGAATTGTTTATATCTATTAACATGAGGTCACTTGTACGTCTCCGAGTTAACGGGTTTTATTAATTAAAAAGGGGGGATTTTCCAGTTTTAAGACATTAACACAAAAATGTTTTCAGCAGTTCTCATGAAACTTTGCTGAAATGTTTATATCTATTGTTGTAAACTCCCTTTCGATTTTTATTAATTTTAGATTTTATGTTATTGAGTTAAATGATTTTATTCATTAGAAAAAGGTGGTATTTTCTAGTTTTCAAAAATATCTCAAAACTGCTTTCAGCAGTTCTTATGAAACGTTGGTGTATTGTTTATATATATTGACTGAAGCTCCATTAGTTGCTAATACAAAAAATGACCTAAAAGAGTTTGAATATTCTGACTTTTTCTAAATGACCATTTAATGAGGTGTGTGAATTTTTCTTAATAAGACTGAGGCAAAGTGGTATATAGGGTAGCAAAATCAAAAGCACCAATTATAAGCAGGTAATTTATCAAGTACTTCGAACGAATTTTGACACTCCAAAAGCAATTTATTCCACTATTTTCAAAGGCCTTATTTGAACAATTTTTTATCAGCTGAGGTTTTTGAATGTACCAAGTGTACTAGTAAGTAGAATACATAGTTTAGTAGGGAAACAATGGCTTGAAACGAAAGAAATCTTTGTTTGTAATGAGTTATGTGCAGCTTCGGACCCAAGTACATGGTTGGAACTTTCATTGTTCAATGCATTCGGTTCTGCTTTGAAAAGAATCACAGAGCTGAGTCTATGTACCATATTATATAAAAGGTTAACTGGTTGTTATGACCTAGTTCTTAATTGAGATCCTTGTCAGATATTCCTGGCCATATGTTTTCCTTTTTGTCATATTAAGAATTGTTTTAATTTAATATGTTCGTACAGGAAACAAGGAACATTATTCTCATACAAAAAATTAAGATAATTCTAAATACACATTCATAAAAAAATGGAATTTATTACAAAGGATAATCATAAGATATACTTGAATTGTCCTGGACCTCACTTCTGTGATGGATAAATGTTAATGGAATCCTTCTCTGAATACGGGACAAACATATTAGTAGTGGTAGACCCCAATTAATGTCCAATGATCTTTAATTTATACCGAATATTGACTGTCAAAAAAAATGCTATTAGCTGCCTAACATTCCAATTTTCAATAACAGTTAACAGCAAATACATTATCACAATAACAGATAACAAAAAAACTAATAGCCCAATAACAGCTAACAAAGAATAAGACAATAACAGCTAACAGCAAATATATTTTCAAAATAACAGATAACAAAGAATTAAATTGCCCCATAACAGCATAACAGTTAAACCCCTTGCCCCCCCTCATATAATATAACGTCACAGAGTAAAAGCGGTATGGTAACAACGTTACCATAACGTAATGTTTGTACTTCGCGTATTTTCCGACACATGGACCTATGGAACGCCATGACTGCCTTATGTTAATGATCAGCATTATATGCAGTGCTCACACCATTATATTAAGTGCTCACAACATTATATTAAGTGCTCACAACATTATATTAAGTGCTCACACCATTATATGCAGTGTTCACACCATTATATTAAGTGCTCACAACATTATATTAAGTGCTCACAACATTATATGCAGTGCTCACACCATTATATTAAGTGCTCACAACATTATATTAAGTGCTCACACCATTATATGAAGTGCTCACAACATTATACGTTTTTTGTTGTATGATGAGATTGTTGTATGATGAGATTGATGTATGATGAGATCATTCGGTAAACATCGTTTTTTTGCGGAAATTACCGAATCCATAATTTGTAAATTACGGTAATTCCCAGCAAACAAATTTAAACAGTTATTAATGTTTGGTGCAAAATAACTAGTTTGTGAATTTAAATTCTTTTAAGAATATAATTCGGACTACGCCGCATTTTTGCGCCTGTCCCAAGTCAGGAGCCTCTGGTCTTTGTTTTTCTTATATTATTATAATTTTAGTTTCTTGTGTACAATTTGGAAATTAGTATGGCGTTCATTATCACTGAACTAATATATATTCGTTTATGGGCCAGCTGAAGGACGCCTCCGGGTTCGGAAATTTCTCTTTACATTGAAGAACTGTTGGTGACCTTCTGCCGTTGTTTTTTCTATGGAGTCGGGTTGTGGTCTCTTTGATACATTCCCCATTTCCATTCTCGATTTTATGCTATACATAAAAGTCAAATTAGTTTCGACAATTTTCCATTTTTTTCCCCGTGAGTGATCCCTATCCATGAGAAAGAAGCCCCCACAGAAACAATCAAGATCCGCCGTCAAAAGTAACTTTCCAGATAACGAAAAAAATATTCAGATATGAAATTTTCAACCTTTGAGATTGATCCTAACATGGGATATGGAAAAAAATTGGTAGCAAAAATAACAGAAATCCTCAGACTATAGACAAGCTTGTATGTGAGAAGAATTAGAACGCCAATCACAACAACGAGAAGAATTCACAGTAAAACAATACTAGAAGTTCTCCATTAATATAATTATATTACAATTATATATAATAATGAGTATCTTTTTTTTGTGCTTCCGTTACAAAACAAATTGTGTGGACTTTAAATAAAATCAAAGAAGTGCTCAGCAACAAATAGCATTCCTCTTTTTTGTGTTGTTGCTATCATCTGGACCTAAACACAAATTTGAATCTTTTTTCGAGGTCCATTGTTATCAAAGAAGTGCGATCTAAAAGATATTATTCTTCTATGACTTGTAGTTGATTATATTTTGTATCTTAATGTACCTTAACCAGAATTAATTTAGGTCAAGTAGTTATCAAAGGTACCAGGATTATAATTTAGTACTCCAAATGCTTGTTTCGTCTACATAAGACTCACCAGTGACGCTCATATCAAAATATTTATACATCCAAACAAGTACAAAGTTGAAGAAAATTGAAAATGACTCCTTTTTCATGGACAATCGTTACTATCCAATTATAGTAAATCATTCTATTTTACTCACAGTTTGTTTCAATCTTTACCTAAATGCAAAACTTAGATGCATGTTTTTTTATTAGTTGTTAGTGGCTTTGAACTAGCTGTCAGTAATTGCGAGTACTCTCAGATCAGTACTTATAGTGTCTTTTTGTTGTTGGGATATAGAAGTACCCGCCCACGTCTACTCTATTTTGTGGTAGATGGATTTATATTTGTACCCATCTGATGAGTTAAGCCTTTTACAACTGATTTTCATAGTTCGTTCTTATGTTGTTCTGTTACGCCACTGTCCCAGGTTAGACGGAGGGTTGGTATCCCGCTAACATGTTAAAACCCGCCGCACATTCTGTATATGTGGCTGTCCCAAGTCAGGAGGTGCCTATATTTCAGTGGTTGTCGTTTGTTAATGTGTTATATACATGTTAGTTTTTCGATCGTTTGTTTGTACATAAATTAGGAATGTTTTACGTTTATCATTTCGGGGCCTTCTATAGCTGCATGACTATGCAGTATGGGCTTTGCTCGTTGTCGAAGGCCGTACTGTGGCCGTTTAGTTGTTAATTTCTGTGATGTCATTTTGTCTCTTGTGGAAAGTTGTTTCATTATCAAGCATACCACTTTTTTTTATATATATTAACCGTGCAAAATGACGAACAAACATAGTAAACGTTTTTCATCCCCACAAACTCAGTTTTCATAAGAAATGATAACTTTAAATGAAAATAATGTTAAATTGGGTCTTGAAAGGGTAAAATTTATGGATTTTTTTGAAAAAAAGTGTGTTTCCAGTTTTTGGAGAAAAAAATAATTTGTTTTTGATTCTGAGAAAAAAAATTTGGTTGATTCACCCCTAGCTGCCAATATATGTAATGCTAAAATTGAATTAAAAAAAATATTTTCGACTTGTCGCGAAAAAAATAAAAATCAATAGCCCCCCCCCCCACCCCCCCAAAAAAAATTAAATGGTTGCTGCCTAAAGTTATGTTAAACACCTACTATGAAATGCTTTAAACTGCATTTTCCATATCTGTTAGATACTTATTCATGTGAAATAACAAATTCTGAAAATGGATGCCAAAAATGACTCAATCATGACATATATATAAGCTAGCGTAATATAACGCTTATGTGTTATAGAAAGCTGACTGTTTTATTTAAAATGTAATTAAGCTTTTTTTAAACTGAGTACGGACTATAAAGTGGCACCTTGCTAAAGTTCTTCAGTAGGAAATGAGCTCGAGGAATATGTCATACAAATTTCCCTTCGATATTTCATTAAATAAGCTTTTTATTATTTCACTTACATTTTGCCATTCGTATTTCTTACGACGAACAGAACTACTTTAATCATTCACTTCTTAGTTTCATCTTTTCCTTACTTATTTCAATCAGTTTTAAATATTGTATACTGCCTTATGATCACATGACTTTAATAACTGTTTAAATTTGTTTGCTGGGCATTACCGTAATTTACAAATTATGGATTCGGTAATTTCCGCTAAAAAACGATGTTTACCGAATGATCTCATCATACATCAATCTCATCATACAACAATCTCATCATACAACAAAAACGTATAGTGTTGTGAGCACTTCATATAATGTTGTGATCACTTCATATAATGTTGTGATCACTTCATATAATGTTGTAACCACTGCATATAATGTTTTGACCACTTCATATAATGCTTTGACCACTGCATATAATGTTGAGAGCACTTAATATAATGTTGTGAGCACATAATATAATGTTGTGAGCACTTAATATAATGATGTGAGCACTGCATATAATGGTGTGATCACTTAATATAATGTTGTGAGCCCTTAATATAATGTTGTGAGCACTTAATATAATGGTGTGAGCACTGCATATAATGTTGTGAGCACTTAATATAATGTTGTGAGCACTTAATATAATGGTGTGAGCACTGCATATAATGGTGTGAGCACTTAATATAATGTTGTGAGCACTTAATATAATGGTGTGAGCACTGCATATAATGGTGTGAGCACTTAATATAATGTTGTAAGCACTTAATATAATGTTGTGAGCACTTAATATAATGGTGTGAGCACTGCATATAATGCTGATCATTAACATAAGGCAGTCATGGCGTTCCATATTATGGACCCCCTAGTCCAAATAATTATGACGTCTTGAAAGGCTATTATATTTTTTTTCTTTGACGCCTTACTTCGGACTAGGACCCCCCTTTTTTGGACCTCACTAAAAAAAATGTTTGGTGTTTTTTTATTTACAATTTTCTACAATGTATAAACATATATCAAAATTTTCTACAATGTAAAAATGTATAAACATATATCAAGTCTTAACAATCCATTGCTAGTCGATTACAATACCTTTTTTACTATCCATAAGAGCTCCAAGTGAAAAAAGAAGTTCACTTGTGGCTCGTATGAATAGTAAAAAAGGTATTGTAATCGACTAGCAATGGATTGTTAAGACTATGTTTATACATTGTAGAAAATTGTAAATAAATAAAAAACACCAAACATTTTCTTTTTTGTGAGGTCCAAAAAAGGGGGGGTCCATGCCCCAAATACCTGTGGCAGAAGTCAAAATTCAAACAAAATAGTTCCCTAGTGCTATAATATAAGACGCTGCAGGTTCATATCATTTACATTCAATGTTTTTTATCGGATATTTTTTGTTACTATCAATGTTGAACCACATTTTTTATTGGATATTTTTTTATTACTATCAATGTTGAACCGCATGTTGAACCGCAGTTCAACATTGATAGTAAAAAAAATATCCGATTAAAAACGTTGAATGTAAATGATATCAACCTGCAGCGTCTTACATGTCTTATATTATAGGACTAAATAGTTCCCCAACTTAATAAATATCGTTCTGGGAACAAATGCAAGTTTCTACGGTTTTAAATACTTTTTGAGAGATAAAAATATGCATTTTAGAATACAACTGCTAGAATAGTCAACCTACAGAATTTACCAACCATTGTTTTCATTATATGTTCATGAAACATTTGCGACTGGACATTATATAACCTAGAAACAATTAATAATTTGTATACCATTCAGTTGTATCATGTTGACCAGGGTTGACAAAAAGCTGGTATGATGAATAATACTATTGACCATCAAATTCTATACTGATCATTGCTGATAGGATCAGCATTTTCCTGTACCCTTATACAAGTAGTGATCGACACATGTTGTACTATAAATCCAAGATTACTCTGACGTCCAACAGCTGTTTTGGTAATGATGGTTGTATAGCCTCTTAACTAAGGAAATAAGCAGCTACCCATTTTTCTTCTACATATAAATGCATAATAAATATTGTCTATACTGTCATGACTGTATATAATTACACATGTAATTATAAACATTAGAAAATTCCTTAATATTTATTTTTTCACAGCTCCTGTAAGCAAGAAAAGGAAATTGGAGCAATTTGTGACTGAATTTAAAGAAATAACAGTTGAAGACTGCAAGGTACATTTTATTTTTACTATTTTATTACAAATGTAGAACTGTCTTCATTGTATTCTTTTGTTTTATGAAAATATAGCAGGTTTATATCCCTGCGTAATTAAAGACTTAATTTCTATGATGAAAATTGTTTTCATTTTCATTTAAGATTAATAAAAAAGCTATACATATTATCAAGTTGAGCAAAACAAATAAATAGTAAGCGTTGCTACTGTTTTTACCCTAACTAAAAATTAAAAGTATCCTTATGACAGAACAAATTGTAAGAGTTTTTTAGATTTACTTTAGATGTAAAATTTAGAGAGATGTTGTATTAATGCCAATAAGTAATACATCTATCAGAGACAAACTGACATGGATGTAAGGTATGTAAGCTAAAAAGATCCCAACATGACAAGATTTTGAACTATTCAATTGAAAAATTCAAATGACATGAATGACCAGATTTATAATAAAACAACATAAAATAGAAGGAAACATTTCAAACATTAAATTAAGACAACCACTGAATTTCAGACTCCTGACTTTGGACAGGCACATACAGAATGCATAAATTACAATCACAAAGCTTGATATAACACTTCATTTCATTATCATAGTTGTAGCTTAAAATATAATTATAAAAATTAAATGCTATTTTAATAATTTTAAAGGATTGTAAAAGCCTTGATCAAGCATACATTTTTAATATGAAACGTGGAATAGAAAATGTGCTTAGGTCAACGTTTTACAGCCCAAGAAAATTATAATGAGAAGCACTCTATTCTAAAAACTCTTCTGTTTATACAGACTGACTATCCATATGATTTAGAAGTGAACACATATCAGCTGACAGATAATATTACTGTGTCTTGCTATGATGCAGGAGCAATCGAGGAGATTCTGAAGAAAGATAAAGATGACTCATCATCTGTTGTCAAAGCAACCAGTTGTCATTCTGACTTAGTTCCAAATGTGTATGAAGGTAACTTACCGTTCTTGAATTATGCCCATTTTATATGTAACTTGGAAGATTGGAATATTTTTGTTTTAAGAATTGAATGCTTCTTTTTGTAAATTTATTGTGGTGTAAAAGCGTTGACCGAAGTACATTTTGTATAAAGCGTGAAAGCGCTTTATTCTAAATATGTCTAGGATCATGCAAACACGATTTTTATCAAGTTTTATTTAATTCACATGTGCACTTTATTGTGGGACCTTGTGTCATCATGAATGATAAATTTTATTCTAATGCAATTGCTTATGGAATAACATGTGATGTGCAGTTACCCAATCAGAATAAAGTATTATAATAAAACATACATCTAATGTAATTATTCCTTACTGTAAATTAAGTTTTCCTCATCCAAATTTTCTGAAACTCATAGACAAAGTTGTTCTTTTATTTAAGCTGAGTTCACCATTGGGCACTGTGATTACAAATAGTCTTCTAAAATTACTTTTTAAAATAAAATTTTCCACCCACCCACCATAAGAAAGTGCCTAAAGTTGATTTTCTTTTAGAATGATATGAAGTGAATTGTTATCTCCATCCATGAACCCAGTTTGAGACATGTATAAATTCTGGTTTAGTGGCAAAGAAATCAAACTAAAACAAAATGATTTGCTATTAAAGTTATTGGCATAATTTTAACTTGAGCCAAAGATGGTACAGTCTTAATCATTACATAGAATAGAAATTATAGAAGATATAGGCATGTGACAGATTGCCAATTAAAAATTTTGAAATTATTAAGAAACTAAGGTTTCAACTCCCTCAGGCAAAGTTGGCTTTAGATGAATTTGCCTATTTACTTCAAGTATTTTTGACGTATAGCTCTTCAATGGTTTCGGTACTTGTACATCTTCGGATTTCAAATGTTTGGCTTTGAGCGTTCTTGATGAAGGTAAATCCAGAAAAGTGCTCCAGACGCAAGAAATTATTAAACGTGTTGTTTTCAATTTTTTAATTGATTCTTTAAGCATGTTAAGTTTCAAAATGCTGCAATTGGATAATTTTGCCAAAGTTGAAGCTATGTATAGGTTTTTGATAGTTTGGAGGAGCAGTGCTATTTCCTATTTTCAAATGTATGATATGAAAGCCAGAGTTGATAAAGCCTTTGTAAAGAAGACTGATATATGATACCTTATACATGTATAGTAGTTAATTTTTTTAACTATCAGTATTATTTGTTTGTAGGTGGGTTGACTGTGTGGGAATGTGGAATAGATCTTGCTTCATACATAGCCAAGGAAGTAGATTTCACAGATAAAATGGTTCTTGAGGTAACGTTACAAAGTATGACTGTACTCATGTACATACATTTATACACATTTGATAAAAAACAAAGTTTCTGTGCTATATTATAATTATACTTAAACAACCTTCCTATCTATATGAAAAATTGTTGGACTGATTTATATGCTGATGATTCAACTTTACATCTTTCTGGTAATTGTTATCAAACTCTACAGTCAAAGGTACAAGAAGATTTACATGGTGTAGAGGAATGGTGCAATGATAACAATATGTTCATCAATGTGATACAATCTTCCACATGCGAAAGTCTTTTTGGCATTAAAATTGACCCTTCCCTCACATGGACAAACCAAATTGATGTGATCTGCTCAAAAATTTCATCTAGTCTATATCTACTATTAAAGATTTAAGAAATTTCTAAATCTAGACTGCAGAAAATTATTCTATAATGGTTATATCTTGCCACTAATTGATTATTGTTGTATATTGTGGAGTTGTTGTAGCAGTGAGGGTTTAAATATGATATAAAAATTACGAAAGAGAGCTGCTAGATTAATACTAGAAACAGACCCTTTCAGTCCTTCTGAGCCCTTATTCAAACGCTTAAACTGGATGACAGATGAACAGAGAACAAAATATCACAAGTTTGAGATGACATTTAAGTGCATTAAAAATGATGCCCAATCATATCTTACTTACACGTTTCTGTATGTTTTGGAAAGAAATCCATACTCCTTGATAAATGCTGTTCAAGGAAACCTCATACTCCCTAAACCAAAAACAGAATTGTTCAAAAAATCTTTTATGTATTCTGGACCATTCTTGTGGAATAATTTGCCAATATCGTTAAGAAATATCACAACTGTTAATTCTTTGAAATACAAAATAACAGATCATTTATTGAAATCAAACTAGCTGTATAAATAATATTAAAAACTGATTATGTCATTATGTTTATTTATTCATCACATTTTATCAAGCTGTATTGAACGTTATTATCATACTTGACTTTTTATACGCCCCAAAAATTGAAAATTTTTTCGTCGGATCACTTTGGCGTCGTCATTGTCCGAATACTTTTAGTTTTCGCACTCTAACTTTAGTAAAAGTGAATAGAAATCTATGAAATTTTAACACAAGGTTTATGACCATAAAAGCAAGGTTGGGATTGATTTTGGGAGTTGAGGTCCCAACAGTTTAGGAATTAGGGGCTAAAAATGGGCCAAAATAAGCATTATTCTTGGTTTTCGCACCATAACTTTAGTATAAGTAAATAGAAATCTATGAAATTTAAACACAAGGTTTATGACCATAACAGGAAGGTTGGGTTTGATTTTGGGAGTTTTGGTCCCAACAGTTTAGGAATAAGGGGCCCAAGGGTCCAAAAATGAACTTTGTTTGATTTCATCAAAAATTGAATAATTGGGGTTCTTTGATATGCCGAATCTAACTGTGTATGTAGATTCTTAATTTTTGGTCCCGTTTTCAAATTGGTCTTCATTAAGGTTCAAAGGGTCCAAAATTAAACTTAGTTTGATTTTAACAAAAAATGAATCCTTGGGGTTCCTTGAAAATGTACTTAGATTTTTGATTATTGGCCCAGTTTTCAAGTTGGTCCAAATCGGGGTCCAAAATTAAACTTTGTTTGATTTCATCAAAAATTGAATAATTGGGGTTCTTTGATATGCCAAATCTAACTGTGTATGTAGATTCTTAAATTTTGGTCCCATTTTCAAATTGGTCTACATTAAAGTCCAAAGGGTCCAAAATTAAACTAAGTTTGATTTTAACAAAAATTAAATTCTGGGCTTTTTTGATATGCTGAATCTAAACATGTACTTAGATTTTTGATTATGGGCCCAGTTTTCAAGTTGGTTCAAATCAGGATCCAAAATTATTATATTAAGTATTGTGCAATAGCAAGAAATTTTCAATTGCATAGTATTCAGCAATAGCAAGAAATCTTCAATTGCACAGTATTGTGCAATAGCAAGAAATTTTCAATTGCACAGTATTGCGCAATAGCAAAAAATCTTCAATTGCACAGTATTGTGCAATAGCAAATATTTTCAATTGCACAGTATTGCGCAATAGCAAGAAATATCTAATTGCACAATATTGTGCAATAGCAAGAAATTTTCAATTGGAGTTATCTTTCTTTGTCCAGAATAGTAGTTGAATCAACTTAAATCATTGTTTTATACAATATACAATGTATATTCACTTTTACTACCAACTGATAAATTAAAACAATCTTTACCATTCAGTGATTACAAGCACTTTATTTTACATTTCAATATTTTATGATGTAATTGAATGAGTATTGTTGCAAACTCCATTAGAAATTTGAATTGAGATCAGTTTTGGAAAAAGGGAAAGGGGGATGTGAAAAAATAAATGGGGGGGGGGGGGTAAATTTTTCTCATTTCAGATTTCATAAATAAAAAGAAAATTTCTTCAAACATTTTTTTGAGAGGATTAATATTCAACAGCATAGTGAATTGCTCAAAGGCAAAAAAAATATTTTAAGTTCATTAGACCACATTCATTCTGTGTCAGAAACCTATGCTGTGTCAACTATTTAATCACAATCCAAATTTAGAGCTGAATCCAGCTTGAATGTTGTGTCCATACTTGCCCCAACCGTTCAGGGTTCAACCTCTGCGGTTGTATAAAGCTGAGCCCTGCGGAGCATCTGGTTATACTAATGTATATGTTTGCATTTTGTTTGATTTTCATGATGAGGGCCTCAGGGAAGATTAGTTATATAGCTAGCTGTGTAACCCTCTTAAAATAAAGTATTGTTGTTGTTGTTAATTAGAATGAAATTCAAAACAGTGTGGCTGTGGCCATTGATTGACACATTAAATTCATCCATTGACTGGGACAATTTACGTGAACGTTTGTCTGTAACGACCACTGTTCACGACGTACCTACGATAGACATTTAAACTGTGGGGTCACCAAAGGTTTCTTAACGCCTTTAATTATAAAATAATTCCAAAAATTAATCAGGAATAACCTTTATGTTTTGATTTATATAATTGATATAAATCAAAACATCGTTTTATTTCTGATTAATTTTTCGAATTACTTTATTAAGGTGTTGAGAACCTTTGGTGACCCCATAGTTTAAGTGTCTTTAAAAAGTACATAGTGAGCAGTGGTCGTTACATACAAACGTTCACCTAAATTGTCCCAGTCAATGGATGAATTTGATGTGTCAATCAATGGCCACAGCCACACTGTTTTGAATTTCATTCTAAGTGTTTTTTCCCTCTCATTTATTAGGACAGAAATACATGTAACATAGTCTAATATTATACACAGATCATGCATCTAGCTCAGTTGCTGTATTCCATTGCTTGAACCTTCACAGTCCTTGCACAGTATACATTAAAAGCTCTTCTATTTTTAAAAAATAACATCATTTCTAGAATAAAAGTTAGAGCAATTATTTAAGGTATTAGGCTGTTTACCTGATGCTCATTTATGAAAAGGCCAGAAACTAAAATGATTGGAATAAACAATCAACAAAACAGTTACTCAAATGATACAGCCAAAAGCCTTACTATTTATTTTTTCCTTGAAAGTAAACCTGTTGCTATAAAATTCCTTTAAACTATCAGTAAGCCTATATAACTTACATTGTATTAGTGATAAGGTATTATGCATCACATTGTTATCCTCTGATTTCTATTTTAGTTAGGATCTGGAGCAGGTATTCCAGGGATATGTGCAATGGTATGTGGTGCTAAAGTGGTACATTTCCAAGATTATGTAAGTAAACTGAGTACTTTCAAAATGTTTTATAGAAAAAAAATCATTATATTTATCGGCTTCATGACTAAGACTCGTATTTAAATTTGGAAAAAAAAACTACTACAATATTTCAACATTTTTCATGTATTATTTTCCCAAAATTGTGTTGCTGTGTTTGATTCATTATAGTATATATACTACAGGTGGTCATTATGAACCTTTTAACATAAATAAAACATCCTGAAATCCAAAAGGATGGTTTTGACATGTTTTGGTCAGAATAGATCAAAAGCTATTAGAGGGAAACTTTTTTATTATGCCCCCACAGCGACGGAAGGGGCATTTATAAGATGGGCCCTTGTCCTTCTGTACATCCTTATGCTTCAAAACAAGTTTAAGATCTTTAACCTGAGTTTGCCGTACTAAATGTTATGAAAGATCTACACAATGATTATTACCAACATACACAGATCAAGTTTGAATTTGTGTGGTGTCACTTTCATTGCTCTCAAGTTATGTCCCTTTATAAATGAAAAAAATTGTCAGTTTCAGCATCCTTAGGCAGTTCTTGAGTTATGTCCCTTTGTCCATTGAAAATAGGCAGTTTTATTGACCATTAGGCAGTTCTTGGGTTATTTCCCCCTTTGTCAATTGAAAAATTTCAGAATTTGCTGTATATTGACAAGCAAGCACGACAGCTGTGTGCTATGGACACATTCTTCATTCATTTTTTAGATTATGAATGATACCAGAGGGAACATCAGAATGTTCACTAGGCTACAATCACAAAAATATATAAAGTATTGATGTGTAGAATATATGTTTCACAATTTCTTTGATTTTGTTTTTGCTATTATTGTGGTCAAACTGTAATTTCAGAATGAAGAAGTTTTAAAAGAATACACAATACCAAATGTTACACAACTCAATATGGATGAGGATGTTAGATGTACATGTAGATATTTCTCTGGTGATTGGTCGCAGTTTTCAGACAAAATAGATAAGAAGCAAAGGTAAATTGCTTGGTTAAAATAATGGCTTTTTTGTTTTAGTCTTCTTCTAATTAATATCTTCAAAACTTCAATAAAAAAAAATAGAATAAAACACAACTAAGAATAAGTTGAAAAAGGACAACACTAAAGATGAAAGGTAATAGATGAAAAAATCCCAATAAAGCATTAAACTGATGATTGAGTAACATCAACCCAAATAAAACTAATGAACTTATTTGCCCCTGAAGCTTATGCAGTGCCAATTATATTCCCTTGAAGCTTATGTATTGTCTGTTCCACTAGTGGCACCAATGTTGCTCAGGACAAGTAAAATTTCAGTAACAAGTATCACTTGATGATATTAAAATGAGCCATTTTCCAAAGTAAGTTTTTGAACATAAGAATTACAGGCATCTTATCAATATTATTATACTCATGAACCTCTGTTCATAAAATCACTGCTGTAGAACAGATTAGAATAGATCATTGTATTTGCCAAATAAGGGCACCAGGAGGGCGTCTAGCATACAAACAATATCAGTATAAACAATAACATATAGACAAGAAATAGATTGATTTATTTATCTACATAAACCTTCTTTATTTTCAGGTATGATATCATACTAACTGCAGAAACCATCTATAATCCAGATAATTACCAGAAACTACATGATGTATTCACAAGTCAACTTGATAAACATGGAACTATGTATCCTTTGCATGACAGCACCAATATATTGTATAACTCATGTAGGAGCCTTAACAATGATGCATTTTGTTATCTTCTTTTTAGCTTACCATGCCCAAAGAAAATATCCCAAATTTATTGTTTTCAAATTTTTTTTTTTTGTCCATTATCTAGAAACATTTAATGGGCTTCATTCTTTATCTTGAAAATAACTTTCAATAGGAAGAAACTTGAAATATGAAAAATTACTAGCAAAACACTGTTACACTATCTATTTATTGAATTTCTGTGATAATTAAAACATATTATCCTAGTTTAATAACATATAGTTTTGCTCTTTGATTATACATAGAATGAAGACTATAAAACACGGTCTCTTATGAAATTTTAAAAATTACAAAGATGACCTTGACACAGTAATCAGATATTTAGCAGCAAAGTCGAATTACTTTGGAGTAGGAGGAGGTACAGGACTATTTGAAGATTTTACCAATAAGAAGGGTCAGTTTTCCTGCAAGATATGTAAAACTATAGAAGCAGGTAATTAGACACAATTTGCTTAATACAGAGACATAAAGAATATTTGATATTTTTTTATTTCTGAAATTTTCACAGCAAAGCAAGAAAATAAAACATGCATGTTCAAAGATGTAAATTAATTTAGTTTCTTTTAAATTGAAGCTACAAATATGAATAAGTTAAATACAATTGAGTATGTGGCAGATTTGCACTATATTTTTTTTAGATGAAATAATTCGAACTTAATCATCAAGTTAATGCTTTATGAAGTTTTTCCAGTTTTAAAATTTGTGATTTGTTTTTAAGCATTGTCATCATATGTGTCACCAATCTTTGAACTACAACTTCTATATTATCAGAGAAAAAAGTCGTTGACAAAGTGTCATCAAAATTTGAGAGAAAAAGTTTAAAAATGGTTATTGGATTTTATGTACGGTACTGATATTTCTTTATTATTACAGGTGTTCCCAGAGAAATAATGCAACTTAAATGGAAAGATACAAACATTGACAAGCTAACAGAGAAGACCTAGCAGTTTAACTTCGATTGAGCGCAAATAAATGATCTGTTATTTCTGATGTTTCACTTGTTCTAAACAGTGTCCTATCACATTGATCTTAAATGTAATTGAAAATACAAAACAACATTTAATACATATGCTTGTCTGGCTACAAGTTAAGGTATGAGTGCCAATGACACAACTCTCCATCCAAGTCACAATTTGTAAAAGTAGACCATTATAGGTCAAAGTACGCTCTTCAACACAGAGCCTTGTCATAAATCATACTGTGGTTGTTTTGGTCTTAAAAGAAATGTACTGTTGGCATATATATGTAGTCATATGTACACAAATTAGGCCTTTATTTTTTCTAGCTTCAATTGTTTAACATTTGTGATTTTTGGACCTGTTATAGCTGACTATGGGGTATGGTCTTTGCTCATTGTTGAAGGCTGTATGGTGACCTATAGCTGTTATCCCTTGTCTCATTGGCAATCATACCACATCTTCTTTCTTATATACAGTCTGTAACAGCTAGCCAAGTCTCAATATCTTTTTTTTCAGTAGATTCCTTGTACATGTTGTAAGCTGTTACTCTAGATCTCAGAAATCCTAACAAGAAACAAGCTAAGAAAAGTGTTTCAACTGGGGAAATGCATACCAATAACTTATTATTAAGTTTTCATTCTGCATATTGATGCTATAAAATATCAGCTATGAGCCACTTCAATGTGGATTTTTTTGTCAAAAGACTTAAAAGAGCTCATTACAGGAGTTTAACCAGAAGCTCCACAAGGCACAGCTTTATACGACCACAGAGGTTGAACCCTGAACGGTTGGGGCTAGTATGGACACAACATTCAAACTGGATACAGCTCTGAATTTGGATTGTAATTAAATAGTTGACACAGCATAGGTTTCTGACACAGAATGAATGTGGTCTAATGAACTTAAAATGTTTTTTTTTTGCTTTTGAGCAATTCAGTATGCTGTTGAATATGAATCCTTTGATATTTGAAGAAATTTTCTTTTTCATTTCTGAAATCTGAAATAAGAAAAATTGAACCCCACCAATTTTTTTCACCTCCCCATTTCCCTTATTCCAAAAATGATCTCAATTCAAATTTCTTATGGAGTTTTCAACAATAACTACTCATTAAATACAACATAAAATATAAAATGTCATACAGTCATGATTTAAGTTGATTTAACTACTATTCTGGACAAAGAAAGATAACTCCAATGCATTATTTTATATTGGCAAATTTCCAATGAAATTCATTAAACTAAAGTTTTGGCACATTTCCAATGGAATTTATTAATAATAAAGTTTTTGACAAATTTTCAATATACATAATTTAGAGCAGTTTAGGTGAGATATTAAAATGAGTGTCAATTACCAACCTTTCACTGCTTTTAAATTATGTTTTGTACTTAAGTAATTGTCCATTAACCTGGAAACCCTTTTCCCCCCTTTTTTGCACCTTATTCCTTAACGGGTTGAGTCATAACTCCCAAAGACAATTCTTACCAACGCTTTGTGGTATTCCAATATCCAAAATCTAAATACATGGTTAGATTAATCATATCAAAGAACCCCAAGAATTCATTTTTTGATGAAATCAAATAAAGTTCAATTTTGGACCCCGAATTGGACCAACTTGAAAACTGGGCCCATATTAAAAAAAACTAAGTACATGTTTAGATTCAGCATATCAAAGAACCCCAAGAATTCAATTTTTGTTAAAATCAAACTTAGTTTAATTTTGGACCCTTTGGACCTTAATGTAGACCAATTTGAAAACAGGACCAAAAATTAAAAATCTAAATATACACGGTTAGATTCGGTATATCAAAGAACCCAAATAGTTCAATTTTTGATGAAATCAAACAAAGTTTAATTTTGGCCCCTTTTGGCCCCTAATTCGTTGGGCCAAAACTCCCGAAATCAATCCCAACCTTCCTTTTATGGTTATAAACCTTGTGTTTAAATTTCATAGATTTCTATTTACTTAAACTAAAGTTATTGTGCGAAAACCAAGAATAATGCTTATTTGGGCCCTTTTTTGGCCCCTAATTCCTAAACTGTTGGCACCAAACCTTCCAAAATCAATCCCAACCTTCCTTTTTGTGGTCATAAACCTTGTGTCAAAATTTCATAGATTTCTATTTACTTAAAGTTATAGTGCGAAAACCAAGAAAATGCTTATTTGGGCCCTTTTTGGCCCCTAATTTCTAAAATGTTGGGACCAAAACTCCCAAAATCAATCCCAAACTTCCTTTTGTGGTCATAAACACTGTGTTAAATTTCATAGATTTCTATTTACTTATACTAAAGTTATTGTGCGAAAACCAAGAATAATGCTTATTTGGGCCCTTTTTTGGTCCCTAATTCCTAAACTATTGGAACCATACCTTCCAAAATCAATCCAAACCTTTCTTTGGTGGTCATAAACCTTGTGTTTAAATTTCATTGATTTCTATTTACTTATACTAAAGTTATTGTGCGAAAACCAAGAATAATGCTTATTTGGGCCCTTTTTTGGCCCCTAATTCCTAAACTGTTGGGACTAAAACTCCCAAAAGCAATCCCAACCTTCCTTTTGTGGTCATAAACCTTGTGTTTAAATTTCATAGATTTCTATAGACTTATACTAAAGTTATAGTGTGAAAACCAAAAGTCTTCGGCCAACGTGATTCCAATATATGACCAAAAAATTTTTGCAGTCATATAAAAACCATAATATTGTGCCAAGAAGCAGATAGTATGTATTTAGCTGTTTTTTTTCCTAATAGAAACAGAAAGATGGCTTAATAAGTTTGGATTATCAGTTTGGTCTATTATTGATAAGTCAAATTAAGAGATAATTGATGGAAGCTATACTTTATTTGTTTTAACATGGGTAGGCATTATATTCGTGATTATTTTTGCACGAGTGATAGTGAGGGCTAAAATAATATTTATGTCCGATGTATATAAGTGTACAGTGTTTGTGTAAGCTCTTCACTGAACCTCCCTTTTTCATTTGTAAAAAGGCAAACGACTGGCAATGTGATTTTTCAGAGGGAGGAGTTTGAACAGCCAGCATTAACAGCTGTCGTACAATGTATCTAGGTCAAATATGTCAATTTCCATTTGCAACACATTACAGTCATAATAAATGAATCAGTAACAACATGTGCATCATTTAAGAGTGTGGAAGTGTTTTAAGTTAATTAAATATATTAAATGCATGCTTATTTGATAAAATTCATTATTCTGCAGTAGTCAATATATGCATGTGCAAAGAAATTTTATTGGATTTAGAGCATGGGTTTATTCACAAAGAGAAAGGAACATGTTATATTAGAATTAAAAATAGATCAAATAAAAAGTCATCCATTAAGAAATAAAAGTTGTCCCTTTTTTGAAAAGTATAATTATGAAACTTTAATGTCAATTTCTTGGTGAAAACTCAATTTGCATTTCAGCAAAGAAGTTTTTCTGTGGTCTGATTAAACAAATTTAAATATATAAAATAAAACAAAATGGAAATGTCTTTTAATCAAACAAAAATAACAAGACCAACACATAATGGTATATCACATAACTGAATTAACTATATTGTATATATAGTAACATATTATTTTAAAATAGTGGAGACTCACCAAAATCACACTAAAATTACAGAGCACAATTTGGTTAAAGAAATTATTTCTCAAAAAAGAATATTAATTATTTCATAATATAAAACAAAAATGCATTTGAATGAAAAATGAGTTAAAATTCCTCTAAATTCTTAATGCACTGTCACCAGTATCTGAGACAAGATACAGTTATAAATGGGCTATGTAACAGATTTTATAAAAATTTACATACACCTTTGGTCAACAACATTTCTAAATGTTTTTAAATATATGGAATTTAATTTGGCAAGTTGAAGAGATTAAGACATTTTTGAGAAAGGTTTTCAACAATGTTGTGTGCTTGGACTGCTTCCTATACATATGTTTACTAAGTTTGAAAGAATCCATTCCGTAGTGTTTAAAAAATAAAATAAAGTGCATAATTTTTTAATTCCACTTATTATTTCAACGAGCCAAAGATGTATGCAATATTGTTGATATAGCCCATTTATTGTTGAAGAAGCAAATATATATATTGTAACAGAAGTTACACTAGCAGCCTACCTTGTCTTTGTGTTTGACAAATTATACATATGTATGTATAATTTTGTATAAATAAACATTTTGTACATCGAAATGAGAGCTACGTTTACATTGGTATTACAAAAAAATGTATAATTGGTAGTCAAAACAAATATACAGTTGTATTTATATATATATATTGATAACTTTCTATTCAACTCTGAATCTTTTCTTAATATATAAATCAAACAATTGATGTCAAATAAAAAAAAAAACATGCAATCAAATATATTTCAATTCCTCTAGGCTCAGAAATTCTTTTATTAATGTTGGCAAGGGTATTTGATTCAATTTTTCAATAAATTTAGGTTTGAGTAAACTACGAATACAGATTCTACATTGTTGCTGAAGAAAA
This sequence comes from Mytilus galloprovincialis, assembly GCF_965363235.1. NCBI lineage: Eukaryota > Metazoa > Mollusca > Bivalvia > Mytilida > Mytilidae > Mytilus > Mytilus galloprovincialis. The sequence continues at coordinate 100,136,023 of NC_134839.1, forward strand.
ACTGGTCTTACATCAAAGTGAAAGCTTTCAGCTGTATGGTAATACTGATTGATAGTGTATGTTTGGTATATAGCTTCTTTGCTGAACTTTGCACCTGCTAGAATAAGCATTTTGGTGGTTTCCAACTGGTTCTGAATTAATGACTGTATCAGTGGTGACACACTTGTCCCGTTAAACCATCCACTCATGTTAACATTACAGTTATGGTGCAGAAGTATTTTAACACAAGATGGAATGTTTTTCAATACAGCATGAAGAAGAGGTGTCTTGTACATGTAATCTTGAGCATCCACATTGGCACCAGATTCCAAAAGCATTGAGGTCATTAGATTATCTCCCCTGATAGCAGCAGCATGCAATGGTGTTTGTCGACGTTTATTTGAAAAACAGTTTACATTGCTGCCAGCTTCTATCAATACAGATAAGAGATTAACGTTGGGTGAAAACATAGCAGCCCATAAAAGTGGGGTGAATCCTCCCCAGACTCGGGCATTTGGGTTAGCGCCATTCAGTAATAAACTCTGAACAACTTCAATGTTCCCATAACGGCTTGCCCAGCACAAAGCAGAATCAAGAGCTACTTGGTCACATCCAATATCCAATATAGATTTCACAACAGAGTTATCTCCACTTTGTATCGCCAATATTAAGTCAGCGTGGAGATCTGGATTGTGCATTTTAATGTCTTTTTTAGCTAAATTTGTCTTTTTAAACTAACGCATTTCTTTCAAGAAAAACTTGTCCTTTCTGAAAATATATAAAAAAAGTTCAGCATACAAAGGATTATAAAAGTTACCTGTTTAATGCACTAAGGCCATAAATTTTTAGAAAGAAATAAACCATTTCACGACTTTCAGTTTTGAATTTTTAAAAAGGTTGAACTACAAATGTATGAAACTATACACCAAGCTCCAGAAGAGACAAATTTGTAGTAACCTTCAGAAATTTACATCACAGCTTAAATGGAATACTTATTTTGCTTCCATTTATGCAAAGAACACACAATTTTCATTGAGATTTAGACAAATAGCTGCTTACCAAAAATAGAGATCGATTGGTTCAATGACAAATATAACATGCAGATCAGGATAAGAACATGTTGTTAATAGATATTGGAAGATGTGGTATGAGTGCCAATGAGACAACTCTCCATCCAAGTAACATTTATAAAAGTAAACCGTTTTAGGTCATGGTACGGCCTTCAACACAGAACTTTGTCTCACACCGAACAGCAAGCTATAAAGAGCCCCAAAAATTACTAGTGTTAAAACATTCAAACAGGAAAACCAACAGTCTAATCTATATAAAAACGAAAAAACGAGAAACACTTATGAACTTCAGATTCCTGACTTAGGACAGGTGCAAACAACTGCAGTGGAATGAAATGTTTTAATGGTACAAAACCTTCTATCTTTTTTGCTGCTTTAAATTTGTTCTAGATGGCCAACATTGCTTAGCCTGATTTTTAAATGTTCTTGTTCACATATAGTAACAGTTTCCAGAAAGACAGTCCATGATCATCCAACCCAAATTATGAAAAGGCCAATCTGTGTTGTGTACTTTGCTAAAAAGAGGCAAATACCAATGCATTGTATTCAGGATTTTGGTTTGACCTGGACTTGGATTGCAGTAACAACCCTTCACAATTTTAGTGCAGCAAGCATGTAATTACCAGAACAATCTTACCCAAAATTTGCATTTATATACATGTATCAGGAACAATGTAAATACATCACGAAAAAGAACTGATTTTTGAACTCCCATAGGTTTTTTGAATGATGAAAAAACCTACTGCGAAGGAATATCAATATGAAAAGTTGGATGCCAAATGAATATGATTTGCATTTTTAAATTACCTCAATACATCTCTGAATATCTTCCTTCCTTTTTAAGGTTTTATTTTTCTCAAACTCTGAACGAATTCTTTGGAAATAGTAATCTTTGTCAGTAAACTGAAGTGATCTCCCCTTCCTGAGTAATTTTCTGTACAGAGAAATAACTTGTATAGATCTACATTGGATCATTTTATCTGAAATGTAAACATAGCAGGTAATTGATTGATTGTAGGAAGGCATCCAAGAAAAAAATTAAAATAGCCTTGCCAGACGTCATAATTATTTGGACTAGTACATATATATACAAATCAATAAAGCAGCAGACTCACTGAGGGAATGGCGAGTTCATGGGACAACAGAATCAAAACAAGGAAAGTTAAAAAGTGCATGGTTAGGAAAATGTCTTATTTAGAATGAAAATATATTGATATTAATACATTTTTTCTTATCCGCTTGCTTTTAATTTACATTTCACCAGGATATAAGGGAGCTACCATTTGATTTTTATGGGGGGGCTAGGATGAAATTTGAAAAAAATAGGCAGGACAGGAGTTTTGAGTAAAAAAAAAAAGCAGGATGTGACACTTGCAAAACAAAAAAAGTCAGGACGACAATTTAGGTAAAAAAAGTCAGGATAAACTAAAAAAAAAAAAGGCAGGACCGATTAGAGTGAAAAATAAAAAGGCAGGACAGAGATTACAGCTAAAAAAAATGCAGGACAAAATTTTCCATCCTAGCCCCCCCCCCCCCCCCCCCCCCATAAAAATCAAATGGTAGCTCCCTAAACTATGATTAACAGTAATGATTAAAAGTTTATGAATTGAATTTTTTGTTAGAAATGCATGCCATGATATCATCATATTTGGATTGGAAATTCAGTATTCATAACACTTTAACATGTTTAATGGTATAGTGCTATTGATTTTGTGGTATTGCGCTATCAGTTAAAATTCTGTTTGAATTAGTTCAAGTCAATGTATGAGTAAATTTTGTATACACTTTATTATGATAGACTGATAGTAGTGGAAGTGATGAAGTGTGCCTTTACTAGTTTATACAGATTATGAGATTATATAATATAGCCTTCGACTATGTGCCAAAACGGCAAAAGCCAACATATATATATAATTTTTATAAGGCTTTTTAAAAAATGAATTTCAAAATGAGAATAACAAAATATAATATGCAAAATGCATACATTTGTTCTATATTGGCGCTGTCATGCCTTAAATCTTTTCCAGATGCACAGGTTTGTCTTTTACGCACAAGATTATCTTGAAGATAAAGTGTGATGTTTACCAATGTTTAGATGGCCATGTAAACTGCAAACCTTAATATTTACCTTCCATACATTGCTGATAAGTGCACGAATAAAGAATGTAAACAAGGATATAGAAAAAAACATTTCTATAGATACTTAATCCTAATAAATTAGCAACCTTTTGATGATGTAACTCGACCCTTGACCTTGTTTATAGGACCTTGTTTATAGAATTGGTATGCTTCCCTCGATGTCGATTTTATTAGCAGAACCTGTAGATGTTATGGTCTGAACAGGAAACCAGTAAACACACACAAGGAAATATGATAAATTGAGTCCTTTATTTCTAGACAGGACCGTACTAGTCTCTGATATAACGTTACCGGAATTCCTTGAAATTGTATGATCTAGTAGTATTTGTTATTACTTAGTTTTTATTTTGTGTGTATGTTTTCCCTAATTAACTTTAAATTTTACTTATAAAAACTATTTAAAACCAGGGATATATTGGCCTTCTTTTACTTTAAGGGTCCCTATACTCAAGGTTTATTCATGGTTATGGTTAGGTTAGGGTATGTTTTAGGTTATGGTTAGGTTTTAGGATTAGGGCTAGTGTTAGGTTTAGGTATGGGTTAGGGTATGGTTTGGGTTAAGAATAGTTTAGTATAGCAATTTATGTAAAAGAAGGCCCTTCACATTCAATCTGTGATTAAAGTTTTAATTTTAATAATTTTCTTAAGCTATACTGGATTTGTATCAGACAGAAACTAGTTTATGATCAAAAGCTGGTATCTAGAAGGAAATTTTGTAAAAAACACCAAATCATTTTTTCCCCTATATATTACTAATAGATGGACTTAGGTTTTCTTCCAGTTAACATTACATACAGTCTGCAGTTAAAGTTTTTAAAACATTTACCAGGGTATTAGATTCACAAACCGTCCTGGATTTTACCAAACTTGGACAAAAGCATCTAACAATCAACAGATATTATCTAAAGAATATTTTTTTTATAATTTTTATAATGTATTCCCCATTTCTGTTGACCCTGCGACTTACAACAAAAGGAGGCGAGATACTGGGTTCCACCTGAGACTACTATAACACTGTGTTATAGTAGTCTCAGGTTCCACGGAACCTTTACGAATGTTTGCCTTCATTAATTTACGAAAGTCGTATATTGAATACCAGAAAGGAATAAAATTGATTATGGAAAAGAGGAATTTGTCAGAGAGACAACAATCCGAACCAAAGAGCAGACAACAGCCGTAGGCCACGAATGGGTCTTCCGCAATGTCAGCGGGCTACTTATCTCATATTTCTCTGAATCTACTGTCATCTTCCGAGGATTATAAAGTTGACTGGACCACTTTTTTTTAAATATTATTTTGAAAAGACCGTGGAAAAAAGTGCAGTCACCTATCTTAATATATTGATATTTTACAATGTTTTCCCTTGCAGGTCTAAATAAATTATAGAAATGTCTCTTACCGCCTAGCTTTGTCCGTACGCATTTTATAACGTCATAAATCCTAATACGGGAAATACTATAGTTATCATGGGCGTAACACATTTGCGTTATTTACAGAAGCCCATTTAGGACCTTCCAAAAACATAATTTAAATTCGAAACCACGATTTAAATTCGTTATCATGATTGTATGATTTGTTATAACAGATTAAATTTGTGATAACGAATTGGTGGAAATCGTTATAACAGATCACATTTTTTTTTGTAATTTAGGATAGCAAATCAAAATCGTTATAACGAATTGCATAATTGGTTTGTTGACTGCTGCATTTAATCTTTCTCCAAATAACAACAGTCGTAGTTTTTGTCGCTTCCTTAAACTTATCAGTTTTCTCAAGACTTGACATAGGTATACACAGAAAGTAGGGAAGGTTTCTAAACAGATATAGAAGCCACTGTTGAAGATCATTCGGACTACTAGTGGCCATTCACGTGCTTTCATCAGATATTGGTTTGATCATTGTGGTTAAGCTTTTGATGATGTGTTCGGCTACATTGCCCTTGTAATGCGTTCTGCACTTCAATGTCCTGTCCAATCTCATCAAAAAGATTTTAAAAGATTCTTTAAAATATAATTCTTCTTTATTGTAGGATTTATTAAATCAGCAGTTTTTTTTATCAGTATATATACATCACAAAGCTTTAATTGAGCTGCAATATGATTATGGGTCTAAAACATGCTATTTTTTTTTTCTCAACAACAAAAAACACATTAAAGATAACCTCGACTAGATTTAGGTATTTATAAGATCGTAAGGATTTGTATAATATGTTTACTATACAAATCCTTGGTATTTATCACAACTTTTGCATCACTGACTGCGATAAACTTTAAAATATAAATTGAAAGAGCATTAAACGGAATGGATTTAGATGTAGAGGAATGATTTATTTACGAGCCAAAATATCAAATATTAAAAAAAAGAATTATGCAAAAATTATTTTCAAGTTAGAACAATTAATTCTAGCAGAGACATATATGTCCCTAATTCTAGTCAAATCGGCATCTGGTTAAATCGGCATCTTGTCAAATCGGCACCTAAGTAAGTAAGTAAGTAAGTAAATTTCATTTAGAGTCGGCATATGATATACATAATAATAAGCAAAACATGAGCTCTGGTGAGCTCTTTAACCGACTATCACATAAAAAATCATGCAGCATCATGCAAATACTACCAAATAAAAATGAAAACAAAAAAACAAAAAAACAAAAAAACATGCAAAATATGAAAGCAAAACTATTTGATTTGTGAGCCTCCAGAGTCAAAGTTCATGTGTCAAGCGCCTCTATGTGCACCTAGTCAAATTTCTCTGATTCCAATTTCCAAGAATTATCATGAAGGATTAATTAGTATATCTTTATTTACCAAAGTCATAACAACTATAGGCATACAACATATAAACTACACAAAGTATACATAGATAGCAGAAGGTAATGTGTTACACATATTACATCATGTTAGATCTTAATTTTTGTGCACGAAATATAAATTTACCCAAATTACACAATTCTCTAAGATTATTAGAACTCATTAATTGTATATATTTATACATAGAAGGTTTTCTCCAATAATATGGTTTTATAAAATAAGATCTAAGACCTTGATAAGTAGGACATTTTAAAATAAAATGCATCTCATCTTCAATGTCATTTTTACAAAAACTACATAGTCTATTACTTCTTGGAATTGCAGAATAGCGACCACATTCTATAGCTAAATCATGACTAATAAGTCTTATTTTGGTAATACATGTCTTATAAATAACTGGTATTGGTTAACATAAATAATTTTGTAAACAAAAATTTTGAACCATATATCTATAACTTGTACATTTCACTAAATTATTCATTTGGCTGTCAAAATCTTGCTTCAGACAATCAAACAGGCGTTGTTTAATTATCAAGTAAAAACTACTGGAGAGCTTACTATCTAAAAATAAACCTTGATTATACCAAATATCACCTAAACCTATACTGAGCAACTCATTTTTAATAAAATACAACCAATTTGTCTTATTATTTGGACATTTTTGTAAATCGTCATATAAAAAACAGTAACAGTTTTTCAAAATACAGTTTGTAGTACATAACAGCTTAAACCAGTATTTAAAAATTCGACATTTTCTGGTATGCAATAATGGCAATCTACCTAGCTCGTAGTACACCATGACATTACTAGTAGAGCTTTTTACTTTCATAATATTTTTACAATAGCCCAGATGTATCCTTTCTATAGCTGGGGCCTTGTGAGCGCCCCAAATTTCACAACCATAACACAGTACACTGTTTATATAAGTATCAAAAAGCGAAAGTAAAGTTACAAAATTCAAATATATATCTTTTACATTTCTCCTTAAGGCAAACACAGCTTTTCTACCCTGTTCTGAGAGTTTCTGCTGTAACACATTATATTTACCATTAAAATTTAACAAAATACCAAGATAACTAAACTTATCTACAACTTCTATTTCCTGGTTATTATAATACCATTTCTCATTGTCATGTATTTTTCCACCCTTTCTAAAAACAACAATTTTCGTTTTTGCTATATTCACACTAAGTGACCATTTGGAGGTATAATCATACAAAGTATCCAAGTAATGTTTGTAATCCAGATACAGTTTCTGAAAAAATAACCATATCGTCAGCGTACATTAGTAAAAATAAATTTAATTCCTTCATCTCATAAGGAATAGAGTCACTATTTATAAAAGCCATTTCACAATCATTGACATACATAGAAAAAAATATCGGTGATAATACTTCACCTTGCATCAAACCTACTTCATTAGAAAAATAAACAGAGTTGAACCCATCAACACTTACACAAGAAGAGACATTAGAATACATTGCTTTGATAACCATTAAAAATTTACCTTGTATACCAATTTTTGATAGTTTATACCATAACATATTTCTTTGAACAGTGTCAAAAGCTTTCGTGTAGTCTACAAAACAACAATAAAAACGATTTTTGGCTGAGAAGGATTTGAAAATTAATGATGTAAGAGCAAAAATAGCATCTACTGTACCCAGACCGGGACGAAAGCCGAACTGGGCATCGGTCACAATATCAAACGTTTCCGACCAGTCTATCAAACGTTGATTAAGAACGGACGTAAATAACTTTCCAAAATTACTGACTAAGCTAATCCCTCTGTAGTTGTTCGGATCAAGCACACTACCCTTCTTGAATATAGGTATAAGTATGGCTTTAGCCCAATCTGTAGGGAAAATTCCGGACTGTAAAATTCCATTAAAAATGTACAGTAATACAGGCATAAACACATCTTTGTATTCAATAACATTTTCAAAATGTCATTTTCTGTAATTTCTCTATCAAGTTCCTCATAGACGCATTCACCATCAGTATCATGAAATTGGCTGTCGTCCAGTACAGCATCTGTGTCTGATGAGCACAATGACTTAAAATGTTCATGGAACAACTTTAATGGTACAGCATGTTTAGAGGACGCTTTCCTTTTAAATTTCTTGTAGAATAATTTAGGGTTTGTAAGTCTCATTATGTCTAGCATGTTTCCTTCAGTGCGCATATACTCTCGTTTCAAGCGACGTTCTAGTGTTTTATAGTCCTTTTTCGCTCGGATTAAATTACTATGGTTTAGTTGCGATTTCAGCCTATTAAATATATTTAAACAGTTTATATAGCGGCGATGAAGGTCTTTACACTGGGCGTTGAACCAAGGTTTATTATCACAAATGTTAGATCTGCAAGATTTATAATTGTTTGTCCTCTTTTTAAAAAATGGTGCCATAATGTCATTTAACGCCTTTTTTTAAAGGAATTTATTGGTGTATAAGCTGGACCAAGTCACTCACAAAGTTTGAAACATATCATAAAAGTCCCAAAGACTTTTATTTGTTTGGAATTGGTCGAGTTTATACACTTTATATACTTTATACTTTAAAAATGCGGTTAATCCCATATTAAAATCCAACCCCAAATGTTTTAAAAATAACTAAAATAGAAAGATCATTTATATATTTTTAGAATGGTCTATATATATATCATATCATATGTTATTGGATGCCGAATTGACTTAAAATTGGTGCTGATTTCATCAGAGGTCTGTATAGCCAGTCAAGGTCGTTAAAAACTTCCATTTGTTGCGGATGCCGGAAAAACATCTTTATTGGTACCAAATTTTGATTTATGAAGACTGTTTATTTTTTTTTCAGAACCAGAAACCACAAGAGAGGTCATAAGATAAAAAATAACAATATTAATCTTCAATGTAAAAATTAAAAATAGATTAGAATTCCATCGCGGATAAAACATATCATGGTCGGAACAGTTTTACTTATTTTGTCTCCCCAACGTCTTTGTTTATAAATGGCTGACAAGAATTAGGGCACTGCACGCTTCTTTCCTTTCTCATCTGTTGAGTTCATATTGCATCCTTTTCCGTTTGGAAAACCAAAGAAATGTCTGGTAATATTCAATGACTTACTGCAAATCAGTGAAATAATTTGCAGAATAATTATAATATTTATTAGATCTAAGAAAAAAAAACAGCTCAAAAACGTGTTTTCACAAGTTTATGCAAATCGGCGGTCTGGTTTCATTTGTTTTTTACATTCTCCCCGTTACATGTTTATCACATGTATGAATTTAATACTTGTCAATTTAGATCTGTTATCCATCCTTTATTGATTTTCTTTGCATGGTATTTATTATGGTCCGAGACCACAATTGTCGTCCCTTGATTTTTTTTTAATATGTGGCACAGCCTAAATTGACCCTAATTTTTTTCCAGTCTTACCTGGCCTGAGACCCTTTTAAACTAATTTGATATGTTATTTGTAACTTGTCTTTCCATTTAAATTACATTTAATACATATGTAAGGATTATTTATAACCAAAAAGCTTCACAAATTTAAAATTGCTGGAAAATATTACAGCTTCATGTAAGGCCCCGCTTCATTGAAAAACCTCAATTTTTAGGTGCAGGCTCATATAAATTTGACTTTTGAATAATTATGCTTAGTCTGATTAATCAAATAAGTACTCTATTGCTTTTAGTACATGATACATTATATATTAATGCATTTGAAAAGTATATTTTTGCAATATTTAATTTTTAAAGCCCCAAATGTTAATAGTTGAAATTTTTCAATTTTAACGTCAAAATTTAACACGCAATGATGAGTATAGAATTTAACATATTGTCTATGATATATAACCTATTGTTATGAAACTTTTTAAGCAGTGTTATAATTTATTAAGCTTTGGTCATACCAAGTTTTTTTGAGATTTGTCAACTCTTTCTATCCTATTAGGTCCGAGACCACAATTGTCGTCCCTTGATTTTTCGTTGTTTACGAATATAGTCCCTAGTGTAGACAGTGGGTTACTTGCCATTTATTTTTATACCCCTTCCTTCTCCATGTTTAATGCCTCAAATTGCAAGTAAGGGGATGAAATTACACTGCTAAAAAATTTGGATCCAGAATTTTAAAGGAAAGTAGTGATTTGGTCCAGCTGAAAAAGGTTAAAAATTAGCACTTCGGAAGCTGTCAAATGATTTCAAGACGCCCTAAACATAAAATTGTCCATATTTTGAGTTAGAGCCGATGAAGTTTTCTATAATTTTGATATAATTTGTCCCAAAAGTAGTACAACACACTGTAAAAATTCATTGAGAAAGCGCAAGTGGGATTTTTTCAATTTTCATTTATGTTCTAAAAGAAATGCACTACGAAATAATTGTGGTCTCAGACCTATGACAGAATAGAAGGCTCATAATATGTCGCCTTCTTTTACCAGAATACACCTTATCGCTATTTGTGCGCGATTACTAGACATAACATAGGTTCCCGTAGGGGGTACATGTCAAATCGGCACCCATAGAAAAAGTCAAATCAGCACTTGGTTAAGGTCAAGTAAGGGTAAATGAACGCCGTCTAGCGGATTCCGCGAAATATTGTGACGTTTTGTACGAATTACGCCCCTTTGACCAGATTTTGCAATGTTAAAATTGCACCCAGCGACTTTTCGATGGGACAATGTCAACGGTAAATTTGACGGAAAGTATGTTACTTCTAGGAAAATGAACTTGTTTTTCTAAAACTAAAAATTGAAAATGAATATAAAAACAGTCTTGAAGACGATCTTCAAAATGAAAATCAGGACGTAGGGTGGTAGAGTTTGTATATATGCCGACCAGTTAAAACAAGTGTGAAAACTGTTGCTCACTACTATTTCTACATAATTGTGATGAGAAAAAACAGTGTGGTCTCAGAAGTATTCTATATGTAGTATGTCAAAACTGTCCTTTCAAAAACCCTATATTCACTGGGAAAAGATATCATCTAGCAAAAAATAAGCAGAAGGGTCAAGGGGTGCAAGTTTGGGACATTAATTCTAAAGTTAAAACTTAGTATTGTACGGTAAGACTATCTCCAATATTTTGAAAATTATCACACCAGTCGGAACAAGTAAAAATATTTTCAAATTAGAGAAAAGGAAATGAACCACATTTATAAAAACTAATACTGGTCATAAATTCGCTGCTGCTGTCAGTCAGTCATGGATGGCACTAAACTATAATACATTTAAATTAATAAACCTTGTTCACGGTTGGAACAATTAGTTTAATATTCATACATAGTTTTTAAACTATAACAAATTAAAAATAAGCAAAAATGATGTTTCACGATCATTAATCCATCTCTACATTTTGTAATCTAACGTTTTAAACACAATATTACCAGTCATGTCAGCCTGTGTGCGATTGTTTTTTTCTTGTTTTTTTTTCGGTTGGGGGGGGGGGGTATTTTTGTAGGCATATTAAACATAAATATGTACATCTGTTTTTATGTCATATCTCAACCTCCGTATATTTGGTTTCCTCGGAAATGTTTTTACACGATATATTTTCTTTTTACACAATGTATTTTCTGGTAAATTCACTGTACTACAAAGACCGTGCAATGTCTTGCGAGAAAGCGAAATTCAGAGAGAGAAGCACATTAATTTATTGTCACATAAAATTAGATCTCAAAGGGAGTTGCAGAATAACGGATACTGGCGAATGTCAAAATTGAACAAAAAAGTTTGCAAAATTATAAAGAATAACAACGGAAAATAAAATAATTATTTAATATAATAATTTTTTTTCTATGGTCGGATTGTTGTCTCTTTGGCACATTCCCCATTTCCATTCTCAATTTTAGACCATGTACAGAATTAAGAAATCATGTAATGATAGAAGAATTTTACAAAATCGTTAAATGAAGATTTTACAGAATAAGCGTTATATTTAAAGATAAAGAACATAAATAAGATGATTTTGCTCCATTGTGTCTATGATTATTCCCTCAAACTTATTTTACTTTAAATGAATTTGGATAGATTTCTTCATAACAACAGTTTTCTTTTCTTGACCATCGTAAATGAAAAAGTTGAGACGTAAAACTATGCTTGAAACACGCATGTCACTCAAACGACTTTAAAGTAGTCTCCCTAATCAATTACCTGTATTAAAACCAAATGATAATTAAAGTTTTAAATCGGAGACTTTTCTTGCTTTTGAACATTTTTCGTCACAACAACAGCTTTCTTTTCTAAACAATCTTTAAAAGGAGAGGAGACGTCAAAAGTTTGCTTCAAACATGTGCGTCGCAAGGTGGTAAATAAATTCTGTATGTGACATTTAGCGGAAGCCATTTAACCATATCATTTTGTCAAACAGTTCAATCAACACCTTTATTAATTAGTCCTTTGTTGTCGATAGCTTTTAAATGCAATCAGCTGATTATAGATTTTCTGTCAAAATCTTAATGAGGTCAAGGTGAATTCCGAGTATTGTCTGATCGGGTAAAGTCCGAGAAACTCGAGAAAAAATTAAAGTAAATTAACGAGATGGAGGAAAATAAATCGTTTTATATATTTCTTTCGCCAAATTCTTTCGCAAATGACGAATTTTTATCGCCACAATTATTATTTTTTCGCAAATTGCGAAAATGGCGACCGCCAGCGGAAACCCTGCCTTATGTAACTTCCAGTTTTATTAAAGTTTACATTCATCAAAGCCTTAGTTTAATTTAGTTTCCTAAAATTAATACCCCCTCCCCCTTTATTTGTTGCATGTTGTGTAACATGTACTGATTCTATATATACTTCGAGCATACATATGTACACTTATGGAACAATAAACATTTAGTAAACTTTTTAAAACGTTTTTGTAGACTTGATTACAATAAATTTTATACTGAACAAAAAAGATATTAACAAAGATGTCAGTTTGTCTGCATGTTTTACTAGTTAACTTGAAGATGTATAAATAACCACACGACACTCTTTCAAGAATTTGTAGAATCATTGATATAATGTTTGTTTATATATGCGATGTTAAGCAGCAGTATATGGACAGAACACGTTCTGTCGTGATATAGTACCGAAACACAAGCTATTACATGTTCCGCTGCTAAATAAACCGTTTTTTTTTTCAAAAGTGGCCAAATCATATATCAGAATGGAGAAAAAGTGTAAACAGATGACTTACAAGATAGTAGAAGAGATTTATGAATTGGTTACCCAAAAATGACAAAGTTCAACTATCATTAGAGCAAATATTAATAAAAATCAAAACCCTGACCACATGCAAACAGACAGCAAAGTACGTTCTAGGATTCAAACTGTAGATGTTTTGCGGAATAACTATAAACTATAAAGGGGGACGGACGGACGGAAGGACGGGCATCCAGACGGAATGACGGACGGACAGACGTACAGGGGTAGTTGAGGGGAGCATAAAAAATATAGCTTCAATTATACCTTTTATTGCGTCAACTTGTAGACAGTTACCCTGATGATTTCTATTTTTAAGTTTTTACCATTTTTGCGTTCATGTACTTACAACGTATTTTTGTCTGAATTAGTAATTGTTTTAGATATGTATATTGATAATGAACATACATCACATTTTTTACAACGTATAATTTCTTTTTAAAATGTTCCATAAAAGAGGGTCTGATTGGGGTTTACGGAATACAGAATAATGGGCAAAAATTGCAGAATAAAATGCAAAAAAGAAAAAAAAAAGAAAAAGTGTATAATGGGGTGCTAAAATATAAAGAATAAAGAATATTGGTAATACTAAATAAAAATTTATGATAATTATCCAGACTCTTATGATAAAAAGAATCTATCAATACGAAACACATAATCATCGTGCATAATCCACATGAAGAACATTGGAAATTATTAGCATGATAACTTGACGTTATGTAATAAAAATTACGATGTCACGAATTTTGATGTTTTTTTTGCCAAAATGTTGGGTTTGCGTCGCTTCTACAGGGAAAACGAAGTCGGTGACCATATATTTTTTTTAATATCATCTAATTCGTAAGACAAAGAGGAAAAAAATATTGATTTAAAAAAAAATTCTGTGGAGCGGTTCTCGTGATTTATACCAGAAACTGAAAATTGTAGAAGAAAAATATAGATTTACCCTATATATTCAATGTAATTTAGTACGCTATCGGACCATTTTAAAAATGGAATTTTCTTGAAAACGAAGTCGGTGACATATACTTTTTTGTACATTTTCTGATGTATATTTTCAATATCTAATTGAGTTTTAAATTTTAAAAAAATCTATGGACTAGTTTATTTACTGATCCTTGACCTTAAATCGGCATCTGGTCAAATCGGCACCCATTGAAAAAGTCAAATCAGCACCTGGTTAAATCAGCATCTTGTCAAATCGGCACCTATTTAAAGTCAATTCAGCATCCAATAATATTTGATAAAATATATGTATAAATAACTCTAAAAATGTATAAATTCATTATTCATTTCATCGTTAAAAAGCATCAAGCAGTTAGAAAAAATAAGTTAATTATTTAAAGCTGAGACTACAATAACACATGTGTTATAGTAGTCTCAGTTTCAAGTTTTTTGTCAAGCCTGTGACCTTTTTTGTTAGTCGCAAAAGCAAGACATAGTGAGGTTACATTTCGTCTATTTCTTTTAGATATCAATAATTTTTTCAACTTATTATGGAAGCTGGACAGAAATTATTAATGTCAAAAAGAGTATCCTGGGCATATTAATGAATTAAATATTTAATTTTCCAACAATAAAAATTAAAAAATTCTGTTTGCGCAAGAAGATACAGTCTGGGTTTAAAGTTTGAAACTGTTACACATCAATTACTTTGTCAAACCTTGATTGAATTTTATGATACTTTGGAAGATGATTTTTTCTGATTAATGTCTTAATCAAAATTTGAAAGCAATTCTTTCCATTCTTTCAGTACTGACAAGTTATGCAATATGATAGTCTATTATTTTATTTTACGTGATAAATTTATAAACCTATGTAGATTGTCAGGAAAGTTGGGCAGAAGTTCCAAAACAAGTAAAAATATCTAAAGAAAATATTTGATTTTTTTTAATCCTGTAAAAAAACTGATAATGCATTCACCTTTTGGGGGGCGAAACCCCAAGCAAGAACCAGGGTTCAATAAAACCCTTCATGCAAATTTTAAATTGTGTCTGATCATCTCTGAACTTATATTATTTCATTTTAATTAACGACGTTTACCCCATGGCTTCTTTTAAACATATTTTAAAGGTTTGGACATTTTCTGTAAGACTAATGACCATTAGATTCCAAATTAACACAATGAATAAACTAAACATTAAAGATAAATCATTTTGATTCTTTAAGTATGTTGCTATTGATCAAAATTTTAATGATGGAAAACAGTCTTCACGCTGAGTGGCAGCCCTGGCAGCCCAGGCTTGTAAAATTGCTCTCGGGCCTGTAAAAATCATATCTACAGGCCAACAGAATCTAACTAAAAAATTTCAAAAATTGAGCTCCGGGCCTGTAGATTTAACAGTTCATCATGAAGACTGTCAGGAAATGGTAATTCACTCTCTTTAACCTATTAGCTTATGGGGGATTATCTCGGTTGAACCAACTATAAACAGGTGCTATGACCTGGACCCTCAAACCTCTCTCCGAGATTTGGGCGTACACATAAAAATCACCTAGCTATGCCACTGAAAGGTTAATCCCGTTAATATTACTCCTGCCAACTCGCCCCACTTAATGAAAAAATGGTAATATCTAGATGAATATATAATTTTCGTGTCTGCCAACTCACCCCACTTCAATGAAAACTAATCTACACAGAATACAAAAAAAACGAAAAAATAATTATTATTGAAATTTAATGAAGTTTTACTAAATCTGAAATTATAATTCTAAATATAAAAGATTTCAATTAACAGCAATTTGTTATCATAGCACTTACCGGATTTGGTTACTTTTGTCTTTGAATTAATTCAACACTAACAGGCAATCATTGAAAGGCAAAGGTTACTTTCAAGTAAATACCAAAGAGAATGCACATTCCTTCATTTACAATAATTAAGCATGCGACTTGTTTTTGTGAGTAAATGTAGTCAAAGCAGGTTTTATTATTGTGGTTAGTTTTGTTTATGATTTGAAAACAAACGAAACTGAGAAATTTATAAGTGGGGCGAGTTGGCATAACTAAATTAATCGTGGTTTATCTTTTTTGTCATTAGTGGGACAAGTTGGCAGACCTTGTTTCAGTGGGATTTTACCCCTTTCCATAATTGGGGCAATTTATCCAACCTATTTTCAATAGGATTTTACCCTTTTCATAAGTGGCGCGAGTTGGTACACCAGAGTGGGGCGAGTTTGTAAAAAAGTGGGGCGATTAGGTGTGGGGCAATTTGCCAGTGGGGCGATTTGTCATGGATTCAATAAAAGTAGTGTAACACCACATAACATGGGTTACATTTCCTGAGGATTGTCCTGACCAACATTTAAATGCTTTTACCTTTAACAGCAAATGTCAAAATTGGTCAAGTCAAATTTACTAACTCTTAAAAATATTTTGTTTGGATTTTTTTTTGTATTTATTAAATAAATATTGTCATCTTGGGAGGATTTCAGATTCAAAGTAAATCCTTTCATTAATAAAAAAAAATTAGCATTTTCTTATTGGTCAGGACATTAATCTAGTGAAACCCACATAAAATTGAGTTTTAGAGAAATATCTAGTGGTCCTTGGGTTCATATTGAGTTTTTTGAGTTCTCTGAATATATTTGTTCCCCTTTCAGCACCTGGTCAATTCAGCATCTAGTCAAATCATTAATGTTAGAAGACTCCATTTTTTTTAATATTATTTTTTTTATATTTTCACTCGAGGTGGCAACATACTTTTGTAACACATATATATATCGCATAACTTCCGATTTAAACTTTTGATATAAAGGATGCCATGATATTTGTGCCTATTAGATCATATTTTATTAAGGTAATTATATTTCATGGCAACTGTCCATGAACATTACTACATGTAGTTAGCATACAAAATTGGTGTTAATCTTATTCATTGTATACAGTGAGACAGGAAATACAAGTTAAACTAAAACAATGATGTGGAACAGCTTAGAAAATGTCTTTTCTGTTTAATTTTAGTTAGTTTAATTATTAAACATAAAAAAATACCTTAAAATGGGTACAACAAAAGGGTTATTGTTTTTAACTTAAAAAAAAGTTCACAAGTTTTGTAAAGTAAAGATCAATCAAAACATGATTAACTAAGCATTGAGAAAACTAGGCTTCAAAAGAGAAATTTAAAATATAATTATTCTTCTGTCTTTAACTGCTGAATGGATTTTCAGATAAACTATTAGCATCACCAGGCGCTGTTAATTATGTGTATTGGTATATATACTATATTTTTATGCTTTTATATTTCTCTCACTGATACACATAGTTAATATGGCTTCTACTAACGAAAGCTCCATTTGGAGTTAATGTATTTAGAGACCACTTATGTCAGTACACCTTTCCTATATTGCCTATTAGCAAGTGTTTTGTTATATATATATATATATATTCTTTATTTTTTTTTTTTATTTTAGAAGACCTAAAGATTCATATAGATTTCTTCAATTTTGAAGACCCTGTGTATGAAGACAGTAAATATGTTTTGACAAGTCCTAGGTCACTTGAAGCATGTGCTAAAGTTGGAGTAAAGGTATTGTTCCCCAAATTAAAAAAAACCAGTACATTTAATGATGTTATAACAGCATTAGAATAGTCAAGATAATCAAGGAATGGACTTATCATTATATGATCCATTTAAATAAGCTATATATATTTTGTAGTTTTATTATTTGAATGAATATTTAGGTCATAGGTTGTCCATGTCCATTCCTTGATTATCTTGACTATTTTAATGGCAAAGCCAGACCAAGAAAAAATTACAAAAACAAACAATCTTGGAATGAATGTGTAATTTTTAATGCAATATAAGAGATCAAACATTAAGTAAATGCAATTTTAATCTTATATTTATAAAGCAACATATTTATTTTACTGAAAATCAGAATTGTATGATGTACGCTTGAGTATTGAAAGAAAATCCTTCAATTTGATTGCAAAAATAGTTGTTCCTTTGAATTAACACAGTCAATGATTTCACAGTTTTTCTTCAAAAATAAATGATTTAATATAAGTCCTTGAATTATTTACCTACATGTGAAAAATTTCCATTTGGTAAAATGGAAAATTACAAAAGTTATTGATGTGAGCATCATTGCAACTAGAAATTACATTTTATGGTTAGGAAATATCTATCGGTTAGTGATAGATAAAATGTTTGTACATTTTCAATGATTATACAATGTATTACTGCATAAGAATGAAGCTACATCCATCTTTACTACTTTTTGTCAAGCCTTCGACTTTAATCGAAAAAGCGAGACTAAGCGATCCTACATTCCGTCGTCGTCGTCGTCGGCGGCGTCCACAAATATTCACTCTGTGGTTAAAGTTTTTGAAATTTTAATAACTTTCTTAACCTATACTGAATTTCTACCAGACTTGGACAGAATCTTGTTTATGATCATAAGAAAGTATCCAGAAGTAAATTTTGTAAAAATAAAATTCCATTTTTTCCATATTTTACTTATAAATGGACTTTGTTTTTCTGCGAGGAAACATTACATTCACTCTGTGGTTAAAGTTTTAAAAATTTTAATAACTTTCATAAACTATCCTTGATTTGTACCAAACTTGGACAGAAGCTTGTTTATGATCATAAGATAGTATCAAGAAGAATATTTTGTAAAAATAAATTTCCACTTTTCCGTATTTTACTTATAAATGGACTTAGTTTTTCTACGAGGAAACATTACATTCACTCTGTGGTTAAAGTTTTTAAAATTTTAATAACTTTCATAAACTATCCTTGATTTGTACCAAACTTGGACAGAAGCTTGTTTATAATTATAAGATAGTATCAAGAAGAAAATTTTGTAAAAATAAATTTCCACTTTTCCGTATTTTACTTATAAATGGACTTAGTTTTTTTGCCAGAAACAAAACATTCACTCTGTGGTTTAAGTTTTTAAAATTTTTATAATGTTCTTAAACTATCGTGGATTTCTACCAAACTTAAACAGAAGCTTGTTTCTGATCATAAGATATTATTCAGAAGTAAATTTTGTAAAAAAAAAATGAACTTTTTCCGTATTTTACTTATCAATGGACTTAGTTTTTCTTCCAGTTAACATTACTTACAGTCTGCAGTTAAAGTTTATACAACATTTATTAGATTCATAAACTATCCTGGATTTTTTACCAAACTTGGAAGCTTCTTTCAATCAAAAGACAGTATCGAGAGGGAAATTTTTATTGATGTTTTTCCTCATTTTGTTGAGTCTGCGATTAACAGCAAAAGTAGGCGAGACACTGGGTTCCGCGGAACCCTTACAAATTTTTTTTTTTATTTATCATAATTAGAAAAGTTAATGGTACATTTATTTGTTATTTCAGCCAGTGGACATTCTGTACAAGCCTTTAACTGATTTCCAGGAAGAACTTTTACCTCAAGACATCCCACTTAGAACCATTTACAATATATATGATGAACATGAGCAAGAAAGACAAAGTAAATAGCTGTTATAATTCAGAAAATGTTATGATTGTCTTTTATAGAAACTTTTTATTTTCAATTAGGCTGTTTTTCTATAATAAACACAAACTTATGAAGATGAAATGAAAAGAAATCTATTTGTTCATATCAATAATTCGACATTTTTTAATCTGTTGACTTTCTTGATTCTTTTTGTATACATAAAAAAATAAGGAGATGTGGTAAGATTGTAAATGTGACAACCATCCACCAAAGTTCAAATAAATGTTGAATTTGAGTTGATTTTTCATAACATTCTCTATGAAGGGTTTTCATGTTATATAATCTAGTTCTTCTACAGATCTCAGCCCAAAATTCTAATTACAAACCATTAGTATGTAAACACCACACAATTTGGGACTGATTAAGTTTTTTGAAAACTCTAAGACTCTTCTATGGTTTTTCATCATTGATTGTAATATACATTTTTTAATTTCTTGAAGGAGTACTTAAATTATGTAAAGAAGAAAGGAAGAAACTTGTTGATGGAGAAGGTACCACTAAAAAAACAGCAAGAAGGAAGCTAGGCTTAAACAATACTTCACAGAAGACAGTCACATCAACTCAAAGAAGATCTAGAACACCAAACAGATCGAAAATCACCAGTACTAGGTCTAAATCAGGTAGCTCTACAATTATGCATAACAGCCAGGTTATATTTAATTTGAAAAAAAGGAACAAAGTTATTATGAAATTGTAGAAAGATTCTTACACAGAACTAAATCTGTAACATTTAATATGACCTAAGTTCTTATTGTTTGCTGATATAATCATGTACTGTAAATTCAGAAATTATTGCGTGCATTTATTATAGCGATTTTGTCATTTTAGACTATAATGCAATTTTAATGTTTGCGATATTGAGAAAAAAACTGTTTATATCATATAAAAATGTCAAAATGCAAGTTTAAATTATTGCGATTATATCCCCGTCACATTTTTCGTAATAATAAACACCTCACAATAATTTCTTAATTTACAGTATTAGATAGCAGATACTGACTCACTATTTAAAAAAAAAAAGAAATATAATCAGATCTAGACTATTAATGGATAAGGAAGCCTATTCATAAAAACAAATTAATGAGAAAGTTTGTGTTATTGACAATACTTATTGTTGGGAAAGAGATAGTATTGAGTGCTTTAGCCTCCTTTAAACACGGATTATCTTGGTTTTTAGAGTACTGTGGATTCATTAATATTTGTTGGATACACATTTTCGTGGATTTCCTGGGTACAGGGGAACAACGAATTTAAATGTTCAACGAAGAACAAAATTTATAAAGGAATGTATGCAGTCTTTGCCAAAACCAATTAAATTAAATATCCATGAATATGCAAGTTTTCCTCAATCCACCAAATTTGTATCCAAGAAAATAAAGAATTCACAGTAATGTCTTATTATATTCTTACAGAGGAGGAGAAAACAAAAAGCAGTCTTCAAAGAACAAGAACCGCCTGGGCAACATCTATTGGTCATAAACGAGTTACTAATGATGAGTTGAATAACAGGTTAGTAACACACAACTGAAGCCACATCTGAATTACTGCTTATTTACTATAATTTCAGAGCTTTGTGGGTAAAGATTAAACACAAACTGCTTAACAATATACAAATCTCATTTATTCTTTCATACAGAATTTGTTAAAACTACATGGTCAAGAATTTATAACAATATGATTTTCCCTAATCTGTAAAAAAGGTAATGAACAAACTGAATGAATCAGTATTTTGTATCCAGATCATTTACATGCACTATAAGAATAAGAAGATCTCAAGATATGTTTACATTTTAGTTTACTGTATGATATATTACAGGGTGAAAGAACTGCATGAAGAAAGCTTGAAATTAAGAGAAGAATTATTGTCAAAGAAAGAAAAACGTAATAGGCAAAGGTACTCTTTTAATATTCATAACCTTGCTAAAATATATCTAAAGTGGTGTGAATTACTATGAAATGTACATACAAAACATTTAACTGAAAACAAAAAGTGTAGACTTTTTTATTATTGTTACATTGCAGCCCAAAACCTCGACCGAAATCAACCCCAATAAGGAGATCAAGAAGTACGTCTAGTTTGGTGTCCAATGGAAGTTCTTGTTTGTTAAATAGAAGTACAATTGATAGTGCTCAGCCAATATCCAATACTAGACTGAAGAAAACACTGAATAAATCTATAGATACAAGTCATGTGGTAGTCACTCCAAGGGTACGTCATTTCGTATTGTTAAGAATTGAAATAGAATTTATGTGTTACATATATAAAGTGTTGTAAACTTCATTGTTAAGAAAACACTAATAAATCTGAGAAAACCAAATCATAGCTAGAATTGGTAACCCTGGGAAATTATATATTGAATCATATCAGCAGTATGGTATTCTTAAAGAATAAAATAGATGACTTATACAATTAAATTATAATATCTCTATTTGAAAGTAGAAATACAATAAGCGAAACAGTTAGCAGCGTTGGATTGAAAAGCTTTTAAGGTTCACAAGAAATTTGATTTTTGCTAAAAAGTACTCTAAGTTTTAGATATCTATACAGTTATAAAGTAATTTAGTCATTTTTGGCATTACAGAAGACTTTATTTAATCAAAATCTGTCAATCATAAGCAAACTTTTTACAGGACCAAAGAATTTTAGAACTAATGATGACAAAGGGTGAACAGGAGAGAGCCACAAACCGTGACAGATTTATAGCTGATCTGACTTGGGAACATCAGAGAAAGTTAGAAGAAGAATCGAGGGTGCAGTCTGAAATGAAAAGGCGCAGGATGCTAGCAGAGGAGAATCGAATCAAATTATTAAAAAAGGTACTGTGGAAGGTGATAGAAATCAATAAAATCCTTTTTGAGCTTTGGTCAGTAAGTTAGTAAATGTCATTGCAATACAAGCAATACTGTGTTTCTATTAAAGGTCACACATGTTTATTGTTTTAAAAATATAAAGTTGTATTATATAAAATAATAAACAATTTACTAAGTATACAGAGCACCTTGTTTGAGTCATAAAAATAACAACTTGTCCATAAACCCAGTCAATACTGGGGATTCATTTATTTTTGTGGGTATCAATTTTCGTGGATTAAACAAAATTTGCATTTCCGTTAATATTTGATTGTGTTGTTTTACCAATCTGGGAATACGAAGCCTATAGAAAATGTGTAATTCGTTGAACTATTTAAATGCATGGTTCACATGTACCCACGAAACTCACGAAAAATGGAATCCAACGATAATAATAATGAAGCCACAGTAACTGCATACTAATGTTATGGTTGCTGTCAGTTTTCTGGAAGATGATAAGAACATTCAAACATTCTTTTATACACAAAGAGATAGGGTCTTGCATTCATTCAAGGTTTTCAAATTCTGCTTTTAAAGCAATATTTTCAGCGAAACCCGATTGTAAACTCTCTTGGGAAACCTAACCAAGGAAACAACTTTAA
This sequence comes from Mytilus galloprovincialis, assembly GCF_965363235.1. Classification (NCBI taxonomy): domain Eukaryota; kingdom Metazoa; phylum Mollusca; class Bivalvia; order Mytilida; family Mytilidae; genus Mytilus; species Mytilus galloprovincialis. The sequence continues at coordinate 100,159,105 of NC_134839.1, forward strand.
AATTTGTTATACAGGTTAAGACTGATACCTTCAAATGTTTTTTACCAGTAGCAGATATACAATCATTAATTGTACAGGCATAATGCAGCAACACTAACTTTATGAATATATAAAAAAAGAATTATTTAATCACTTTTCTTGTTATCGCGTAAAAATATTGGTACTAGAATTTTTATGACCAATTTCTGATAAACTTAGGTTAAGTATCAAAAGGGAATGTAAATGTTTAGTTTGATAGTTGTCTGATATCGAGTAATTTTTGTAAAATTTTAGATGGAATCAGAAAAAAGAAGACAAAGGAGGGAGAAATCTCAATTGGAAAGAAAAGAACAGTCACTTCACCAAGCAATGCAGAAATGGGATATCTCATCAAGAACTCAACAAAAACAAAAGGTTTGTTTTTATGGAACATATCCATTAACTTTGATTTTTTCTGTACAGTATTTTATACTGCATGTTGCATTATTATAAATTCATTTACTGTATATTAATAGATAACTATGAAATCAAAGGAAGACATGAAAAACAATTCGTGTTTAAAATGCAGGCCCATAAAGATATGAATGAAATACTTCATTTACATAGAACAGATAGGTTATTTAAATTTAGTATGCCATTAAGCTCCAAATATTATTTGACACTGCTCTTTCTTATTTGAAACATCTTATTGAAAAAAATGTTGTTTTAATTCCGATAATAATGCTTTAATAGGATCTTCAAATGAAAGAGAGAAAAGACAAAGAACAACTAAAGAGGAGAATACAGGTACTAATATTAAGGAATAGACTACTGGAATCACACAAATCAACAACAAAAAGTATAGAATTTGTCTATAGGAATAACATAAAAAAAACGAATCCTTTTAGATCACTTAATGTATTGATACTGTGATTTTATTGTGAAAAAATTGCACCTGCTTATTTTTTTTCTAACGCATATTGGTTGAACAAAAATCAATTTACCGAAATAATTCTTGCCTTGAAATCTTGTTTATTATTCTGTTAGGCCAGACTTTTTATTTTATCTGTTTAACGAGAAAATTTGTAAAAAATTAGGGTCGAGGGGGCGAAATAAAAAAAAAAATAAAAGTGCAAAATTGGTCCAGTCGACGCTAAAAATAAAAATAAAACCATTATAAGTGACTTTTCTTTTTTTTTTTCGAATTTATCAAAATACAAGAACAATGAAATGAGAACAGACCAGTATATTAACCCAGAGAAATATAAATACATATAGTTCATATATGTCTCTGGTTAACCCTTCTATTAATATAAACATAAAAACTATGTTTTGATTCTGTATTTCCACTAATATAGATCCATGGCACCACTTAAATATATCAACCTCGTTGCATATACACTATATATGTATATACCAGTCACCCAGTCAGGAACCTCTTAGTGTATGCAGAGACATATATACACTATATGTCTCTGGAGTTAATAGTCCCAGAGTTAAGCAACTTTAACCTATAAATTGAAGCAATGCTTATACATGGAAATATATACATTAATCAAGAAGATCTAACCAAAAGTATGTTAATGCGTGTGGAATGCGTAATTTACCCTTTTGGGATCAATTTTTGTCTGTCAGCAGTGCCATTCATGCGTCTGTAGTCATTATCGCAAGAATCCGGATTTCGGTCATAGCGGGTCCGTTTCCGATGAAATCCCGATTCCGACCCGTAGTTCTTCAAATTTAAATGTCGGACGAAGAAAAATTTACAAAAATAAACGATGTTTGATACGCTATTTGGAAAAGAATATGACGTTTCTAATGCAATAAGTTTATTTTAGGCTAATTTCATCAAGTTCTGATGAAGCAATAACTGATTTTGCCGAAAGTTAGAATGATTTGATGTACGCTCTCGTGTAACAAGTATGAAAAGCATGCCACCAGCTTAAAAATCTTTTAGAAGAAAATATATCGTTTATGCCTTGAATTTCTTTACTTTTAAATGAAAATTGCTGTTTCATTGACTTGGTAAAAATTAAATATTACCGATAACGAAATTGACTGAAAGCGAGTATCGTGAACAACACATTTTATTTTTTTCTGAGGATTTCGTAAACAGATAATAAAAAAAGTCTGGCCTTATGTCTGTTATGTCAGTTGTGTAATGAAACCTTTATGATCTTTCTTATCCATCTTTTGAATTAAAAATTTAAGTATTTTTGGATACAAATATCAAAAACATTCAGGAGGTGAAGAAGGAATTTATTGTATCATGTGATGCATTTGCAACAAAAAAAAATTCTGTCAATGCAGGAAATATTTACTGCTGAGCTCAATCAGACAGTCTTTCACAAATTTCACACAGTATTTTAAACCTCCTAAACATATTCAAGATTGAATAATTACTTTTCATTGAACCATAAAAATTTAAAAAAAAATTAAAGGTAGACAATATCCTCTATTAAAGAGTTAAAATAGATTTAACGATGTTTGTGGTCAATCTGTGGCATAAAGATTTATTTGTCTTCCAATTCAGGTTTCCAAACTTGATGGTATTTTAACAGTTGAGGTACACAATATAAATACACATAACAACTTTAGTTAGTCTTACATATTCCATATATGTGCATCATTGTGTATTGTATAATGCATGTGGAAGATGTACCTTTTGTAAATTTATACATGTATACAAATATATCTTCTGGTTAGAAAGAGTTATTACATTTGTATACAATATACCCTCTAGAAGACACACACAAATGTCTCATTTCCAATGACACTGAACAACAAGTCTTTTTCACTGGTGGTTTACAATTATGGGTAGCAGTTTAAACGAAATGATCTAAATGAGAAAAACGACAGGTACCTGAACATGTGATGAGGTTAAAACCACTTTTTAGAGATTGCAACCCTCTCCTTAATCTTGATCAGTACTGTATTAGAAAATTCACAAAATGAAATGCCCTTTAAGTGCCAATCTGCCTAAGAACCAGGCAGTGGTGAAAACATGACAAACAAAAACCCACTCAAGTTGACATTAATTTATGTTCAAATTGTATAATAGTGCACGAATATAATATTCGTTTGCTTTTCTTGTTCTGGTAATTCAAGTTATCATTTGGTTGAAATGCACTAGAAAATAAAAATTAAGGGGAGCTAACTCTGTAATTTGCTATCATTCTAACCAAAAGTTAACTGGAGATTTCTCAAATTACCAGACACGCAGAAACAAAAGACCTACCCTTTCTAACTCAGGATGAGGGTAACTTCAAAATAGGATGGTTAGGTCGGTGGGTTTTTTCCGGCCATGTTTTGAAATTTTTCTAAATTGCCTGATCCTTACAAAGACTGGCACTTAATTGACAAAAGTTAAGATTATATTTTATATTGTTTCCAAATTGGTAAAGCACTGTTCTTATATTTTAATAAAATAATGATTATTTTCAAATTTATAGGATGAAACATTTATTATGGTCTGTCCTCATTAATACATAAAAGTGGATAAGTACAATTTATTATCCTTTAACATTCATGATATGGAACAGGTAAAGTAAGAAACAAAATTAAATTGATAAAAGCATGTACTGTTTATTGAAGACGAGGAACAAAAAAGTTAAATCAAGAGATGAGTTAGAAATGAAAGACCTGATGGTACAACAGCAAGATTTTGAAATAAAATCTGTAGCTCAGAGGAAACAGGATAGGCTATTAAGAGATAGTTTAGTAAGTAGCTCAGAGATATAATATTACATTCTAAATTCTAGTGTTAGATAAATTCTATTGCAACATCTCTGTTCAATTTGAATTTAAAATTTCAACATTTGTAATGAATTAGAATAAATGGTAAACAGTAAACTGTGTCTTTTATCCAGTCCCTTAGGGGTAAATGGGATTGCATCACCTGATTTAATTCACACAAGAAAACTTGTTAACACTTTTTTTTTTATAATTATATTTTTTGATATAATTATATTTGTGTATGTTATGTATTTGTTTATTTTGAATGCCTAGCTTGCATGATTTGGTACTATTCATACATCAAGCAATATTTATATTTCAAGAGAACAGATTCAATGATTTATGGGGAGTAGAGAAATAAGTCATTTGTGTTTCTTCTGGCATCTTGTTTACATTCATAAGCGTTAATGGTTTACTTTTATAAATTGTTTGGATGGAGAGTTGTCTCATTGGCACTCACACCACACCTTCCTCTATCTATTAAGTAAAATTGTGTGTGATAACTACATATTGTGTAAAATGGCCAATCGGTGGATTAAGTAAAAACTTTCGTTTTTAGCTCACCTGACCCGAAGGGCCAAGTGAGCTTTTCTCATCACTTGGCGTTCGTCGTTGTCGTTGTAAACTTTTTACATTTTGAACTTCTTCTAGAGAATCACTGAATGGAACGAAACCAAACATGACATGAATGTTCCTTATGAGGTGCTGACCAAGTGTTGCATCTTTGTTGTTGATCCATCATCCAAGATGGCCGCCAGTAGGGGACTTAATTTAACATAGGACCCTATGGGAAATACATACAGATGTCTTCTTTTAGAGAACCACTGAATGGAATGAAACCAAACATGGCATGAATGTTCCTTATGAGGTGCTGATCAAGTGCTGTTACTTTGTAGCCGATCCATCGTCCAAGATGGACGCCAGTAGGGGACTAAGTTTAACATAGGACCCTATGGGAAATACATACAAATGTCCTCTTTTAGAGAACCACTGAATGGAATGAAACCAAACATAGCATGAATACTCCTTATGAGATGCTGACCAAGTGTTGTTACTTTGTAGCCGATCTATCATCCAAGATGGCCGCCAGCAGGGGACTTAGTTTAACATGGGACCCTATGGGAAATACATACAAATGTCTTCTTTTAGAGAACCACTAAATGGAATGAAACCAAACATAGCATGAATGCTCCTTATGAGATGCTGACCAAGTGTTGTTACTTTGTAGCCGATCCATCATCCAAGATGGCCGCCAGGGGGGACTTAGTTAAACATGGGACCCTATAGGAAATACATACAAATGTCTTCTTTTAGAGAACCATGGAATAGAATGAAACCAAACATAGCATGAATTTCCTTATGAGATGCTGACCATATGTTGTTACTTTGTAGCCAATCCATCATCAAAGATGGCCGCCAGCGGGGGGACTCTGTTAAACACAATACCCTATGGGAAATATATACAAATGTCTTCTTTTAGAAAAGCACTAAATGGAATGAAATCAAACATGGCATGAATGTTCCTTATGAGGTGCTGACCAAGTGTTGTTACTTTGTACCCGATCCATTATCCAAGATGGCTGCCAGATGGGCTTAGTTTAACCTGGGACCCTATAGGAAATACATACAAATTTCTTCTTTAGGGAGCTACCATTTGATTTTTATGGGGGGGGCTAGGATGAAATTTGAAAAAAATAGGCAGGACAGGAGTTTTGAGTAAAAAAAAAGGCAGGATGAGACAATTTGCAAAAAAAAAAAAGGCAGGATGACAATTTAGGTAAAAAAAGTCAGGATAAACTAATAAAAAAAAAGGCAGGACCGAATAGAGTGAAAAATAAAAAGGCAGGACAGAGATTACAACTAAAAAAAAATGCAGGACAAAATTTTTCATCCTAGCCCCCCCATAAAAATCAAATGGTAGCTCCCTTAAGAGAACTACTGAATGAAATGAAACCAAACAGAACAATATTAAACCAAATTTGGCCTATAACATCATTATAAGTATCTGTTACAATTTTTTACATTTTTTAATATTATTTCAAAATCCCAAATAGAATCAGTTGAGCGACACAGGCTCTTGAGAGCCTCTAGTTTAAAATTGAGAATGGAAATGGGGAATGCATCAAAGAGACAACAATCCGACCAAAGTGCAGAAAACAGCCTGAGGCCACAAATGTTTTTTTTTTTACTGTATTAAGAATTTGTATTTACATTGTATTTGTAATGGGTAATTTATTGCATCACCTTTATATATATATATATATATCTTTATTCTCACAAACCAAATTACAAAGGTATAGAGATAATTATACATATTTCAATACAATTACATTAATAAATAATGTACGAAAGTAGATAGAGGCATTCACATTTGTTTACCCAGAAAAGTTCTATTTGTTATTGATCTCCTTAATAAGTTTACATAGTTCGTTCAGTTCTGTACATTTTTTTGAATTCATTAAGTCAAAAAACTTCAGTGTGTTTGGTCTATTTCTATAGTAAAATGCAATACATTGTTTTCTACAGTTATCAAAAGCTGAACAATTAAAAATGTAATGGTATTCATCACCAATGGCATCTGAATTACACAATACACATTTTCTGTTTTCTCTTTCTATGTTTTGCCATCTTCCAGTTTCTATTGGAAATTTCATGAATTCACAGTATTCTATCTTAGTAAAAAAAAGAGAGATGTGTAAATGATCATTATCAATTGCTAGCAAAGTTGAATGTTTATAGGTGTATATAAAATTGTTTAAGCTTTATTTCTGATATTTTGTTCTAATGTTTATATACTTTCTCACAGATGAAAATGTTGCATAATAGGAAAGAGAGAGATCAGTTTGAAAGTCGTCATATGGTTGTAGAGAAAGAGTCAAGGTATGTGATCAAACAATATATTTACAAACATTGTAGTCATTGTTTAATTACCTATCTATATATTATTTAGGGTATACTAAGAAATCTATGAATTAAATGAAACAAAAGAAAATAATTAACTTAAAAGCAGAAAGGAAAGTAAATAAAAAAAGACAACTTAAAAAAAAAAGGAAGTTGTTGTCCATTACTTACAAGTTAGAGATATTCAGAATTAAATATATATAAGTTATGCAGTGCTTCATTCAAATTAGTAAAACTATCATTTACATAAATATTCACTAAGGGCTTTGTTTCAATGATTTTTTTAATTATCATGAATATTTTGTTGTCCAAAAAAAATTGTTACAATATAAGTTGTTAATAACCAAGTGATCATCCCAAAAAAACGCTGAAACTTAAATTTCTTGTTAATTTTGCAGGGAAAATCGAAAAGACTTAGAAAAGGATGCACATATAAGAATGACAGAATCTGAAAGGAAATACCAAGATGTATTACAACAGAGGGACATACAGATAAATCTTAATAAGTAAGTTCTAGAGATATTGCTTAAAATACCCAGATGGGGGATTGAGCAATGGCCCTCTCTAAATCTGAAAAAACACTCCCCCCTCTTTTTAAAAACCATAGATCCACCACTTGGAAATATGCCTTTTATACTGAAAAATATGTGAGGAAATTGGTCTTGAGTCAAGTAAACATGAAAACTTTGTTGTGTGCAACTTTCTTTGTTGCTTTCAGTGAAAATGATGTTCAAATTCTTATTTTATCATAAATATAACTATAACATGACATAGCATAGGAATGAAAACCCTAAAATAAGAATGACAGTAGAAAATTGTCAATAATATAAAAAATTGTTGATTTTCTTTTAAAAAAAAAATAACAGTCAACACTGCAAAAGAATCATTATGAACTGGAATGCAGATTTTATATTCTTACCATGTGCAAAATTAACCATGTATAAATATTAGATACTGCAATGTTATTTAAATGATAATAGTGTTTACAGATTTAAAAAAGGGGACATAATCTTTAATGACAAAAAGCAGAAATATAGTTTTGAAAAACATTAGAGTTATCTCCCTGTAGAGTGTTGTATTATCAATTTTTGTATAAATCTTACTTTTTACTTCAATTAAACTATAATGATAATATTTGAATTAAACTTTACAATACATTGAAAAATATTGATAATACATACTTCCATTATTATTGTATTTATTATAAATAGTTGCATTCTAGTTTTCAAGATTTGCCCACCTATGAACTCTTTATTCATTTTTGTGTGTCGAATAATTGTACAATATTTTAACAGATGAAGAACAGCAATTAAAGCTGTATTATTTTCTGTCTTCCTCTCTCAATGTTAGAGAGGTTACATGTTAACGGGTAATAAGGATGAAATAAGCTGTGCACTATTCTCAATTTAATCATAATATCTGTCAATATCTTGATAACGAGTGTAAGCGAGGTGTAAAATTTGACAAAAATAATGCCTACCCATGTGTTAATTCACATAGATCATTGTGTGATATAATTATTTTGTTTTTTATTGGAAATTTGAAAGTTTTTTTGGTACAAGTACTTCCAAATAGACCTATAATATTCATTCAAAAGGCATCCATTTGATTTGATGAATTCCAGAAAGTTGTAGAAAATCAACCATTTCACTATAAACATATGAACAGATACATGCATGTAAACTTACTTTAAGAATGATTTTATTTAATTTCAAAGTTTGTAACACCAAAACAAAAACACCAAAACATATGTGACTGGGCGAGTATCGCAATAATAAGAACTTGCAATTTTGCTATCTGATACATATATGTATGCACACAATAATTTCTGAATTTACAGCAGTTTGTTGTAGAAATTTAGTTGTTGCAGGTTTCTTGTTTGTGCAAGATTTTGTTCAGACAAGTATATTGTATTTAAAAATATAAAGCTTTATACTTAGGTTATATTATTGGTAGTTAGAGACCTATATTATTGACATTTCCCTGAACTGATTCATACTACATGTACATGTGTATCCTACTTTTGATCACAGATTAGAAAGACAGAAAAAACAAGCCATTGTAAGAACTTCTCAACATAAAATGGAGGAAGAACTGGACGAATGGAGAGAAAATGTAATGAACAAAAGAAAAGTGGTAAGATCTTATCATTACTGGCAGTACTGTTTTTTTACTGAATAAAAAAGGTATTTATCTAATGCAAGGAGTGAATTGATAAAAATTGACAGATCTTCATAAAAATTTATATTATTGGTTAAGGTCAACAATATTGCTACAAAGTTTAAAATTCAGTTTTAACAAAAACTTTTGTGGGACATGCTACCCTTGGAAATATGAATTATGTGAAAAATTGCCAAAGTACCAAAGTCAGGTTACAAAATGTAAAGGATCATAATGGTCCAGCTTATCTTTCTAGCAAAAAAAGTATTGTTCCCCTAAATTATAGATAGATATTCCTTCTGTCTGCATTATTTATTTGTGCATAATATGTCCATTATCTAAACAGTGCCATGTGGAAATTGGAGTTCTTTTATCTATAGGAATATAATTTAAATTGGATGTAGCACATTGGCTGAAAGTTTTTGGTCTATCAGTTCATCAACATTATTTTGTCATGTGACAATGCCATCATCAATGTTTTTTAAAGATTTACTTCCTAAGAAAAGGAATGACTGTATTATTTTTTTCTGTTTATTCGAAATACCCTCCTAAATGAGATGCACATTTTAAAATAACCTGCATTGCTGGTTATTCAGTGTGTACCACATTTTATATGTTATTTCTTGATAGACAGATAAAATATTAGTCATTTCTTAAATAATGCCAGGAGAAGGTAACTGAATTTTAATTGAACTTGTTTGTAACACCTGTCTATAATGTCCACTTCAAATAATCGTCCTGACTATGCATGAAATACCTGCCACTGGACATTAAGAAAGCAACAAACCTTTCAATTGATAACCTTTGTATCACTGTAGTTGATGCTATCTGCTCAGGTAAGTACCTCAGTTTGGCTAAAAACATGTTTTTTCATTTGTTGAAATAATTCTCCTATGTTTCTAATCGCACAAATGCATACATTTCAAATCATAAAAAAAATCCATATTTTGAAAATTCACTTTCAAATGACATTACCTTGTAAATGTTTTAACATATTTATATTCTATTGAGATAACATAAAACATACAAGATTGTTTATAAGGATGTGTTCTCTGATTAGCAGCTCTTGTTTAATAAAGAATAAAAGCTAGACTTATTTAGAACAAATTTGGAATCTGTGTTTTTTTTTATTTGTTTCTTGTTTTATATTTATGGCATTATATAATGTCGACTACAGCCATCAGAGAATCAGTCAATTTTGATTGTATGACTGTGTTATTTGATATTCTTTTTGTTAACTGTTTTACTCCCCCCAAAAAAAATGTGCAATGCATTATGCAATATTCATATTCTATGGTATAGATCATCCATACAGGTATTGATGTCTAAATTTAACTTGTCAGTCAACTTCTTATTAAAATTATTGCTCTTTGATGGATGATGATTTCTACCATTTTTGCGTTTGCCTTATATTTTAAAAATTATGAGACATAGATAGAAACTTTAAATCACAAAAAAATAATCAGCAGCAAGATCTACTAACAAGTCAAGTTTTGCTGATATAAATAGTAGACTGTCACTCTTTATAGGAGCGATTGCCTTAAATAACATTTTTGTTTACCATCTTTGTGTTATGAACTAAAATTAAAAGATAGAGAAAAACTAAACAGTTCTAATGATAAACAAAACAAGATCAATAAAACATAGATTTTTGTCATGAATTCTATTTTTATCTACAATGTTGGAAAGTGTTCTTTGTTGAATATGAAAAAGGTGAGCGACACTCTTTAGAGCCTTTAATTGTGTTCCTGTCAATACTTACATAGTCTGAGATGGGAGGTTCACATTCAGTTTAACAATAGAGAAAATACAAATTTATCTTTTTCTTTTTTTCTGATATTTAGCAATTTATATTTTAATCATTTATTATTCTGTAAAGTAACACATTCCTTAATTCAATCCCTAGACAATAGTAAAAACAGAATTTAGAAAAAAATAGATATAACAGTAATTAAGAAAAAATTGCGTTGAATATAAACCTTGGTATCTATAGATACTAATGCACATCCAACCAGTACATGGCTCTCTTAAGCTGTTACCTTAAATCATTTGTTTTGTCACTAAATCATATTTTTTATTTGTTTTTCTAGACGGAGCGACAAGCCAGTGAAAGTGCCATCAAAGCAATAGAACATAAAGCATTAAAGGCTCATGATGATCGTGTGAACAGAGAGAAAATACAACAAAGAAACATACAAAAGTAACATTGTTATATTCACATTTCATTTATATCTTGTTTGTGATATATGTCAGTATTAAGATAAGTAGTGGAATGACTATAAAAAAGAAGGTGTGGTATGATTTTCAATGAGACAACTCTCCACAAGAGATCAGATGACACTGAAATTAACAACTATAGGTGCTGTAAGGTCTTCAACAGTAAGCAAAGCCCATACCACATAGTCAGCTATAGAATTTTAAAATAATTAATTATTATAATTTATTCATTATAAACACCTGTTTTATTTATTGGAAAAAATGAAGAAAGGATGGGGGAGGGGTTGAAAATAAGATAAAATTCCATAGAGAATTAAACATGTGAACACTTTTCTTCTTTACAATTTAAGGAAGTCTTAGTTGGCTTTAGAGGTCACATCTCTTAAAAAATTCAGAGCATGTTCTATTTCATCATTCAAGTACAAAATTGTTGAAGGAGACACCCGCTTTAGTGATATGTTATTTTTACTCATTATCCAAGAATTTCAAAGTATTTAGAAACTTTAATCTAGAAAATGCATAAGAACATAAAAGTACATTGACTTAATATCTTGACATTAGTGGAGAAAAACAATTTATAAACTATAGTCGCCGTCAGTTGAACTTCGTAGCGGTTATCGTTAAAATTAATCTAAACTATCAATCGCGTTCATTCGAGATATAGTTTTTCACATTCCATTCATAAATCGCAAAAAGAAAAACCAGTACTGACCTACCTTTTAAGTGATCGCACTGTAATAATCCTGACCTTCACTTTTTCATAGACGATTTTGAATGGTGGAATCAGCCATTGTTTTTACCGGAAGTGTTTCCGTGGAGTTCAATTTCATAAAATTTGCATAAAGCGCGGGAAACCTTATCACATCAATGAAAGGAACATTACAGGAAACTGCGTACAGTGACGAATGTCATATGTAAACAAATGATCCTCATAGAAACGAAGATGGCGGAATTACAATGGAAAACATTCTGGAAAATGTGAAGGTCAGGATTATTACAGTGTGATCACTTAAAAGGTAGGTCAGTAGTGGTTTTTCTTTTAGCGATTTATGAATGGAATGTGAAAAACTATATCTCGAGTGAACACAATTGATAGTTTAGATTATTTTTACCGATAACCGCTACGAATTTCAGCTGACGGCGACTATAAGCTGTGAATCTTGGATCCAGCAGTATTTTATATAACCTCACTAGAGGCATTAGTTAACATTAAATTTGTCTTTAAAAAAACTGTTTTCTAGTTATTTATTGGTATATATGATGTCAATGAGGACTTTAAATATTGCAGGATACAGGATGAAGTTGAAGCCTGGAAACAAGAAACAGAGGATTATATAGCTGTTAAAGACAGAAAAATACAGACAGCCCAACAAGAAAAAGATACCACTATTTTACAGGTAAAATAAAGTAAATGATATAAAAACTTACAATTTCACTTCATTACAGCTAAGATAGAAATGATGTTGACAGTTTAATTTGAAGTTTCAGACAGCATTGCAATCTATTTCATAACACCCTCTAGATGTAGACAACACTTATACCAAGTATCATTAATATCTTTCAACACATTCTGCCTTAAACTAGAACAACACACTGAGTTGGATGATATATTTTTACATAAATGGATCACAAGGTAACAATCAGCTGGAAGACATAGTCACACTAAACAGACACATTATTCTGACCAGTCTTTGCTCTTACTCTTTAGTGTGGCCTGCTGAATGCAGAAGCAGCAAACACTAATTTTCTTGCCAGTTTGACATGTAGTGTATCCTTCATGCTGATAGATGGCCATTCAATGTGTAATAACAAATTAAAAACACATTCAAGATGAAAACAAGAAATAAAATGAATAATGAATAAAAACCCTACTTTGAACAAGACCAAGGCATTCAAAATGACTGAACAGATCCTTACTTGCACAGGCAAACAAGACAGACAAGAGAGATTCCTATAAACCCCCATACAGTTTCAATGATAAGCTTGTCACAAAATTTCACATAGAAATAGTTGCAATATTACTGTTAACACAATAGGAGTTTGTGTCTAGGGATTCAATATCATCATTGGAAACTTTTATTACAGAACATTTTGGATACTAGGTTGCAGCCAAGGATTTCCTCAAGCTTTTAAGTCTGAAAAATACCCAACTTCATCTTATTCTGACATTATATCCAAAATGAGCTTAATCTGATGCTTATAATGCACTCTTATAAAGAGATTTATTTTAAAAAAAGGAGTTAGGTTTTGAAAAAGATCCATTTAAGAACCAAATTGTAGCAATTTTGAAATTTTATGATAAAGTTGAAATACAAGGCCATATTTCGTCTAAAGTAAACCTTGTCCTTTGGACTTAAACAGACATGTAAGCAATAATTGTAAATCGATCGTACCTAATCAATTCAGCCTATATTTTGAAGAGGTGATGAGATGTTGTTTATCTAAGATTTTTTTAGTTGTAACTCATAAAACATCATCTTATTTATGTTTATGACTGTCTTATTAGGAAATTAGTGAAAACTTTGTTTCATGTCATATTATTATTATATTTTTTCAGTCACGGTTTGTAGCAAGTCAGTCATCACAATTAAGAGATGAACTGAAAGAAAGATATGGTGGAGAAAGTTTTGACAAGAAAGTATTACGTGCAGAACTATTTAACAAATTAGGATTAGCTTATACCAAACCCTCAACAACATCGAAGTCATGTAAAAAACGATAGTGTTATAGTAGCTAGGTTATAATTAATTTATGAGTACAGATCTTGATTTGATTACAAGAAAGTTTTTTGTGTGAAGTTATAGGCATGTCTATTTAAACCAATGATTGGTAGGGTGAAAGTATATCCCACAGAAAACATTTTATGTTTGAAAGGGAAGTAGATGTAAAGATTTAACAACAGCAAATCTGATTATCCAAAAATAACGGTTATTTATTTGTTAAGGTTACCTTAGAAAGTGTATTTTAAATGTCCAATTGTTTTTATGATGTCAGTAGATAAACATTGGGACTAAGCATATTAGAATGTCAAAGTTTATAAGTCTTAATTGAAGGATGTTACAAAACAAAGCAAAAGTTATTTATGAGAAAATGTATATGGAGAAATGAGTACACGAGTAAAAAATCTAGTTCATGTACATGGTCTGGATTAAATAAAAGAGTGTACAGGTAGTTTTACCCCTTTAAGTCCTTCAGTACACAGACATAGTGTACCACATCTTTTTGTATCATAATACAATGTTACTGTTTCCAGTTTTACTTATAAAAGAGTAGAAAGAAATACTAATAAGATTTAGATATCAGTTTTTAGTACCATGTATTAAAATATATCATTGCTTTACAGTGTTGGAATACACATTTTGACTTGGTTTTTTATTATTATTATTTTGGCTTTGATGTTTGATGTGTATACATTAAAGTCTTCATCTTAGTCCACATTCAGTTTTCAATAAAGTTTTCAATAAATAGCACTGTAAAGAAAAGCTAATGTTAAAATAGATAGTGTATGTATTTAATGATTGGAAATTGTTATTCTGTCTTTTGAAAATTTATCTCACTTGAGATACCTGGATCTACAATTTTTGCTAGTTTGGAATTTGTTTGGCATTGAAAATTATTTTTCTTTAATTTTAAAGATATACAAATCTGTACTTTTTAAGATTTTGATCTATTTATTGGGGTATCATGAAGATCAGCATCAATTGTATGTCTGTCTTTTGTATTTTATGGTCTTGCATTTATTTGTACATAACATAAGTTGCAGGGAGTATTGTGTATTTATTTATTTATTATGATTTAGTATCTTTTTAGTCTTGTTAATACTATCTGTGATATACTGATAATTTCTTATCTATACGTTAGTTTTTAGTGTAAAGATATTCACACACAGATGCAAAATATGTAGGTGATGTCAATTTTATGTAAAACACAAGAAATAAATTAAAGACTGATATAGGACTAACTGTCACTAACAGACCATATTTTAAACAAGAATTCTGTAGTGTTAATGAAAAGTTGTAATGTCGGTAATAATCTTGTCAAATATTTTATGATTTGATTTTTTTTATCTCCACAGAATCATTTTTACATATTGGACAAACAGCATTGACACAAGAGCGTGACTGTGATATTTGAAAAAAATCAATACTTGTTGTAGGGTAGCTATCTTGTCTAATTTTATAGTATAATTTTTATATTCATAAAATGAATAAAATGTAGTACAAGCATATTTGACTTTACTTGTTTCTTATTTTAGTTCTGAAGTAAATTGGAATATGGTGCAATGAAACAAAAAAGCCATTCCCTTTTTTGAGTACATTCAGAACTCTTCCATTCTCATAAGGGATATTTAAATCGTATTGAGGGTAACAAATTAGAAGTAAAGAGCCATTAATTTTCCGATAGTTTCAGAAGAATATTTATTTTTTATGAAGTATGTTAAGTGCAGAGACTATTATTATGCATAACATATAAAAAAAACCCACTGACAACCAACTATTTAAAAAAAAGTTGTTCCCCTTGGGTTAATTAATTATATAGAAAATTGCATTGCAAGGACTATCAAGCCTACATTACTTGCATGTTTGTTACCAAAGGAGTAATTCCATTAAGACCCCTTTTTGGCCCCAAAATAGAGCAGTTTTACAAAATTGTTAAAATGTAAACTTTTAGTTTTTTTATTGGAAAGTAGAATGCCTCTGCTACATAAATATGGGCTGTTTTTGACAATACAATGCACATATATCGGGTACTAGCATCATTAAGTCTATTAAATGACTGAAATCTTCACAATTTTAGCATTTTAGTTAAATTTTAGACGGTTTTCTGTCTTAAATGAAAGTGGCTGCATTTGTGTTCATTGGACATTGATCATATTTAAGCTTGAATCGCAGCGTTTCTAATGACTAAATCAGTTAAAATCTTTCACATAAACTTATTGAATCAACGGAAATAGACACTTTTAAAAAGTGTTTAAAAAGTGTCCAAAATCTTTCGTCAGATGGACCTGAAATTTGAGGCCAAAACCGGCTCTTACCGGACCTACTCCTTTATATTGGAGTTAAATATCAGTAATGTCTTGGACAATCAATGCCAATCAACTATTTTTAAGAGTTATTCCCCTTGGAAGCACTTGAATACTTACATTTTGAATGTTTTTAATTTTTTAGATGTTTATATCAAAGGCTAATAGGGGCCTTTGTGGACGAATGGTCTTAGTAGTCAAACTAGTGTAGGGCCTTTGTGGACGAATGGTCTTAGTAGTCAAACTAGTGTAGGGCCTTTGTGGACGAATGGTCTTAGTAGTCAAACTAGTGTAGGGCCTTTGTGGACGAATGGTCTTAGTAGTCAAACTAGTGTAGGGCCTTTGTGGACGAATGGTCTTAGTAGTCAAACTAGTGTAGGGCCTTTGTGGACGAATGGTCTTAGTAGTCAAACTAGTGTAGGGCCTTTGTGGACGAATGATCTTAGTAGTCAAACTAGTGTTTCACTAACCTGTCAACATCGAGGTTTTGAGCAGGTGCACTGTACTCCAATTTTAATTCATCTTAATGTCAGTTTTCCCACCGAAGGTCAGTGGTTATCTCTGGCTTCTTTCACCAATAAAAACTGATGGCCAAAATTAGCACAATAGTGTTGAAAGTGGTGTTTAACACCAATCATTCAGTCAATCAAAGGCTTGTATCAGCACGATGTTAAAAATATGCCAAGGATTTATTCCCTTTGTAGATAATAGCAATCTCATGCTTACGTTTCTTGCAAGATATTTATAAAAATAGAATAGAGAATGGAAACTGGGAATGAGTTGAAGAGAGTAACCTCACCAAAGAACAGAAAACAGCCCAAGGCCAGAAAACAGCGAAAAACCTGCACATAGAAGCAGGCTTCAGCTGGCTCTCAAACAATAAGTTTAAAGTTTTTTTGTTTGTTATTGCCATTCAAGCAGCCTTTGAACAGATTAAATGTGTGCAGCAGCATATATTAACAAGTGTTGACATGTTTGAACTTGTGTGGAAAGTCTGTAATATGAAGATTTCACTACAAGTATCACCTATATCTAACTTGATTAACTATCCATGTAAATTAGGTCAAGGTAAGAGGAAGATCTCCAGACAGGCATGTGACTTTACAATCATACAATACCTACGTGTATCATCGGTACAGCCGATATAGGTACTAACCAAGCGGTTGTGATCGATTTTTCTTCTGACACACTGTGAAATTCTTTCTTTTGTTTACAAAATATCAATGTGTACTTCAATCTAAACATAATTGTTGTTTAAGAAATGATTTGGTCATAGGTTGGTGATTAGAGACGTCTCATTATTTTCCCAAAACAAGAACGCTTACTAAAAACATGTGCAAATACTTGTCAAAGAAGTTAGCACTCATCTCATTTGATATGATTCTATATTCATTGCAACTCTTTTTCTGATAGAAGGCCACTGTGTGTGCGTAATAAGTATAGCTGCTTATATGTACAGTATATAGTTTTTCACGCTTTCAAGTACCTATCAAGCTATATCCGCTGTACCGATGATACACGGTGCATACACCAAATATAGAAAGCCTATTGTCTACTGCATCTGAGAAAAATACAAAACTTAAGATTGACAAATGAACCATTAAAATAGGTCAAAGTCCGAAAAACCTGATAAAAGTATATACCATGCAATCATTCCACATACCATATATAGTTGACTTTGGATTATGTGCATATTCAACAAAGGACAGCCTCCAACATTGTAGATAAGAATAGAATTCATGACAAAATCTCTGAATTCTTGATCTTTTTTTGTTTACGAACAATCTCAATTTTACATACCCTTTAAATAGTTAACATCATAATGAACATATGTAACAAGTTGGGATAACTACAACTTCAGGGTAATGTACCTCATAACCAAACACTGTACATTCACAAATTGTTGAGTGCATTTTTGAAGAATGGAAAAAATTGTGAGATAAATTATTTGATTTGAATATTTGCATACATATGTATGAATCCGACATCATAATGCAAGTTATTGTTGCAATACTCATACAGTCGCATTCTGAGAGTATTGCAAGGAAATAATTTGTTGTACTGGAACAAAATGCCAACTTGATCTATAACTTGTCATTGTGTGAACTATATAATAAATAGCAATTTAATATATTCAAGCATGACAAAAAAAAGGTGGAAAACTAATTACTTGAGTGAATTTTCCAAGTCAAAAAGACCATAAATCTGCAAATAAATTTTCTAAGTCAAAAGACGACAAAGTCACCAGACCGGAACAAAATTTGAACTAGATCTGTTACTTGTCAGGATAAAACTATTTACCAATTATTAAATCAATGACTTCAAGCATAACAAAATTAAGTGCAGGAAACTGATTAATTGAGTGAACTTTTTAAGTCAAAGGACCATAACTTTGCACAAAATCATCAGACCTGAACATAGTCTGCACTTGATCTGTAGCTTGTCATGATAAACTATTTACCAAATTTCAAATCAATATCTTCAATCGAGAAGAAAAAAATGGTCAAACACTGATTTCCTGGACTGACGGATGGAAAGATATAAGGACAGAGTGCAAACCTTCAGTTCCCTTTGACTTCATTGGAAGGGGACTAAAAACCTCCCAATAATTTCTGAATTTACAGTATATGTTATATGAATGTTTATAAAATATTCTTTCTACAATGAGTGTTATAAGTTTCCAACTATCAGCAAACAGGCAGTGGCTACACAGCACAAGTAAAATTTAAATTGCTACTTTAAGCTGCTTGGCAATAAATTAACAAGTCAAAGAACTGAATTTTTCTACTTTTATTGTCACAGAGCAAATGTCACAAACACCCTGTTACATCTAAAGCAGTAAGCTGGTTTCTGTTGAATATTTACTATTTATGGCCTTTAACCTTCACAAAGTGTAAACATGTATATTATAAGACATAATGACAAAACTTGATATTTTGAACAATGCAAAAATGAGAATTCTGCCCGCATAAAACTGACTATCGAGTCTTTTTATCTGCTTTCTTTTTACCCATGAAAGCCCTTTAATATTAAAAAAGCAAATTTTAAACAGATCAATTAAAAACTATCATATTCACAATTTCATTCAAAAGCCTTTCACCAACTAACTACTTCAAAAACTGAACACAATAAGCATATGAAAGATTTGTTCTTTTATCACAGATTATATATGTTCTGTCAAAATTTGTTGCGGAACTGTAGCTCTTAGTTCTTTATGATATATTTTGACCATTTGCAGACCATAGAGATCTATGGTCTGCAAATAGTAAAAAAAATATCATAAGGACCTAGGAGCTACAGTTCCGCAGCTATGTCAAAATCTGCTTATGTCACACAAATTATCCTTACAACTATCTATTGACAAAGTCTACAGATATATAGTACACACAGTATAAATACTTATTACATTTATGTCAATATCAATATAAAGAAAAAGTTACAATAAATAAAAACCATAAAAGTAACACTTGCACCAAACATACATAGAAAATGATTCAGTTATTTAAATGAATAAGGTATGCTTTGATAAGTAACCTTTGTTGCATATAATATGCCCACATTCAATACACAAGTGTATGCCCAATACAATGTTGAGACAGGCTCTGATCTGGATTTTTATCTTCACATGAGGTACTGAGAATTAATATACATATGTATATGCAGTATAATTAAGCCAATAAATGAATAAATATTGTTGCTGTATACTTTATAGCTGTGTTATTCCATAACTATTTTTCAGAAGTTGACTCAAATATCATACTGAGTCTATCAACAACATGAGAACTTTATTTTTAAAAATTTTTACTACTTCACTTGCTATCTTTTCTAAATTGTTAAAAATCTTCTTAAACATAAGTTTTTGCTCAATAAAAACTATTTTTCATAATTATTGTTTTGTAAAACTTGGTTATTCTTTCCTCTGTTGGCAACCACCCACATTTTTAAACAGTTTTTATGATATATGTCATCAACCAAACCTTTTATCTTGAGTTTCTAGTCTTCAACATCATTATCAAAAATACCCACCATTCTGACAAAAAAGTTATCACTTGAAATACATGAGAGAGAATAATAAATATATTAAATATGTACACTAAATACACTCAATATATATAGATATGATGGTACCTGTACAAAGTCTCTACTGTACTGACACTATTTAAAACACTATAATTAGTACAACATACAATTTGATTAACTAATAATTTATTAATGTTAAAACTGGTTCATATTGCACATTTATTTACTAATGTTACATGTTTGTGTTTTGGCCTATGTAATTTTTGCCACAAATATGTGAAATTTTTATGTCTTCTTGAATATCAAACATTTCAGTTTCACAATTGTTCCATTTTTAATCGCTTCCTGAAAATCAGCATTTTCCAGATCAAACATCAACCCCTTATTTTGATATCCTTTCTAACTGGAATGTTTTCCTCTACAACAATGCAATCAATTTGCAGTAGTTATACATTAGAAGTACTCCCACTGAAAGAATATCTAAAGGGTGAAATCTTTCATATCGAAAAAGAAGAATGCAATTACTCTTCAACAACCTCTGATCAAAGCACATACATTTATGGAATTCTTATGAAAAGGTTAAAATAGAAAACATCTCCATGTTAACCTACTTTCACTTCTGAAAGTGAAACAAAGAGCACATTGTTTTCTTTTATTATTTCTACATCTATTATAAAGAAAATGTCTTTCGTCTACCTACATTCTAAAGAATGTGTGACTGAGAATTTATTTTCTTCATTCTTCTGACTTATCCTACAGACCTACTGTTCTATTTTTAGATTAAGACCAGAGGAACATAACTAGATCTAATGATCATATGTTCTGTTTCTATAGTATGGTTAGTAATTTCATATCAATGTTAATTTATAACCATTCCATTATCATAATATTAAAACACAACCATTTTAAAATCACAAGACTATGGTTTAACTTATATATGTGGCAGTATATGAGGCTTTAGGTAGAAGTATTCAACATTAAATGACAGTAAACTCTTAATAAGTTAAATTCAATGAGACTTTCGTCATCTTTATGCCTTGCATGGTTTTTTTTAATTCTTATATGTTGAAAAAAATCTGTTTAATTAAAAAGTATTTACTGTATCAACTTCTAATATTTCTAGGCCATTGTTTTTTCGACAAATTATGTAATTTTAATGCAATGAAATATTAAAAAAATACCATCCCTATACAATTCAAATTAACCACAAATATTTATTTATAATTGTACAATTGTACAAGTGTGATACCAATCAACCTGACCCTTCCATTTATAGAAAGCAAGTCCAGGAAAAAAAAACATCTACAATTGTAAATATTTAGCAAATTCCATTGTTTTAAAAATATTGGTGACCTTATCATTAAGGCATGATTTCACACCCCTTTTATATGTATTAATGTCAATAAATATCCCCAAATTTGATTTGGTTGATAAATACTGGAAAAGTGTCCAATCTATGTCTATGAAAACATTATGTGCATATTTGTCAAACATCAAATGTTAAAAAATAGTCTTAAAACAGCATGATGACAATATAAAGCTCTGGACACAGAAAAGCTTTGGAATGCTTCTTCCACTGTATGCACTGAACACATCTACAAAATATGAAAATCGTTACTTTAAATAATTTGTCATTCACACCTGCAATCTAATTTCATACAAGAATTCAAGATTACCTTTTATTTTTATTTTTTTCAAGATTTAATCCCAAAAGGTGTCATTTAAAATTCAAGAGTTTTTTCTGTAAAATTCAGTAGTTCACAGACACAAAATCTTACAAATCGTCTTTCCATTATGACATACTAATGCTACAAAATGACTTGTTAGTTTCACCTGACAAAATTATACTGGATATTGATTGTTTAATAGCCAGTGTTTTTTCATGAATTTTCTTTTATCTATAAATGAATAGTGTTCATCTTTCAGTGCAGTATGGTATATGAATAAAGTTATGCCTTTTTACCCTTTCTGCTGCAGTATTCGCAAAAAGGATTGTGCATTATTCACCCTTCACTGCACTTGGATATTTTTGCTTTTTATTAAATGCAGTAGTTTTTGATATAAAGATAAATATATTGATAGAAAAAGAATAAAATATATTTTTAATGTTCAAATTAATTTTCTTTTTTATATTTGGTGTAAATAATAAGATATTTCATTTTGAATCTTTAGAAGGAATTTCCTAAGCCTGTTCTATTGACTGGTATTTTCAAAACACGAGTAGTTCTGAACTTGATACATCTGTACACTGTAAACCAACTTTCTTTTCACAAAAGATTTATTTGGATTAGAAAAATAAAGCGAACATAAATCGTCGTGAATATGTTAAACTTTCTTTACAATTTTCAGGAAGCTCTGATTCCAAGTTCAAGAAATGTTATAAATCTCTGTTTTGTGTAAGAATATATTAGAATTTGGTTTTAAAATAAGATGAGTGATGAGGATCTGATTTGTAGTTCTTGAAAAAAATGCCACAAAATATAAATGAAGTGGCAAACAGATACAAAGCAGTATTACTATTAGGAGTGGGGGCATGAAGAGACAAATAATGGTGTGATGCACACTCCATGGATCAGTCTATCATCTTACTTAATTACTGTGGACCATTTACAGCCATTCCACCACCTCCTCTGATACCAGTGCCTGTGGCTGGAGAACCTCCAGGGTGTTGTCCTGGTCTTATTGGCTTGGCTGAGGAGAAAAAATATCAACAAAAAGAATTAAGCCCAACTTCTTTTTCATTCAAATTAATCACATGAAAAACAAAGATCTTATTACAAAGCTTAGTGAATAGCTAAAGAACTATAATATGCATGATTTTATTAAATAAAAAGATTTGGAATGTCAAACTGAACTTAAATTTCTCACATTTATTAGTCATCTTTACAAAAGCTATTTATAGTTTCATAATTTAAAATTTTCTTTGAATTGAAGTATTGAGATATGTATATATGGTGTATTTGATGATATCTTACCAATCTGTGCAGCATGTCCTCTCCTTGCCAAGTTCTTCTGTCTCACAGCTTCTTTAATCCTATCCACTTCATGTTGATATCTGTAACAAATTGTTTCTCACTTTAAATCTTATTGTTGTAAAATTACTATCCATTATTGCCGCAATATAGTCTTTTAGTGCTGATGAAGCATAAAGAAATCACAAATCAATAATATTCTTTATTATTTTATTCATCTTTACATTTGATTATTCCTCTAATGTTGTTTAGCACATACATTACATAACAGTATATGGGATCTCAGTACTTGACAACAATATTGTAATAGGATTTAGTTGAGATAAAAATTTCATTATGTGAAGATGTTGTTTATTTCATTAGATTATGTGTCATCTTCTATAGGAAAAAAGGGATCTTTGTTTTTAAAAAACTTAAATGTCAAATTTCAATTCAATATTACTTCTGCATGATTTGTGTATTTTTCTAGGCAAAGACAGAACATTTGTAGACATTGTGACTGCTTACCTCTTTCTGTCCCTCATAGCTCCTTCTTTAGCCTCCTTCAAAGCACCTTCTAGGGCCTTGACCCTTTCCATGGTAGCTCTGAGTCTCTTCTCTAACTTGGGAAGTTCACATCGGAGATCAGCATTGTCCCTGACCAATTGTTTATGCACCTTTGTTAGTTGTTCTAGGTTATTTTCCAGAAATGAGATCTTCTGTTTCTGGGCAGCATTGCCTCCAATATCATCATCTTCATCATCATCCTTTTTCATCTGGGACTATAACAAACAAGATCAGTTTAAATGTAACTGATGAGAGCTGTCAGTTAAATGCCTAGGAATGATATGTTTCTTTTAAACTGAGTTTACTGTGCGCATTGCTATGTGTTTCTTTATTCTAGATTGGCTAGAGGTATAGGGGGAGGGTTGAGATCTCACAAAACATATTAAACCCCGCTTAGTTTTTGCGCCTGTCATAAGTCAATAGCCTCTGGCCCTTGTTAGTCTTGTATGTTTTTCAATTTTAGTTTATTCATATGTTTTGGAATTTAGTGTGACATCCATTTTCAGTGAACTAGTAAACAATTTATTTGGGGGCCAGCTGAGGACCACTGGTGCAGGATTTTCTCGCTGCATTGAAGACCCATTGGTGGTCTTCAGCTGTTGTCTGCTCTTTGGTCGGGTTGTTGTATCTTTGACATATTCCCCATTTCCATTCTTAATATCATTATTACTTAGAACAAGAATTTCGATTCAATATCATTTGGTATGTAGTTGTGGTATTCCAGTATTATAACATCACTAATGCTCAAATAAATTGAATATATGGCAGGTATAGTGAAATAATATATTACGTAAATAAATTGAATATATGGCAGGTATAGTGAAATAATATATTACGTAAATAAATTGAATATATGGCAGGTAAAGTGAAATAATATATTACGTAAATACTTACCTTTCTTACTCTGTTCTGGAGATCTTGTACAAACAATTTTCTAAGGTTATGTAATGTCTGTAATTCTTTAGCCTGAAAAACAACAAATACATATATCTGTAAGTTTCATATATAGTTTCAACTTAATGTGAACATAATTTTTTGTAAACAACCTGAACAAAAAACTTACAAATGGATGAACTACCTGGAAAACATAATGCCATCTTGTAGAATCATTGATATCAAAAAGAAGTTAAATACAGCTGACATATGCAAGAGCATAGTATAACGACAAAATATGGATTGTCTACTCCTCGTTTGTGCCACTATTTAACCCCATCTCTAGAATATCATTTCATATTTCTTACAACTAAGACAAGAAAAACTTGACAAATAATACATACCACTGTTTCCTCCAGTCCTTTGAGATCCTGTCTAGCTTGTTCTTTACGATCTATCTGTAGAGTGAGTTCATTCAGTTTAGCTGTCTTCTCTGATTCCTCAGCCTTCAGCTTGTCATAGTCTATTTGTAGTTTATCCAAAGCAAGAGACAATTTTTGGTTTTGTCTAAAATAAACAACATAATAATAATATATCTTTGTTATCAATAGCTTCTCTCTTTGTTTCACTTTAGCAACATTCAATCAAGCATTTAACTTATATAAAACATGTGGTTGCTTATTATTTATGCTAAATAGTGTAACCACCAATTTATAATTCATTTTGAAATATTTTCCATTTCAAATGATGTTTCTATCCATTATCTACTGTTAAAACTTACAAACAGAAGAAGCATGTAGATCTCTAGTTTTCATTTCAATATAGATATAAATGATGTTAAAAAAGAATGTTTTCCTTTTTCAATGCAAAACTACCGAAATAGCCTCATTTGTAAAGTGTGTGATGGCCTTACCAATAAACAAATTTTGCTACAAGATGTCATTTATCAATGTGTATAAGTTTCATAACATTTGGTTGAGGCAGACTAAGAGTAAGAGAACGGAAATGAAAAATTCAGCAATTTTTTATGTGTATAAAGGGGCATAACTCAAGAACTGTAAAAGTGACGCCACCCAATTTCAAACATGATCTGTATTATGTAGTAATGAGCATTGTGTATAAATTTTATAACATTTGGTTGAGACAAATGAAAGTTAGAGAAGGGAAACGAATAATTCATCAATTTGTTCAAATGTAAAGGGACATAACTCTAGAATATTATAGTGACACCACCAAAATTCAAACTTGATCTGTATTTTGTGGTAATAAACATTGTGTATAAGTTTCACAACATTTGGTTGAGGCAAACTAAAGTTAGAGTATGGAAACCAACTTCGGGATGTAAGGAGGGACGTACGTACAGATAGACAAGAGTAAAACTTAATGCCCCCCTCGGCTATGTCAGGGGGCATCAAAACTTTTACAATATGGAACATGCTCAAAATGGGACTCTTTGTGATGTCAGCTTTTTAAAAATAGTGTAAATACACCTGTAAATTGTAAATGTTTAAAACTTACTCCTTCAGTTGATCAATGAGAGATTGTTTGTTGTCAATCTCATCCCGTAATCCTGACAATTGTCTCTGATGACTTTCTCTATGCACCTCCATTTGTTGTTCCAAAGCTGAAGTCATGTCAGCATCTGATTTTACCTTTTCTTTCTCGGTTATATGGATTTGTTCTGAAGAAGAAAAACATTAAAAAAATAAACAATTCGGCTTCAAGAGTGGATTAATCCATTTTCTATCAAAATCTCATAATATTTCTAGCTTTTAAAATAAGAGTACACTTAATTCTAATATGACTGCTCAATATTTTTAGTTCCAAACTTTGGTTAAGAAATACAAACAAGATAATATTTTAAGTTGACACTAACCTTGTGCTCTGAGTTTGGCTATTTCTTCATTTAGAGAATCTACATTCTCCTGGAGTAGTCTTTTCTTATGGTCAATATCTTTGATGGTTTCATTTAGAGATGACATCTTAGCTTCATGCTGAAACAGACATTGTGAAATAAACATCACAGATCATATTTTTTTAGATTCAAATATTATATTCCTTTATTTCATTTTAGAATATTAAAAAAAAAAATCATCTTTCCATTTAAGACACAACATTAGGGTATAGTATTCCATGATTGTCATGAAAAATGATATTCTTTCTCATATGCTCTACTTAATAAAAACTGTAAATAAAATGAGATGTGGGGTATACCTCAATGAGAAGACAAACAGGTCAAATTTATATCTAAAATCAAATTACCAATAAATCAATCTCAATATGAATTAGTGGGTCTGTTTCACAATAAAAGGCCATTTTCACACTTTTTAATGTTTGTTTGATTAAAGAAAAGCATTAACAATTCAAAATGCAATATTGTAATTAAATGAAATAATACAATGACCAATTACATTGCAGAAAAGAGGTCATGAATTATTTTAAATTCGGTAGAGACTGAAAAAGCTGAAAAAAACTACAAATGACTAAAACTTATTAAACTAAGGCTTTGTAAGAATAATATATAAGAATCAAAATGTTAATGATGCCAAAGGGAATGTATGATCTCTTATGTCTTACTTCTGCAACAAACTGTTGAAGGCTAGACAAAAATTTCCACCCTTACATTAAAATACAAGGACTTTCCTCTCAGGTGATAACTTACAATATTAACCTGTTGTATAGTTAGTTGATTAAATTACTTAGAATATTAACCTGTTGTATAGTAAGTTGACAGTCAGACAGTTCTTTAACAGCTGTCTCTAACTTCTTGTTGACCTCAGTACTGCTTGTCTCAAAGTTCTGTGATCTAGTGACTAATGATTTAACTTCAGACTTCATCCTACTGATGTATAACCTGGCTACTGTAAACTCTTCTTCTAGCTTCTCAGATGTTCCTAATAATGACTGAAAAACAGATAAAAATTATACTGATTTATTCACTTCATTCTAGTTATAATAATGGCTCAAATACAGATAAAACTCTACAGATTTATTGACTATGATCTATTATTATCGTCTCCCTATTTACAAATACTGTAAATTCAGAAACTTTTGCAATGTTTTTATTATTACTCAAAATTGAGACGTGACATGTTTAGTAAAAATTAAACTTGCCTAATTTGTATCGAGCAATTATTGATATCACAATTACTAATCTCGCACTATATGTCTTTTGTTCACCAATCGCAATAATTAATGCACACAAAATATCTGAATTTACAGTAGGGTTTTAAGGTGTAATACCACCATTGATTTTCCCCCATTAGTCTTTGTTAAATTTGCACTTTTCAAAAAAAAAGTGCAGAATTTATCTTTGTTTCAAATAAAGAAATACTTGGCATGAGTAAAGTTTTATCCTGTCCAGTACTATAGAAAAAAATTCACATAACATTTCATTGCATATCAGAAAATAACCATCATTGGAAGTTAACCAATTAAATGTCTCCCCTTATTTTATCTGTGTACAAGGTTTAGTCACCATGTAACCTCAAGATTACAAAATTTTCTATAGAAATCCCAAATAAAAAATAATGGTGTTTTGAAATACCCAAGACATATGTTTATGACACAGAAATGTTTTTACTGCAATAAAATGTAGGATTAATTACTTACAACTGTCAAATTCAAGGGAATATTTTTTTAGACCCGGTATAAAACCGGAAGTGACGTACCATGATTTGGTGGTATTACACCTAAATAGTTGAAACAAAACCTTTTTTTTTTCTTTCATTTTCATGTATTTATATAACCAATATTCCATTACAATGCGGTATCGTACTCTGCCTAATCCATATACAGTAGATTCCGGTTATTTGCATCGCCTATTTGTCAGACAAAACTATGCATTAAAGCGGAGTATACTTATATCTGAAATGCCAAATGACAGAGTCAAATAACATCGATAGTGCAGATCAGAAAAGGAAATCCCTGAAGAAGGATGAACGTCTGTAATCCACATACAACATACTGAATGTTGATTTATTCTTAAAAAAATTATATGTCTAGTGTCATATGTGTTATTTTATTTTGTTTCTTTAAATAAAGATTATAAACGCATTTTGTTTTAGTTTTAGTTTATTTGCGTTTCAACTTTCCTTGACCTGGGATAAGAAAATAAACTGTTCTAAAAATAGATTTGTTTCTATGACACATATGTACAAAATTATGTACATTGTTATGCTTTGATTAAAATAAACTTTTAAACAATACTTCACAGTTTATAATTATTTTAACAATAGATGTGTAATGATTTGCCATTGAAATGCGGTTGGACAGTGAAGTAACACCTCTTTCGTTTTGTATATGCAAAGCAGTAATGGGGCCCTGTACGGGTTATTTGCTGGACACAAGTGTTGAAAGTAAGAAAATATAATAATTAAAAGTGAATTCTCTTTATATAAAATATTAGAAATAAATGATTGATGTATAAAATTCTTTAACCATGTATAAATGCCCTATAATATTTAACATTAATACAGATCACCCCAAGCCCAATTACTAGAGTTCACATTGGTTATGATCGATAATTAGCAGGAGTTATTGTTTCTAAAATTAACCCCAGATGTAATCTATGGACAATTGTTTAAATCCAATCAATTATTAACACCTTTTGATATAGAATGGTCAGTGTTTTTACAACAATTATTTGTTTAACATTTTATGACCTCGAGGCTTAAAATAGAACATGGGAAACTTTACCTGTGTAGACATCAAGGTTTATTTTTAAATCAAATTCCATAATATAAACACGAACGAAACTGTTTTAAAACTTTATTTAAATAACACAAAAGTAAATATGAAATAACAAGGAAAATAAGGATGCATTCAAGAAAAATATACTTACAAAATTGCCGTTTCCGGTCAAAAATCTCGTCAGTTTTAACTAAGCATATCTAGACGGGGATTATTTTTTATGCAATAAACCGAATGGCCCCTTGTAGAGCTATGAATATCACCGGACAATTTAACATTAGATGAATGGGAAATGGTTTTGTGCAGGAGAAAACTATGCAATAAAGTGCAATCGACTGTATAAAACTTCTTTTTGTAATCAACAGATATATTCATATTTGAATGACTTAAAAGTTTCTAGTTTATACCTTAGAATCACCTCCTCCTACAATCTCGCCAATATCTCCAAGATCTTTCAACAATCCAGACATCATGTCAGCCATACGTTTCTTCTGATGACTTACAGAATCTTTGGTGGAATCATAGTCTGACTGTAGGGCATTCAAGGAATTCTAGAGGATAAACAAAAACAGTATATATAAAACTGGTATTAAGCTATAAAACCAAATTAAATGTAAGATATAATTCTTATTATTAAACAACATGACAATTTTAAATATCAGAAATTGAAAGAAAATATTTGTGTCTATTATATAACCTGATGAGTATAATATCTGTTGAATGGTTGAAAATGCTGTAATGGACTCTTTTCTTGAAATGTCAATGTATGTGTAACCACATTGAGGAAAAAGAATTGTTGATATAAGACATGTGATATTCTCCTTTCGTGGTTAGATAAGAGAACTGGCTATACTGTTTAACACTTACTGTTTTCTTGCTAAGTTCTTCAGCTAGTGCTTCATTTTCAATGTTTTTAGCATCAACTTCTTGGGATTTCTGATCATAATTCATAGCAAGTTCCTCCAAAGCTTGGAGAACCTCTTTCACCTCATCCTTAGCAGACTCGTTATCAGTCTGGATACGAGCCATCTCCTGTTGTAGTACATCATAGTCTTTCTTTCCTGAGCTGATTAGTTCTTCCTGTTCCATCATTTGTTCCTTCAATCTCTCTATCATTTGAGATGTGTTGTTGATTTCATCATCCTTGAAAAATGAAATATATCTAATGTTGGTTTCGATTAAATATATGTATATATTAGTCTGATTCATTCATTCCAGAGATTTTCTATACTAATGGGACGCGTCTCTATTGATTTTATTTAATTACCAAGCCGCTTTTGTAAAGCTACACCCAAACAATCAACTTAGTTTCGTATCTATGATATACTAAGATGGAAGTTATTTGCGTATTTCAAAGTATATTTTAATTTAATGTGTTAATATGAAATCTTAATATCCATTTATATGGTAATTCTGAGTAAAACCTTGATGTCATTTCGGGGAAAGTTCTTTAGAGCAATTTGTATCATCTGTAAGGTAACAAATCTGTTATCTTTTTCAAAAGAATGTCAATTGTGGGAAGAAACTTTTTAAATATATTATATATCATTTGTAGATTTGATAATACATGAAATTTGGCTAGAATAGAGATATACAACAAAGCAAGCTTAAAAAGTGCTTTACTTAAAATTACATAACAGAAGAAAATAAGTCTAACATTAATTTATTTAAGATGAGAAAGTTCTTAAGCGAAAAAAAATATTATTAGTGGCCTGATGAAATATAAATGCTGTTACCATGGCCATTGTTAACCTTTTTTTCAAGAAACAGATATGAACGAGTCTCTAATTATAAAATGTGTCCAGATTTTGTTCCTATTGTCATTGATGACGGTAAGATTGTGTTGGGGTATCAATTATAGTTAGATAAAATTTGAAGGTAAAGAAGCTTTTTATGAATGCATTATACACAGGAGTGTAATATCAAAATCATCTTACCAATATAAATATATAAAATATCAATTTTTAAATTTGTTACACAAATCTTACCTTTTCATCTAATTGTGCATATAATTTAATCCTTTCACCGTCCCATTGTGTCTTCTCAGCCTCTGTTATGGTACTAAGATTTCCTATACTAGATTCCATAACAGTTGGAGCAACTTCTAATCCTTCAGATTCTATAGATGTTATACTAGCCTTCATATCTATTTGTTCTTCTGATGTTACAGACTGACCTAAAACACAAAGACACACTGAAGACACCACCTGATTCAAGGTTTCAATCTTATACATTAAAGATAACTTTATTTCATTTTTAAAACTATGATGAGTTTTGTTTGAAAGATATATCTATTTGTTTAATTTAATTACTTAGTGAAATTGTTGCTCTTATAAATTAATAACAGGACATCATTTGACAGCATTTATTCATTCTTCATTTTTTCTCTCACTTAATCAATTTGAAATTAAAGTGATAGTTCACAAGGTTCGTGGCAGCTAGGATTTTTTACACAAAATATAAATACAAACCACTTCTCCAAGCTTTAAGCTCTGCCTCTAATTTTTGAACCCATGTTTTCAATTTGCCATTCTTTTCTTTTTCTTTTTCATATCTTCTTTTCCATTCATCAGCAGTGAGTTCCTCATTAACCTTAACAGAATTCTTAATGGTCTTTGCTCTACAATTAATGTTTTATGATTATTTCTTATTCATAAATGTCATTATCATGCAAGTTTAAATATATCATTTACTGAAAAAATAATCATTTTCATAGTCCATGAAAAGTATGTTTATAAGAAACTGGGGTTACTTCTATATTTTTACATTATCATGCTTATACATCAAAGATTTATATTCTCTTCATTTTCACAAAGCTCTTTGGTACTGAATTCAGTGCAATCCTGTTTTTTCTCATATATATTTCTACAAAAGATCAGTTGAACATTTAGTTTGCTTTTTTCCCTTCTTAATTCATGTAGTGATAAAGAAGTGAAACTGTCAATGATATCTTAAAACTCACCTTTGACCAAACATAAGTGTTGACTTGGTTTCTGATTCATTATAAGAAGCTGGAGAACAACATATAACAATCGTAGTCCTGGCATTACCTCCTAAACTTTCCTGGAGAATTCTGGTCAATTTACTATCTCTATAAGGAACATGACTTTTCTACAAGAAAAATTAGTATGTTTGTTAATCATGCATGTTCAGAACTGGGGTTTTTTCCTGAAACTTGTACAATGTACTTGACAAACTTTAAAAAGATTGAACAATTACTAGCTTAATCTTATTAAAGCTCACTTTAATAATTGAATAAAAAAGTATATTTATTACTTATTAGTTTGGCAATAGTGTTGTTGTTGGTCCTTCTTCAACTTTTATATTGACCCACAGGTATCTTTTTTTTATTTTTTCATATATATATATATATATATATATATCTAGCGGGACGGTTACAGTGCAGGCGATTTGGTGTCACGATATCTCAGTAGCATGGGTTCGTATCCCGGCGAGGGAAGAACAAAAAATTGGCAAAAGCAAATTTACATATCTAACATTGTTGGGTTGATGTTTAGACGAGTTGTATATACATAATGTACACAGCCATGTATCACCATCATTGCTGGTGATCCGATGGATAAATCTGTTGTAGAGTTGTCACTGACTCAGACGTACTTATATATATATATATATATATATATATATATAGAGTCTATAAGAATCTACCAACCAGTAAACTTAATAGGTATTGGATCATCAAAATTGACAATACTACACAAACAGGAAAAATTATATTTTAAAATCAGTATTGTTACACAATCTTTTAGACTCATATATATATATATATATATATATCACGAAACACTTACATTTCCATCAGCTAGAGCAGAAATAACATTTCCTAAGGCTGACAATGACTTGTTGATGTTCTTGGCTTCATCTAAAACAGCACCCTCTGCTCCTGTTTTGCTGACCTGAAATATTCAATTGATTAATGATAGAATCATAGGACACACTTTTTTATTTATATTACAGAATACAAGTGGCACTTGGTTTACATGTGGCTCTGGTAGTAATTAACAACCTATAAACTGGCAATGACATACAGTTTGCTCGTGTAATATTTTTCAATAATATAATTATATTTTCTGAAGGGATATATGATAAAAACACATCTGAACCAATAAATGTGACATATCCATGTGCAGCAATCTTGACTATTGAATAATGAGATGATGAATCCTGTGTTACCACGTTACATTTACCTTTTCACTACCCGCTAAATCGACTAGATAAAGTTTGCCATTTAATTTTTTCTCTGTTTCTAAATGTTCCTGTTTTACATTGATGAGAAAGACACTGTGACTTCTGGAACTATGTTCATTCATATCTGTAAAACAAATTCATATACTTTATATTGATGCCCTAATTATAACAATGAAATTAATCAGTCATCATTCAACTTCTATTCAAAATTTATATTTTTTACTGAATTCTGTTAGAAGAATCTTTTTTTTTTATAAATTTACACTCGTAAAAACTTAAAGATTTTTTTGATAAAAGCAATGATAAAAGAGGAAAGAAATTATTTTTAATAAAATCCTTGAAAGTTTTGTTGAAATCCTGTTGTTGGTTTTTGAGGAGAATAAAATCAAGTTTGCAATAAATGGTGAATCTTATGTGTTGATATGAAGGTGATTAAAACTATGGTAGCTTTCTGACATACTAAATATAAATATGATATTCTTACTAGTAACAGCTACTATGGTTTTTTAAAGTAAAAACCTTGTTTATGATAAATCTGTACTTACCTGTCTGAAAAACATTTGCAATTACCCCTTGGTAACCCCTTGCAATCGCTAACTTTTAAATTATCTCCCTTTCACGATCTCCCGAATAGAAGATCACTTTACCTGAGGCGGAAATAACTATATACATTATATAAAACTTAACTTCCTCAGGTGGGGAGGTGGGCAGGGTCAGACAGGTAAGTACAGATTTATCATAAACAAGGTTTTTACTTTAAAAAACCATAGTTTATATCAAAATCTGTACTTACCTGTCTGAAAAACATTTGCAAAGAATTTGCAGTATAAACCTAAAGGTGGTGGGTAAGAGGAAGAAAGTAACTAGTAAATAAAAAATATCTACCTTAATACTTCTTCTGTCTTCTGTTAGCCGTATGCAAAATTGCAGCTTTTGCAAACCGAGATTCCAAATCTGGTACATCCTTCAAGTAATATGAGGTGAATGTTGTCTCATTTGACCAATGAGCTGCTCTTAAAATATCTTGAGAGGAAAGTCCATTGAATAAAGCCCAAGAAGTTGAGAGCTTTCTTGTATCATGAGCTCTCACAAACTGAAGTGTGTCTGTATCTGCATGTTCATATGCATATTTAACCGTGTTCACAATCCATCGTGCAATGGAATTCTTAGAAGCCTCTACATGATGATTCTTTTGATATGTTACAAAGAGTCTTTGTGATTTGCGCAAAACTTCAGTTCTTTTAATATAAGCTAGTAGTGCTCTACAAGGGCACAGCAGTAAATCGTTTGGATCTGTAGCATAGTTTTCAAATTTGGGAATGAATACTGGTTCCCATGGTTTATTCAAAGTTTGAGTTTTAGCAAGAAATTGCATATTTGGTAACAACCGTATACCTCTTTGCTCTTTCCTGAAATGTTTGTCATTAATAGTGAAACTGTGTAATTCACTGACTCTTGCAGCAGAAGCTAATGCCTTAAGAAAAACTGTCTTTAAGGTTAAATATTTCAACTCTGCTTCTTCTAGTGGTTCAAAAGGTCTCTTTGTCAACACTAGCAAAACCAAGGGCAAATCCCAATTTGGCGCCAACTGCCTTATTGGTGGATTAATGTTGTACAATCCTTTAATTAAATTACGCAAATCCATGTTAATAGAAATTCTATCTTTAGATGAATGTATTAAAGCTATTGCTGACTTGTAACCAGCTAAAGTGCTTGGCTTACAATTCTTTACAGTATGTAAAAACATTAGAAATTCAGCTATTTCTGGCACAGTTGCCGTACTGGGATTGATACTCCGTTCTTGACACCAGCTGTCAAATAGCTTGAGTCTTGCATTATAAACTGTCTGTGTTGATTGTTTTCGTGCATTGGAAATAATTGAAGCAATTTTTGGTGAAAATCCTTTTGCAGTGTAAGATCTTTTGACACTTTCCAAGCTACAAGATTTAGAACACTTGGATTTGGATGAAAAATTCCATTTTGACTTAATAGATTTTGTTGTACAGGCAGTTGTATTGGAAAGTCTATTAACAGGTTGAGAAGTTGACTGTACCACGACTGTCTCGGCCCCATTGGCGCTATCAGTAAAATTACACAGTCCTCTTTCTGTATTTTTTGTAATACTCTGTTTAGAATGATCGGTGGCGGGAATGCATAAGCAAATAGATTTGTCCATTTCATTGACAGTGCATCTATTGACACTGCTATTTCTTCCGGCCAAGGAGAGCAAAACACTGGCAGCTTCTTGTTCATTGAAGTCACAAACAGATCTATTACTGGTGTTCCTAGCTGAAGGAACAACAAATTCACTATTGTCATATTTAATGCCCATTCTGTCAAACGAATGGTCATTTTCCCCCTTGACAGGGCATCTGCTATAATATTCTTTTTTCCCGGAATATGAACAGCTTGGATTTTGACATTGTGATTTATACACCATTTCAAAAGATCCCATGCCAAGTAACAAAGGTCTGGGGATCGCGTACCTCCCTGTTTGTTCAGATAACTGACGACAGTTGCATTGTCTGTTCTCACTAGCACACTTTTGAATTGTACTTTTATCAGAAATGTTTGCAGTGCTAACTGCACAGCTTTGAGTTCTAGCCAATTGATGTGTTTTACTTTGTACTGAGGTGACCAAACACCTGCTATCTGATAATTGTTTATATGAGCTCCCCATCCCGATTGTGACGCATCTGTCACTAGAGTCACCTGAGCAGATTCCTGTTCTAATAGCACTCCCTTGAAAAAATTTCTTCGGTTTAGCCACCAGAATAGATGTTCCTGGAGTGGTTGATACAGTGGAATCAAATGATTTAAACTGTGTAGAGCTGGTCTCCACCAAGCTAGAAGATAAAGCTGAAGTGGTCTCATGTGCAGTCGGGCCCATGGAACTAAATCTATGCATGAAGCCATTAGACCAAGTAGTCTCAACATTACACGTGCCTCTACTGTTTGTGAATTTAGGAATATTTGAATCATCTGACTTATATTTTTGAATCTCTCTAGAGACGGAAACACAAGACCTTCTTTTAAGTGAATCACTGCTCCTAGATACTCTATTATTTGAGTCGGAACTAAACAAGATTTTTTCACATTGATTATCAAACCCAGATTTTTCAACAATTCTTGAGTGTACTGTAATTGTTTTGTCAGCTTGACTTTGCTACTGTTTTTTAACATCCAATCGTCCAGGTACATAAATATGTGAATCATTTGTTTTCGCAGAAACGCACCTACTACTGCCATCACTTTTGTGAAAATCCTTGGAGCCGATCGTAGACCGAATGGTAGAGCTCGGTATTGATACTTTTTTCCCAAAATGCTGAAGCAGAGAAATTTTCTGTAATGTTTGTGAATGGGTATATGGAAATATGCATCTTGCAAATCCAGTTTTACTGCCCAGTCCTCAATTTTCAGACTTTTTAGAATCGATCGGAGGGTTTCCATTTTGAAGTGATGAGGTATGACAAACTGGTTTAGTGGTTTTAAATTTAGAATTGGTCTGAGACCTCCTTGTCTTTTTGGTACCATGAATATTGTACTGTAATAACCCTGATTTTCTGCACTTGTCGG
Organism: Mytilus galloprovincialis; assembly: GCF_965363235.1. NCBI lineage: Eukaryota > Metazoa > Mollusca > Bivalvia > Mytilida > Mytilidae > Mytilus > Mytilus galloprovincialis. The sequence continues at coordinate 100,195,987 of NC_134839.1, forward strand.
GACAGGCTCTATAGCATGTTTTTCTAACAAAGAATTTACCTCTTCTAATATAGAAGACCTTTTTGTACCTACTCTGGGTATAACTGTCTCTTTTACTCCTGTAAAAGCTGGAAGACTTATGAAATCTAAAATTAAACCGTTCTTCACTATCTGAAGTACTAACTTGTCTTGAGTTATTTGAAACCACTGACTGTGGTAATGTAACAACCGTGCTCCTACCTGGAGACTTACCGCAGACAAATAATTGTTTATTTCTTGAAATTTTTCTGGGAGGAATTTTTCCATAAGAAAGATCCTTTTCCTCCTTGTTTAGCTGGCAAGGCACGAAAATTAGACGAAGTGTCAGTGCCACGACGGTCATTAAAATCCTGCTAATTATATCTTGACGTTTTTGCAGGTTTGTTGTAGGATACATTAGAAGTTTCTTGAGATTTTCTTTTTCTAGATCCTTCATCAAATTTTTGCCCTCCAGGAACAAATGAAGAACGATAAATGTTTTGTGTTTCTTTAGAATCTCTTATATTTTCAGCTGAGGAATGCAAAGTATCAAAATATTTACCACCAAAAAGTTGTGCGCCATTCAAAGGTAAATTCAACAATTTAGCTGATGTGGCTTTGCTAGTAAAATCAACATTTTTTAAGAAAATTTTTCTTCTGTTTATAACAGAATTAGCAACTATACGTGAAGTCATATCTGCCATAGACTTGAAACATGCTACTAAAGCTGAACATGCTTCTACCCTGTCTTCCTCTGAATCAGCAACATCAATATAGCTTGCTATCAAAGAGCCATATGAAACACTTCTTAACAATGTCCTAGCTGAGTTGTCAACCTTCTTAAATTCAGCATCCATTTCCTTATGGAAGGAAGGTAAAGAGTGTGAAAACTTTTTACGGTCTACAAAATCTTTTTTCTTATTGCCCATAGTAGATGACAAACCCTCCTCAATATTATCGTCAAGCCTTGGAGGGGAACAAAATTTTGTGAAATCTTTTTTCGACACCATAAAAGCCTTATCATCTCTTAGACGAACTGACCTATTTTTAAGTCTACCAGACATAGCTTCCTTTTCAACATTCTTGAAAACTTCAACTGTAGTACCCTCTAAAGGTAATTTTAAATTAGTTGATTTATTTGAATTGCCAGGATTTAGTCTTGAAGGCAAATAGGAAGTTCTGACTGAATCTACTTCAGTTTCCTCTGAACAATCTATTTTTAATTTAGTTGTCAATTTATGGAGAAAATTATTCCATTGAACTGGATCGGTAGATCCTGGTGCTCCTTCACTAAACAGAGAAAAGTCTTTTTCATGAGAATGTTGTGACTGAGAGTGGGTATCATTATTATTTTCATCAGAAATAGCAGAACCACCCATACTTATTTCATCCTCGATTTCATGGGAAACAACAGAAATCTGATCATCAGATGGCATAAATTTACTATAGTGGGCCCTTGGCCTAGACAAAGATTGACTCTCCGAAATTTCACATTTCGAGTCAATGGAAGCATGCATTGCATCACTTGCAATAAGGCCTTGTTGTGGTAACAACTTTTTCAATTGCATTTGCACTTGATCTGCTATAAATTTGTTAAATTCAACTGCTTCAAAATGTACTCCCGTACCTTGAGTTTCACGATCATCTGCACTATGATCAGTTCGAACTTTTGATAGTTTGTCATGCTTTGCCGGCGACGCCAATTCACTCAGCTTTGCCGTTTCAAGTTTCTTGCCTGCCTCCTGCACAGAAGGATTAACGGCACTTGAAGAAAGAGAAAGCTTCGACCTCGCTTTCTCCAACATTTTATCAACTAGCGATCGCTTCTCGTCATCCCATTCCCGGCAAATATTGCACAGGAAAGCCTTGTGACAAATACGATGTCTATAGCATTCCTCATGCGTATCTAACATGTTCATACGTGAGGTACACTTTACACAGTTCTTATACTTGTCTTCCATCGCTTCCAATTCACTCGATGTCTATTCTTACCTAATATAATAATAACGATTGCTTTTAAACCAAATACGATCAGGCTGTAGCCATTTTCGCTGAAGGTAAAGTGATCTTCTATTCGGGAGATCGTGAAAGGGAGATAATTTAAAAGTTAGCGATTGCAAGGGGTTACCAAGGGGTAATTGCAAATGTTTTTCAGACAGGTAAGTACAGATTTTGATATAAACATGTCTATTAGATTTTATATGATATTCTTACTAGTAACAGCTACATGTCTATTAGATTTTATATGATATTCTTACTAGTAACAGCTACATGTCTATTAGATTTCCCTTCTTCTATAGCCTCCATTACTTCTTCTGGACTGGATACAAATCTTTCTGTTGCTCCCTACATATGGAAATGATTAAAGGTGAAAACAGATTCACACCAAGTAATTTAAAATAATGTTCAGAAGTTTAAACTGATTCACTACCTCAAGAATTTCTTGAGGAGAGTTTATATTATTTTTGTTTTAAGCTTAGATGAAATATGTGGTAAGATGAGAACAAATTGTGTTTACAAGATTGACAAGATGCTTCCTAAAATCTTCCCAAAAGCTTGTTCAGATCAGTTACATCTGGATTAAAATCAAATGTCAATTAAAGAAGAATATGAAACAGTTTTCATGTTATTTATGTAGTTGTTCGTATTTTATTTTTATTGTTTTGAATATATCTTGAACTCTTTTACTATTCTTTTTTTTTTCACTTTGATTGTCAGGTATAATTCCAAATGCATTATGCATGCTTAAGATACATACAAGGTGAGAAACATATTAACTGACCATTTATAAAGGATTTCTTTCAGATATATTTGAATAGGTTCAGTATGCAAACTTTCTGTGAAGTAATATTATTCCCTGCTTAAAACTGTTACTAAATATTGACATTGCATCTCAATATGCAGAATTAAAACAATGCTTTTGAAACATAATTATGCAAATGGTTTAATAACAATATGGACTTTTTTTTATAACTTTTAACATACCTTAACATATGTCACTTTATTCTTGTCTTCGTGCACTGACAAATTTGTCTTTGAAACTGAAATGTAGAAAGATTCATTTTATTTTCTTTCATCAACTTATTATGTTCTTATTGTTGTTTTTATTTTTACCTGTGAATAGTCATATTGTTTTAACTGTTTTTACTAAATATTGTGGAGCTTTTAACCAGGTTAAATAAAACTGTTGAATTTTGTTGAATCATATGGTTCAAAATTTTATAGACTTAACATCTATTTTCTAGGCTAATAGACCAATGTAATGGCAACATAGAATTGTAATTTGACTGGTACAGGTGTAATGGCCATACAGTTCAACTGGAAACCAAAATTGTGACTATAGGACAGACAGACATGAACATCACTTTCTTACTCCTTTCAAATAAGACAGGGAATCAAAATGTTATTTAAGTGAACAAAATTATTTATACCAAGAAATGGAAATTAACTGTAAATATTGATAAAACCAAAATTATAATTTTTAGAAATGGTGGCTTAGTAAAGGATGAAGATAAATGTTTTTATGATGATGTACAAATAGATATTGTTAACAAATTTACTTATCTAGGTATTGTTCTTAATTTTAATGGAAAATTTGCTGTTGCTCCAAAAAAAAGTTGCAGAAAAAGGTAGAAAAGCTATGTTTTGTTTATTTAGTAATATTAGACATTTTTCATTTAATTATGCCACATCATTGTCATTATTTGATACATATATGTGAGTAGTATTCTATGTTATGGTTCTGAAATATGGGGTTTTCATAAAGTGCAAGATATATAAAAGATACATATTGATAAAGAATTTTGAATGTTAAATCAAGTACACTGAATGCCATGGTTAATTGTGTGAAGATTTCCAATGTTAGTAACCAGGAAATTACATAGATTTAAATATTGGATTAAAGTATTGAATAAAAGCATTTGTATATTACATGGTGGTTACAATTATTTATATGATATGTGCTTAAAGAATCCAAACGACAAAAATTTGTATTATACTAAAGGAATTGTTCCATCTTGGTTTAAATGATTTGTGGTATTCACAAAATTCTTTATGTAAAGATCATATTATGGTTATTAAAACAAAGACTTTGTGATATTGTCAAACAAGAGTTTGATGCTACTTTAGAAAGTTCATCAAAATGTTTTTTTGTATAGATATATGATATCCAATTTCTCTTTGCAGACATATTTGTGTAAACCCATACCCGAAATTTATAAAAAGTGTATTGTTAAATTTAGATTGTCATCATATAATCTAGCTATAGAGAAAGGAAGGTATTCAAATGTAAATAGAAACCTTAGAACCTGTACATTGTGTATTGATGATATTGAGGATGAAATGCATTTTATTTTATCATGTCCATTATATTCAAATTTGCGTGAATGTTTGATAAAACCATATTATTGTTGTAAACTTTTAAAAATTATTAAGCACTACTAATGGTAAAGACTTGTGCAACTTAGGAAAATATATATTTAGAGCACTGAAGCTCAGAAATGACTGTTTTCAGTAAGATGATTTGTAATTCATTTGTTACAAATATTTGCTTTTTGGAATTATATTTATATGTATTTATTTTTTGTGTATTTAATACTTCTGTCTGTTTTGTCATGATCCTATATTTTTGTAATCTATGTATAGTATATCATGGTATATATAGCATGTTTCTCTATTGTCATAAAAATTCATAATATCTAATAAAATTAATAGCTTTAGCTAACAAAGTCCTTATATTTCAATAAGGTAACTTTATTTGTTAATGGAAAATTGTTTTAATGTTGATTAGGCTTAAATTAAAAATTGTTTGCTTTCCCCTCTCTGTGATTAAAGTAAGATAACTCTGGTCAATTTTCCTAACATTCAATCATTATAGGAAGATGATATAGTTCTGTTTTCATTTATAGTCTTTTTCAGAAAAGTTCTAATTTTTTTTGGTAGGTCCCAATTACAATTTTACACTCTAGCATTCAGCATCAGTTAGAAGTTTCTGTAATAAAATGGTGGCTATGGTGTACTGTTTTGTGTTTGTGTTAGGCGTTATTACACTTCTTTCATGTATTTGTCTTAAGGGATCGAGTAAAGCAGATAAGTTACATCAGCTTTCTGTTTCATTTGAGTTCTGGCATAATGGTATACACCATACCGATCTTAGAAACAAATGCCTTTACGAGTAGAATGACGAAGGCTGTTGGACAGTTTTTGATGCATACCACAACTTGAAACAGTGTATACTTGACAGCACAATTAATGTTTTTTTCACCGGCATATTGTACCTCAAATCAAAAGTAGGAAAAAGTGTGTTTGTTTTAATAATTTCCAGGATATGGCTTTAATAGAGAGCAATTTCATGAATACTGGGAAGATGCTTTTTCTGTGACATAGTCACTTGTTTCAGAATATTTCCCCCTATATACCTTTATGGTATATTAAGGTATAACAAAGGAAAGTTTTATTCTGTAACGAGTGCCTGTGATCTGTGATTTAGAGCAGTTTGTCTCATCGCTCTAAGAAAGTTAGTGATAATGAAGGCAGACTTGACCTTGCTTGTTTTTTTTACATATAAACACAGTATGAATACTTACAGATAACAAAAAAATATTTATAAGATAACAAAATAATTCTTTATATTGGTATATATTAATTTTAAACATTTCAAAACAAATAAAAGAAATTATAGATATACATAAATGTCTTTGATAAACTAATGAAAAATACGAGTATCTAGTACATTACAGATTTTGCAACGATTTTAAATTCAATAAGAAAACTATATTTATAAGATATAATTATAACCCTGTTCAAGGTAGACAATCAACATATTGACTTTATGAAATTAAACATAGACTCATAGTTCAAAGGAATATAACTCTTGTATACAAATGACACATCAATCGAGTTATTAAGCTGCGAATTCGTCGCCACCTTCAAGGAAGATTCTAACTTATCAATATAACCACAAGTTGTTAATCTATAGATACTGACGACTAATGAATGCTAACCACAGTAAAGAATATTTGTTTGAAATTTTTTAACACTTACTCAGAAAAATGCTCGAACTACTTGACTTTCAAAGCTCATAATTAACATGTTTACACACTGATATAAAATGGTTGTTAAACATTACAGACCTGTTATCGTATAAGACACTATACACCTCGTGTGCTTGCATTAACTTATCCAAAAATATATTTATTTCAAGCCTAAATATTACATTTAATAAATTTTAGAATCACAATTTCCGGTTAAGATTTGACTAAATACCAAATTCTTGATATCGTCAGGTAAATATGCTAGTATATATTGATTATACATGTCAGTGGTGGATCCAGGGGGAGGGTTCCGGGGTTGGAAACCCCCCCCCCCTTTTTTTGGACGATCAATGCATTTAAATGGGGACATATAGTTGGAACCCCCCCCTTTTTTAAATGGCTGGATCCGCCCCTGCATGTACCTATATGTTGTAAAACATTTGGTTAATAAAGATTTGAATTGAAGAATAGCACATCCCTAGGAGCTTCACTTGATGCACTCATGACCAAAACAAAGAATATGTTTCTAGGAAAAGTTTGAGAGCATAAAACCAAATAGTAAATAAGACAGCCTAAACAGAATTACATTCTTGTTTTATTTTTTTTCAAATACATGATTTAAGGAACTAGAAATTTATAAATAAAATGTATAATTCAAATCATGTCAATACTAAACCACTGACACTGGCTACTGTATATATAATTGTACTCATTTAAATGAATATGCTTATTTACACCAATTGCTAAAACTACTTACTGTCTAACAAATCTTTAATTTTATCCATGTAGATTTCAAAGTAGGACACCTGAAAATTTAAAGTATAATCAATTTTATAAAATTTAAAATACTTAATGTACATAAAATGTACAATGTTAAAACTATAAATGAATAAATATATTCAAATTTAGAAACATGAAGATACCAAGCTTTTCTATGTTGTACTGCAAGAAACATGGAATAATAATCAACAGTGGCATTGAAATTTCATTGATGAACCTGAAACACTTGGTTTCTGAGAAATAAATTCAAACACACCAATAACATAGTGTATCATGTCATGGATGTTATTGTAAAATGACACATATAACACTATAAGCTTGCTTTTGTTTACCTTGCCAATACACCTTATCACTATTTGTCCGCCATTACTGGATATCACACAGATTCCTGTAAAATTTTGATGTCATAAAACAAAATATCTAATGCCACAATGGAAAAGTGATTGTTGCATGCGTCAAAAGTTCAAGCGGCTGGGTCAACCGGGTTAGCGATAAGGTGTATACCCCTTAAACCAATATTTCAAAGTAATTTCGTGACCTACCTTAATATGAAATTCCAGATTTTCGTCCATTTGGTAAATATAGTTAAAAATATCAGCAATAATTCTGGGTATAATTCCTTGCATCTTACTGTCTCCAAGGACACCCTGTTAATATAAAATAACTATGGTAACATAAAAAGTATTTTTTAAACTGTATATAATTTTTACATCAAGCTTTTTTCTTGAATAAACCAAAAAGTGTCACAAAAAATAATGATATACGCTGTTTCTGTTACCAGATTGATCCATCTGTTCTTACCACAACTTCATTTGGCTAATTGTCCAAAATCAAATAAATTGCTTCGCGAAATACTCAGTAAATCTGTTTTCAGACTACATTGTTACGTATATACAAAGAATTAGCAAAATAAAATGTGACCCTAAAATTTTCTGTGAAAAAAATTGACAATATCCTAAATCTTCATCCATCCCATTTTTGTTTTGTTTTAACCAGCCTAAAAAAAAAACATATGAAGAAATTTTCTTTTTTAAAATGTGGTACAATTTAAGAGACCTCCATACACTAATTCACAAGTTATTGTCTGAAAACTAAAAAAAATGCTTGTTTTAGACCCTTTTTGGACCCTTATTCCGGAACCGTTAGACAGTAACCCTCAAAATGAATCCCAACCTGCTACTTGTATTGTATAACCTTGTGGTATAATTTCAGAGCAATCAAAATACTAATACACAAGTTATAGTTCTGAAACTAGATAAATGCTTGTTTCTGCCCCTTAATTCCTAAATGGTTGGTATGACCCCATAATGCGTTTGCTATCGTATAAAAAGATGTGAATTAAACTCTGCAAATCAGCAGGTTAACCAATACAAGTGATTATAGTTTACAAATTACTAGTGAAAATATTAATTTGAAAAAGTACATTGTCAAAATTATATCCAGCTTATTGTATATGTTTATTTTATAGATCCTACCTCCATAGTGTGAGTTTTACCACTAGACGTCTGTCCATACGCAAATATTGTTCCATTGTAGCCTGCCAATACATCTGAAAAACAAATTGGTTGTATTAAAGATACTGAACAGAAAACAAGGAGAAGATATTTCCTAGACTTACAGGACTCATGTGCTTTTCTTGAAATATTATGCAGAAATATGTTTCTGTATATATATACCTTTGACTGCAAATAACAAAACTGTTTTATTTGTTTTATATTCTTATATCTCATATGAACAATTCAATGTATTTCACAGACTTTTATCAAGTGAATAGAATCTTCATTCAAATATTTGTAGTTATCTCCCTTGAAATGTTTTATTTTATTTTCTGTGCACTAATACCAAATCACTTTCATGTGAAAACTGGACAATTTAATTTAATTGCCATATCAAACTTTTGGTCCCAAATCATAGTCGCACTTCATATTGAACAGTTCTCACTTTATCATTAAAAATATTGATTGTAAGTTGTGGATCTTTTTTTAATTTCACTTTTCTGTATAATTGTTTTGAAAACAAGAGTGCACACACTGAAATGTCTTGCCTTCTTTACCGACCACTGGTATTGGTAGTATGTCAATAGTCCAGAATATAAAGTTTTACATCAACTATCACATAAACTTAAAAACAATTCAAGAAAATGAGGTCACGGTCATATAAACCTAACAGAAATACATGTACAACTTACAATCATAATCATTCAATACACTAATTTTAGTTGACCTATTGCTTATCATGCTCATATTTTTTAAGAAACAGACAAACAAAAATAATAAAGATTGACCAATCAACCATGAAAATGAGGTCAAGGTCAAATGAACTTGATCTGTGTTTTGCGGTAAGGCCATGGTTTTTTAATTTGTTGGTAAACGAATGTTTCTCATGAAATTAAAGCCTCTGTTAAGTTACTATTAACATGTCCCTATCAGGTTGATTTAGAGTTATACTATACATATCTGTCTGCTCTCCGAAACTCTATGTTGACTTCTAGATACAATTTATCATTTCTGGTTTTATTTTAAAAAATTTTCTCTGGAAGAAAATACTCTTCCCTTCAAACCCATCCCCTTTTCAGTGTTCTTACTATGATATTAAGCCCACAGTTAATAAAGCAATCAAGCTTGTTTTTATGTTAACCCTAATTATCATATATTAATAAACAATAGGCAGAAGGGTAAACATATGTTATTATTGGTATGTATGCAATGTATGAAAGGACTTATGACAAAACATCTGGCAGCTGTGTTATTCAAATCTGATCTGGAATGTATATTTTCTACACTGCACAAAATACACATTATTGTCTAATCAAATTGTAGCAGAACTTTCTCATTTATCAATATAAAACTCATTTAAATAGTTTTTACACATACATATTTCTCTCATATAATTTTTCATTTATACAAAATTTATTTCTTACAATTTTTTAAGATCTTTACACCAATTGCAAGATGACATAATAAAAGTATTATTGGGTATCCAGCATGTATAGTGCTTTAACATAAAACTACCTTTAATTGTTGAAAGGCACCCTCCTAAATTATTGAATTTTATCTATTTGCACTAACTTTAATATCTTAGTGTATATTAGATACACCCAATTATGCTAACGCCCTCATGGATATATCTAATACATACATACTGACAGAAAATATGAGAAGACAGCATAAAAAAAATATTTGATAAATTAAGAAAGTAGATGGAATTCAGAGTCAGAGAGAACCCAACCGGCAACCCCTCTACCCTCTTGTAATGACTGTCAAGATTCTTGTTATTCACTTATCAGTTACATAAAAATAGTGAAATATGGTAGTTTGGTTAATATCCAAATCGTCACACCCAATTATTGATTAATAAGTATGGACTTCCTGCCAGTATTTTTTATGGATTTTCAGCAGATCTTTATAACAAATAGCAGTGACAAAAATAGATTTGAATAATAGATTAATATTATAAATAACTATCAATGAAAGTAAGTAATATCTTCTTCAATTGAAACACATGTTCTCTTGCCAAAAGTAACACCCTATCTGCTATTGTTTTGTATCTATTGATAGCTCATCAGTGAATGACTGAGGTGCATAACAGGATACATTTATATTAGTAATTCTATCTGAAATCAAACGTCACCAAATTTTCTGTAGTTTTTAGGGGGATTTTACTTCTTCAATGGAATAAAATAACATTTCAAAGTTCTGGGCTCTAGATAGTCTTCTTTAATTAAAATAACATAAACCCTTAAGAAGTCACATCTAATTGAGAAGCAGGGATGAATGAAATCATTTAACAACACTTATTGTTTTACGAGGGCAATATTTTATTGTAGACAATATAAAGCAGATTAAGATATTTCTTTTAGTATGCCTAGGAAGATGTTTGGTGTCATAAGTTGGCAAAATAAAAAGCTATTTTATATAAAGAAGAATATTTTCCATACTTCACAACCTTAAGTCTTGCCAGGAATTCCTGGCAAAGTAAAAGATAGCGCAAAAGAAAAACAAAGAGACTTTACTATTTTCTTTCTCTATCGAAAATGAACCAGATGATCCACAGTACGCAGCTTTATACGACCACAGAGGTCTAACCCTGAACAGTTAGGACAAGTAAGGACACAACATTTAAGCTTGATACAGCTCTGAATTTGGATTGTGATTAAATAGTCAACACAACATAGGTTTCTGACACAGAATAAATGTGGTCTAAGAACTTAAACTTAAAAACTTAAAAATTTTAAATTGGACATTTACCTATTATGGTCCAATATCCCAAATCTAAATACATCGTTAGATTCAGCATATCATAGAACCCCAAGAATTCAATTTTTGATGAAATCAAATAATGTTCAATTTTAGACCCTTTAGGCCTTAATGTTGACCAATTTGATAAACTGGCCAAAATATTAAAAATCTAAATACATGGTTAGATTCAGCATATCGAAGAACCCCATATATTCAATTTTTGTTGAAATCAAACAAAGTTTAATTTTGGACCCCGATTTGGACAAACTTAAAAACTGGGCCCATAATCAAAAATCTAAGTACATTATCAAAGAACCCCAATAATTCATTTTTTGATGAAATCAAACAAAGTTTAATTTTGGACCCTTTTGGCCCTGTAATTTCTAAACTGTTGGGACCAAAACTCCCAAAATCAATCCAAACCTTCCTTCTGTGGTTATAAACCTTGTGTTAAAATTTCATAGATTTCTATTTACTTATACTTAAGTTATTGTGCAAAAACCAAGATAAATGCTTATTTAGGACCTTTTTTTTGGCCCCTAATTCCTAAACTGTTGGGACCAAAACTCCCAAAATCAATCCCAACCTTTCTTTTGTGGTCATAAACCTTATGTTAAAATTTCATAGATTTCTGTTTACTTATACTAAAGTTATTCTGTGAAAACCAAGAAAAATGCTTATTTGGGCCCATTATGGCCCCTTATTCCTAAACTGTTGGGGAAAACTCCCAATATCAATCCCAACCTTCCTTTTATGGTCATAAACCTTGTGTTTAAATTTCATAGATTTCTATTTACTTATACTAAAGTTATAGTGCAAAAACCAAATGTCTTCGGACGATGACGACTCAGACGACAACGTCAAACCAATATGCAACCAAAAATTTTTCAATTTTTGCGGTGGTATAAAAAGGATAACACTACAGTGCAACCTACATTATCCAACACCTGAGTTTTCCAACATCCTGATTTAAAAGACACATTTTCGTGGTCCCAACTATGCCTATCCTTGCAGAAAAACTGAGTATTCAGACACCTTGCTTAATCCAACAATTTTTTCTGGTCACCCAGTGTGTCGGATAACACAGGTTACACTGTATTTAGATATATGTGAAAATCAAATATAATTTCTTGCAGCATTGAAGACCTGTTGGTGACCTTCTGCTGTTGTCTGTTCTATGGTCAGGGTGTTGTCTCTTTGACACATTCCCCATTTTCATTCCCAATTTTATAAAGTGAAAATTCAAATATAGTTTTAATTCAAATTTTCAGATTGAAATTAAGAGTATTCATAATCATTTCTTAGCTTTAAAGCTACATTAAAAGTTGTGACAATGTTCAGTTACATTATTGGTCATAGGAAATCTTAGAAAATTCAGACATAATAAATCCCTTCAAATCCCTAAAAGGACATTGAAAGTTAAATGTACTAGGATTAACCTTGACTACATTCCTCACATCATTAAGTAACATCCTGCACATGACTCAGGTATTGATCACAGAAAATCAATTAATCAGCTGATTCTAGGAAACATCTTTATATAACAAATATTATACATATTTTCACCAATTTTATTTTTAAATCAATACAATACCAGTTTTAATGAGAGATAAACAAAACAATTAAATATCATATATCAACATAACCATGTTCAAAATTAAAACAATAGGAAATTGTCAGGTTCTTTTTCTAAATATTTGAATCAAATATGGTTTGAGGTTTAGGACTAATAATCATCATAATGACATTTTACTACTGTAATTCACAAATTACATTTATATCAGTAATCATTTCCAATATATACATGTAGAACTGTGGCACATCTGATATATAAAAAAATAAATATTTAAATTTCAATAGGAACTAACACATTTCCATCATGTCAACAGAACTGGTTGATGCTACTGCTTTTTGGTCGTTACTAAAAGGATGTGGAAGACAACAAAGGGCCTTTCAAACTCTCACTGAAAACAGCTAACTAACACCAGTAGGAACCTTAAAAAAACTTTTTTATCATATACTTAGGAGTTAATTGTTGGGAAATATATTAACACCAAATGTTCTACAAAACAAGCAGTTCAGACTTTTTTCAGGATACATATGTACAAACTGTTCTTTCTGGTACAGTATTTCATAATGACAATGATATTAAAGCATCCAAAATATACAGAAAATTCATCCTTTCAATCAATATTCTACCCAAATGTTTAAACAGATGCAAATGATAATACAATGAATTTAATGAATCTTTATTTAAGGGCAATTACTTGTATAAGGAGTCATCTGATTTTTATTTAGATATAGCAGCTTATTTTATGGAAACAAAGTAAAGATTGACAGTCTAGCATGTTTCCCCTGTTTGATTTTCTCTATTTATTATGGTTTAAAGAAATTAGACAACTTACACATTTTACATTGTACCTGTATGTTTTAATTAAGATGCTTTGATATTATAAACCATGATATTAAATGATGTATATTTTTTTTTTAATTTTTAAATTTTTAAGTGCAGGATTATGTTTACTTTCTCCTTCGGTCTACATGATTATTAAAATGACATAAATTGCCTTAAAACTTTGATATGAAAAATCCAATGAAATTACTGTTTCAATACACATTGAACAGCTTCACATCAGACATCTATAAATCAATAATGTCTGCTGCAGCAAACTTTATTGATTGTCAAGTTGGTAATGCAAATTAGTTCAAAGTAAACCTTATCTGTTGAAATAAAGTGCAACATAGGGTAATTTAAACATTTGTTAATTGATTTGACATGATAAGTGATTACATTACACTTTTCGCCCAACTGACATATAAAAGTGGATTTGGTGAACTCCATTTTAAAATAACATACAGATTCATTCTACATGTTCTACAACTACATGCATAATATATTTCTAATTTACAAGTATTGTTTTCATAAAAGTATGTTCCTCCCTAAATTAAATCCAAATCCCTAAATAAAAGTCTCAAAGCTGTATTTTTTTTATAGTGATAATATATATATGAAACATTAGATGACCCATAATATTCTTCTGAATATAAACCTGCATTTTTTTATACTGGCAATAATAACTGTTACATGCATGCTAATGTTACTTACTTTTGTTTACTCAGAAAGGCAATTCAATAGGACATTCCAAGATTCATACCATTTAATGTGTTTTGTCATTTACTTATGTACAGTAAAAGATACTTTCTCAGTTCAGTTGCCTATTAAAAGTATTTGCTCCTGTATCTTAAGGGAAAAGATAAATTATATAGAACAAACACATTACTTACCAGCGACGATCGTTTTAGCAGTTGTATTATAAACATCTTCCTGGGAAACATTTGGTTGCAGTATTTTGTCAAAAATAAACAATTTTCCCTAAAAAAAAAGTTAATTTAATCAATGAACTACATAAAGTATTTCAAATAATTAAAATTATATGCAACAGATAGTACAAATCAAATTCTGGTTTATTCTGTAATATATTATGTTAAATTTAGCTTACATATACGTATACATATACATGTATGATACAATACAAACAAAATGAGATCAGGATCCAGTAGGAACTGACGACTCCTTGGTAAAAACAATTTAGAAAGGAAAACAACTAACACAAATAACTACATGAAACAGAAAGCAACCAACAACTAAGGAGTTACTTTAAAGCTACATTAACTTCTAACTGTAGCAAAGAAAATTCCAACTAGACAGTATGTGTCTCTTATTTCAAGATTAACAATTGTTATTGTTATTTCCCCAGTTCTGATTTATTTTTTGTGTGTATTTAACCTTTACATGATTTGATAGATGTGAGTCAGGCAAGTGAAGGGTCAGAGTGACTAATTTTCCACTCAATTCCTATTCGAAAAGTATCAACAATGACAAATTTTTAAATGTATATTTATGATTTAGGTCATGAAAAAAATTATATAGAAATGATAAAATCCAAGAAACATTGATCAATGGCTAATCACTTTTAAACAATGTCATTTCTATTTGTATCCATCTGACGAGTCGAGCCATTTTCAACTGACTTTCAAAGTTCGTTCTTCAAAATCTCTATTGACCATATCAGATGTATCAAATCATGAAAACAGAGTTTTTTGGACTATATCAATCAGTTTTCTGGTTTAACCGATGATTGGAAGTTTTCACATAATCTAGGTAATGGTGCTGTTGTGTTTGCAATGAAATAATATTGCAAGGAAATCTTCAAACAAATCATTGATCATTTAAAACAAAAAATAGTAACAAAGGCATGAAGAACAGCAACTAATGTGCTGTTCTGTTACTTCTTATAAAATTATATGCTGTTCATGTACTAATTTTGTGTAATTTTGTTTCGATGCATACCTTATATATTTTTCTATTATATATATATTTCAAATTTATAGATTTTATTAGTATTGAAACTGGAGCTATTTCTGACAGGCAATAACTTTTACAAGCCCATAATTTTCAGTCACATCTGCTGACAACACTGTACTGTTTTATAGATAACTGGGCTTTCAATAGAACTAGAAGTAGTAGGCTGACACCAAAAAATAACCAACACGCTGGTGGGGACAACAAAGGCCCCCAGCAGCTCTAGTTTTTTTTTTAAAGCAAAATCCTCCCTGCATTCTAGCAGTCTCCTGCCATAAAATACAACTTTCAGATATCCATTTTTTCGTATGTAGTTTCTATTTTTAATGAATTTTGTTTAAATAACATTAAAATTTTGAAGTATTATAAATTAAATTACCAAGTTAGCAATGGGTAATGTCACAATGTAAATGTTTAACCATCACACATGATGTGCAATTGTACACCAATTAAAAAAGGACTTACAAACAATTCTTCGAATGACAACAACTGGTAACTACAATTGTTGCATTACTCTAACTGAGAGACTGACACACATCAATAAAAACAACAATAATTTAAGGTTAAAAATAAAACTAATATCAACATATTGATCTCATTTTTGGGTAATTTACATAAAATAATTTAGGACAAAGAAGCCTGCCGGATAGACAACTTTTAAGTTTGATGCATTTCCGTCAAAAAGTTTGGTTTTAGTGAACATCATTCATGCGTTTAGGGAAGTCTTCACTTCTGTTCAAATGTTGAGTAAGTGATTGGAATTACACATAGTGTACATAATAGGTGCACATAATCAACGGACAAACTCAAAAGTGGTTTATTCCATGATCTTTATTGCTATAGACAAAATAGACGAAGGAAATCACCTGACTGGCTTCTATTGAAAGCCCTAGTTTAAAGTTGAAGTTGTAGCATTTTGAAAAGAAAAAAACATAAATATTCACTTTTGCATGTATAAATCACTTACATTTATATTTATAGAGTCATCGGTTGGAAACTTCAAGATAAACTTGCTGCCAACTTTTTCTTCAGAGGAATTTAATGGTCGGACCCTGCTAATAACTCTGATGCTGCATTCATCAGGAGTAGGTCCTGGTGGAGCAGGTGACTGCTGTGTCGCCATTGTTTATGATACCAATTTAATTTGTTAACATCAAATGTTTATAATGTAATGTATGTGAATCACACCATCATGAATATATCATGAGCTGAATTAAACGGAAAATTAGTCAGTGAAAATGCAGTTCGAAAGAGTTACAAGAAAGATATATTAAGCGAATTGGATATATCAATGAATTACTAAGCAGAAAATAGAGCAGAATGTATTAGGATGACACGGCGATCGCCTTGAACACAATATTTTTATAACGTCCGAACAAAATCTCCTCCTTCTTCCATCATTGCTGTTGAATGATGGGAAATGACGTTTGCGAGAAATCGAACTTCTCTAGCCGTTTCTTTAATTCCATATAATAGCTCGAAATTACCCGAATAAGATATTTCCCGCGGAATCTCTAAATTTAGCTTTGCAAAGTTTGTGGACACTGAAAAAGTTTTTATAAATGATCATAAATAAATAATAGAAAATACGGAAGTCAATTCATGTTTTGTTTATTGTCTATTGCAATTGTGTGATAATCTTTTGTTAATATGTGTGAACAAGATAAGTTTAGTTCATTTTGAAAAGTAATGATATGCATGGACACTAGTACTGTAAGTGTAGCTGGAATAAGCGATATGTATGATTTGAACATTCATTTAAAGCAAACATAATGTTGTTAAGAGCTTTTATAGTATTAAAGCTGATTGTAATAGCTTGAATTAATAATATTGTATGAATAACACCTCTACGCAATGTAAATATAAAATATGTATCTCTTATCATGATCATTGAGAAAATATGTTTGGTTGTTTTTTTTTTGTTTTTTTTTTTTTTGTTTGTTTGTTTGTTTGTTTGTTTGTTTATTTTTGTATTTGTATTTTGTAAATGTCGGCTGGTATCATTTCTGTATAGGAATTTACACCAATAAAATTATTTGATTTGATTTGATAAAAAATCAATGTACTGATTATGCCTGTAATGGGTCCGCTATTGAAAATAAAATATATCTTATCAGTGACGGATCCAGAAATTTACATAAGTGGGGGCCCACTGACTGACCTAAGAGGCGGCCCGCTCCAGTCACGCTTCAATGATTCCCTATATAAGCAACCAATTTTTTTCCCGGATCCCGCTGACTGTTTTGTTAGATTCCCACTATGATCTCATTTTTTTTGTAATTTCCCGTGTCCCACTAGACTCCATTTTCCGTTTTCACGGCACAATCATTTGACTTTCACGTGTCACGCTTACAAAAATCGGCAATCCCGCGTTACGTTTAGACCCCAATGAGACCCTCCTATTATACTAACTAATAAATAAAAAAAAAAATAAGGTTTTTATTGTTTGTTAAGAATGTTCGTTTGGATCAAATTTCATTTTCAGGTCAGTGAAGATCCCCCCCCCCCAAAATGGGACATATATTGTACAGTTTATGGTTGCACTGATATGTTTGTGTACAAGATAATACATATGAGGGGGGTCACATATAGAAAGAAACGAAGAACTTATTGATTATTAAAATTAAACATGTATAAACACATTTTTGAGGGTATGATAACAGTTTCAGTGTTGTCGTATTTGGCTTTTGTATGAAAACTTAAATAGATGGTGAGAAATTATTCGCAGCTGCATCAGCAAACCATGATCTACAAGAAAAGGCTGTTTCACAGAAATAACGTGTGTGATAGTAAACTTGATTATCTTGATCTATAAAGAGGGGGGGCAAGGGGTTTAACTGTTATGCTGTTATGGGGCATTTAAATTCTTTGTTATCTGTTATTCTGAAAATATATTTACTGTTAGCTGTTATTGTCTTATTCTTTGTTATCTGTTATAGGACTATTATCTATTTTGTTATCTGTTATTGTGAGAATCTATTTGCTGTTAACTGTTATTGAAAATTGGAATGTTAGCATTTTGACAGCCAATCTTCCGTCGAAATTGAAGATAATTGAAAATTGTGATTTGAATGGATAATAGTCTCATTGGCACGCTTACCGCATCTTTTAACAATGTATATCTATTGGGGTCTTTCTACTGGTAATATCGGGTGGACCTGTATTTGCAGAAGAATTTCAGTAACATACATCACATAAACATATAAAATCAATTGGACCCAGGACCATTCCAGTATATATTATTATTATCCTTTGTAATAAATTCCATTGTCTGTGAACATGTAGCAGTTTGTACAAATTATAATTCACTTATTACTTGTACAATAACTTATAGTATGGATTTTGTTATATAAAAGGCATTGGTACTCCCTATAGATTTTTTTATTCAATGACCACATAATAATCTTTATGTTGTACTATTGTCCCTGATTTGGGGAGGATTGGACACCAACTAGCATGCTAAAGTTGACGCAGTCACATTCTGTATGTGCCTATTTCCAAGTCAGGAGCCTGGATTCAGTGGTTGTAGTTTGTTACTGTGTTACTAAGTTTCTCGTTCACTATTTTGTGGATAAATTAGGCAGTTAGTTTTCTCCTTTGAATTGTTTTACATTACTAAGTGGTGTGGGTTTGAATTATGGCTTTGGGAATTATACAACATCTTTTTCTTTTAGCATTTATATTATAAGTGCTACTCCCTCTCTTTTCATTTACATGAAAGAGAATCCTGATCACCGTATTTTTAAAAGCTTTTTAGCTGCTTCACATGGCGAAAATTGAAGCTCAGAAACCATTGATGCAAATACAGATGTGTTTTCAGTTTAATTTTTCGACAAATACCCTTTTTAAAATCCTTCAGCTTCTCCATTGCTGTACCCAAATTTTCCATATATTATAATTTCACATAAGATACAGGATTGGTTTTTCACTTGATGTCATCCAAATTTTCACTAGGTCCAATTTCTATTATACTATCAGAATTGTCACTTGAGTCAATTTCTATTATCAGAATAACCACAACTGGCATGCGTGTTTCAGTTACATGTCCTGTCTCCACTGATCTGGGTATTTTTGTATTTTATAAGTAAGTTTAATCATGAGGTCATTAAATAAAAAAAATATATTGTGCATCAATGTTTTTTTTTATTACTTGTAAAGTATATATATTGCTTTTCAGAAAAAAAATAATCTAAAAATCAAATTGATAATAAAGTGTCACTGGCTGCACTATTTTCAAAAATTAAATAAAAAAATCTAAATCATTAAAAATTGATCCCTCAAATGCCCTAGTTTAAAAATATCCCTATATCAAAAACAGAAACTAGTAATTTCGTTCAGAAAAATTCAACATCCAAGTTACGGAAAAAAAATCAACCAAGGCAGAACTGCCTCAACGGCCGAAACGTCTTGTTTGCACAAATTTTCTAGGTCCATACCACAAGTTATATACTAAGATCTACGAGTCATCTACTGGATTGGTCTTTGACAGATTTATTTTCATATTTCATTACTGATATCTGTTATTATCCCTTTTCAATTCCTTGTTATCTGTTTTTCACCAAATCAATTCACTGTTTTGCTGTTATGGGGACCCCCCTTGCCCCCCCCCTATAAAGTTCCGTTTATTCTTTTACAATTTATATAATGGTAAATTTCTTTTTATTTCCCTTTAAAGATTTGATGATAAAAAGTGTCATATCTATGTTTTTTTACCATTTAGCCCGGATAGTTTATGATGTAAATAGCAGATATTGGAATAGTTTCAATATCCCTCATTCAGATCGAAACTATAAGTCAAACTCAGTTTTAAAAAAGTCAAGCGCAGATATAAGTAAAGTGTTTTATTTTGGAAGGGACAACTGATGCCTTGTCAATCTAATTATAATAAAGATATTGATCTGATTTTGTTATACTACATATGACTGATACGTAGTTTAGGGACGACATCAAAAGATCGATGTAGGATAAAAAACTTAAATCAAATAGTTTGGGGGGTGGGGGGTTAAAATTCTGCAAGTTTTGTATATCTAAAATCGATTTTTACATATATCCCTATTGGTAAATCAATTTTTCCCAAATTAAGTTAAGAGGGGGGTGGGGGGGGGGGGGGGGGGGGTCAGTGGAAAAACTATGTGAATTAAGTTTTTTATCCTACATTGAACTTTTGATGTCGTCCCTTAACGAAATCAGAGATCAATATTTTAATTAGATTGGATGCTTTGTAAAACACTTTTATTCAAGTAAGATCTCAATTAGTTTCTCTAATGCAAAAAGTTATGTTTATCCTTCATGAGCACATTCAGGAGTTTGACATTGCCTGTTTTGGCTGCGATTTGTGTTGTTCAATATTACGGTCTTCTGTGTTGAGTTTCGTTTTCTGTTATTTGTCTTTTCGTCGTATTTTTCTTTTTGGTCATGTTGTGCATCTTGGATATAAGATATATAATATTCTTTTTTTTTTTGGTACAAACTGATAGGATCTTATTTACAAATACAAACTTGAAGACAGTAAACTATACTCGTGTACACTTGGACAAATAACTTTGTTTGTAAAATAATATTTATCTGTAATCCACAGTGTTGACATTGTAGACAAAATCCCAAAAGGTTGCATGTGTCAGAACACACTTTGAAGATTGAAAAGGAAAGACATCAGGGCAATCCTCGACACGAAATAGGTTGTCCTAGATGCTAAGGTCTGAGGTTGAGATGATTTTTCTTCTTCTTTTTTTTACCCCAATAAATAATTAGAAAAGCAAACAATTACAAATTTTTGCCAACTTTGACATTTTAACTATTAAGAATCTTTGATTTTTGTTGTTGATTTTTTTCTCTCAGAGCATAGGGACAAGTTGTGCTAGAGGCTGCATCCAAATCCAAGTAATGTTTGCGCTTATTTGTTTTTTTTATTTCAGCAATGTTCTTTGAGCGCCTGCATTTGAGCAACTGCTTAGGAGGACTAGATCATAAAGTTATTGAACATAAAGTGCTTTTAAAAATATCCGGCTTCGGTTTATTGCTTGAGTGTCCTTTAAGCAACTAAAATATATTTTCATATATATACATCAGCTTTGAGAAGGACTTCGCAATAAGTTTTAAGGTATATAGAGGGGGGACTATTTTGAGACAAGTGCCTGTGGTTATATCACGCTTCCAGACCACCACTGATTCATATCATATATATATGAAAATTGAGGAATATAAAAAAACTCTTAATATATTTATATATCTATACCAAATGCAGGGACGAATTGTCAATAGGGTGAATTGGCAATAGGGACGAATTTATAATGCATTAATAGGATATCGTTACATTTATAATAAATATTGGATACGAATTGGTAAAGGTACGAGTTAACATGTAACCCAGTCATATGATCTAATCACATGACTTCAACAAAACATTGAAAATGGCGACTTACATGTTTCGTCCAACTTTCACTTTCGTCTTTTTATTTATCATCATACATGCACTAAAGGTATTTGTAACACAAGGACACACAAGATAACTTGTATTTTGGTTCAAAACATTTAAATTTCATCAAAATATTAGTTAAGTCTTTCTCAAACACCTTTAAGAGGAGTGAAAACAAATTTTAATTAAATCTTATCAAGTCTGACAAAATTTTTTATCAAATCAAATCAGATTCTTATAGCTCACCTGGACAAAAGAGCCAGTGTGATCAAGTGGCATCTTTCGTTGTCATTGTTTTCTTTGATAACTTTTACAAAGATCTAACAAAAGTAATTGATATTTTTTAAACGACCACAAAATTTTGTGCATTTGCATATTTTGCATATTGGTATCACGTCGTTGTTGTCGTTGTCTGAAGACATTTGGTGTCTGGACAATAACTTTAGTATAACTATAGATAATAGAAATCTATCTTTAAACACAAGGTTTATAACATCAAAAGGAAGGTTTGGATTGATTTTGGGGGTTATGGTCCTAACAGTTTAGGAATTAGGGCCCAAAAAGATGCCCAAATAAGCATTTTTCTAGTTTCCAGACAATAACTTGTGTTAAAGCATATGTATCTCTCTGAAATATACCACAAGTTTCCATACCTCAAAGGGACAGTAAAGATTGGCTTCAGGGGGTTATAGCTCAAACTGTTTTTAGAAGTTAGGTGGAAACAAAACATGCAAAACAAGGGTTTCCTATTTAACAGACAATTTTAAACAGTGTAAGGGAGGTAATCCAATCATATTTTGGAGGTAATCCAAACATAATGGCTCTGTGTTGAAGGCCGTACCTTGACCTATAATTGTTTACTTTTATAAATTGTTATTTGGATGGAGAGTTGTCTCATTGGCATTCATACCACTTCTTCCTATACCTATATAATATGTTTGGATAACCTCCCTTACACTGCTTTTGTGCAATACACTATGTTTTTCATATATTTTTTGTTTTGAAAAAAAAAGAGGGGGATAAAACATTTTTGGTTGATATGCAACAGCATTATGTGCATACTATCAAAAAAATTGAGTATAAATTCAAATCAAATAACCAATTCTAAATTCTTTGACTACAGTTATTCTGTGTCAGAAACCTATTATGTGTCAAATATTTAATTACAATTCAACAAATTCAGACCTGTATCAAGCATCAATATTGTTCCATTTTTGCCCCAACTGTTCAGGGTTGGACATTTGCGGCCCCAACTGTTCAGGATTGGACATCTGCGGTCGTATCCAGCTTTGCTCAAAGCAATTTAGTAACTGTTATATATCGATTGAAATAACTTCCACACTGTTATGAATTTGATTCTAGTTATTGTTTGTAAAACAAGGTTTTAAGGTGCCTTTGGAACCAATCAATTGTACTGGTAAAGCTATTTGCTAGTTATTGAATGACTTTATTTTTTCATTATATTCAGGCAAACAGAACGTTTACAATTGATTATGATAATGACATGTTCCGTATGGATGGCAAACCTTTCCGTTATATATCTGGCAGTATACATTATAGCAGGATACCTTCATATTACTGGAAAGACAGATTACAGAAAATGAAAGCTGCTGGCTTGAATGCTGTACAAGTGTAGGTAGTCCATTAGACTTACATGACTTAAGGATGAATATTTCTAAAAAACAATATGAATACCAAACTGATCTATTCAATCTAGAGATAAGTATAAAGTATGATGACAGTGATCATCTAATACTACATTTTGTACTTGTTACAAAGTGAATCATCAGTTCAGCTCAGCTTTATGTTGAAGATTAGGACAGGATGTTAGAATTAATAATACCTTTTCATATTCAAACTATCTTAAGATTTAAATTATTACCAACAAAAATCTTGGTAGCATTAGTTTTAGCAGTATACTTCATTATGAACCAAGCAGATGTAAAAATCGCTGTGAAGTTGAATAGACAAGGATTTATACAAAGTAAAGTTTACTAAAAAATAAGTTGGTTTTCTGTAGATGATTATAAATTTTAAGCAAATGATACACATTTCTAGGAAAGAGATTTAAATGATTTTTTTTAATTTCTAGATATGTACCTTGGAATTTCCATGAGATGGAGGAGAATGAATTGAATTTTGAAGGAGACAAAGATTTAGTTGGATTCATTAAGCAGGCACAGGAAGTTGACTTGTTTGTTGTGCTTAGAGCAGGGCCTTATATCTGTGGAGAATGGGACTTTGTAAGTTATTGTACTTTGAGCTGGATTTTTTTCTTCTAATCAGAAAATCATGAATGGATTTCTATGATTTTTTTAAAGAAAGTTCAATACCACAAAAGAGGGTTGGGATTGATTTAAAGGATGAAGGTCCTAACTGTTAAGAAGTTAGGGGCCAAAAGGGGCCCAAAACAAGCATCTTTCTAGTTTCAGGATAATAACTTGTGTTTAAGTATTTCAATTGCTTTGAAATTGTACCACAATGTTTAATACCACAAGTAAAAGGTAGGGATTAATTTTTGGGGTTATGGTGTCAATAGTTAAGGAATTAAAGGCTACAACCAATGCTTTGTAAAATGCAATGTTCACTGAAAAAATAAAACAATATTTACCCTTCAGTGCTTACAAGCACTTTGATTAATGTTCTTCAGTTTTGTCCTTTATAACCTTACGGTATATGATATTTGTTTCCATTCTCTAACTTAAGTTTGTCTCAACTGAATTTAATGGCATGTATAAATAATGCTTATTACCATTTAACTCAGTTTAAGTTCAAATTTCGGGAGTATCACTTTACAGTCTTTGAGTTATGTCCCTTTATAATGTGATATATCCATCATTTGTGTCCCTATGGACACATTCCTCATTTATTTTTCCATTTTCTTTTAAAGGGGTTCATATTTTTTTTCAAAATTTTTCAAATGTCAAATTTTTAAAAAGTTTCAAGAAGAAATCAATTGCCCAATAAATTTGTAAGATCCTTGACCACATTTTTTTTCTGTCAGAAACCTATGTTATGTAAAAAATTTGATCACAATCCAAGTAGACCACTTTCGTGTTAATCCGTCACTGGAAAAAACTTGTCAATTATGCCCTGCACTATTAACGTTCATCAAGCGTCTTAGTAATCGTCATTGTGCAGGATAAACTAGAAATAAAGTTTGTTCAGTAGGTACTTAATCAAAATTCCCAAATGACAGCGGTGCTGATTTTCAATTATGAGAATTTGATTTGCCGAATAATTTGTGCAATATAGCTTTATAGTTTTCCAACCACTCACTCAACATTGGAACGGAAGTGACGATGTTCCTAAAGGCACAAATGACGTTCACTAAAACCAAAGTTTTTGACAGAAATGCATAGAACTCGAAAGTTTGTCTATTTTGACAGTATGAAGCTTGAATATTGTGTCCAAATTTGCCCCAACTGTTCAGGGTTTAATTTCTGCGGTCGTATCAGGCTGTGCTCAGCGAAGCATTTTATTCATCAATAATTACAAGTAACAGGTATATTGTCACTTGGCCTAGATCTCATTTTCATTGGTTAATATATTGATTCAATTTTCTTTATAGGGTAATTTTTCCTAATTACCACAAGTAAAAAATACTCAGGATATCTACATGTATAGCATATTCAGATAAAGGTTTTGTAATGTCAGACGTAGATTTATGTTAAAAGTTGCAAAGTATTCACACAATTTCGGTATTTTGCAATTATGTAATAGTGAGAACCTGTAGATTTTCTTCCATGACCTGCAGTGAAAAATAGATTCTGAGAACTTTGGTAGGCATATGCATTATAACAATGAGTAGAAATTTCTTTACCAATTGGTCATTACTATTTATTTTCTGTCAAGATGTCTGTATTAACTGTGTATTGATCTTTTATCTTATAATTTGAATGATCTCATCTAAATTAGATATTACATATTTATGAAATTCTATTGTTTTTATGACCTACTATAACTATTCTGTAATATATTTCAGGGTGGATTTCCTCCATACATATTAGCCAAGAATCCTAATACAATATTCCGCACTATGGATTCAAGTAAGTCATATCAAAAAGGCAACCTTTTGTGTTCATAGGTACTGAAGTTGATTTTTCTGTTTCTTTTATCATTTTTTTTTCTGGTATTAAAAATTTTTTAAACTTGAATAAATTTCTTGAATCTCTGTAGAATTTTAGAAAATTTGTGTTGTGTATGGCAGAAGTTTTTTTCCATTTCTCATTAATTTTATATTATGTATTTTAGACTTTTAAAACTGTGTGAAAAATTCATGATTCTCACCAAAAAATAATTGATACCAAAGGGAAAAAAACATGGAAAAAAGACAAAAGAAGAAAGAAACAACAGTTAAGATACATTTGTTTTTCAATTATTTCTGCAAATTTTTCATTTCATGAAAGATTGAAAAATTTATCTTCTAAGTATTTTGTTTATGTTATCTTAGAAGCATCTACCAAATAATATCTATTTTTAACCGGATTTTTGTGACAAAAATGTCGGTTATTGATTTGGGGATGTACGGCGGGCGGGCGGCAATCAAATGTTGTCCGTGCATTAACACATGAACCGTTCAACCAAAGCTTTTAAAATTTTAATATGTTGTTACTGACAACTAAATGAAGGTCAAGTTCAATAATGGCGATTTTGACTTTTAACCTTCAGGAGTTATGGTTCTTGAAAGATTGAAAAATGGAGTTTCCAGTCGTCTCCGTGCATTTACGCATGAACTGTTCTACCAAAGCTTCCCAAATTTTAATATGTTGTTACTGATGACAAAATGGAGGTCAAGTTCAATAATGACGATTTTGACTTTTACAGTTCAGGAGTTATGGTTCTTGAAAGATTGAAAAATGGAGTTTCAAGTCGTGTCCGTGCATTTACGCATGGACTGTTCTACCAAAGCTTCCCAAATTTTAATATATTGTTACTGATGACAAAATGGAGGTCAAGTTCAAAAATGACGATTTTGACTTTTACCGTTCAGGAGTTATGGTTCTTGAAAAATTGAAAAATGGTGTTTCCAGTCGTGTCCGTGCATTTTCTCATAAACCATTCAACCAAAGCTTTTGAAATTTTTATATGTTGTTACTGATGACAAAATAGAGGTCAAGTTCAATAATGACGATTTTGACTTTTACCGTTCAGGAGTTATGGTTCTTGAAAGATCGTAAAATGGTGTTTCCATTCACGTTGTTGCATTTACTAATGAACCATTCAATCTAAGCTTTTCAAATTTTAATATGTTGATACTGACTACAAAATGGAGGTCAAATTTGATATTGACGATTTTCACTTTCAGCATTCATCAGTTATGGTTCTTGTGATATTGCCAGGACACAAATAAATGTTAATAAATCCGGTTTGCTGTCGTTGTGACAGCCTCTTGTTTAAAATTTATTCATTGTACATTTTGTATATAATGATAACTTTTTCAATTTACTAGCCTATATAAAGTATGTAGACAAATGGTTAGATGTGTTGTATCCAATGTTAAAACCTTTACTGTACATACATGGTGGGCCAGTGTTAATGGTTCAGGTATGTAACATTTTTATACGACCGCAAAAAATTTTCCGTCGTATAATGGTATCATGTCGTCCAAAGACACATTTAGTTATATTATGGTATACCGTTGTTCGTCCGTCCCTTGTCAACATGTCGGACATTAACTCAAAAACACTTTAACATATTTGAATAAATCTTTGATGGATTGTTAATATCTATTGACATGATCTCCATTTGTTGGTTTTTAATTTTACATTTTATGTTTCTGAGTTTTGGGGTTTTATTCATTAAAAAAGGGGGGAATTCCAGTTTTCGGACAATAACTCAAAAATGCTTTTAGTAGTTCTCATGAAACTTTGGTGAATAGTGTCATAATTGACATAAGCTCCCTTTCGTTTTCTATAAATTTTTATATATTTTACTTTTTAAATTCTGGGGATTTATTTATTAAAAAAGTGGGGATTTTCCAGTTTTCTGACAATAACTCAAAAAATGCTTTCAGCAGTTCTCATTAAACTTTGGTGAATTGTTTATATCTATTGATAATCTCTGATTTGACATTGAGAAGTGATTGAACTTTATTCTTCAAAAACACAGCAGGCGTATCATGTCTTTTGGTTAATTTTGTCTTTTGGTTGCTGTCTTATTTATAAAAGAAATGCTGACATATATATAAGAATATGTGGTGAGACAACTTCCCATCCAAGTCACAATTCATAAAAGTAAACCATTATATGTCAAAGTACGGTCTTCAACATGGAGCCTTGACTCACACAAAACAGCAAGCTATAAATGGCCTAAAAATTACTAGTGCAAAACCATTCGAACTGGAAAAATAACGGTCTAATCTATACAAAAAACGAAAAACGAGAAACACTTATGAACCACATCAACAAATGATAACTACTGAACATCAGATTCCTGACTTAAGACAGGTGCAAACAATTGAAGCGGTTTAAAGAGGTTAATGGTACCAAACCTTCACCCTTATCTGAAACAATAGTATAACATCACAACATAAAAAGACACACTGATTGTTGTTGATGGTTGTTTTGTTTAAAACAGGTGAATAACACAACAGACTCAAATACACTGTTTAATACTGTATTTGATCTATTCAAGCATGAAACGAAACCTGTCTATTATTTCATTATGCATTCAAATATATAGCTATAGTATCGGCTGCAATATGATTTGAATGCTTAATAGTTTTAGTGACTCCATTTATATTCAACAGAAGAAATTAACGCCAGCATCAAACAGTTTATATTCAAATAATATTCATATTCTTTTTTCAGTATACAATGTATCAGGGATACTTAATGGAATGCTGTACATGAAAAACTTTGATAAACAGCAAGGAGTGCTATAAAGAATTTATGAGTGTTGAAAAGTAAAGAAAAAGAAGTGATAATACAGAAACGTTGTTTTTTTTTTTCAGATAGAGAATGAATATGGAAGTTACAAGGTAACTGGGGGATACTGTGATCATGACTATATGAGACATCTGAGGAACAAAGCATTTTCACTTTTAGGGAAAGATGCTGTTATATTTACCACAGATGGTGACCGTGACAGCCCTGAGTTAAGGTGTGGCACTATTGAAGGAGTATATGCCACAATAGATTTTCATCCTACCCGTAAGTGGAGACAACTCCCTGTTGCAGCTGCTTTTAATGGCCTATTTGTATGCAATTGTTTTGAATATAGATTCTATCTGTTTGATCTCAATTAGTTATCTACGCAATAAGAATATTTTGGTTTTGTAAACTTCAAAATTGTATATTTCACAATTTAACTTCTTATCTAAAGTGACAATAGAATGAAAAGAATATATCCTCAAAACAATTGCATTTTATGTTGTTTTTATAGGAACTAGTTTCAACAACAGTGTACATGTGCATTTTATGTTTCTCATTCATAATTCAGCATATCGCAAATTTAATTATCATTTTAAAGTTTAATGATTTTAAATGAACTTTAAATGCTAATTAGAATTAAATCCCATACAATATTACAAATCCAATTAAAATTTTGGACATTAAATTTACTTATAGTATAACTAATCGCCGTATTTGAATATCAAAAATAAGACAACGCGTGACCGAACAACGCATGGATTAAACGAGTGCGCAGCACGAGTTTAATCCATAGCTGCGTTCGGTCACAAGTTGTCTTATTTTTGATATTCAAATACGGCGATTAGTTATTCTTTTTATTACATTGGCAAATGGCTTTTTTTATGAAATTAATGTAGAAAATGTAAGGAACTATATCTTTTTCCTACGCATTGACAATTTGTTTTGATCCGACGTTATCGACGTCTTGACAACGCCTATTGTTGTATGACGTCAGAGATTGAAATAACCATGTTTATTTCACATGTGAAATTATCGGTTTTTATTTAACTGGGAAATCAATGTAAATTGTAATTCATTGCAACCAATGTAATAAATATCTTAATTTCCAAAATGAAGCCGTCAACAAATTATGAAAGAAAATACTTCGAATGCATGGTTTCTATTTTTTTTTTGCTTTGGTAATTTAGATGACACATTTATGGTACTTTCAATGTCTATTTGGTTACTACCAAATAACTTAGTTGTAAATGTAAAATCAGTATATAATTAATTCCTTAGTAAAACATTAAAAGAGAATATGAGAAACATACTATGCAGTGGTGAACTTCTTTTCTAATACTAATAACACAATTACATGTATTTATATGTGGCAATCATTTACCTGAATTAATCTGTTGATAGCTTCACATTAATTTACTATGTTTCCTCGTATTGTATTTCTCTGTAATTCAGTGGACCATTTGATTTCTCTACTTTTCATTCTTTTATCACATTTCTCGATTGGTGTAAGAAAAATATTTTCATCTCTAGAAAGAACGATCTGTGCTAAAGATTGGTTCAAATTCAATAATGAGGCCAAATGTTTTTGATTTCTTCTGAATTTCCTAGTGTGATGTCATGAAAAAAGGTGACCATGCCTGATGACTTTACATATAAAACAATACAGTTTTCTGAAAATCTTTGAAATGGAAGGTTAACTTTATTAAGATAGCATCTAAAAATCATTAGAGAAACAGATTCCAAAACGATATCTCATGCATTAGGATATTTCTCTACTCAACAGTTAAATTTTAAATATTTAAGAATCTTGGCAAGCTCTAGTTTTACAGTGAGTTGACTATGGGTGTTATTGTAAAACTTTACCTATAGCTCAACCTGTTTTTAAAATCGACAACACAATAGGGACATTTAAATTGACCAGTTGGTATTGTTAGATTTAAATCTACCTTGATGCTACCTGTAAAAAAATTTTTCACCTAACCCAAAATTTCAGCATGCTTTTTTCCTGAACTTTTTCTTACCTAGGATTATTCTATTGAGAGATTTTTATTTTACTGTCATTCGAAATATTAGGAGTGATCAAGCCAAGCATGAATGACTATATCATATGTTATTTTCTTGCAGTTTATTTAAAATTGCATGGCCTAAAATGCACTACATTTCATCTTAATGTTTGCATAGCCACTACTAGCAGTGTTTACACCCTAAATAATCCAGTCGTAATATTTCACTCACTTTATGAAACATCAAAATCATATTTGAATAAACAATTTCATTTATTTTTTTACACTAATATTTGACATCTCATCCAGAATTCCAAAGATTTTAAATAATTCCCAATTTTATTCATTTTTCACTACTTCACTAGATTTTTTTCTAAATCCATAGTATAAATTCTGATTAACTTCCCATGATATACATCCTAATTTAACAGGTGCAGAATCTATGCATAATTCAGAATCTTGTATTTTTTTTTTATCATTTCCATTACTATATTCCAAATAGCTAACCTCACTTTACAAATATTTTGTAATATTTTATTTATATTTTTACTATATATCACTTGATTTTACTATATCCACAGTAAACATTTCATTTCATATCCTATGATAAATTTCCAAATCAAACAATTTTTGATCCAGAATTTTATAATGACTATTTCCAATTTTACATTCACTTAAAAGATTTCCTCACGTTAGGAATATTTTAGAATATTTTACTTTCATTTTTCACTTTATCACTAGATTAGACTATATCCATAATCCACTGCATTAATTCAACATTTTATTTCATTTCCAAGATCCCATTTAAATGGTAAATCATCTTAAGTTTGTAATAGATCCCAAAATTAATAATGAATGATTTTAAAATCACATTTAAAGCCACAGAAACATGTTGGATGATCTCACACTATATCTCCTACTTGAATTCCAGTTTTGAAATTTTTTAATCTTTAACATAACTAAATCCCATCGTATGAAAATTTGAATTTCCTTGAGTGAACACAGCATTTTATGCACAAAAGTCCCACTAATATTATAATAGATTTCAAAGAAAAAACACAGCAAGGTATACTCCAAAATTATTTTCGAATTTTACATGTACAACATCATATGTAAGCCCCACAAAACAGTTTGACTGAATTATTTCCTCCTTGATGTCCTTCATGACAATAAAATCTTGAAAAAAACACATCACATTTTAAGAAGCAAAATTGCTATAAATAATCTAAGAAGTGAATTGAAATAAAAGAAATCCAATATTGTATGCACAATGACACCAAAAGATTTCAAACATTGCAAATAATAATCCAAAATGAGAATCTTGAAGGGTCATGTGAAGAAATGAACAACATATCCCTCTGAAAATGTAAACTGTAAACACCTAAACAGCTATTTCTTGTTTCACTGGCAGCTGGACAATACTATATATAAGGGTTAGAATTTTAAAGAAGCATTTAGTATGTAAAAACAGTTTAAATTTTCAAACATAGTAATACATATTTAATTCAATCTTTTACTGATTTAGAATTTTAGGTAAAAAATAGATAATTCATATATATCAGAAATTTAAAACAATGAAAACCAAAACTATGTTCTTCCCTATCAATTTTTGAATAGAATAATCCTACGTAAGAAAAAGTTCTGGAAAAAAGCATGCTGAAACTTTGGGTTAGGTGAATAAAAATCTTTACAGGTAGCATCAAGGTAGATCATTTGTAAAGTAAAAACAGATGAAAATCAGGAAAATGGTTGCTACGGCAGGTTTTATTGCTTCTGTTTATTTCTCTCTAGGTACAAGTGAGGACTGTCAGATTTATAGTGTTTTCCTCTTGTATGATTATCTATGATGATATTCTGTGGTCTGCTTTTCAGATTGAAAATGAATATGGCAGTTATTTTGCTTGTGATTATGATTATCTACGATATCTACGTGAAAAGGCTTTGGCCTATCTGGGTCAAGAGGTTATTCTCATAACCACTGACGGGAGTGGTGATGGCTATCTTAAGTGTGGTAACCTAGAGGGTGTATATGCTACTGTTGATTTTGGGGTTACTAGTAAGTTTTTCCCTTTATTTATCCAACAATCTTCAATAGTTTTTGCATGCTTTATAATTTTGCACATAATTCACAGCTTTCTCACCCTAATCATCTCTAAATCCTGAATATTTATTGTATACAGAAAATAGCCAAATAGTTCTAGTTTTATTATTTCATTGTCAATTATGTGTATCATGTTAATTTTTTGCACTTATTCAAAAGCTAATTTACATATCTCAATAGATTTACCACTATAGTGGTAAATCTTATATTTTAATCAAAAGCAGGGAGACTCAGACTGGATAATTGAGAGCAAATACTGTGATGTTAGATATTTCTTTCAGGATTTATTTGCATTAATTTGGTAATCAAAATAAAATCATGAAGAATAACCTTTTGGTTTAATTTTACCTAAAGGCAAATTCAGAAACAAACAAAAAACATGTTAATAAAACCTCATGAACGGTTTTGGTTCTAAAAAAATTGCAAACTTTTGTTTCTGTAAAAATAAACCACTTCTCAGTATTAATATGCTTCTCCATTTTCTCACCAAATTGAGCAGTAGTGTAATGAAATGGATCTCACCATTTTTTTCAGGATTAGCAACTCTATATTTTACAGTATACACTAAGTCTGAATGAACCACCTTTAAAGTTTATTTTTAAAAGCAATGTCAAACAAATCTGCATGTCAAGCACTTTCCCTTAGCTGTACTATTTTTTGCACTAAACATGATTATTTTTTTTTATTCTTTGAACATACTTTTTCTGCAATAAACAAAACAAAAATTGGCTTACTTTATATCATTCCCCAATTTGATATACAGTGTACTGACAAAGATGACCGGTTAACTTCAATAAATAAGTCCACTTTTTTGTACCGGTACATATTTATGAAAAAAAAAGTTGAAAGTTAAGGGAATGTAGAAAAGTTTGTCTATTTAGAGTGTGATTATCCATCCTAATGTTTCTTAATGTTTTTGTAGTGGATCCTAAGAAAGCATTTCAACCACAAAGAGACTGGGAACCTAAAGGGCCTTTGGTATGTAAAATAAAATAAAAATCTTACCTGTAATGCAAATGCTAAATTTTGATTTGAAACTATTGTAAGATGGTTTCATTTATTAGGTGTTGGGGAAAACAATGTTTTTGCAATCATTGATTGTTGTATAAAAGATGGTACATCATGTTGAACACTGATGATAAAATTCAATATAAAAAGGAAAAAATAAAGTTAATTAATTGCTAAAAGAGGGCAAGGAAAGGGCAACAAAACCATTTAATGTTTAGAAGCAATGATCAGAATGTGACAGGGCATGCTTCTAATACACAATTTTTAATTTACAGGAAAAGTCTTTATACAAACTACATTGTTTTTTAATTGTGTTTTTTACCTTGTTCAACAGGTAAACTCTGAGTTTTACACTGGTTGGTTAGATCACTGGGGATTCAAACATTCAACCACAGGTTTAGATATTGTTGCCAAGAGTTTAGATGTGTTACTAGCCTATGGTGCTAATATCAACATGTAAGTAGACTTAGATAAAAAACAAAACATTGACATCAACAAAATCAGGACTTTAATATGAGAGTCTGTAAAGGTGTCAAACAAGCAATATTAAATAAGCTTTCAAACAAAACAAGAAAAGAAACAAATGTATAAAATGATATAATGTTTTGATAATGATAAATGATAGAAACTAAAAATCATAAATGATATGTTTGACAGCTATACTTCTCTAAGTAATGATAGTCTGAGATTTGTAAGTAAGATACAAACAACTAACCTGCTAAGATTTGCAATTAGAATTAGTTTTGATTGATTGATATTTGCTGTTAAACCCCACTTTCAGCACTTTTGGCTATTTCATGGCAGGACGTTTTTATTAATGTAAGAAGCCAAGAGAACCAAGATTTTGAAATCTAGGATTTCAATTAAAATAGTTTATAAGAATTACAGTATGCTTTTGGAAATGTATTAATCAACTGTTTCTTGTGTTTTTTTAAAGGTATATGTTTGAAGGTGGCACCAACTTTGGCTACTGGAATGGTAAGTCAACACAAGCAAGCTAGCCAAATTTTATAAGATGATCATTTTTATTGCTTACTGATGTCTTAAAAAATGAATAACACAAATACTTTCAATGCATTAATCAAAGAATAATAAATGATGGCAAACCATTATATAGATTATTTATATGAACTGTATTTGGCAAGAACTCTATTTATTAACTTTTATGCTAGTCAGATTTATTATTTCCATCTTCAATATAATGCAAAATCTACAATGTCTTAAATAAAATTAATGTACGTTTGTGCTTTGAATTTAACACAGGGGCGGACTATCTAAGTATTATTTATTTGTACTTTTGATATGTTGCATGCATGTAAACCAATTTAATATGTTATTCTGGGACTTTAATAACTGGCAAAGATAAATTTATGGGAGAAAAAAAAACATTTCATATCATGTTGAACTTCTGTCTAGTTCATAATGTGGCGATTGTTGCATGCTGACATTTTAAATTAAGTTCTTCAAAAGTGTGTAATTTTTTTACCAATTTTTATTTTTAATATTACAAGAAATGTTAAAATTATGTACCAAGCTACAAACGAAAAGTTGAAAGATTGGTTAAGGGAACCAGGGGTATACTTTTAAGATCATTTGATTAAATGATCTTAAAGAAGTTACACAAACAATTTAATTTTGATATTCAGAAGTGAATTTAGAGGGTTTTTCAGGGGGCCTGGGTCCCCCTTTTCTGGGAAAAATTTTGTTGATTATATTGGGAATCACTGAAGCATGGCTGGAGTGGGCCCCCTCTTGGGCAGTCAGCGGGCCCCCACTTATGAAAATTTCTGGATCCGCCACTGATATTCCATGTTAAAGCATCAAAATTATACATTAGATTAACTTGTATGCAAAATATACCTGACATGGACTGTATTTTTTTATGAAAGAATGTTAATTTTGACATTGTAGGAGCAAACTATCCAGCATTCCTGCCGGTACCTACAAGTTATGACTATGACGGTCCACTAACAGAAGCAGGGGATGTCACTGATAAATATTTGGCACTCAGACAGGTCATTTCAAAGGTAGGATCAGGGACAAGTCATTTCAAAGGTAGGATTATAGACAAGTCATTTAAAAGGTAGGATCATAGACAAGTCATTTCAAAGGTAGGATTATATATAAAAAAGAAGATGTGGTATGATTGCCAAAGAGACCAAAATGACACAGACATTAACAACTATAGGTCACCCTATGATCTTCAACAATGAGCAAAGCCCATACCGCATAGTCAGCTATAAAAGGCCCAGTTATGACAATGTAAAACAATTCAAACGAGAAAACTAACGGCCTTATTTGTATAAAAAAATGAACTAAATATGTAACACATAAACAAACAACAACCACTTAATTACAGGCTCCTGACTTGGGGACAGGCACATACATAAATAATGTGGCAGGGTTAAATTTGTTAGCGGGATCCCAACCCTCCCCCTAACCTGGGTCAGTGGTATAACAGTACAATAGACAAGTCATTTCAAAGGTAGGATCATAGACAAGTTTTTTCAAAGGTAGGATTATAGACAAGTCTTTTCAAAGGTAGGATTATAGACAAGTCATTTCAAAGGTAGGATTATAGACAAGTCATTTCAAAGGTAGGATCATAGACAAGTCATTTCAAAGGTAAGATCAGGGACAGGGTATAGGAAATACTTTAATGGGGACTGGTCATCTTTGATAATTAAAAGGTTATTCAGGATATTAATTAGATTTGAATATAAATTTTGCTTTGTACTGAAACGATATTCATAGTTAGATATTTAATGTGCTAGTTCACAAGGTAACAGTATTCAGGAAGACATATCACCTTACCCAGACACATTATTCTGACTATGAATAAACAAAAATAGGATAAATAGAGGTGAAAAAGTTGACTGACAAAACTGAAAAATGAAATGATTATGAGAGATGTAGAGTAAATGCAATGAGAGATAAAAATACTAGTAAACTGAGTAGACAATCAATGCCATTTATTCAGCCTTCAACATTTGACAAGCACTTACATTTGTATGGTAGGTAATAAATCAGAAGTAACCAAATATCTGACACCAACACCAATTTTTTAAAGACTTTAAAAATGTAGTAAGAAGAATACCAAACTCCAAAGGAATATTGATTAATATTAAATACTGGAAGTTCATTACGACTAACAAACAGAACACTCAACGATATCAACCAAAAAATAAAAACTTTAACATAAAGGAATAAGAACAACAATAGATAAATTTCTGACCGGTGCATAGACATTTTACAGGGTTTCTTGTACTGTATCACTGATAGCAGTCTTAGTACATCAACTGTCCAGCACCTTCTGTTTACAAATATTCCAAATCTGCCCTTTATAACTACAGTTTTAGAGGAAACATATTGCATTTTATTATTTGTACAAATGTAATTCTTATTTTTTATTTAAGGAATGACTATAATATTTTTTCTGTCTATGAAGAAATAACATAAAAAATGTGGTGCACACTGAATAACGCGCGTAACGGGTTATTTAACAGTGTGCACCACATTTTTTATGTTATTTTGAATAGACAGAAAAAATATTACAGTCATTTCTTATAATTTAATTCTAAATTCCATTTTAAACCGTAGAAAACCATGAAAAAACGTTGATGACGTCACGGTCACATGACTAAATTATGTCTATGGGCTCATAACAAAATAAGGTCAGCCAATCAGAAGACGCGTTACATCCAAAATTAAATTATATAACTTTTAAATTTTGAATGATTTTATTTCTGCAGTATGTGAAGACACCACCCATGCCTATTCCAGCTAATACCCCAAAGATGGCTTATGGAAAGATAGAAATGAAGTTTGTAAGTAAGATATGATTGGTGTTTATATATTTTTATTATATACTTAGTAGTAAATACAGATAAATTGTATGTTTAATACAATCAATGGCAAGCGTGCTGTATCAACCACCCGTGATGATATCGATATCAGCACGGTTGCAAAAGCTTTATCACACCTTTAATCTGTATGACGTCACGTCATCGATTGCAGTCACTGTTGCAAAGGCTTTATCAAACCTATAATCTGTATGACGTCATTTCAATCCTCTTTATCTGTATGACGTCATGTCACATAAAAAACATGTACTTGAGATATATGTATATAATAAAGTGTATATGATATGGCTTTTTCAATATCACACACCGTATCAACCCTCAACCAATATAATCCCTCGATCAGAGCTCTTGGGGTTATATTGGTGTCTCGGGTTGATACGGATGCGATATTCAAAAAGCCATATGGTATTTTCTATGAACATTGTGCAATCTATGTTAATAAGATTTGAATTCTAAACGGTAATTAGTACTTTCTTCATCTTTAATTTTCATCAGTTGTTTTCTTGCTTTTTATACGACCGCAAACCTTTTTTTTGGATCGTATAATGGTATGATGTCGTTGTTGTCTGCGTCGTCTGGAGACACATTGGACAATAACTTTAGTTTACGTGAATGGATCTCTTTGAAATTTAAAAAGAAGGTTCAATAACACAAAAGGAAGGTTGGGATTCATTTTGGCGATGAGGCTCCTAACCGCTTAGGCCCAAAACAAGCATTTTTCTACTTTCAGGATAATAACTTGTGTATAAGTATTTCAATTGCTCTGAAATGTTCCACAATATTTAATACCACAAGTAGAAGGTTTGGACTCATTTTGGGGGTTATAGTACAACAGTTTAGGAATAAAGGGCCAAAAAGGGGCCAAAAACAAGCATTTTTGTAGTTTTTGTAGGCTGAGGTTCAATTTTTTTTCAAAATTTTTATAAAGTTTCAAGAAGAAATCATTAATTGCACAGTATTGCGCAATAGATTTGTAAGATCTTGATATTTGTTTTGTGTCAGAAACCTATATTATGTCAAAAATTTTATAACAATCCCAATTCAGACAGAATCAAACTTGAATATTGTGTCCAAATTTGGCCCAACTGTTCAGGGTTCAACCTCTGAGGTTGTATCAGACTGTGCTCAGCGAAGCATTTTATTATATGTTCCATTTGTAAGGAATTATTCTTATATTAATCGAGCATTTTTTTTATACAAATAAACTTTTGGAATGTAACATTCCTATGATTTCTTGCTTTTGCTTAGTCCAAATAATTATGATGTCTTGAAAGGCTATTATAATTTTTTTCTTTGACGCCTTACGTTGAAGTAAGGTGTCAAAGAAAAACATTATAATAGCCTTTCAAGACGTCATAATTATTTGGACTAGCTTTTGCTATATTTACAGATGTATTTATCAATCATAGTTTTGTACCTGTATCCTGTAGCTTCTTTATCCATCTTTGAGATTATATCAAACTTAGGCAGTATGTTAATATTGATAATTACCAATTCATTTCTTGGTTACCTTTGACCTATATCTAATCCTTAATTATTATAATACAAAATTTTAGTTATTTTTTGCTATTTAAGGGCTGTATATTAACAATATGTTCTGAATGTGTTAAGCATTTTATTTAAGGGTGACAATACTCACAAAGGTTTTCTTAAATGGACAGATCTTAATCGTTTAATTTGAACAAAACTTATTATAAGATCAAAATGTAAACTTATTTATTAATTCAAAAATGGCTGAACTTTTTAATTGTTCAAAACAGTGAGAAGAATTAGTAATTTCAATTCTTTCAGGCAGGAACAGTTCAGGATTTACTGGATAAATTGAGAAAACCAAACCAGAAACCTGTGACTGCAACTTATCCTGTTTACATGCAAGCTTTTGGACAGGTATAAAACAAACTATAAATGGCAATGAATACAACAGTAATACAACATTGTTCAGAAATCCAGTGGATAATGAACAAAAAATTTTAATCATCAACCTATATTTCTTTTAAAGGAGAACAACTATTCTGCTTCCATATTCATAAAGTTTGGAGCAAATGAAGGGTTGAAATTATAAGTTGAATAGGCATGTTCACATTTCTTCAAATTTGATGTGTGAGTAACATACACATGTATGACTGTACCTCTTCATTAAACAGAATTATTTTATTAAAGTACTTACAACCCAAGACTATTAAATATTCAGTTAAAATCAGGACTTTCCTAAGATAAGTAGTTACCTAAGTGTACTGATTTCACATTTTAAAATTACAATTCTTAGCTTCATTTTTTGTTGACATGGTATAATGACTCATGTATTCTGCCAATGAAACAAACCAAATTGCAAGATTAGCTAGGCTATTTCACTACAGTAAAATATAACTGTATAATCACTGTCTTTTCAGTATCAAGGTTATGCCTTGTATAGACACATATTCAAACAAGATTACCCTACAGCTCAGAATCTGTCAGTGGTTGGGATCAGAGACAGAGGATATGTTATGATAGACCAGGTAAGATTACCCTACAGCTCAGAATCTGTCAGTGGTTGGTATCAGAGACAAAGGATTTGTTATGATAGACCAGGTAAGATTACCCCACAGCTCAGAATCTGTCAGTGGTTGGGATCAGAGACAGGATATGTTATGATAGACCAGGTAAGATTACCCTACAGATCAGAATCTGTCAGTGGTTGGTATCAGAGACAGGATATGTTATGATAGACCAGGTAAGATTACCCTACAGATCAGAATCTGTCAGTGGTTGGTATCAGAGACAGAGGATATGTTATGATAGACCAAGTAAGATAACCCTACAGCTCAGAATCTGTCAGTGGTTGGTATCAGAGACAGAGGATATGATAGACCAGGTAAGATTACCCCACAGCTCAGAATCTGTCAGTGGTTGGTATCAGAGACAGAGGATATGTTATGATAGACCAGGTAAGATTACCCCACAGCTCAGAATCTGTCAGTGGTTGGTATCAGAGACAGAGGATATGTTATGATAGACCAGGTAAGATTACCCTACAGTTCAGAATCTGTTTGTAGTTGGTATCAGAGACAGAGGATATGTTATGATAGACCAGGTAAGATTACCCCACAGCTCAGAATCTGTCAGTGGTTGGGATCAGAGACAGAGGATATGTTATGATAGACCAGGTAAGATTACCCCACAGCCCAGAATCTGTCAGTGGTTGGTATCAGAGACAGAGGATATGTTATGATAGACCAGGTAAGATTACCCCACAGCCCAGAATCTGTTAGAGGTTGGCATCAGAGACAGAGGATATGTTATGATAGACCAGGTAAGATTACCCTACAGTTCAGAATCTGTTTGTGGTTGGTATCAGAGACAGAGGATATGTTATGATAGACCAGGTAAGATTACCCCACAGCCCAGAATCTGTTAGAGGTTGGCATCAGAGACAGAGGATATGTTATGATAGACCAGGTAAGATTACCCTACAGCTCAGAATCTGTCAGTGGTTGGGATCAGAGACAGAGGATATGTTATGATAGACCAGGTAAGATTACCCCACAGCTCAGAATCTGTCAGTGGTTGGTATCAGAGACAGAGGATATGTTATGATAGACCAGGTAAGATTACCCTACAGATCAGAATCTGTCAGTGGTTGGTATCAGAGACAGAGGATATGTTATGATAGACCAGGTAAGATTACCCTACAGCTCAGAATCTGTCAGTGGTTGGTATCAGAGACAGAGGATATGTTATGATAGACCAGGAAAGATTACCCTACAGCTCAGAATCTGTCAGTGGTTGGTATCAGAGACAGAGGATATGTTATGATAGACCAGGTAAGATTACCCCACAGCCCAGAATCTGTTAGAGGTTGGCATCAGAGACAGAGGATATGTTATGATAGACCAGGTAAGATTACCCTACAGTTCAGAATCTGTTTGTGGTTGGTATCAGAGACAGAGGATATGTTATGATAGACCAGGTAAGATTACCCCACAGCCCAGAATCTGTTAGAGGTTGGCATCAGAGACAGAGGATATGTTATGATAGACCAGGTAAGATTACCCTACAGCTCAGAATCTGTCAGTGGTTGGTATCAGACACAGAGGATATGTTATGATAGACCAGGTAAGATTACCCTACAGATCAGAATCTGTCAGTGGTTGGGATCAGAGACAGAGGATATGTTATGATAGACCAGGTAAGATTACCCCACAGCTCAGAATCTGTCAGTGGTTGGTATCAGAGACAGAGGATATGTTATGATAGACCAGGTAAGATAACCCTACAGATCAGAATCTGTCAGTGGTTGGTATCAGAGACAGAGGATATGTTATGATAGACCAGGTAAAATTACCCTACAGCTCAGAATCTGTCAGTGGTTGGCATCAGAGACAGAGGATATGTTATGATAGACCAGA
Organism: Mytilus galloprovincialis; assembly: GCF_965363235.1. Taxonomy (NCBI): domain Eukaryota; kingdom Metazoa; phylum Mollusca; class Bivalvia; order Mytilida; family Mytilidae; genus Mytilus; species Mytilus galloprovincialis. The sequence goes on from NC_134839.1 coordinate 100,238,050, forward strand.
TAAGATTACCCTACAGATCAGAATCTGTCAGTGGTTGGTATCAGAGACAGAGGATATGTTATGATAGACCAGGTTAGATTACCCCACAGATCAGAATCTGTCAGTGGTTGGTATCAGAGACAGAGGATATGTTATGATATCCCAGGTAAAATAACCCCACAGCACAGAATATGTCAATGGTTGGTATCAGAGACAGAGGATATGTTATGATAGACCAGGTAAGATTACCCTACAGCTCAGAATCTGTTTTTGGTTGGTATCAGAGACAGAGGATATGTTATGATAGACCAGGTAAGATTACCCCACAGCTCAGAATCTGTCAGTGGTTGGTTTCAGAGACAGAGGATATGTTATGATAGACCAGGTAAGATTACCCCACAGCTCAGAACCTGTCAGTGGTTGGGATCAGAGACAGAGGATATGTTATGATAGACCAGGTAAGATTACCCCACAGCTCAGAATCTGTCAGTGGTTGGTTTCAGAGACAGAGGATATGTTATGATAGACCAGGTTAGATTACCCCACAGTTCAGAACCTGTCAGTGGTTGGGATCAGAGACAGAGGATATGTTATGATAGACCAGGTAAGATTACCCTACAGCACAGAATCTGTCAGTGGTTGGTGTCAGAGACAAAGTATATGTTATGATAGACCAGGTAAGATTACCCCACAGCTCAGAATCTGTTTGTGGTTGATATCAGAGACAGAGGATATGTTATGATAGACCAGGTAAGATTACCCTACAGCTCAGAATCTGTTTGTGGTTGGTATCAGAGACAGAGGATATGTTATGATAGACCAGGTAAGATTACCCCACAGCTCAGAATCTGTCAGTGGTTGGTTTCAGAGACAGAGGATATGTTATGATAGACCAGGTAAGATTACCCCACAGCTCAGAATCTGTTTGTGGTTGGTATCAGAGACAGAGGATATGTTATGATAGACCAGGTAAGATTACCCTACAGATCAGAATCTGTCAGTGGTTGGTATCAGAGACAAAGGATATGTTATGATAGACCAGGTTAGATTACCCACAGATCAGAATCTGTCAGTGGTTGGTTTCAGAGACGGAGGATATGTTATGATAGACCAGGTAAGATTACCCTACAGCTCAGAATCTGTCAGTGGTTGGTATCAGAGACAGAGGATATGTTTTGATATCCCAGGTAAGATTACCCCACAGCCCAGAATCTTTTAGAGGTTGGCATCAGAGACAGAGGATATGTTATGATAGACCAGGTAAGATTACCCTACAGCTCAGAATGTGTCAGTGGTTGGGATCAGAGACAGAGGATATGTTATGATAGAGCAGGTAAGATTACCCTACAGCTCAGAATGTGTCAGTGTTTGGGATCAGAGACAGAGGATATGTTATGATAGACAAGGTAAGATTATCCCACAGCTCAGAATGTGTCAGTGGTTGGTATCAGAAACAGAGGATATGTTATGATAGACCAGGTAAGATTACCCCACAGCTCAGAATCTGTCAGTGGTTGGTATCAGAGACAGAGGATATGTTATGATAGACCAGGTAAGATTACCCCACAGCTCAGAATCTGTCAGTGGTTGGTATCAGACAGAGGATATGTTATGATAGACCAGGTAAGATTACCCCACAGCACAGAATCTGTCAGTGGTTGGTATCAGAGACAGAGGATATGTTATGATAGACCAGGTATCAGAGACAGAGGATATGTTATGATAGACCAAGTAAGATTACCCCACAGCTCAGAATCTGTCAGTGGTTGATATCAGAGACAAAGGATATGTTATGATAGGCCAGGTAAGATTACCCTACAGCTCAGAATCTGTCAGTGGTTGGGATTAGAGACAGAGGATATGTTATGATAGACCAGGTAAGATTACCCCACAGCTCAGAATCTGTCAGTGGTTGGGATCAGAGACAGAGGATATGTTATGATAGACCAGGTAAGATTACCCTACAGCTCAGAATCTGTCAGTGGTTGGGATCAGAGACAGAGGATATGTTATGATAGACCAGGTAAGATTACCCTACAGCTCAGAATCTGTCAGTGGTTGGTATCAGAGACAGAGGATATGTTATGATATCCCAGGTAAAATTACCCCACAGCACAGAATATGTCAATGGTTGGTATCAGAGACAGAGGATATGTTATGATAGACCAGGTAAGATTACCCTACAGCTCAGAATCTGTTTGTGGTTGGTATCAGAGACAGAGGATATGTTATGATAGACCAGGTAAGATTACCCCACAGCTCAGAATCTGTCAGTGGTTGGTTTCAGAGACAGAGGATATGTTATTATAGACCAGGTAAGATTACCCTACAGCTCAGAACCTGTCAGTAGTTTGGATCAGAGACAGAGGATATGTTATGATAGACCAGGTAATATTACCCCACAGCTTAGAATCTGTCAGTGGTTGGTTTCAGAGACAGAGGATATGTTATGATAGACCAGGTTAGATTACCCCACAGTTCAGAACCTGTCAGTGGTTTGGATCAGAGACAGAGGATATGTTATGATAGACCAGGTTAGATTACCCCACAGTTCAGAACCTGTCAGTGGTTTGGATCAGAGACAGAGGATATGTTATGATAGACCAGGTAAGATTACCCTACAGCACAGAATCTATCAGTGGTTGGTGTCAGAGACAAAGTATATGTTATGATAGACCAGGTAAGATTACCCCACAGCTCAGAATCTGTTTGTGGTTGGTATCAGAGACAGAGGATATGTTATGATAGACCAGGTAAGATTACCCTACAGCTCAGAATCTGTTTGTGGTTGGTATCAGAGACAGAGGATATGTTATGATAGACCAGGTAAGATTACCCCACAGCTCAGAATCTGTTTGTGGTTGGTATCAGAGACAGAGGATATGTTATGATAGACCAGGTAAGATAACCCTACAGATCAGAATCTGTCAGTGGTTGGGATCAGAGACGGAGGATATGTTATGATATCCCAGGTAAAATTACCCCACAGCACAGAATATGTCAATGGTTGGTATCAGAGACAGAGGATATGTTATGATAGACCAGGTAAGATTACCCTACAGCTCAGAATCTGTTTGTGGTTGGTATCAGAGACAGAGGATATGTTATGATAGACCAGGTAAGATTACCCCACAGCTCAGAATCTGTCAGTGGTTGGTTTCAGAGACAGAGGATATGTTATTATAGACCAGGTAAGATTACCCTACAGCTCAGAACCTGTCAGTAGTTTGGATCAGAGACAGAGGATATGTTATGATAGACCAGGTAATATTACCCCACAGCTCAGAATCTGTCAGTGGTTGGTTTCAGAGACAGAGGATATGTTATGATAGACCAGGTTAGATTACCCCACAGTTCAGAACCTGTCAGTGGTTTGGATCAGAGACAGAGGATATGTTATGATAGACCAGGTAAGATTACCCTACAGCACAGAATCTGTCAGTGGTTGGTGTCAGAGACAAAGTATATGTTATGATAGACCAGGTAAGATTACCCCACAGCTCAGAATCTGTTTGTGGTTGGTATCAGAGACAGAGGATATGTTATGATAGACCAGGTAAGATTACCCTACAGCTCAGAATCTGTTTGTGGTTGGTATCAGAGACAGAGGATATGTTATGATAGACCAGGTAAGATTACCCCACAGCTCAGAATCTGTTTGTGGTTGGTATCAGAGACAGAGGATATGTTATGATAGACCAGGTAAGATTACCCTACAGCTCAGAATGTGTCAGTGTTTGGGATCAGAGACAGAGGATATGTTATGATAGACCAGGTAAGATTATCCCACAGCTCAGAATGTGTCAGTGGTTGGTATCAGAGACAGAGGATATGTTATGATAGACCAGGTATGATTACCCCACAGCTCAGAATCTGTCAGTGGTTGGTATCAGACAGAGGATATGTTATGATAGACCAGGTAAGATTACCCTACAGCTCAGAATCTGTTTGTGGTTGGTATCAGAGACAGAGGATATGTTATGATAGACCAGGTAAGAATACCCCACAGCACAGAATCTGTTTGTGGTTGGTATCAGAGACAGAGGATATGTTATGATAGACCAGGTAAGATTACCCTACAGATCAGAATCTGTCAGTGGTTGGTATCAGAGACAGAGGATATGTTATGATAGACCAGGTAAGATTACCCCACAGATCAGAATCTGTCAGTGGTTGGTTTCAGAGACGGAGGATATGTTATGATAGACCAGGTAAGATTACCCACAGCTCAGAATCTGTCAGTTGTTGGGATCAGAGACAGAGGATATGTTATGATAGACCAGGTAAGATTACCCCACAGCTCAGAATCTGTCAGTGGTTGGTATTAGAGACAGAGGATATGTTATGATAGACCAGGTAAGATAACCCTACAGCTCAGAATCTGTCAGTGGTTGGGATCAGAGACAGAGGATATGTTATGATAGGCCAGGTAAGATTACCCCACAGCTCAGAACCTGTCAGTGGTTGGTATCAGAGACAGAGAATATGTTATGATAGACCAGGTAAGATTACCCCACAGCTCAGAATCTGTCAGTGGTTGGTATTAGAGACAGAGGATATGTTATGATAGACCAGGTAAGATAACCCTACAGCTCAGAATCTGTCAGTGGTTGGGATCAGAGACAGAGGATATGTTATGATAGGCCAGGTAAGATTACCCCACAGCTCAGAATCTGTCAGTGGTTGGTATCAGAGACAGAGGATATGTTATGATAGACCAGGTAAGATAACCCTACAGCTCAGAATCTGTCAGTGGTTGGGATCAGAGACAGAGGATATGTTATGATAGACCAGGTAAGATTACCCCACAGCTCAGAATCTGTCAGTGGTTGGGATCAGAGACAGAGGATATGTTATGATAGACCAGGTAAGATAACCCTACAGCTCAGAATCTGTCAGTGGTTGGTATCAGAGACAGAGGATATGTTATGATAGACCAGGTAAGATAACCCTACAGCTCAGAATCTGTCATTGGTTGGGATCAGACACAGAGGATATGTTATGATAGACCAGGTAAAATTACCCCACAGCTCAGAATCTGTTTGTGGTTGGTATCAGAGACAGAGGATATGTTTTGATAGACCAGGTAAGATTACCCCACAGCTCAGAATCTGTCAGTTATTGGTATCAGAGACAGAGGATATGTTATGAAAGACCAGGAAAGATTACCCTACATAGTGTTTCCTGCAGCTTTTAAAAAGGGCAGGGTAATTGTTAGCTCAGAGGGCACATTAAGCGCGATGGACAACAATTTTAGGGCACTTACTTAACATAAACAGGCAATTTCTATAAAATGGATTCATTTAAAACATACTAGTTTAATACTATAAAAAGGACATATACATCTGTAATCAATCATTAAAACAAATTGTTAAACAAGAAAAAGTGTGTAAAACATATATATATGAAATATTTAAAACAATAAACACAATTAAAAACAAAATCAGTTCTTTAAAAACAAGAAAGCACTATGTCATATACATGTATATAAAAATATTGCTTTGGTCATATCAATTGTCATTGACAAATCCTCCTTTTTTTCCTTAAAAACAGGTTGACACATTCCCTGATATCCAGGGTCATTTTTAGTAACTAAAATTTATTAAATTACAAAAAAAAATAACTTTACAAATTAACCCCTTCCCCTCTACACCCTTTTCCAAATTAAATTAATATAGATACAACAAGTTTTACTACTTTCATGGCACTACCATATCAGCTGTTTATTTTAAATGTCTATAAATAGCCAGACATAGTTGTCTGTTACTTAGGTGTTTTCCCCAAGTATTTTTCCCGCCTAAAATGATCATGTGACATGTTTGTAAACAAAAGAAAACATTTGATCAAGGAATCCATTTATTTTCTGGATTATTCTGCTTTTAATAATTTAGTTTGGATTTTTATTCATTTCATTTAAGGTACAGTCAAGCATTTGTATTTAAAAAATAGTTTGCAAAGAATTTTTACTTTTCAATTTGACAAATGTCTCATGTCAGATCGCCGTTCATTGGCTTGTTCAACCATGCAAACAATGTAAATTATGTAAATTAGAAATCTATCAGCTGTAAAAAAAAATTATCTAAGCATCACATCGATGTTTTTTCATTAATCTTCTAGGCAAAACGATGTTTCTGGGACTTGGGGGATACAATCAGGACCCGTGATTAGTATCTGTATTCACTATTCAATCTATTGCAGTTTGCTAATCAGCTGATTACGAAATCGATTACAAAATGGCGACCTAGTGAACTTTTGTTTTGAAGGGAAATAACTCGAGCGGTATTCATAAAATATGTCTTTCAGTACCAGTTGTTAATTACGACGATAAAGGCATGGCGTCAGGAATTTCGACAAAATTAGGGCAGGGCGCAAATTTTTTTTTCCCAAAAAGGGCAGGGCTTCGAGAAATCGCGGCAGGGCGCCATTACACGCCAAAACCACCTGTAGAAAACACTACCTACAGCTCAGAATCTGTCAGTGGTTGGGATCAGAGACAGAGGATATGTTATGATAGACCAGGTAAGATTACCCTACAGCTCAGAACCTGTCAGTGGTTGGTATCAGAGACAGAGGATATGTTATGATTGACCAGGTAAGATTACCCCACAGCTCAGAATCTGTCAGTGGTTGGTATCAGAGACAGAGGATATGTTATGATAGACCAGGTAAAATTACCCCACAGCTCAGAATCTGTCAGTGATTGGGATCCGAGACAGAGGATATGGGACAATATTTCTAATGCGCCTTGAAATGAGGATATGTTATGAAAGACCAGGTACAATAGCATTTTCTCATTACAGTTGTTATTTAAAGCACATTTTGATTCTACTTAGAGATTTCACATTTTTGTATGATATTCAAAATCAATGAAGGCAAATTTTAAAATAAGCATAATATTATTCATTAGAATATATGAAAATGGAGTATCAGTCAAAGAACAGAATTTTGATAGAGACCTTGAAATTTATTACATAGTGTTTTACCAGTTATGACTAGATAAACTCAATAAATGAGGACTATAATGATATAAATATTCAAAGTGTTCTTTTGTCAAATGTTTTCTGATATACATATTTGTTATGTTGATATTTTATTCAATAACCAATTTTAATAGGAACACAATATTTGTTGTTTGGAAATCATGTTATATTTTTTAGGTTCCTGTTGGTCTGGTGATTAGGGAAAGAATACATAATTTATCTTTAAGCATTACAGCAAAGAAAGGTCAAACATTGGATATATTAGTGGAGAACCAAGGACATATAAACTTTGGATCTGGTATTAATAACAATACTAAGGTATGTTGGTATCTCTTGAAAATGACAATGCTAAGTTGTGGTAGAAGTAAGTTGATATAAACTTCAGACCAGAAATCAGTGTCACTTCTTAGATATGCAACTTTTTTTGAAATCACTAGTTTCATTTTGTTGAAGAATACTTTTAATCAGACATCTGTTTCAAAAATGAAGGTCACCATTGACAAAACTGTCATAATTGCCATACAATTTGGTTTTTATTATAAATCAAATTCAACATAGAAACTACTGACTCAGACATCAAATGTTGGTTTCAATTTAAATCTGAGATAGAACAATCTTTTTATCTTTTTTCATATATAAGGGTTTTGAACTGCATATAGTTAGTACAATATAATTAATTGTCTATTCAGTAAAATCTAGTTATTCAATTGGCGAACATGAATTTGACAGCTAATGTCCATTAACAATACTAACTTCTTTGATACATGAATTGGTATGTCATTATTTTATAGAAAGTTCCTTACCTGAAATGTTTTGGAAAGAAACCACTTTGTTTTTTTTTGTTTGTTATTTTAACAGGGTATCATACAAAATGTTACCATAGGAACCACAATATTAACAGACTGGGAAATGTATCCTGTATCTCCTGAATTATTTGAACCAAGTACAGATACATTTAAAAGGTACTTAGAAATGATAATGCATATTTATTAAACTGAACAAATGTGAAAATAAAGACTGTACATGTATATCATTACATTTCATGAAAATATCTAGTAATTTTATATTGAGGAGGAAGATGATGACAAGATGATATCTATCTAATCCTATATCTTGACCTTGAGGACTGTAAATGATTTTATTCCATAGCAAATTGTATGTTTTCATGTTTGTATAAACAATTGGATCTTTGTTGAATTAATAATTATTTAAATCATATTTTTCAGTATTGGAACACCTTATTACAGTAAGGATGGGAGATTTATGTCGCCCTCTATTTATGTAGGACAAATGCCAACCCTTACAGACCCTCAAGATACCTATCTAGATCCCACTACCTGGTCAAAGGTAATTAACTTACAAAGTATAACTTCTAATAATTCAGATGATACCTGAATCTGAGTCCACAATGGCTCTTGGAAGGTAAACAGTAAGTTAATTTCTGATGACTTTGTTGTATTGTTAGGATGTTGTCTCCTTAAGGTTTACCCACATCTCTGTAATGTAGTCAGTTCTCATATTGATATCATATTGATCTAAAATTGACTAGTTGGTTTACTTTCTCATAAATTTTTGATTTGAATCATATTGATGGGTAGGGTACAACATTTTGATCCAACTTATCCAAACCATCATTTTGCACCTCACATGAAATAATTTTTATTTTGTGTTGTTTTTATTTTTAAATCCAAATAAACTATATCAGTATCTTTTAAACCTATTTGTATATATTATAAAATATTTTTACTTTCAGGGTCAGACAATTATAAGGAGTAACATGGCGTATAACATAGGAAGATATTGGCCCATTGCTGGACCACAAATAAGACTGTTTGTACCAAAGCCTTACCTGGCTCCAAACACTGTTAATAATGTGATAATGTTCGAACTTGAAATGGCACCATGTAAAACCCAGGCTGGATGTACTGTTGAGTTTAAAGATAAACCATTAATCAATGCTACAGCACATGGACCTTATCATAAATATATGTCTCAAGAAATAGGTTATAAATATAACTGGCATTCGTTTCATTAAATTGTTATTAGTTATATTATATAAATTTTGTTTCACATTCTGATGCAATAGTCTTAGAAGGCAACTAATATATTTTTACACTTTTTTAATGTTGAATAAGTTTTCAATGCTCTTATTTATAAGAAATTGTTTAAATTTTGTTTAATAAAAGTTATAGTAAGTCAAACACCTGAAACATGATAGAAAAACAAAAAGATTAATATTTGCATAAGGCCAACTAAAATTAATTAGTAGATTTTCATCCAAATTTTTGAAAAAAATGGGGCGGGTGGAAGGATTTTATTTTTTAAATTTTATTTCATATGATACCCTCGTCACGAGTTCTTCATACCGCGGGGTATATGCTAGTAGAAAACAAGCTTGTATAATGTATATACATGCTGTATAAGGAATTCTACACTATTTTTAAACTCTTAAATAAAAATCCCTGATTGGCAACCACTGTTATACATGTAATTGCCGCTTTAGAAACCTATTTATAGTATACATCAAAAAGAAGAGAAATGCTCTCTTCAGTTGGACTATACCTACACCAAATTTATTTTGCTTTCTAAGCAATGGTTTGTAGTCCCCATAAAATCAATAAAATGTATTGGTACAATCAGAGACATATATACATATATATATGTGTATATATGTCTCTGGTACAATTGTATGCAACACAAGTACAAACTGTATTGTGAGTACAGAATAAAATGTAAACTCAGTGTTGAAAGTAATTATGATGTAAAACAAGAACTTAACCAAAAAGTAGTTGTTGTTTAATGACTAAATTGAAGGTATTGGGACAGTTACAGAGGGTGTTTGCTGTTGGTCAACAAAATAACAACAGCCAAGGGCTTGTTATAATTAAAATGCGTGTTTGTCGACTTTTTTTTTCAATATACGGTCATAAATCAAATAAGTTCGTGCTTGTGTCAATTTGTTTAATCCAGTCATGTTTTTTTACCAATTTGTTCTACGATTCTTGCGCTTTGGATATCATTCACAGTCCACATTTCCTGACACAAAGTCATTGTATATTAAATGAAGAAAAAAACACGGTTTTCGATTCAGTTGTGACTACCGCAATTTGCGTTTCAGCGTAACACGAATATTTCATGCTCTTCTCGTTATCAATCACTATTCTCGGAAGATGATGTTGTCATCATAGAGCAGCAGAATATGTCGACTTAATCATTTTCGTTTGATTACTCGAAGAAATACAAAAACGAAATTTGAAACAGGAAGTTTTGAATGAAACGAAATTATCGATGGTTCCCGGTAACGGACATGAACAAAATCCGGAAATCGTATTTTTGTTAAATAAAAAAAATCGGGGCGGGACGATTTCAGAGGGGCGGGCGGGGATGAAAATCTAGCAATTAATTTTAATTGGCCTAATATTTAGAATTAAAATCAAATTATTAACAAATTTATTTACAGCATGGTGTGATATTTTATACTTTGGGTCTTCATGATTTAAACCATATTTTACAAAGGTAAAAGCAAAAACATTGTCGTCCCTTTTCATCCATTTTTTTTGGTTTTATTGAAAAAATGCTACTTAATATTTGAAAATTATTTGTGATGTTAGTGGTGGTATAAAATATTTTTTTGATTATACATGTATTATATGAGTTTTATTAGTAGAAGTGTTCAATATTCTTTTTGCAAAATTCAAAAATCATGCATTCCTTGAAGATTTAAAAATCTGTTGAAAAGACAAAATACATATAATTTTGTTTTGGTATGTTAAGGTATATTTGAATGTGGTGCAATTGATAATTGAGAGGTTTTTATATATTTGATGGTTGGGAGTTTTGTTTTATACTTACTGGGTGTAAGATAAGATAATGTACTGTTGATAAATATATGTATCAATTTATGATTTATATAAAGTAATAATTCCATAGATTGATTTAATAGTGCTTTTGTTATACATTATATTTGTAATATTTTCTGATTAAATTGTGGTTTTGTTATAGTTGTGATATTTCTAAACACCTCGTTTAAACATACATGTAAGAAACTGATCAAATCAACATTAGTCTGAAAATGAAATAACAAAGGCATATTATTGGCACAATGCCACTGAAGTGTGAAATCATTCATACTGACAAAAAGACCATGACTATTCACAAATGGAATGAAATTTAAGAGGGTGAATAGACATAAGAATTGGTATGAGTGCCAATAAGACAACTCTCCATCTAAATCACAATTTGTAAAAGTAAACCATTATAGGTCAAATTACGGTCTTCAAAAGAGAGCCTTGGTTCACACCTAACAGCAAGCTATAAAGGGCCCTAAAATGACTAGTGTTAAACCATTCAAACAGGAAAAACAACGGTCTAATCAATATAAAAAAACTAGAAATGAAAAACACTTAATGAATCTTTTATATTGGAAATTCTTTACCGGCTAAATCTGCTGTTGGATAATTTATGGTGTCTAAACAGACAGTAGCTGCACTCCAATTCGTTGTAGCAGGGACTTTCTATACTAAGTAATATACTAATATAGAAAGTCCCTGGTAGTAATTATATACATGTCTGTTCAGCTTTCAACAATATTGAAATTCAAGGTTCTCGATAAAAAAATATCTTGCTTTCTGTGATCTTGCTTTATATGTTCTTTTTAACTTACGAGTTTGATTTCTAACAAAAATATCTTTAAATACTGATAACAATTGTTTGCATAAAAATTGCTTTCAGGATCAAGCATTACTGATGAGTCTTAAAGTAAGGAAATCGAAGGAAAACTGATCATTTTAAGCCACTGATTTAAATGAGAGAAAAAAATCTGTGGTCACAATGTATTTTATGTTGATAATTAAAGGTCATTGTACTGCCTTCAAGACAGAGCCTTGGTTCACCCCGAACAGCAATCTCAGCTTGTTTTTCCATAAAAATTGCTTCCAGGTTCAAGCAATACTGATGTTTCTTAAAGTAAGGAAATCGAAGGAAAGCAGGTCATTTTTAGCCATTTAAGGAGAGAAAAAAAATGGCAGGGGGGCCCCACTCTTAGGAGCCTCATTTGGCAGCTCCCAAACCCCTGCCTCCCCTGAATTTGAGCCCTAGTTACAGCCCTGATTTTCTTGACAAGTGTACCATCATTTTGTGACTTGAATATCTGAGCATATATAACATTGATGAATTTCTAGAAATTTTCATGGATAGGATGCATAGAATGTTATGATCAATGCACTATATTGTTTGTATCAAAAAGGTAGTGATCAGCCTTGGAAGATTTAGATATCAAGCCAGTAACATAGGGTTCTGATTGCGTTACATGCAATCTTTACCCCAAAATCATGTATCTAACTTAACATTCCTTTAGGTCAATGGTTTCTGATGGATGTTACCAATTCTACATTTCTATGTGACAGATGGATCATGATCTCTTTATGATACTTTGGATTGGTGGTTTCAGATTGATACCAACTTTGCATTCCTTTGTGACAATGGTTTCAGATGTATGATGATCACTTTATGATACTTTGGGTCAGTGGTTTCAGATTTATACCAACTTTGCATTTCTTTGTGACAGTTGTTTCAGATAGATTAATACCAACTTTGCATTCCTTTGTGAGTTGTTTTTCAGACTGATACCAACTTTGCATTACTTTGTGACAGTGGTTTCAGATTGATACCAACTTTGCATTACTTTGTGACAGTGGTTTCAGACTAATACCAACTTTGCATTACTTTGTAAGTGGTTTCAGGTTGATACCAACTTTGCATTACGTTGTGACAGTGGTTTCAGATTGATACCAACTTTGCATTACGTTGTGACAGTGGTTTCAGATTGATACCAACTTTGCATTACTTTGTGACAGTGGTTTCAGATTGATACCAACTTTGCATTACTTTGTGACAGTGGTTTCAGACTGATACCAACTTTGCATTACTTTGTGACAGAGGTTTCAGATTGATACCAACTTTGCATTACTTTGTGACAGTGGTTTCAGACTGATACCAACTTTGCATTACTTTGTGACAGTGGTTTCAGATTGATACCAACTTTGCATTACTTTGTGACAGTGGTTTCAGACTGATACCAACTTTGCATTACTTTGTGACAGTGGTTTCAGATTGATACCAACTTTGCATTCCTTTGTTACAGTGGTTTCAGATTGATTACAACTTTGAATTTCTTTTTGACCATGGTTTCAGATGATGGATGTCTGTTTAAAGTCAATTGCATATTCAGGAAGAACATGTAATTTTATATGACTACTAACCCTGCCTTGTACTAGATAGACATGCCGAGTGCTGATTTTTAACCTACTAGTTCACAATAAAACAGTCTGCAGGAAGACATGTCATCTTACTCGAGTGAACACAATATTCTGACTATGATCCAACAAGACTCTGCTCCTAATCCCTTGTATTGTGTGCTTAGTGGAAAAGCAGCAAATACCAATTTTAAAATGTTTGGTTTGACATTTGAGGTAAACACACTAGATGGATGAATATAACTAGTATCACCCATTAATACAGCTAAAGATAATGAACAAACGATAATGTTATGATGTACTGTCACAGGTAAGGGGAAGGGTTGGGATCCTGCTAACATGTTTAACCCTGCCACATTCTGTATGCGCCTGTCCAGCCTGTAATTAGGTGGTTGTCATTTGTTGCTGTGTTACATATTTGTTTTTTGTTCATTATTTTGTACACAAATTAGGCCAACAGTTTTCTTGATTTAATTGTTTAACATTTGTCAAATCAGGGCCTGACTATTTGGTATTGGCTTTGCTCATTGTTGAATGCTACATACAATCTATAGTTGTTCATTTCTATGCCATTTGGTATCTTGTGAAGAGTTGTCTCATTGACAATCGTACCACATTTTCTTTTTAATAAATATAATACTTCCAAACAAAAAGATTTATTATTCCCAACAGACAAAAATAATATAAAGCTGATAGCCACAAATCAAGAAAATATATTTAATAAGGAATGTATCTTAAATGTAAATTAATTTTTTTTCTTTAAATATTGACAAAAAAGTGTCAAAAGTGTACAGCATTGACATGCCGAGTGGTATACATTTAACAATAACAAATGTAACATAAAACAGATTTCTATTGCTATTTTTCTTCTAGAATTTAAAATGAAACTAAACATTGGAAACTCAGACCTCAGCTTGGCCAGTCATCTCTGATCCCAGAAAGCATCAATAAATTTCTTTCCATGCCTTTAACATGCAAACACTGATTTGTCCTTGATCCTTAACCTCTGACTCTGAAAATGTTTAATGAAGATTTAAAAGTTTTTAAACCAGTAAGGGCGCATGAGAATGCTTTGAACTGGACCAATGAGTTAACTTTTTCTGGTTTTTATGTATACCTAGTTTTAGATTAGCCAAGTCGTTCAGCCAGTATTACTATAACAAATGGTTGTTGATAATTGGTTCATAGAAAAATAAATAAAATACAGATAAAATTATAACTGAAATGAGGGAAAAAATCACAACTATAACTATATCCCCTGCCATCAATTGATTGTGGTTTTAAAAATAAACAAGAATGTGTCCATAATACATGGATGCTTCGCTGGCACTATCATTTTCTATGTTCAGTGGACCATGAAAATGGGGTAAAATCTCTAATTTGACATCAAAATAAGAAAGATAATATCATAGGGAACATGTGTAATAAGTTTCAAGTTGACCAAAAACTGTAAACTGAAGGGGCAGACGGAAGGACAAACGAACAGACGCACAGACCAGAAAACATATTGCCCATAAATGGAGCATAAAAATTAGACTAGGAATGTGAAAGCTATATATACATGCAATATTAATAAAATAATACAATGCACTTTCTACCCATGTAGATATCCCAACATGTGATTTAATCAAATTTGATGACTGACTTCTCAGTTAAACTTCCTATTTATATTTTCACTTTTTTGTTTTCACAAATATAAAAAAAAAAGTTAAAAAAGGTTTTATAATTCAACATAGATTTTTACCTTTCTGCTTTAATATAACAATGGTGGTTTTGGCAAATTGCTATATTTTTGCAAAACATATAACAAATCTGTTAACATCTTCATAAGTTAAAATTTCTGGTTTCTATTTGTATCCAGTTCACCTGTCCAAAAAAGTTACCAATACTTATCATGTGAAATTTCAGGCAAATTTGATTAACAGAAGACCTTTTAAATATTCTATTTAAATCTTAATGTAACATCAACTATGACATGGGCAAAACAGCGATAATCTATAATTAACATCATTCTGTGTTATATCAATATAATTTCAAAGTGTCAAATAAGCATAATCTAAAAGTGAAAAAAAAATCACCATTATAAAAGAATGGAGCCATGTTGGCCATAAAATGAATGGTATTTGAAATATTCTCAAATTTGATGAATTAAAAGTTGAATATATGATTTATAATGAATCTATGAGTTTTTGGTTAAAAATATTTCCCATTCATTAGATCTACAGACATGAAAAAACAAAAAATCACAAAAATTACCGACTTGCCATAAAACTGGACAATTTGACTAATAGATACCTAGGTACTTAGAAATAATAATAGAGAACAAATGTCGGCAAAACAAAAATTACAAAAAGAAGCTTATTTGCTCACAAAAAAATGTTTTGAGTGGTGCTTGAGTTCCGTAAAAATAATTTATCATAACGTCACATTTTAGTAATGAAGATAACTAATGTTGTTGTTTTCATAAAGGCTTACATATCATAGGTTTAAAAGCTACAAATATTAATGTTGAAATGTCTACAAACAATCTTTTCTTTCTTCCGCATTAAACATCATAATAATCTATATGTGCTCCTGAGACAAATGTATCAGTCTCTAAAATCTGAACCAGTTTCTTTATAGAGGCATCACATTCCAATACATTGCCTTCCTTGTACAAGGCTGAAACAGAAAGAAAAATATATTCTCTTACTGTTTGGTGGTAAATAAGGCCTGGTATAAATAGCAGTTACTCCAAAACAAAAATATATTCTCATACTGTTTGGTGGTAAATCAGGCCTAATATCAATAGCAGTTACTCCAAAACAAAAATATATTAATGTATAAGGCTTCAGTCTTCTATCGTCATCTATTGCAGTCAAATATCTACACTTTCTAAAAAAATTTTGAACCGTTTTAATCTTCATTGGCCTTCTTGATATAGGCTTAGGGATGAAAATCTCCAGAGTCATTTAGGATTTAGGTGTACTATCACAGTAAATCAAAATTAGATATACTGCTTTGAAAGTGCAAATGTATACTGTTTTACACCTGTTTGTCTGACTATTTGTTAGGAACTACAAATGGGAGCTTCCTTAAACTAGGTACCAAACTTTGATGGAACATGCTATACCATGTGATGCTATTCACATGTCTGGCTTATTAACTTCCTGTTTATCAAATGCTGTGGATTCATTTATTTTCGTGGGTATCAAGTTTCATGGATTGTGGAAAACTAGCATTTATATGGATATTTGATTTTGTGGTTTTCATTGGCATTGTCTGTGTTCAAAGCAATAGAACATTTGTAATTTATTGAATGTTTAAATTTGTGGTTTGCCTGTTCCCAAGAAACCCACAAAAATTAGTATCCAATGAATAATAATAAATCTACCGTACTTATATATTCTTAATTCTTACAGATAATGACCATGTATGACATTTCTGTCACGTTTTATTGAGGAACTGCAAATCAGAACACTCTGATTTTAATATCAAAATTCATGCAAGCATGCTTTACAATCATCTTCGCTAGCCAAGGGTTACGATCCACTCCCGCTCTCTTCACCCTTGGCGGATTGAGATAATATTTCGGAGACACAAGGTAAGGATTTTTATTGGTTGCAGTAGAAACTCGCTGCATCCAATCAAAAAGCGCCTATAACATGATCACATGTAAACATAGAATGTGTTTGTAAACAATTGCCACATGTTTATTGTGCAACAAGTCTTTACATCACTAAACATACGACTATATTTAGTGACAACTTGAATGTTTTAATCAACTATTAGAAGTTCCTGTGTATGTTTCATGCACAAATGCATGAATGTTGACGTATATTTTTTAGTTTCCGGCTTTACCAAGTGGATAGAATCTAGACGCTACCGTGTTTTTACCTCCAAATTGAAGAGTTCAAGTGCTACCATTGGTCAAGAATAATGTATTCGGAATGGGCGTGACTTTAATCTTCCGATAGATGGCGCAACATTGATATCACAAATGTTGGTTCAATCTGCCAAGGGTGAAGAGAGCGGGAGTGGATCGTAACCCTTGGCTAGCGAAGATGGCTTTACAATGTACGGTGTGATGCATTCTCACCTTCCTGTTAATTGAATACTAACATGAGGATATCAATATTGAGCAGTAGCAAACAGTTCCACTTGTTATGGTTATAGGCAACTTTTTATGTTGCTAGTTTATTATAATGTATGTGTTCCGGACCATATGAGTATTTGGACCATACGCATATGGTCATGACCATATACATATACTCATATGGTCCGACGGTATGCGTATGGTCGGACCATATGAGTATAATACTCGTTTGGCTATTAACGGGCAGGACCATATGAGTATTTGGACCATTTATGTATTTTTTTTAAATTACATTATAAACGTTTCAATAATACAAAAACTTTATCTAAAAAAAACAGTGATGGTTACATGACAATTTATTAATTTTATAATCCAAAAACTATGTGAAAATTAAATATTGATGCCATAGTTAGTTTTCATCGCTAGTTACATTCTTGCATGTATGCTTGGTGTGACATTCACTTCCATAAGGTATCATAGCTTTTTTGCATTTGCAAGAAATTTGTGCACGATCATTTTCATTTACACCTTTTTTTTGCGAGTGAAACTATAGCTAGACTTTTTGCAGCTGTGTACAGTGATACCAAAGTTGTTGGCCATTCTGATGTCTACGGTGTTTTCAATAAGCTCTAGGTCTCAAATAACGTAAAATGACTGTACTACACCATATTCACAATACAACTTAAATAAACTATGTTACTTTCCAGTGACTGCTTGTGTAAAAGTTCATTAAGAAATTTTTGGAGTTTAATTATTTTAGTCGACATATTGCCATTCACTCGTAATAACAAATCGGTAATGAACGACCATCGGTATAAAATGTGTTTACTATAAATATGACAATTAAGTAAAATTAACTATGTGAAACTTCTTATTTTTATTTAGCTTATCTTTTGATCATCATTTAATAATAAAATTACCTATATTATAGCGTCTTTTAAATGAACGGTCATATCATATGAAGAGTTTAGAAGTATTGAAAGTAAACTGTAACAAGAGTGTTAATCACCCCGACCATACACGTATGGTCGGACCATATGAGTATATACCCATATGGTCATGACCATACGCATATGGTCCAAATACTCATATGGTCTGGAACATATGCATCTTATCTCCAATTAGTTCAAATAAGAAACTTAGAAGCATCATTAATACTTACATTCAAACATTTGTTTAACCTCTGGGTCTGAAGTATTTTCTCTACATTTGATCTGCATATCTGTTTCACAAGGACCAGGGGCATAACTCAGTACCCTTATTGTGGGTTCCTCTTCTGTCATAACCTTATAGAACATATCACGTGCTGCTTTTACTGAAAAAATGTTTATGCATAAAATAATCTATCTGGTGAAATCTGAAGATATATGTTATTGTATGAGGTACAGACAAAATTGTTCTGCAATGATGTAAAAACGCATAAATGTTCATTGGCTGTCAATTTTCATATATATATTGACACCAGAATGTATCCTTTACAAATGTAAAATTTTGTTGAAATCCAAGCACTAAGTATTATGGCTACAATTTAGAAAAGGAGTCCATCCAATAATTACTGACATCAGAAATCAATTGGGAATATATTATACTGGTCCTCATTTTAATTGTCAATCAAATCCTAGCAAATTTTCAACGTTTCTCAAAATATATAATTCATTACCAAAATTTAAGTTTTAACAACAATTTTGACGTCAAGAACCAATTTTGGAAAGCATATCAATTTAGATTGTCATCCTAAACAAAAAAATCTTTCCAAAAATGGTAACTTTCTGATATAAAGTAAGCTTATAACCCAAATTTGACACTGATAATTAATTTGGAATAGCATAAAATGCCTGTAGATCAATTTTTGTTGTTGAAACCCTAGCATAGAAATTTTCAATAAAAAGTACATTTTTAAACATTTTAGAACTGGGAATTATACTTTCTCTGCCCAAAATATACATAAATGATGATACGAAACAAGAAAAATCATAAAATGTTTACAAAATATACAAATTTTATCATAGTTTGTTGCGATGGAAACTTGTCATATGTGATTTATTTTTTAATATTATCTGTACACCATTCACCTTAGAAATGTAACTTTAGAATTTTTCTAACAATAACTTATCTCTCTTACCACAAGTGTTTTAATTCTTTCCCAAAATTTTACCTTACAGTAAATTTGACACTAGGAGTTTGGAGTAGTATAATTTTAACCTTCTTATACATCTTAATTAATTTACTTGAAATGATAGAATAAAAGAATATTTCTAAAAAATAGTGATTTTTTTCTCACCAAATTTTCACAAAACTTAAAATTGTGACACAATGAATTTTGAAAAGCACACAACATACAATAATTGTTTTATGAAATCCCAACACAACAAGATGTTGCTCCCTCTTACTTTTTTTCACATTGAATGAAATTATGTAATTTTATAGACATAACAGAACTGAACTCACCTGTACAATATAGAGAGAAGCTTTTAAATGCTTTAACTGCTGTAAGTGATGATATATTAATCACATATCTGTGTGCAAATTTCTCTTGGGTAAAAAAATTCAAACATGCAGAATTCAACAAAATATTTCCAGTCACGTTAACTCCAAAATGTGTGTTCAACTCTGAAACATTAACCAGATCTTTAACATATTTACTGTTGTCTCCTAAGGTCCCTGCATTGTGCACAATAACTGCCTGTTCAAAGTTATCAATAGACAAATTGTTTTCTTTAAAAATATTTTCGAAAATATTGCTAAACTTTTTTTCATCTAAATCTCCTTGATCAAATTCACTGACAACTACTTTAACATCCTGACAAGATGACTTGATTTCTGTTTCAACCTCTTTTAAAGCTTTCATATCCCTTGAAAGTAGTATCATTACACTTTCCCTTCTGGCTTTCTTAGCAAAGCTTATGGCCATACTTCTTCCAAGACCTCTGCTTGCACCAGCTATAACAAAACATGATTTCTTCTCAAACACTCCCATTGTGCACTTCCTTCAAGATAATAAATAAAATTTAACATGTTTTATTGCATTGAAAATAAAAACTATGATTTCTTAATTATGAGTAAACCAACAACTACTAACTTTATACTTTATTTCTTTTTAACTTAATAGCAATATTTCTAAACATTATTATGATACTGTTGTTGTTCAATTATTGTGTCTTGTAAATCTGGTGATAAGCATAGATTGAAACACTTATTTAATTTTATTTAAAAGTTATGGTTGATCATGGTTTGTAGCAAAATTAAAATTCTGTTTGTTTTTCAGGATTGAAATTCTGCACAGGCAAAACTTTCTTCATGTACTGTTTATCTGCATCTGGCAGAAAATTGCCATCTTCAACATGTCAAAGTTTCTGTTATATACTAGTAATTGTTTTCTAGAAAGTTTATTGCAATAACTGGTAGAGTTCTGTAATTTGGTACTAATATTTTGTTGTTTTTTATCTCTAATATACGGATATTATAATCTCACTTAAGTACTTTTCTTGTACCGGTATAGTCTTCTGTATTAATTTATTCACAACTTTTTAACAGGTTGGGGAAGATTCTCATAAGTATCATCCCCATTGAAGGGTATTATTATAGAATACCCTAAACAGGCATCAATTTATAGTAATAACAAGAATGCACACTCTGAAATGTCGCCTTCTTTTCTTAACATTGATATTATGTTGAAAGTCCTAAATATAAAGCACAACTACAGGCTCTCAAGAGACTGTGTCGCTCACCTGACTCTACTTTGGTTTTAGAAATCATATAAAAATAGAAAAAAATCATAACAGATAGTATCATACCCAAATAATGATTGAGGCCAAATTTTTTTTAATATTGGTCCCGTAATTTAATCAAATATCCTGGTGACCATCTTGAACAGTAAATCATTCCATTCAGTGGTTCTGAATAAGGTACATTCATGCCATGTTTCATGTTTGGTTTCATTCCATTCAGTGGTGGTTCTCTAAAAGAAGACATTTGTATGTATTTCCCATAGGGTCCTATGTTAAACTATGTCCCCCCACTAGCAGCCATCTTAAATGATGGATTGGCTTCAAAGTAACAACACTTGGTCAGGACCTCATAAGGAACTTTCATGCCATGTTTGGTTCCATTCCATTTGGTGGTTCTCTAGAAGAAGACCAAAATTTAAAAGATTAACAACAAAGACTACGGACGACAGATGATGGACGCCAAGTGATGAGAAGAGCTTACTTGGCACTTCGGGCCAGGTGAGCTCAAAACTTAACACTGACATGAACCGTTTAAAAAGGTCATGGTGAGGTGAGACTGACATGTAAATCATAAAATATTACCATACACCAAATATAGTTGACCTATTGCATTTGGTATTAGAAAAAAAGACCACAACAGTTGGAACTCAAAAACTTAACTTTTGACCACTGAATCATGAAAATAAGGTCAAGGTCAGATGACACCTGCCAGTTGGACATGTACACCTTACAATCATTCCATACACCAAATATGGTAGACTTATTGCATACAGTATATGAAAAAAAAGACCAAAACACAAACTTAACTAAAACCACTGAACCATGAAAATGAGGTCAAGGTCAGAGGACATCTGGACTTGTACACCTTACAGTCTTTCCATACACCAAATATACCAGCTAGCTAGACCTATTGCTTATATAGTATCTGAGATATGAACTTCAACACCAAAACTTAACCTTGTTGAAATCCTTGTTCACTGATCTATGAAACATGTGAAATGAGGCACAGGTCAAGTCAAAATTGTCTGATGGGGATGAGGATCTTGCAAGGTATCCTATTACTCAAAATAATTTTAAGAGAGAAATTGATATTACAAAAAATCTTAAGAACTTTTATTTTTTAAGAAATGTGAATGATCAATAGATATCTTTCTCAGGAGATGGTCTTTAATAATTATAATCTTTCTTATGGTACAAAATGATCATGGTACGAAATGGTTTATGTTATGGTTGAAATAGTTTTTGTTATTATACGAAATGGTTTTTGTTATAGTACGAAATGGTTTCTTGTTATGGTACAAAATGGGTGGTACGAAATGGTCTGGGTACAAAATGACTTTGATTCCTTAAAAACATTGATTTTACTCATGTGGACTGTAACTATAAACAGGTTTTCATAATTTGGTTGTTGGGAATATATCCATATTTTGAAGGTGAAATTGAATATATTTAACAGAAAACAATCAGGCACACAAAGGGAGGTGTTAATAGTTATTTTAGGCTGTCATCTAGTATCTTTGTCTGACAGATTGAAACGCAAATATTTTTTAGCAATAAACGTATTTACACTTTTGGTATTTAGCTGAATCTTGCCTCCGAATGACCTTAGATCTACTCCGAATCACCTTTTGACGTCAAGCAACAATCACTTTTAAATTGTGACGTCAAATATTTTAAATTATGATGTTAAAGTTTACGGGAACCTGTGTGATTTTACGTAATGGCAGACAAATTTGCATACAAATTATACATAAACTAGAATGGGTACTTTGAGGGCCTCGGTTGGTCAAAGTTGTCCCCTACTTTGACCTGGAGATCAATCTTCTGATATCTCTCTGGTTTGTCTGTTTCCACCGAGTGGCCCGGTGGTTCTCTCCGAGTACTTCGGCTTCCTCCACCATAATAACAGACTTCCCGGTGTCCTACACGCTCCCTTGGGCGGTGTTGGGTGGGGATTGTTCTGGTGGTGGGATAATATTGTAAAGGACACATCTCCATTAATCCTTAGGGAGTGTACATGGATCCGCTGTACCCTTGCAGTCAATCAAGGGGTGCGTCTAAATTGGCGGAATCTCGAGTACATACATACATACAAGTGTCAAATACGTCTATTTGGAATAGTAGTCTCAGCTCAGGATGAAAGTGAAAAAAATTACTTTTTTTAGTATAAATTAACTTATTTTAATATATAGATCCTTTATGATTATTTATATGTCATTGACATATATCCATTATATGAATGTAGGTCAAATTTCTTACCACGGGAAAAGAGTGGGAATCCGCAAATTATATTATTACAGTGCGCGGACGTCTCAGAGAACACCTTTGCCAATGTCAAACTCGTACCTTCGATAACTCGCCCCAGGAACTTCAGTTACTAATCTAACACAGTTATCTCCCCATACAAACTACATTGATGCATCATGGGTAAGACGCGAAATTTGAACGGGGACCGAGATGTGAAAGAATCCGAGATAAAAAATACTTTAGCAAACAGAAATGTCCAGAAGAAAAAGAAGATGTTTTACTCGTTTATTAGGTACTAATCAAAATGTTGTCTTCGACAAGATTGCGAATAAGGAACACTCTTTTCAAATACGCAAACATTTGATAAATGTTTTGAGGTTGATGCAAAAAGAAAAACAAAAATAAATGGTCAATATTCCATATGCACAACCATTATAATTATGTAAAAGATAAACCATTTAAGTCAATAAAATAAAGAAAAAATTTACAATAAAAAAAGAGTAGATAACTAGCAGGGACTCGATTAGCAGATTATTTTTGTTTTTGTTTTTCAAATGTTTTTTATTGTATTTCCTGGCTATTTTAGTATTTATCATATTATATGTATAGATTATAGGGTTTTCTACACATTGATATCGTAAAATATCAGCCGCGAGCCACAATGTCATGAATGTGAACCTTTTTGGCGAGTGAACGCAGCAAATGAGCTAAAAAGTTTCACATTATTCAGAGCGGCTGATATTTTACAATATCTATATAAGAAGAAAATCCGATTATCTTTTTATCGTTCTATTACTGATCTTTTCCCTCTTCCTAAGACAGTTTTACGCATGACGAAAGCAAGCTTGAAAACGTCTCCTCTCGCATTGTGAAATCGCTGATAACTTCTCCTCTCACATTGTGACATCGCTGATAATGCCTGGTCTCGTTTTGAAGCCTTGATATGTGAATTACAGAGCGACAGAGCAGGGCAATATAGGCGTAGGGAAGGACGATAAATTACATTATTAACGTGTTCAATGTTGGCTTCAGTATTTCTTTGTTTTCCAGCAATGTGCAGTTTACTATCCATATACTGAAAAATTCAAAGAAATATTGTTGTCAAAGTTAAAAACATATACAGTCCGGTAAATCACGGGATTGCAGTTATAAATAACTTATCAATTTTAATATTTTCTATCCCTTCTGAAGGCTAAGACAATTATAACTTATAAGAACAATTTTATTTGTGTTACAGTGTGGATATTACGAAATCAGCTAATGCGAAACATCACCAGCAAATAATTATAAGTCTAAGAAGGCTATATTATTTTTTTTGCTTTGATGCCTTCATGCACCGCTGTAAGGCGTTAAAGAAAAAAATATAATAGCTCAGCTGTCATAATTATTTGGAATAACAGGAAATATGAAAAACAAGTTGCTTTCTTTAAAAAAAACAAAATCAACACATGAACCTAAGACCGCTGACTGTCGGGTCACCAAAAGATTGTTGCTGAATTTGTGTTTGCTTTTGAATTAAAATAATTGACTGTGAATAGAAGAAGCCAGTTGAACGTATATATTTACAGCTTCTATTTGAATAGTTATTTTAAAGCTCGACTATTTTATATATTACTTGGGAATGTACATATTTTTTTCGATTATAACCCATTGGCAAATCTCAAATTCTACTAACTGGATGACTTATGCAAATTGCACAAACCTATCGCAATATAAACTTATGTATTCAGTTTGCTTTATAATCTGGAATTCTGGATGCATTCATTTTATCTATCATATCTTTATATTTTGTTTCCTAAATGAATGCCTTATATTCTCAACTCATTTGAAGCTGTCTTTACTCATGAGTCATGGAAGATGTTGTATGCGGTTAAACCTGTGGCATGCAATTGATTGGGACCTCTTATGAAGAGACTTATTTTGGTCTCATAAAACATCTCAAATCTTAAGGATTTCCTGATTTTACTTAAATCAATTCAAACATTATACAGAGAAACATAGTTTTACCAAAGAATTTCATGAATTCAGATGTTTTTAACGACCTTGACTGGCTATACAGACCTTGCCCGGTCGGTCCTTGGCACAGCATCAAATGGGAGTTTTTTAAGACCTTGACTGGCTATACAACCCTCGCATGGTCGGACTGGCACAGTAAACCACCTCTCATGTTATACAGGGTTCTCTCCAAGGAGGCAGCTCATGGGGGTGTCTTAAGTAATAACAAAAGCATAATTTTTTTTGACAATATATTCACACAATCATTATAATAATTTTTTTAAACAAGATAAACAAATATTAAAAATTCAGTCCCAGATAAACAAAAATTAAAAAATTCAGTCCTAGATTACAGTTACTCATGAAATATTTGGTCTGGTAATTAAATAATCACCATAAAAACATGAAAAACGACAAAGTAAAAATTTTACATTATCAAAAAACCCATGCATCCTGAACTTTCTGGTGAGTCCAAAGATGGAAAATGGATGGTCACAGTTGTATGACCACAGCTAATTTTTAACCCCTAATTAAAAGCAAGGCCAACAGAAATAATCTTGTTCAGAAAAATGCTTTTCTTAGGTTTAGTGGAAGGTGTAACATTGAAAAAGTTGAATTTCTCTGATGGATGTCAGATTTAATACATCCACGGCACCATTAATCTAAAACAATTATTATGCCATTTGGTATTTAAAGGGTAATTATTTGTTGCCATTCAATGTGACGTGGATGGAGAGTTGTCTCAATGGCACTCATACCACATCTTCCTATATCTATTGGAATAATTTACAAGTTTTTCGTCATGTTCATGTCAAATAATTGCTAAAATCAGAGTAGCCTATATAAGTCCACATGTGTTGTTAATTAATGATTTTGTGGATGTAATCAAAATTCAAAGATTTACAAATGTAATTCAATTATTTATGACTTTTAATTTTCATTTCTATTTAAATGTTGTTAAAATGCAACTTATTTCTTGTTGGCTCATTTATTTGTTATTAGAGGTCAATCTTTTATTTCAAGAACTAAGCAAAAAAATTCCACTGCCCAGCCCTGTCCCAAAGTTGTTAAGTAATTGTGCAAGGCCTTCAAAAAATTTACCTGGTGGCTTTTAAATGAGCAGTATTTTGAAGATAACTGACAAACAAAATTGCATTGTTCATGAAATTATGCTTTTTAGCTCACCTTGCCCGAAGAGCCAAGTGAGCTTTTCTCATCACTTTGCGTCTGTCGTCCGTTGTTGTCTGTTAACTTTTACAAAAATCTTTTCCTCTGAAACTACTGGGCCAAATTAAACCAAACTTGGCCACAATCATTATTGGGGTATCTAGTATAAAAAAAATGTGTCTGGTGACCCGGCCATTCTACCAAGATGGCTGCTGCCAAGGCTAAAAATAGAACATAGGGGTAAAATGCAGTTTTTGGCTTATAACTCAAAAACCAAAGCATTTAGAGCAAATCTGACGGAGTTAAATTGTTTATCAGGTCAAAATTATCTGCCCTGAAATTTTCAGATGGATCGGACAACCTGTTGTTGGGTTGCTGCCCCTGAATTGGTAGTTTTAAGGAAATTTTGCGGTTTTTAGCTTACCTGGCCCGAAGGTAAAAATTGAAAATGTCGGATGACGGAAGCGACTGAAAGCAAGTATCGACAAGAACAGGGCAACTTGTTTTCACTTTTGGGGGTCAGGGAAAGCAAAGTGACAGTCGGGAAAGCGACTTCTTCGCCCTAGTCGCCTGGTAGCGTGAGCCCTGATAAGTAGAAAGAAATCTAAATGTCTAAGGGATATAACTCTTCCTCCAAAATAATCTAACAGTACAAGTAGATAAAAAAAACCAATTGTATAAGTATTAGACTATTTCCAGGACCCTTGGCTTGACTATGTGTAAGGTACAGTTCTCTAATTTTTGTGCAATTTTAACATTTCTTGATCAGTGTGAGAAAAATATTTCTCCTCACAAGTGAAAAATCTGTTCTATGCAAATGATTGGTCAAAGTTGAATTGTGGCGTTAAATTTTCTTGGTTTCTTTTGTATTTTCCTATTGTGACGCCATAGAAAAAGAAGATCATGTCTGATGACGTCACATAAAAAGTAGACAACTTTCTTTAAATCTTTGAAAAGGAAGGATAAAAATCATTATAGAAACAGATTCGGCCACTTTAACTCGTGAATTACGATATTTCTTCACTCTAACAGTTAAATTTCAATTATTTACAAAGCTCAGCAAGCCTTGTGCTTTAAATATTAAAATTTAACTGTCTTGAGTGGAAAAATTTCATAACACACTTGTTGCAGTTGTGGAATCTATATTTCTTTTTTGTTCCCAGTGCAACAAGTGGACATAGAAATATTGGACGTCTGCTCTTCCAGTATTGTTAGCACTCTCATCTGTACCATTCTCACCAGTTTTTATGAAAATTTTATCAGAGGTTGATTTCAGCAATAATTTGGAAGAGTTCAAAAATCAGTGTCAATAATTTTTGCATAAGAGTTATGCCCATTGGAAGTATTGTGAAACTTTTTTTTTCATTAAAAGGGTGGTTTCCGACAATAACTCAAAAAACACTTTCACCAATTTGCTAGAAACTTAGGTGATTTTTTTATATAGATCTATTGACATGAGTTCTCTTGTGATTTTTATAAATATTAGATTTTATGTTTCCGTGTTGTGGGATTTTATTCATCATGTTCATTAAAAAAATGGTGGATTTTCCAGTTTTCGCACAATTATTCAAAAATGCTTTCGGCAGTTTTCTGAAACATCTGTGAATTGTTTATATCTGTTGACCTAAGCTCCCTTTCGATTTTTATAAATTATAGGTTTTATTTTCCGAGTTTATGGATTTTGTTTATAAAAAGGGTTGATTTTCCAGTTTTCTTACAATGATTTCAGCAGTTATCATGAACTTTGATGACTGGTTTATATCTATTTCGATAACCTCCCTTTAGTTTTTCATGAATTTCTGATATGACATTGGGAAGTTATTGAACTTTATTCGTTAAAAAAGCGACTGGTGTATCATGCATTCATGGTGCAGCTGTTTATTCGCCTTATTTTACAGCATCAAGACAGCTTTAAATAGAATATATTGAAATAAAAAACTGAAAAGATAATATGTAAACGTAATTAATAGATGGGTAACTTAAAGTATAATGCAAAAAAAAAGATAAATAGCTATGAAAAATTCTTCTTTGTCATTATTGTTTTGGGAATATTTAGAGAAAATGAGGTATTATCACATTCAATATGAAATGGAAAATATTCATTGATTTATAATCTCTTGTTTGTTATTCCTTATGATAAAGTGACAATTAACATAGGATCTGCTAATCTAATGCCATGTATAATATCACCTGTTCACACCTGTATAAGGTATTGTCTACCTAGACAGGATGTCACCTGTGGTTTATTGCAACTTATTAAATATTAAACAAGGTGGGAATTACTAATTTGACCATTTATTACATAAAATTTCTAGTCAATTTTATGGTAGTTTGAAGAGATAAAGTTCAATTAACAGATCAAAGTTTTCAAATATATTATATTGTGATAGATATACTAGTTTTAAATAGAAGCAAACAGCAGAAAAAACAGAAATTATTCAATTAGAAAGAGATAGCATTATTGAAAACAGAATAGGCACAAAAATTGGTAAGAATTCAAATAATTTTAAAATAAAATATTGAAATAATGACGATTAATGTATATTTTGGGTGGATTTTTCTGCTACCTGTACCAGAGACATATATCTCTGGGTTTTTTTACTAATCAAATTTAAATACATATTTAAAGTATAGAAGTAACATCATAAAAGAAAAAGTAATTCAGCCAAAAACTGTTTGTTTCATGTATTGTTTTGGTACATATACATTTATGTGATTTAAACTAATGTAACATTGTAATTTTTCTTGCATTTCATCATTGAACAAAGACTTCATCATTAATGGCAATTTTAGAAGTCATTTATTTTATTAATTGCTGTTTACTAGACACAAATCATTATTATTATGTTTAAACAGTTGTGAAATATTCCATAATAACAACCCTCCCCCAGGTGTTCTCAGTAATCACTATAAACATTGATTGTTTGGTCTTAGAATAAATTTGTAGCAAAAAGTTTCTGATCAAAAAAATATTTTGATTTCATGTTTTTGATATTTTTGTTGACACTGTTGCAAAGAAAACAAAAATATTTTTGATAACAATGAGCAGTAAATAAAAACAAGTTTATGTAAACATGCCTGTAAACTGTAAACACATCTAGATGTCTCTCTAAAGAGTTGTCAGAAAACAAAATTGGAAATTTCAAATAATGTTTTTACACCACAGAAATCTGTCTTTAATATTTTAAATAGATTTTTCTTTGTCACATGTTTATCAATGCTTAACATCATCATGATAATAGGTAGGTCTGTGTAAACTTTTTCAAACTTCTTTTCCTCCGAATCTACTGAACTAATTTCTACCAAACTTAAACTGAATGATCCTTAGGGTATCTAGAATAAAGTTTGTGCTTTATTTTCTGTTTCATTAAAAAAAACATGGCCACCATGGCTAAAAATAGAACATAGAGGTAAAATACAGTTTTTGGCTTTAATATATCTCAAAAACTAAAGCATTTAAAGCAAATCTTACATAGGTTAAATTGTTCAATAGAGCAAGTACTATCAGCCCTGAAATTTTAGATGAAACTAACAATGCATGTCCAACTGGCAGGAGTCATCTGACCTTGACTTCATTTTCATGGTTCAGTGGTTATAGTTAAGTATTTGTGCATTGGTCTGTTTTTCTCATACTGTATGCAAAAGGTCTACTATATTTGGTGTATGGAATGATTGTAAGGTGTTCATGTCTAGCTGACAGGTGTCATCTGAACTTGACCTCATTTTCATGGTTCAGTGGTCAAAGTTAAGTTTTTGAATTTTGGTCTTTTTTTTTCTAAATACTATATGCAATAGGTCAACTATATTTGGTGTATGGAAATATTTAATGATCTCTATGTCAGTCGCACAAGTTTTATTTGACCGTGACCCAATTTTCACGGTTCATTGCTCTGTGTTAAGTTTTTGTGTTTTGGTCTGTTTTTCTTAGATTATAAGCAATTGGTCAACTTAATTTGTTGTATGGAAGAATTGTTAGCCGTACATGCCTGCCTGACATGGTTCATCTGACCTTGACCTGCTTTTCAAGGTTCATTGGTCGAAGTTTAGTTTTCTTGATTATTGTTAAGTAAGTTTATGTGACAGTTGTAATAAAGCTTTATATTTAGGACTATAAATACATAATATCAATGATTAGTAAAGAAGGCAAGACATTTCAGCGTGTGCACTCTTGTTGGTTATAATCATTGAATATAAATAAAGATAATGATAAACTGACTGTAAACAGCATTAATGTTCAGCAAAGTAAGATCTACAAATAAGTATATACTAGAACACACCCGTGAAATCGCTAGCATTTAGAGAGCGTGGTTAAAAGTATGTAAACTGTTGACGGGTGGTTTTTTATGCCCCACCTACGATAGTAGAGGGGCATTATGTTTTCTGGTCTGTGCGTCCGTTCGTTCGTTCGTCCGTCCGTCCGTCTGTCCCGCCTCAGGTTAAAGTTTTTGGTCAAGGTAGTTTTTGATGAAGTTGAAGTCCAATCGACTTCAAACTTGGTACACATGTTCCCTGTGATATGATCTTTCTAATTTTAATGCCAAATTAGAGATTTTACTCCAATTTCACGGTCCAATGAACATAGAAAATGATAGTGCGAGTGGGGCATTCGTGTACTGAGGACACATTCTTGTTTTAAAGATTTTATGACTAGAATTTCTTTTTTTTTATATTTCTGTTAGTTTCAATTTTTTTAGCGTTTCAATCTGTATACTATGAACCGATACATAATTGTATATTGTATCTATTTATTATCAATTCCAAGTTTATTATTAACGGCGGTCACTGATATATTATATAGAGTCTCTATATATTATAGTAGTATGATCAAAGTATACATGCAGATTAACGGGCAAATAATTGTCCTGTCACCTAGAACTTAAAAAAAATTTCTTAACAGAAGTCTTATATATGACGTAAAAGTCCGTCCGATGACAGAAACAATATCCGGACGCATTTATTGGACAGGACAAGACCTTGGCAGACTCACTATTTAATTCCTTGATACGTATGTACATCCCAAAATTGGTTTCCATTCTCAAACTTTAGTTTGGCTATACCAAATGTTATGAAACTTATACACAATGCTTATTACCACGAAATACAGACTAAGTTTGAATTTTGGTGGTGTCACTTTAACTTCTTGAGTTATGCCTCTTTACAAATTGATTAATTGCTGTTCCTTTTAGGCTTTCTCTGACTTTAGTTTGGCTCAACCTAATGTTATAAATCTCATTCATAATGCTTATTTCCACAAAAGACAAATCGAAATTGAATTTTGGTGGTGTGACATGTCACATTAACTGCTCTAGAGTTATGCCCCTATACAAATGGATTAATTGCTAAAATTTTTGTTGCCGTTCTCTAACTTTAGTTTGCCCCTATCAAATGTTATGAAACTTATACGCAATGCTTATTACCACAAAACACAGATCAAGTATAAATTTAGGTTGCATGACTTTTACTGTTCTAGAGATGCCCTTTTACAAAAGGAAAGAATTGCTGATTTTTTTCATTTCTGTTCTCTTACTTAAGTTTCTCTCTACCAAATGTTATAAAAAGTTATATAAACAATACTTATTACTATAAAACTCAAATCAGTAAAAATTTGGGAAGTGTCACTTTTACCATTCTTCAGTTATACCCTTTTATATGATATGCAAGCTGGGGCATCATCTGTGTTCCATGGACACATTCCCCATTTATTTTTAATAATTTTCCTCCTTAACACAAATTAAGCTATATAGTATTTAGATATACTTGTAAAAAATACATTTTTTTCATTAGGAAAATACATATTTTTTGCCAGTTGTACATATATACATTAAAATATAAAAATTTGTGAAACGTTTGTCCAAGCAAACAATATAAAGCGTAAAAGGATTAAAATAATTTCCATTACTAGGGGGTTTGAATGATTTTCCACACTTCTCATAAACCTGTGAATTACAAAGTCAACAACCTTAATAAATTAGTATCTTGGACTTAATTTTCTGAGATAAGTAAAGATAAATGTTATTATACCTGTGGAGTTAATCACCTTTGTAATAAAAACAATTAAATAATTACCTGTTAATTACACCAAGTACCTGTGTGATATTTTTGTTTTCCTTGGGAATTTTGAGTTTGAGCACCCCAAGCTGTCGAATTTATGTTTTGAAAAAGATATATTTTAGAAGTGTTATTTTTAATAATAATTTACAAAGTAGTATTCAGCTGATAGACAATTTTGGAGTACAACTTGCAAGTAATAGATGAATAAACTGGCTGTTTGGATATTTTGGTGCCAGTATAAAAATATCATTAGACAAAGCACCATTTCAAGTCACTTTTTAAATAGGAGAAAATAATTACAAAAAAATTAACTTGTAGTAAATAATTGTTAATGAGGAACTTGACCTAAAGCAATTCCACACATTGATGAAACTATTACATAAGGACAGGGAAATCAGGTGAGAAAATCACTTAAATTACCTCAAAGAGATCGATTTAATTTGCAAATTAATAAAGGGAAATAATGTTTATCACTTGGCACATTTTTTATCCACTTAAAAATATTTAATTTGAAAGTTTTTTATTTCAAAAAGAATAAAGAAACCTGCACGGACATCTTTTTGAATAATGAATGTTAAATTTTTATTTCTTTATATATATTTGTTTGAAAAATTTATGAATATTTATTGATATGTTCATATATTAGTAAAGAAACTGTAAAATAATCATGGTTGACTAAAGAGTTACCTGTCATGTATAGGTAAGTGATTGATGTCATTTTTATACAATATAAATGTCAAATATTTTTTAAATCAATTATTTAATGTTTATTTCTTATTGCAAATTGTCACTTTCTTAAAGCTTCCACAAATTTAGGTTAAAAAGTCCAGTATTTGTCTTTAACAGGTATGAATGATTTATTAACCTTAATTTGAGTATGTTTTAAAGATTTTTTGGAAAATAAATCTGTTTATTAATTTGTACCACCCTCATGACCCTTGAGATTTAATAATAAAAAAAATAATTTATACATTTTTTGTGTTTGAAAAGGTTTGTCCCTCAAAAATATTGATGATTATTCTTTTAAATTTTATGAAAAAAATGAAAATTATAATTTATTGCTTTAAATATTCAAAATGAAAAGTAAATGTTCATGAAAACAGTTGTCTGTGTAATTTCCAGTTGGTAAATAGTAAAAAAAAAAAGGGTTAACATTTTTTTAAAGCAGGAAATGAAAAAGTCCTTGATGTTCATGTTACACTTATAATGTTGGTTTAATTGTAAACTGGTAATCCTCTTAAATGATTGAAAATAGAGTTGTATGGCCTCAGGTTGTCTGCATGGCTTTGTCATCTGTGTGCTCCTTATCAGATGTTTGACCTGTGAATTGGGGCTTCAAAAGGGAAATTTACAGGAAAATAGTTTGAATTGTACATTTTAAGCTATTTTATGATATTATTTATTTGAAGAGGATATTTTATCAATTCATTGCTAACTTAAATTATCTTTTATTAAACTTTTTTTTAAAGAAAATTAATAAGTATTAATGGGAACCTATAACAAATCCTTGTTGGGGTCCCCAGGGAAAATAATAAGATTTGATAAGATAGCAATCAGAAAATAGCCTGTGATTTGTAAATATGTTGTTTTTCTGGCTTTTACTGGACAATAACAGGACACAAATATCAGTTGACTAATGCTATGACATGTTGAATTATTGTGAGTCCATACAACATTTAGAATAAGGATGTAAATATTTTTATGCATTTGAGGAATATAATATTTGGTGCCTTAGATTTAACAGAATTTTAAAAGTTGAGGATTGGAAAATAATGGAAAAATGAATGTAAACCTGATAGTGCTCTTAATTTGAAATTAACATATTTGTCTACATTGTAATGATATTTTTTGCAGAAGAATCAGCACAGAAGAGGAAGAAGACGACAACGTATTCTTAGATGAAGGTAGTGACCAGAAGATGAAGAAAACCCAGAAACGTCGTACTGTATTGTTTATTCCTGGATTCCGTAAAAGTAAGAAGACAACTGTCAGCGTAGAGAATGATGTACCTCAGGAGCAGATGATTGTATTAGGAAATGTTTGTAGAGACACTGATTCTGTTCTATATAGGAGCAACCATGACACTGATACACATGTGAAAGGTTCATCAAGTAGTAGTATTTCAAGTTTAGATACTTTAGTTTCTATTGATAGTGGAGTGGATTGTGGTCAAATATCTACAAGTAGTCTGAGTAGTATAGAAAGTTTAGGTAGTTCCTATGAAGTAATGAATGATAAACACTGTAAACCCTGTGGCCGAGCACCCATTGCTTCGCCAGAAGATGATTTATTATTAGAGGATGCTAATTCAAAGCATGAAAAAGACAATTCAAAGTATGAAAATTTGACATTTACGCATAATACTTCTGCCTCATCCTTTTGTACTTTAAGTGACAATAATTCTTCTTGTACTTGTGGTTCATGTGGTGATTCAGAATCGTCTGAATCTGAGAGCGAGGATAGTTTACAGAGAACACCTGCACAGAGTGAATCTGAAAGTGATTCAGATTCTGGTAGTAAAACTAAATCACATAGAAGACAAAGATATGATTCTGACACAGATTCCGATTCTGATTGTGAACAATCTAACCAATGGTGCTTAAATTCTTCAGTTTTACCACCAACAAATGTTAAAACTGACAAGACCAATCAACCAGTGAAGAAATTAGCTAGAAGTAATAGCAGACTGAATCTCTCACTCAGGAAGTTTATGAAAAAAGGCAGTAAATTGGACTTATCAATAAGAAAATTCATGAAAGGCAGCAAAAAAACCGATTCGTCTACAAATAAAGTTCCAAAAAACAATTGCACTTTAAGTGTTCCTGAATTAAAAGCTTCACCCAAAAGAGTTCTCCAAAAGAGACCGCCTTTAGAGTGGAACAAGTCATCCTCACTGAAAAAATGTTCTTCAGTTGATAACAATTCTGTGATTTTATTAAAACATTCAAACACTTTGCCAGTAAGATGCTCTAGTAGTTTAACAGTGAACAAGTCTTTATGTGACACTTTGCCATTAAGATCCTCTAGTTCTATGTCAGTGAACAAGTCTTTATGTGATAATTTTTGTGAACCATACTCTGATAGTGACAGCAGCAACTTTTCAAGGTCACGTTCAGGAAGTGATAGTAGTGGAAGTAGTTTTAGAGGTCGTAGTGGAATCAAGTTAGGAAACAGTGTGAAAAAACTTCATCGAAGTAAGAGTGATTGTTCTACCAAACCTCAATTAGTATTCAACAAAAGACTGAATATATCTCAACCACTTGATACCTCTAGATCATCTCGACAGGTTGTCAGTAACAGTCCAGCTTTACAAATTCGTTCACATAGCATGGTAGAAAATCACTGTGACATTGACATTGATACATGTAAGAGTCCTTTAGAAGTTCGTCAATCGATGGAGAAAACAGCTTTCTGGATCGAGAACAATGACTATGACAAAACACCAGATGTGTCATCAACGGAATCGTTGTTACAGACGAGTCGTGACGTGTCAGAATCAGACCTCTGTAATCAGATAATTGGTATATACTTTGGTGAAGAGAACGATAGTGATTCGTCCTTATCATCATCCTGTCTTGACAACACCATGGATACATCTCTTATTTCTGATGACCTTGTGTCTAATGTTTCATCTACCAGACTAGAGACAAACCTTGATGATTTCTCCATGGCAACATTTGTTCCTGCACCTTATCAAACAGCTGAGGCTAAAACCAGAAAAATTAGTAAAGGTAAGTTGTTTTTTAAATGTTCAGGACATTAATTATGATAAATATCTTAAATAATGTAAATACAAAAAGCAAAATGCAACCAAAACATGAAAAATATATTCTTTAATCTAAAGTTCAGTGGTAACAAACACCTTTATGTCCTCACTATACACATGATACATGGAAAATCTTATTTGAGCTCAGTATATTAAGGCAGCAACCATTTGATTTTCTGGGGGGGGCTATGGTTTTTTTTTCTGGACAATCTATTTTTTTCGTGACAAGTCGAAAACATTTTTTTTTCTTTCAATTTTAGCATTACATATAGTGGCAGCTGAGGGTGAAACAAACAATTTTTTTTTCTCAGAATCAAAAACAAATTATTTTTTCTCCAAAAACTGGAAACAAACTTTTTTTTCCAAAAAAAACCATAGCCCCCCCCCCCCCCAGAAAATCAAATGGTTGCTGCCTAACTGCTCAGTAGAGTTAATATTTTGGTGGGGATAAACAATTCTTGCAACCACCTGAACAGCAACTAATTGTATAATTTATTATGTGCAACAATTTGTTTCAAACCAATGTCATCAAAGTTTTGCTTAAATGAACCATTGGAAAATAGACAGAGAAAACTTGTTTGTTCCAGAAAATCCAGTTGAATGCTGTAAAATAATTCCTATAATCCGTTTGTTTATGATCAGACATTTCAAGATAACCAATGTTGCTATTTGTAACATAATTTACACTTCAACTTTGTAATGAAACGAGGGTTGTTTCCATAAAAGTTCAAATAAATGTCAATTAAATCTATCCATTGGGAAAATGTCACTTGAAAATTCTAGAATTTTCCTGATGACAAATATTGACAAGTTAATAACATTGCTGGCTATATAAACTGGAAATATTAGTTGTATGTCATAGATTGTAGAATAATAATAGATGACAACACTTGAATATTATCTTAGGCTAAAAATGAAAAGACAAGTTCTTGTTCTTAGAAAACAAGGTAAGACAAACAATGTTAATTATATTGTTTTATAAAGAGTTACAGAGGGAGGTCATTAGAATTGATATGAATGCAATTTGTATGTTCAAAATATTGGAGGTTATCAGTAAACTTGTGATAAATGCATTTTATTTGTTTCCTAGACATTAATAGCAAACTAAGTACAAATTTTATTATTCCAATTTATATTTCAGCTGAGAGTGTCCCTGATAAGAAAGTAAAGACAGCTGATACAAAGATGACAAGAAAAGTGGTTCTTAAAGAAAGGGTGGATAACTCTTACAATAAGGTATGATCACATATCTGTCTTAAAGCAAGATATTTAATGAGTTTTATAGTTTTGTTTGACTTCTTGTTTTATGATAAATGGGCATAGATAAAAAAAAAAATGTAGGATTAAAATCATGGTTTAAATTAAGGGTGCAGTACAATCATTTGTGAGTTTCATTTTATAACATTTCTTGCTTTGCCTATAGATTCAGTCTAAGAGTGAATTTTTCTGTAAATTTTTTTCGAGAAAAAATTGAAGTATTTCATATACCCAGCCAGACCTTGTTATAATATTCATTATGATCATTGAGGTTTAATTATAACTTATGTTTACAAATCTTTTTACTATATATTCTTCTATTTTAGTCTTCAGTAAAAAGTGAATCTGCTGCAGATGTCACATGTCACAGTAAAAAGACCAGGATGTTGGTAAGTCTAACCTCAAAAGATCTGTTCACGCTATTGTTAAAAACTTACAAAAGATTACAGCCTTGTTCAGGCTAACAAATTATAATTAGATTTTGTAAATATGCAACAAACAAGTTTATTATTTGCAGTTTGAAAGCAAAGTTAATTATTGAATGAATTTATGCAAATAATAAATTTTGAATGATGTTGTTTTATTTAAAGATAGGAATTCAAATCTGGAAAAAAAAATACCAGTGTTTGCATTTATTCAATTAACACTTCAAGTCAGTTATCTTTATAGAATTAAATTTTATTAATATGGGGAGAAAATCCTTTTCTACCATTTTTGTATATGTATAACTTATATTTTCATGTCTATCAATATAATAATTGAATTGTGTTTTATTCCATACAGAGTGAAGAAGAGATAGACACTATAACAAAGATCCACACAATATGTAATGGTCAGAGAACTGTGCAGTATCTCGACCTCAATGATATTCCTCTTAACTTCAAACATTTTCCTCGTAAGTATACTTTGACCTATAATGGTTTACTTTTATAAATTGTTATTTGGATGGAGAGTTGTCTCATTGGCACTCATACCACACCTTCCTATATCTAATCACAAGTTTTATGTCTTAGTGATACAAATCAGTACTATTTTGGATTATTAATGTTACGGTTTGTGAATTAATTTTGTAAAATAATTAGAATATTACATGCAGATGATTTTTAAGATTGACTCCATTTACATCTGCATATATTGACTAATTATGTAATTTATTGTTTTAATTATTATTTCAGCTCCCAAGAGAGCCAGTAAGGTAGTCTGGAACCATGACATTTCTACAGATGAGAAGATACACCATACGCCTCAGTCAAAGCTACCTTCCCTACCAAGACCTATACTACAACAGGTTTGTTTATATTATTATTCTTAAAAGTTGATAATGGTACTTGTTAGACTAAACACAGTATGAGTTGCTTGTACATTCCGAAAAGGATGTTTGACAAAATAATGAGCTATTTCTTTACTCTTTAAGTTTAAAATGTAGAATTTTTGAAAGGATAATTATTTTTTACCTAACACCAGTTTTGGCCATACTCAAACAATATTGATGATAAATGTTGTTGAAAAAAATAAAAAGAAAGATATCTCCCATAACCTAAGTTTTTACAGTAATGTCTCATTGTTATTTTATTTCACCATTAAAAAATGTTTCAACTTAAAACTAGATCAACCTTCAATATTCAACTGTTTATCAATGATTCACACTAAACTCCTATATTTGACTATTCTAAATCAACTATACTCCAGTTTTCGTAGATTGGATGTCCAAAAACTTTCAACATAGAAAAAATGTTGTTTATTTAAGTAAACTTTAATATTTGATGATATATTACTCTAGTGATGTATTTCAACAAAAATGATACATGTATAAAAATAACTGGAACACAGTAAAAAAACAAAAATATCCGCAGTAACCAAATTTAAATATGATAGTCTTTAAAAAGTTGTAGTTACATTTTTTTTCATTGACAGCTATGCATAAACATTTAACATTTGAATAGCCTTAGATAAATATATCAACATTTTAATTATGATATTTTTCAGAAGCCAAAAGATTTTACCTACCCATATAAAGAAGATGAGCCTTCTCCTATAGTGATAACAAAAGTTCGCAGAAGTAAATCATTGCCAAGAAAATCCAGAGAATGGCCTTGGTAAAGAATAGAGAGTTGAAAACAACACAGCAATGTTAACAGTCGTCTTTCATAGTGATAACCAAAGTTCCTCACAGTCATTTACTGCCAGGGGATGGCCAGGGTGTATCACAGAAACATTTACACAGCTCTGTTATTGTTGGACTAGTGCCTTGATACTTAATTATATGTTTTTATGGGAATATGAATGAAAAGGAATTTGTTATTTGAATGACATTTTTATAGAATGAAACTTTGTGTGTATGAATAAATGTTTGTTATGAACGTTGTCATTTTGTGAGTTTTATATCATAGAATTTTTTTTATAAGAGTGTATGAATTTCTAAGTTGAAAATGGGAATGGTTTATATATTTTTAAGAAAGATTGAGTGATTTTCCATGAAAATATATGAAATAGTTTCATATTGTATAAACTTTTTCTGAACTGTATTTAACACAATCAGTGCTTTGTATGTTTTAATAAAAACATACTTGTTTAACTTATTTATTAAACCAATTGTTATCAAAGGTGTATGATCGTATTGAATTGTAAAAACTTTTTATACAACAAGAAATCACCCATGTATTATTCATCCTTATTTATTTATTAATGATACATATTGAAATAAAATTCAGAAAACAAGATTTAATAGTTGGTATTTATTTTTTTCATACACCATTTTTGATGTTTCTAGAAAGTATGAAATGAAGGGAGTAACTTAGGATGTTTAGCTTGCAATAAGCTGTTTTGATATAGGAATAAACTTTGAAAGTTAACTGCAACTTATTTATA
This sequence comes from Mytilus galloprovincialis, assembly GCF_965363235.1. NCBI lineage: Eukaryota > Metazoa > Mollusca > Bivalvia > Mytilida > Mytilidae > Mytilus > Mytilus galloprovincialis. The sequence continues at coordinate 100,278,417 of NC_134839.1, forward strand.
GTTAATGGCAGTGTTGTATAGGTTGCTTTGATTTTTGCAGAGTCTGTTCAAGACAACTATTTTTTCACATAACCTGCACAATGTTCAAGGTTAAAATATGTGTGGTAAATACAAGGTAGCTTAATTTACAGGATGAAACAATATTTGTTCATTGGGGGGAAATATGTAAATTATTTGTCCTTGAAAGATGAAGAAAAGCTTAGTGTTTGTCAAATTGTTCTTATATTAAACATTTATTTTTGATTGAAAAGAAAGTCACTGTAGTGACCACTGACATATTATATTGATGGAAATATACTCTTGACCAATCCTTTTCAACTAGTATGGACCATAATAAATTGTCATTCACATAAAATAATTGAAAGTTAGTGTCAATAGCTGACATTATTTCAGGGCTTGTATGACATTGAATTAATCTAAGTGGGACAAAAAAATCATTTCATGATATTTTGGCCCCTAAATTTTATACATTGGTGGCATCTGAAGATAATCTAGATTTTCAGGTTCATATGAAGCTCTATTGATAGGGACCTGAATTTGTTGAAGATTTTAAGAAGTTAAACTACAGATATTTGACATTGATGTATTAGTGTTACAATTGTTGAAGAAATTGAGTAATATGTTTTTATTAAATACATGTATATCAAACATTTTTTTACAGGTATTTTGTATTTTATATGAGAGATTGTTTTGAATTGTCTCCCATATGGAAATCTCCACGTTGTTATATACGGGTAAAATTTTATATGTTTTCAAATATTTTTTTTAATGATTTTGTATTCTTATCACTGTCTCATATTTAAAATGTTTTTTGAGGCTTTACATGGAATCTTGTCAAGCACAAGAAGACGATTGCAATGAAATTGATACTCATTATGTTAGAAGAATTTTAGTTTTATTTGTTGCTTAGTTTTATCTTGCTTTTTTTTTCATTCAGATGTGCAATACACCGTAAGGCATTTTAAACACTAGTCTGTATTTCTTTTGAGTTTTTTTTTCTTCTTATTCTTTTTTAGCTTTCATATTTGTTGTTCTTACTTCATTTCTTTCTTGTATTTTTTTTTATGTAGTTTTTTTTCTTGTTTTACACACTGTTTCTTATTTCAGTATAGTAGGTAAATGTCTTTTTTAGTCATGTTTGTATGTCTTTTGTATCAAATTAACTTTGTGAAGATGTTGCTTTGATCAGGTTTAGTTTGTTCTATATTTTTTTCAATACAAATGTATTTGGTTGCTACAAAATACAAATTAAATTATAAATTTTGTGCTTGTTTTTATTCCTCAGATTTCTGATATCTAAGCAATGAAGGCCTTTCTTTAATGTTTAATCTAATGAAACATTATATTCTAAACTTTTATAATTACTAGATTTCAAAACATTTATAATTACTAGGAGATTTTATTTTATTTTAAATCAAATTTTATAAAATTTGCATAAAGTATACTGTTATAAAAATAAATATTTTCAAAGACCAAAGATTTATTTTTTGAAAAAAAGATAAATATCAAGATTAGCAAATTTAAGATTTTGACAGGTGAGTAAAACAAGTGACTATATTATGTGTTAAAAGTATAGGGCTAATGACAGGTAAATATTTTATTGATTTGTCTTTGATAAAATGATGACAGAGCTATTTTTTTTTAAATATAGTGCTATGTATTATACAATCAAATACTTTGAAGGAAATATTGAAAAAAAGTAGACTGATTGGTGTAAGAATTAAATTGTTCAGGAAAACACCTATTTATTTCCTGACACTAGTCAACTTGTTAACAACAACATTTGTAAATAAATAATTCAATCAGCCAAACTGATCTTGTGGTTATATGTCCCCAACCGACAAATTCGAAGGTGACTTAAGGATGGAACTCAGCCAATCTCGAAAAACAGTTTTTCCGCACTTTTTATGACCCACCTACGATAGTAGATAGGGGCATTATGTTTTCTGGTCTGTGTGTATTTTAGTTTCACCGTTCATCTGTTCGCCCGTCTGCCATGCTTCAGGTAATGGTTTTGGGGCATCAGTGTATTATGGACACATTCTTGTTTGTGTCAAACCTGGAGATATTGAACTGATGATTTTGTGCAGAGGCATGGTCCTTGGACTTAAAAAATTCCCTCTGATAATCAGTTTTCCACACTTTTTTACACGACCGCAAAAATTGAAAATTTTTTGGTCGTATATTGGTATCACGTTGGCGTCGTCGTCTGTGTCGTCGTCGTCCGAATACTTTTACTTTTTGCACTCTAACTTTAGTAAAAGTGAATAGAAATCTATGAAATTTTAACACAAGGTTTATGACCACAAAAGGAAGGTTGGGAGTTTGGTCCCAACATTTTAGGAATAAAGGGCCCAAATAAGCATTTTCTTGGTTTTTTCGCACTATAACTTTAGTTTAAGTAAATAGAAATCTATGAAATTTTGACACAAGGTTTATGACCACAAAAGGAAGGTTGGGATTGATTTTGGGAGTTTTGGTTCCAACAGTTTAGGAATTGGGGGCCAAAAAAGGGCCCAAAATAAGCATTATTCTTGGTTTTCGCACAATAACTTTAGTATAAGTAAATAGAAATCTATGAAATTTTGACACAAGGTTTATGACCACAAAAGGAAGATTGGGATTGATTTTGGGAGTTGAGGTCATAACAGTTTAGGAATTAGGGGCCAAAAAGGGGCCCAAATAAGCATTATTCTTGGTTTTCGCACCATAACTTTAGTATAAGTAAATAGAAATCTGAAATTTAAACACAAGGTTTATGACCATAAAAGGAAGGTTGGGTTTGATTTTGGGAGTTTTGGTCCCAACAGTTTAGGAATAAGGGGCCCAAAGGGTCCAAAATTAAACTTTGATTTCATCAAAAATTGATTAATTGGGGTTCTTTGATATGCCAAATCTAACTGTTTATGTAGATTCTTAATTTTTGGTCCCATTTTCAAATTGGTCTACATTTAGGTCCAAAGTGTTCAAAATTAAACTTAGTTCGATTTTAACAAAAATTGAATCCTTGGAGTTCTTTGATATGCTGAATCTAAAAATGTACTTAGATTTTTGATTATTGGCCCAGTTTTCAAGTTGGTCCAAATCGGGGTCCAAAATGTAACTTTGTTTGATTTCATTTAAAATTGAATAATTGGGGTTCTTTGATATGCCAAATCTAACTGTGTATGTAGATTCTTAATTTTTGGTCCCGTTTTCAAATTGGTCTACATTAAAGTCCAAAGGGTCCAAAATTAAACTATGTTTGATTTTAACAAAAAATGAATTTGTGGGCTTTTTTGATATGCTGAATCTAAACATGTACTTAGATTTTTGATTATGGGCCCAGTTTTCAAGTTGGTTCAAATCAGGATCCAAAATTATTAAATTAAGTATTGTGCAATAGCAAGAAATTTTCAATTGCACAGTATTCAGCAATAGCAAGAAATCTTCAATTGCACAGTATTGTGCAATAGCAAGAAATTTTAAATTGCACAGTATTGCGCAATAGCAAATATTTTCAATTGCACAGTATTGCGCAATAGCAAGACATATCTAATTGAACAATATTGTGCAATAGCAAGAAATTTTCAATTGGAGTTATCTTTCTTAGTCCAGAATAGTAGTTGAATCAACTTAAATCATTGTTTTATACAATATACAATGTATATTCACTTTTACTACCAACTGATAAATTAAAACAATCTTTACCATTCAGTGATAACAAGCACTTTATTTTACATTTTAATATTTTATGATGTATTTAAATGAGTAGTTATTGTTGCAAACTCCATTAGAAATTTGAATTGAGATCAGTTTTGGAAAAAGGGAAAGGGGGATGTGAAAAAAAAATGGGGGGGGGGATAAATTTTTCTCCTTTCAGATTTCATAAATAAAAAGAAAATTTCTTCATTTTTTTGAGAGGATTAATATTCAACAGCATAGTGAATTGCTCAAAGGCAAAAAAAATATTTTAAGTTCATTAGACCACATTCATTCTGTGTCAGAAACCTATTCTGTGTCAACTATTTAATCACAATCCAAATTTAGAGCTGAATCCAGCTTGAATGATTTGTCCATACTTGCCCCAACCGTTCAGGGTTCAACCTCTGCGATCGTATAAAGCTGCGCCCTGCTGGGAGCATCTGGTTGATTATTGGCCCAGTTTCCAAGTTGGTCCAAATCGAGGTCCAAAATTAAACTTTGTTTGATTTCATCAAAAATTGATTAATTGGGGTTCTTTGATATGCCAAATCTAACTGTGTATGTAGATTCTTAATTTTTGGTCCCGTTTTCAAATTGGTCTACATTAAAGTCCAAAGGGTCCAAAATAAAACTAATATAAAAAAGATGTGGTATGATAGCCAATGACACAGCTATCCACAAAAGACCAAAATGACACAGACATTAACAAATATAGGTCAGCGTACAGCCTTCAACAATGAGAAAAGCCCATACCGCATAGTCAGCTATAATAGGCCCCGATAAGACAATGTAAAACAATTCAAACAAGAAAACTAACGGCCTTATTTATGTAAACAAATTAACGAAAAACAAATATGTAACATATAAACAAACGACAACCACTGAATTACAGGCTCCTGACTTGGGACAAGTTTGATTTTAACAAAAATTGAATTCTTGGGCTTCTTTGATATGCTGAATCTAAACATGTACTTAGATTTTTGATTATGGGCCCAGTTTTCAAGTTGGTCCAAATCAGGATCCAAAATTATTATACTAAATATTGTGCAATAGCAAGAACATTTCAATTGCACAGTATTCTGCAATAGCAAGAAATCTTGAATTGCACAGTATTGTGCAATAGAAAGAAATTTTCAATTGCACAGTATTGTGCAATAGCAAGAAATCTTCAATTGCACAGTATTGTGTTGTGCAATAGCAAATATTTTCAATTGCACAGTATTGCGCAATATCAAGAAATATCTAATTGCACAATATTGTGCAATAGCAAGACATTTTCAATTGGAGTTATCTTTCTTTGTCCAGAATAGTAGTTGAATCAACTTAAATCATTGTTTTATACAATATACAATGTATATTCACTTTTACTACCAACTGATACATTAAAACAATCTTTACCATTCAATGATAACAAGATTTTTTTTTTTACATTTTAATATTTTATGATGTATTAAAATGAGTAGTTATTGTTGCAAACTCCATTAGAAATTTGAATTGAGATCAGTTTTGGAAAAAGGGAAAGGGGGATGTGAAAAAAAAATTAGGGGGGGTTAATTTTTCTCATTTCAGATTTCATAATTAAAACGAAAATTTCTTTTAACTTTTTTTGAGATGATTAATATTCAACAGCATAGTGAATTGCTCAAAGGCAAAACAAAAATTTTAAGTTCTTTAGACCACATTCATTCTGTGTCAGAAACCTATGTTGTGTCAACTATTTAATCACAATCCAAATTTAGAGCTGAATCCAGCTTGAATGTTGTGTCCATACTTGCCCCAACCGTTCAGGATTCAACCTCTGCGGTTGTATAAAGCTGCACCCTGCAGAGCATCTGGTTTCATCTTGTTTGAATATATTGAATTAATATTTGTTATATAGTTTACACCATAACAAGTTATAGATCAAGTTAGCTTTTTGTTCCAGTACCAGAATTCCTAACCGATAAGGGACTATGTATTGCCTTGCAATATCCCAAGAATAATTGTTTACTGTTGGTTTAGCGGCAATTTTTACTCACAGCCGAACGGACCAGTTAAGTTAATTTCCATCACCTTGTATCTGTAGTCTTTCCTTATTTTGAATTATAAAAATCCTGTGAAACATCTGTACATATAGGACACTTACATGGAGAAAGTCAACCTGTGGATTTTCCATAAACCATACAATGGATATAGGGTAAGCACTTCAAAATCTTTCAACATTTGGTTGATTGAAAAGACTATTTTGTACAGTGAAAATGCAATAGAATTACTACAATTTTCTACATAATTGGCTAACCCATTTTCAAAGTAATTTCTCTGGTACAACATTTTTAATGGAACAGCCCCTAGAAGGTTTAGCATAAAAAGAACTTAAATTCAGCTCTTCCTTTGGTCTGTCTCACTTAGATCAACTCCTCATAAAATTGAATATTGTTGCTTTGTGATGTCAAATACATTGACTTGTTCTCATCACATGTATCATACTTTTTAAACTGGCATTGATAAGTTTGACACTAAACCCTCTACTTGTATGCTTTTGAAAAAAAATGGATCCTATCATGAAGAACTACTGTGCAACTACCTTGACTACACTGGAGGGTCGCACACAGTCAGTAAATCACGAAGAATGCTCCAATACCACAAATAAATTGTTCATCATATTGATAATATATCATATAAGCTGCTTGATACAATATGAAGCCTTTTTGGACACTCAGACTTTGCTCAACCAACCAAAAAACTCAGATCAGTATCAATATGAAGACAACCTGATATGTGTAACACATTACCTCATTCATGTCAATTCTGGAATCAGTCCTATTATTGGTGAAACATATAACCAACTCGAGATGGGATACATACAATTTTCAAAGGAATGAGTTCAATTAATTTTCAAAGTTTATTCTCCGTTAGGCTGTGAGGGATGCAGAAGTATGCCCGATGAGAATGGACATGTTAAATCTGATGCTTCGTGAAGAGAGTTCCACTCTCTGCACGTTAAAAACCCTTGCAACAACTCTTTGGGTCACCTTTTGTAAGGCGACATTTCTGTCCTTATTCAATATGCCAGGTCTGATCAGGTGTCAGTCGACATTTCCCCTACCCTCATCCTGGATGGTCTATATTACAGAACATACCTAATGTTTTTATTTTTAACTTGTTCTCGTCTAAACATAAATGAAACATTGGCCACTGGACGTTAAGCAAAACCAGAAGCAAGCAATCAATCAATCACTAAAGTAACCAAACTGTGTATTATTGAAGTGACAGGACAACGTCTTTGTAGCGGAATGTGAAGTCTGAAGATAAGGCTTTCTTCTATTCATTCTTCCCGAAAAGCCATGTATGAAGCCCTCATAATAATACATGAATAAAATCGGCAAAAAAGAGAAGCAGATTTTGTTCCCATTTTAAAGTTGATTGTTGAAAAGGTCATCCAAACGAAACACTTTGACTTCAATCAATACATCAATCATAATGATAATGTCATTTACAAACACATTTGTAAGGACACTTATGGAATGTTTGTAACCAACACAGGGTAAGAAGATCCAAAGGAACATGTAATAGACCTATAATTAAGTAGGATTTCCTCATTGTTTAGCGCCTGAAGGGTAAAGGTTGAGTTTTTTTAAAAGTGAATCTTCAATACCTTATTCCTAAATTAGGACAAGGATTTTTATAGTGAACTCTCAGATCTATAATTGGTGTCTTTTTGTTTGTTGGAGGTATAAGCCTTTTCAACTGATTTTTATAGTTTATTCTTATGTTGTACTGTTACGCCATATTTTTTCATGTGCCTGTCCCAAGTCAGGAGCATGTAGTTAAGTGGTTAACACAGTTTTGGAGGTCAAGCTGTGTTGTACAAGAATCTATAAAATATTTTGGGATGCTATGAAAAACAAAGACGCTAGATTCATTCAAGTGTGGACATCACAATATAGAGACTAATTACATAATAATTGATTAATAATTATGTCATAATGAAATTATCACAATTTGAAAGATTAATCTTTCTTCCATCTTTTGGTACCTCATTTATAAAATATAAAGAAGGATGAAATGAATTACATCAGTTTAAAGTTGTCTGATTGGGAGTGAAAAAATCTTTGTATTGTGCTACCTTAAATGAGCTGACACAGGCACTTGTCTCAGATTTTGTTTTCTTATATACCTTAATATAAGGTTATATTAAGGTATATAAGATTTTTTTTCTGAGACAAGTGCCTGTGTGAGCTGACTTTAAATTAAGCTTATTGTATTGTATTGTATTGTATTGTAAAACTTATTTCTTACCGGGACAATACAAATTCCGACAAAATCAAAATATCTTATAGTGTCGCAATTACTTTGCATTTCTAGAAGTGTCTCGAATTAATTCCTAAATATAAACCAACCTTCGCCAACTAACATATTCTGGATATTGTACGAATAAAGTTTGATAAATTATATAAAACAATCTACATTTATAAGTAAATCAGTTGTTAATTTGTCACAGAACCCAATATGGATACTATACCACATCATGCCCTCATCAATCAGAAATAAAAATCTCACGTTCTTAAGATACAGTGCCATCTTGTCATAAAACTTAAGGATTCTTATTGAACTGAATCCTTTTAAATATGACATGTTAATAAACTGATAAAAAATAATGCCAGCCGAAGAAGCTAAAAGTTTTAAGATACTCAAGTCTGTCTACAACTTCAAGATGTTAAGTAGAATGTAAAAGTTCTTGATTTCCAAGACTTTAATGTTTTCAAGCTTTTTGCAGACATCTCATATCAATTCAAGCTGCCATATAAAGACATTAACTTCTCTTTGACAATTTCCTATGACTATAATGATCAAGTGTAATGTTTTACTATAACTGCAGAATCGGTTAACGGTCTCCTGTAAATATGCTCTTTTTCGTTTATATTAGTTAATGTTGAAGTACACATTTAATATTGTACTCTTATTGACTAGGACATAAATTATTGGTCGTTAGGTGAGCATAATTTAAAATAAAAACCATATACTGAGAAAGACAACGAGGAGGCGAAATATACCAAAGGGACATTCAAACATAAACCGACAAAACCATGGCAAATCTAAAAAGAAAAAGAGCAAAAGACAAACAGAGTATAAAACACTACACTTTTGAGATTTAAGAATATACACTGAGATTAAAAAAGTTCAAAATAACACCATGAGACTTACAAACAGGACAGAAAGAATCAAAGTATACACATCAAGGATGACAAATTACATACTGAGATAAAGATCTGATTCCTAAGAAGTTACTGTATATAGTCAGTCTCGTATGAATAAAGAAACTTGTAAGCAGCAACCTTTCATCAAGAAAATCATGATAGGAAATGGAAGGTCTCGAATATCTTATTAACTGGAAGATAAATACTATATGTGTAGGCGCTGGTTGAATGTTACGACATACAAATGAAAATTATACAATTGAGAAGCGTTTGCCACGATGTTTTGTTCTCAACCGACACTCATTGTCAATTCTAGATGCAAGTCGAGATATGAGACCGACCTAACTGTTTAATATGTGGTATGATCTATCTGTATCTGTAGTGGTACGTGTAGAATCCTGTTTAGGCTTTTATACACGGTGGAGAATAGCGCCGTTGTTATGGGCGGTGTTCTTGTAGAGCGGTCTTAAATGCCTCTACAGAACCTGCATGCACAACTTTATCTGGTAGTTGGTTCCAGTGAATAGTTGTTTCCACAAAAAATGAATGTTTGTACTGTGGTTTGTTGCTATTTGGTACTTTAAGTCCTCTGGTGTTATTGATTCCTTGACGTTCGATGATATTGTCAGTTTCACAGTTTGAATAAGTTTTGGCTTTTATTGTTCGTTTAGGTCTTGCTGGTATGACAAAATTGTCGGCTGGTAGAGCCGGCACCAGACCCTCAACCACCTTGTAAATCAGGATAAGACGGAGGCTGTGTCTTCTTTCCTCTAGCGTCTCCATTTCAAGCTGGTGTCTCATATTAGTTATGGACCCTGTTTCTCGACTCCTGTAGTTTTTCTTGATGAATCGTAAGCCTCTGTTTTGGATACGTTCTAGTTTGTCAATATCCCCGTTCATATATGGGTTCCAGATTGTTGCGCCATATTCCATTGTTGATCTTACTAGGGATATATATGCTACTTTCCTACATGCTTCTGGTACGTTCCTCAAGTTCCTCCGAAGAAAGCCCAAGGTGGCGTTGGCTTTCTTGCTGATGTTATTTATGTGGAAGCTCCATTTCAGATCGTTTGAGATTTGGAGTCCTAAGTAGGGGTTCACTTGTACTTCTTGTAGGATGTGTTTATTAAGCGTGTAGAATTTGTCTGCTTTTTTGTTTATGGATAGAACATAGCACTTTTTGGCGTTGAAACGCATTCCCCATTTGTCGGCCCAGATTTCTAGTTGTTCCAAATCTGTTTGTAGCTTTTGTTGGTCTTGGCTATTTTCAATTGTTCTGTATAATAGACAGTCGTCAGCAAATAGTCTTACTGATGATGTTACACTGTCTGGTAGGTCATTGATGTGGCACAGGAATAGGATTGGTCCTAAGACTGTGCCCTGGGGGACCCCAGAGTCAACTGTTGTTTCGCCAGATGATTCGCCTTCCACAATGGTTCTCATTGATCTTGCAGTTAGGAAGTTCTTAAGCCATTTGTGTGTATTTCCTTTAATTCCATACTGATCTAATTTATGTAATAATTTGTTGTGTGGTACTGTGTCGAAAGCTTTTGAAAAATCTAATATGCCTACGTCGATTTGATGTCCCTTGTCATGTTCTTGTAGGAAGTCGTTGATGGTAGTTATGAGTTGGGTTTCACATGATTATCCTGACCTGAAGCCGTGGTTTAAGTTGGTTAGGATTTTGTTTTTTTTTCCAGATGTTTTAGGATATGCCTGCATACGATATGTTCTAGAATTTTGCTGATGACAGATGTTAGGGATACAGGTTTGTAGTTTTCTGCCAGGTGTTTGTCTCCTTTTTTGAAGATACTGGATATGTTTGCGTCTCTCCAGTCTTTTGTTAGTTCACCTGTGTCTAGCGAGCATTGTATTATGATTTGTAGGATGGGTGCGAGTTGTTCAGCACATTCCTTAAGTATGCGGTTTGGGATGTTGTCTGGTCCAGAGGCTTTATTTGGGTTGGTGTTTTTAAGTAGTTTTTCCAGTCCCTTTTGGTCGATCGTTAATGGTGTTATATTGATTTTGGCTCGTATTCTTGTTGTTGGTAGGTTAGTGTCTGATGTTATTGTGAATACGGACTTGAATTGTTCTAGTAGGAGTTCGGCTTTCCCTTTACTGTCACTGACAAGATTAGTCCCCTTTTTTAATGGTGCGATTCCTCCTGAGTCCTGGCGTTTGGATTTAATGTATTTCCAAAACGACTTTGTGTCATTGTTGTTTAGGCCCTCAAAGATGTTTTGGTTGACATATTCATATTCTGCTTTCCTCAGTTGTTTCTTGCATTCCTTTTGAAAAGACCTATAATTTGACCATTTGTTTGTTTTTCTGGCTTGTTTGTATAGCCTCTGTTTTTTCTTTAGCATTTTCCTCTGTTTGTGTTTGATCCATGGGATGTTATTTCTTGATCTTATTTCTTTGTTCGGAATATTTGTATTCATGGTTTTTTGAAGCTGACTTTTGAAGGTGTCCCAAAGTTGATGTACCTCAGCTCCTTGATGATGTTTTTCTTTGACCTCTTCTAGGGTGTGTTTAAGGTCTGTGGTGATTTGGTCCCATTTTGCCTTCTTGTAGATGTAACATTTTCTTGGTAGGCTTTTTTGATGGTGTACTTTTGTTTCCAGGTCGGTGATTATGCTGTCATGGTCTGATATACCTGGTACGTTATTGGAGGATTTAACTAGAGTTGGGTTTGTAACAAATACAAGATCTAGGAGGTTTCCTTCACGAGTTGGTATAGTGTGTATTTGTGTCAGATTATATGTTTCAGCTATTTCAACTAGTCCTTGTTGGATTTTTCTGTCTGGTCCAAGGGCTGTTGCTGTGTCCCATATGATGTCGGGGCAGTTGAAATCTCCTGTTAGAATGACATTGGTGTTCCCATTAGTCCTGGCCTTCTCAAGTGACTTTTGCAGTTCGTTTAGGTGTTTTTGATCTCTGTGTGGCATGTAAAAAGATCCAACTAGCAAGTCTTTGTTGTTTTTTATTTTGATCTTTACCCATTCAATTTCTCCGTCAGTAATTAAGGATGTTTGTTCGACTGATGTAATGGATTTCTCTACAAGTACAAATACACCCCCTCCAAGAGTCCCTCTGTCATTTCTGTATACATTATAGTTAGTTGGAAATATTTCGCTTGACATTATGGCGTCTTTTGTTGGATTTGATCCTGGTTTTATTCCTTTTAACCATGATTCTGTGGCGCATACTATGTCTGGTTTCAAGTAGTGGAGTGCTGCCTCAAATTCTTGTTTTTTATCTTTTATGCTCCTGCAGTTGATTGTCATGATGCGGAGTTTGTTTTTTTCTGGTATCTCGTAAGGATTGCTACTGAGATGTGATTTCCTTTGGTTTATGGATGATCGTGTCTTGCTGTGAGATGACATGTTTCCACTCTTTGGGCTGCTTGACTTCAGTGGGCTGAAGACTGATGATATTGAGTCCATGGTGTAGTCCAATCTATTTCGAGTTTAATGGAAAGATTCGTTGAACAGTAACCATTCTTTTAATATTTTTTTGAGAAGACATAATATATATGAGGGAACATGACGTTAAGGGCATACAATACAGTTTGGATCCCGTATTTAAATTTTGATGAAAATTTGCATGTAGGCTTTTTTTTACCTGATTAAATCAAATATGTGATAAAAAATACACCTTCATGTGCTACTTTTTGAGTAAATTGAGGTTCAAATTTCAGATATTTCCTAAAAATACGGATTTGTGGACGTATTTTTCCTTTCGATAGAAATATATAACTTTTTTGTTTTACAAAAAGATAAAAACGATCTGTTTTTAGTTGAATTATTTGTAATTAATATGTTATATAAATATTGTACATTTTATTTTTACAAATAACTCAAATTAATCAAATAATCATGAATGTAGGAACAACCAGTCATGTTTTGCTGTATATTAATCAAATTTTAAAAATGCACTATTTACGTTTTCATGAAAATTGGTACACATAATCTTATTACGTAATCAAACCAAATGTCATTAAAAAAAAGAGGGGTCCATGAACTTGTTTTTAAGTTAAATCAGTTTGAATGGTAAAAATCAGCAGACAACTGCATCTTTTCCCGATAAGTCACCGTTTGACGTCGCGAAAATAATTTGCGTGTCCCACGAATATAGGCTCACGTCGGCAAGAATAGGAACGGTGACCACACATTTGGTTTCCATGTGAATGCAAATTGATTGTTGAAAAACAGTGTTTCCCAAACGTAACAAATATATATGCTTTCACTGAATTGTTTTTAAGAAACAAAGCAGGGTAAATTCTTTCATACAAGTTTTATTTTAGTGAAGAATAGGAAATACTTGTATAAATGGTAATCAAAGTCGAAGTTTTAACACTATTGCAAGAGGAAAGAGGATTTTTGCTCAAAGGTTACGACGACAATGAGACAAGAGTGGCAGTAGCTCGGGCTAGTTGAGCTAATAAGACATTTTCTAAATTTTTCTTCTTAAAATAGAAAAAATCAACCTAATACAAATCCCCAATCTATGGCTAATTTTTAACCCTTTAAAATTGATATATTTTAAAAAGACATTCCCGATGCCGAAATGTTATAAGCTATATTTTATACAGTCTTATCTATGAAGGAAGTCTTATCTGACGAGGAATTATACCATTAAACATTGTCAAACTCCTTGATTAGCCGTCAGATCAAATATATCTTCTCTAAACTTTCCTCTTCAATCTTCTTCAATGGGTCACTTCTTTTCAGATTACTAAAGGATGATAAAGTGTTACGGTCTTTTTCTTTTTAATGATATGAGATTAAAATAGAAGTTAATGACGTCATAGTAACACCTTGCGGATATTTTAAGATTCCCGATGTTACATTTTGAAAACTTTACAAGACGTGGTTTATCCAACTTTGATAATAGTTCTGCAATGTCATTACAAGATACAAGTGTATACTATAAATATGTTCACTACGTATATCTCTGTACATTCTCAAACCAGTCTGTATGTTGCATTTGAATATTCTATTCCACCAACGACACTTATGTATGCCCTAACAAATAAATACCAGGCTACATAAGGCAGCAACCATTTGATTTTCTGGGGGGGGGGGGGGGGGGGGGGGGGGGCTATGGTTTTTTTTTCGCTTTCGGCGAAGAACAATC